>NC_086323.1:47332047-47932047 GCF_036172605.1 Pelobates fuscus
AATACATGTCGTTTTCGAAATGCAGTCTGCCACTGGACACCCCAATACCCACTGCGCAGGTCTCCTGGACAAAAGGCCAGTGGTGCCAAGGCGAAAGGAAGTCCATGCATTATCGGTCCAGGGGTGTTACTGTGGAGAAGTTGGTAAAAATATTTACCATCTCGGGGTCTCTGCTATGATTTTCCACCCAATTGCACTAGATATGTTACCGGAGAATTCTGAAGAAGCCATGCACAGAGAGTCCAGACACAGGTCAGTTCAGGAAGCAAGGGTCTTTGTTCTCACCAATCGGGTCTCAGCTGAACTCATGTTCAAAATGTCTGAGACCTGAGCACATGGAGTACAGGCTTTTTATAAGCTATGCATCCCCCTACTATACCCTCACACCCATCAGCAAACAGGATACACAGGATTACCTTATATGGACAGGCAACATGGCCCTTGAGGAGAATGGAATGTGGTTTCAGTTCTTGCACATGCTCAGTGCATTGATGACAGTATCTTAGCTACATGTAACTAACTAACAGATACCTGTACTTGTATATGCCACATGGAGATTTTAGGCCTGCTAAGTTTTGGGCATAGCTGAAATCCCATCACAGTAGTAGGTAGGGGTGCACTGGCACCAATATAGATCGTTGGGCAGTAGTTACTGTAAGGTATGCCATGATGATCGCCCTGAGAATTATAGTAAAACCAGGCACATAAACGAGTGCACAGGGACCCAGGTAGAGCAGTGTTTATTTGCTGCTGTAAGGTAGAACAACAGAAAAGAAAAATAATTAAAACAAAAGATACCATTAGCTAAAAAAAACAACATGAGACAAACAGACCACTACTCTAGACAGTGGGGTTACTGGTTGGCTTGGGGTGTCTGCCGATAGGAACAAAGAGGGTAATGTTGGCTATATCCCATGGACACATCTAGAAAATTGTCTTAGTCCTCTAAGTGATGTAACCACCTTGTTGTAAAATTAAAATCATTGCAAATAATCAATTACAAAACAGTCTCCTTTTCAGTGCATGTCCTAACTAAAGATCAGACAAATCGACTGTTAAAGCCCTAAGGGATTTCCTGCGTAGTCGCATTCATTATAACTCTTCTTTAGCAAAATACGGCTACATCTGTTGAAGCTTCTGTTCTTTTTTGAGACACAGTGAAAATTCCCAGGGTAGTATTATATCAAGCCCATGCCATAATATTGCTGTAAGTACAGCAGGGAGGTAGGCGAACCTATCTGACACCTATGTGAGTTTTCACATTAGGAACATGAGAGTAACAATTACATTTACAGGGTTATTCACTAAAGAGTGATCTTTCATGAATTCAAAGTGAATTTCAAATTTGAGGCCAAGGTAGCTGATCTGAAAACTTAGCTACCTTTGAGAATTTTTACATTTTGATATCTCTATAAAACAGACTTATGTTTATAGCCCTATCTGACTAACAGAAGCCCCATGCAGCCACAGGTTAGTGGTGTGATCAGGGATTTAATCTTGATCGCACCACAATCTCTATGTAGGCATTTAAATGCCTATTTAAAGAGCTGCTTGCAGGGCTGGCTTCCAGCTCATTTAAAAGTCTGGGGCCACTAAAAATGGCCCCAGCACACTAGGGGAAGCTCTAGGTATCCATTGATACCTTTTGTTAGTGGTGTGAGCAGGGATTTAAACTTGCTCACACCATGATCTTTCAATAGGCATTTAAATGCCTATTTAACCCCTTAAGGACCAAACTTCTGGAATAAAAGGGAATCATGACATGTCACACATGTCATGTGTCCTTAAGGGCTTAAAGGGCTGTTTGCATCGCTGGCTTCCAGCACTGCAGACATCTCATATAAAAGACAGAGCTGAGCCCCTAGTATCTTTTGCTACCTTCGGCTTCCTTGTGTGAACAGGGATTTCACCCTACTAACACCAAATCTGCAGTGTGTTCTATGCCACCCTACAAGCATTTTAAGCCCACTTTGTGTAGGACGACATAGAACGTCATAACAGTGTTAAGGGGTTAAGAACCATTGGTCAACAGCTACCATGTAAGAAATTCATGTTTCTGTACTATTGTCTATTTTTCATTTAACTAGTGAAACATGCGGTTTATATTGTGTGCTTTGGTCTACCTGCAGATGAATGGGCCTTGAAAAACAACGTACATATTAAGAAACACCAAAGCATCCAAGATCGACTTACTGCTGCGAGGCGTCTTCTGGAGGAATCGCCGTCTTGTCCTGTGGTATTAGACTCCATGGAGAATCTGTGCAGTGCTAAATATGCAGCTCTCCCGGAGAGGCTTTACATCTTGCAAGAAGGCAAGATCACTTACAAGGTAAGGCTCCTCATTATGTTACTGCTAGATCAGAAACGTAGTAACCGTCATACCAGCATATGATATGTTGGACAATTGCTCCCAATTTCTTCATTAAAAGACCACTATAGGCACCCAGACCACTTCAGCTCAAGGAAGTGGACTGGGTGCCAGGTCCCCCTAGTTTTAACCCTGCAGCTGTAAACATGGCAGTTTCAGAGAGGTGAGGGTTAATCCTGCCTCTAGTGGCTGTCTACCTGACAGCCACTAGAGGTCGCTTCCACGATTCTCAGTGTGAAAATCACACTGAGATGATGCTGATGTTCATAGGAAAGCATTGAGTAATGCTTTCCTATGGGCGGTTTGAATGAGTGCCCGGCTCTGACAGCGCATGCGCATTCGCAGCTGACATCGTCAGGGGGAGGAGAGGTCACCAGCGCTGGATTAAGGTAAGTGGCTGAAGGGGACCTTATAACCCTATAGTGCCAGGAAAATGAGTTTGTTTTCCTGGCACTATAGTGCTCCTTTAAACGTGGTTTATAGGGTATTGGTGGAATTCAAAAAATGATAATTTATTACTAAATGATAATTTATTACTATTCAGTAATGACAGACTAAAGTCACTTCTTATTCATAAACGTCCGTGGCTTACTTCACCCACAATGCTCAGTCATTGTTTGAGGACATAAATGGTGGTTAGGCAAGATCAGCAGGAGTCACAGGCTATGGATGAGATTAGTGGATAGCACATCACGTGTCAGTCTCCACCTTTAATTCCACTGATACAAGACTCCACCTTTAATTCCACTGATACTCACCATCTACCTTACCCAATACCCACATCTCACCTTATTGCCTACATTATTCCTTAATTAAATACAGACATTCATTTTATAGACTAAATCTGATGCAGCCTTACTTGTGATGCCCACACAACTGAGGAGAAGGAGATCTAACCATGGCCTACTGAGCCTTATCAAACCAGCATTTCACAAAATACATTGATATATTTACTGCAAATTGAGAAACTAATTTGAAGAAATCTTCCACACTCTCACGCTGGTAAGCACTAAAATTCTGTTTTTAATATGACCTATATAGTTTGGTCCTATAATCCCATTAGACGTAATCGTAAATCTTAGAAAATCTCCAAACTCACTCCTAAAGAAAACCTGGATCCACCCCAAACGTGGGTGTATCAAAGAATATAAGGTGTATAATAGGAGTTACTCCTTGCATAATCAAAGATACAAAACATTAAAAGCAATATTAAATGTACGTTTCTAAATCACAATGATTTATATAGCACCAACATATTCAGTAGCACTGTACAATAGGTAAAGCAACACAAAACATTCTAACAAAAAGGTTTTACATTTGGAAATAGTAGGTGAAGAGGGTCCTGCCCAAACAAGATTACAATCTGAAAGTGCATAAGCAATGAATAAATACACACATTAGCCTGACACCTATACCACTAAAACAGAATAGAGGTTGTATAAACTTTTAACATATCCTGCAGGAGATATGTACATATGGATACAAAATAACATAAATTATTAAAGGAGACATACACTTATCAGCCACAATATTAAAGCCGCACTGTCACCGTCTGTGGATTTTGCAGAATTCTGGCAGTGACATTGCCGCTGGTGGTCCAGTAGCCCACGGGGGATGGGGGAGGGGGCAAGTAAATGTGACATTTACTTACCTGAACCTGTCCCTCGCAGGCCCACCTTTCATCCTCTGGCCTCTGTGCGAAACTACACAATTGAAGTCTATTGAGACATCCTCCATAGACAGAGCCAATTCCCTGCAGCTGTGACTGGTGACGGCTGTCGGGACTGATACAGTAGGAAAGAGAGTCAGACGGAGGAAATATACAGTATTAGTCCCTACTTTGTCTCTGTATATCTCTTAACTGGGTTGGAATTCAGTGAAATTCCAATACAGTCAAATTGAGTATTTCATAAAGATATTATCTTTATGAAATACTCATTTATGGGGGTGAGGGAGGGGCGGTGAGAGTGCCTCTTTAAAACCACCTGCCTGATTTAGTCTAGATCCCCCACAAGAACATGTCCTGTGGTATCTGTCATCAAGACATTACCAGCAGATCCTTTAAGACCTGTAAGTTGCGAGGTGGGGCCTCCATGGATCGGATTTGTTGTTCCAGCACATCCCAACAATTTTTGCAGTGTGACAGGGTACATTATCGTACTGAAAGAGGCTACTGATATTAGGCAACACTACAGCCATGAAAGGGTGTACATGGTCTGCAACAATATCCTGGCAGGTGATACGTGTCATCGTAACATTCACATGAATGCCAAGACCCAAGGTTTCCCAGCAGAACATTGCCCAGAACATAACATTGCCTTCACCGACCTGCCTTCTTCCCATAGTGCATCCTGCTGCCATTTCTTCCCCAGGTCCCTAGGTAAATGACGCACATGCACCCGGCCATCCACCTGATGTAAAAGAAAACATGAGTTATCAGACCAAGCAACCTTCATCCATTGCTCCATGGTCCAGTTCTGAGACTCATGTCCCCATTGATGGTGCTTTCAGCGGTCAACATTGCCGTTCTCACCACTCTGCGACTACGCAGCCCCATACGCAGCAAAATGTGATATACTGTGTGTTCTGAACCTTCTTCTCATTGCCAGCTACAGTATCTCTGCTGTGTGATCGGACCATATAAGCTTGCCTTCACTCGCCACTAATATCAATGAGCATTGGGGAACCCAAGATCCTGACGCGGGTCCACTGGTTATCCCTGCTTGCACCGCTTTTGGTAGGTACTAGCCACTTCATACCGGGAACACCCCACTAGACTTGCCGTTTGGAGAGGCTCTGATGCAGTCATCTAGCGAACACTATTGGGCCCCTTGTCAAAGTCACTTTTTTCAGATTTTTTCTCTTGCCCAATTTTGCTGCTTTCAACATATGATATTCAAGAACTGACTGCTCTATATATCCTGCCATTTCACAGGTGCCATTCTAATGATATACATTTAACATACTTTTCAGTGTTCTCTCTCTTCTCCCCACATATAGCTTGTGACAAACTTTACATGCAATCAAGTACGATCAAAGTAACAATTTGGTTAATTTTTAATATCATATGTTATACCTGTAACTGAAGAAATAAATGAAGGGAAAACCAAAATATGTTTACAAACAAATATATCCCTGACTTCCAGATTTATAATTACCGTAGCTGTTTTAAAAGGAGACACTCCGAGCACCTTATCCACTGCAATTGCAATTATGTGGAATGCTCGAATAGAGAGACACCCCATCAACTATACGTTATAAATTCGCAATCCAGCCAACGGCAGATTGACGCTCTGGTACATTTTGCATATATTGCTCTTTGTTTATGTTCTGCATACTTTGTGGCTTCTACTAAAATCTCTAAATAAGCATTATCAGAAAAACTGATGGCTATCAAACTGGACCTAACAATTTAAATTTCCATGCAAACATCACAAAATACCATGTCATGGCAAATTAAAGGGACACTATAGTCACCAGAACAACTACAGCTAAATGGAGTATAATAGCTCCCTTCAGGCATTTTCATGCGCCTAGGGACTCCTTAGATGGCCACAGGAGGTGCTTACTGGCTCAGGGCTGCACAGTAGGCAGCTCTGCCGTTCAGCGTCCCCACGCTCTGCATGGAGACGCAGAATTTTACTCATAGAGATGCATTGATTCAATGCATCTCTACGAGGAGGTGCTGATTGGCCAAAACTGCATTTGGCCTGCCCCCTTGCTGATTTTAGCCAATCCAATGCTTTGAGAAAGCATTGGATTGGCTTAAAATCTGCAATTTTGATGATGCCACCAAGGGGACAGGGCCAGCGCTGTGGAGAGCTGAAAATAAGACGAGTTTTAACCCATTCTGAGGGGGGGAAATAGGGGGCAAGCCACCTAAATGGTGGGTTTAACATACATGTTTGTGTTCCTGACCCTATAGTGATCCTTTAATGACGTTAATCTGGGGGGAAAGCCAATACAGCACAATCACTGCCAAACTGAGGTTAATTAATTGTTATGTAACAACAGGAACTGAGCAGTTACGAGCCAAATTGTGTTATGTAACCAATGTATCTGCTTAATTTGCTCTCTGTAGGATTAACTCTGACTTTGGAGTATATTACTCGACATATCGAAACCCACCTTACACACCTCTCTCTTCCTCATTTCTTCACGTCAGTAGCTTATAAATATCACATTTAATTGAAGACTTACTATTATTAGCAGCAGTATTTATATAGTGTAATGCTTTACAATTAGAGAAAGTGTCGAGGAAGGCCCTGCTCAGTTTATAATCTAGAAAGATATGTATATTTTAGCTAAACTGACTTATTTTAGTGTTAATTAATTGCCACATGTGAATCCAGTCTTAATTCTTAAATATACTGAATGAGCATTCTGAACACCATAACCACTACATAGTGCGAGAGTTCTTCAGCAGGGCTCTGCGTATGAGCTAGCCTGTAGGGCACTGAACTCACATACCCACTTTAGGGGAGTGTCATTGGCGATGCACATCACCTCCTCTCTGGCCCCACCCCTATTATTGGGCTGTTCTGCCTTTAAATGCCCAATGTGAATTTTTGTCCCAGTCTGGCTGTGGGGACTGGATGTTCAATTGTCAGATTTCTATTATAGAAAAGGCAAAACTAACTTGTGTGTTAAGAAAATGCAGCTGAAAGTTAAAATCATGATTCAATAAATGCCGCATTTACTCGAATCTAGTGCGCATCTTTTTTGGGAAAATAACGTTTCTAAAATTTGAATGAACATTAGATTCGATGGCGCATTACATTGGCGGCAAAATTGTAAATTTTCTGGCGAATTCCATTCCGTCAATTCAAACAGACAAATTCAAATAGACTAATTCAAGCAAACAAATTCACACAGGCGAATTCCATTCGGGTTTTCACTATAGGGTCAGGAATACATGTTTGTGTTCCTGACCCTATAGTGATCCTTTAAATGTATTTTTTTCTGACGATCAGCTGTAGCTTGAATCAAAACAATAAAATAAAATGTAACTGATTAATAAAACAGCAGTGAATTGACAACCAAATTGCAAAGATTTACGCTAAAATAACCAATCTGTGACTATTTAGTAGATGGAGGTTTTTTCCAAATCTGCCGATTTCCATACATTTTTCAATTGAATTACAACTTGGTGTTTATTTATTTTGTCAAGATATAATTAAGCATAGAAAGTTTACTGGAGGCATTGACTCATCTGTGCTGTAGAATTATGAATCACTTTCTTACAAAAACCTGTAAACAATAATTACAAGGGCACGTGATTTCTGCATTTCAACACTTGGTTGTAGATACAGAATGTTCATGTTGTAATGACATGTTATTGTCTTAATGGTCTAAACTATTTGGACTCTTTACAAGCGTTGATTTCGAGTGTATGAAGAGCAGTAAGAGGTCACTGGTACGACAGTCAGAGCAATTTAAGAAGATAACCTTTGCCGAAATATTCTAGTTTTTGTTATGGTGTCGTGTGAAATAAAACAATTTCTAACACAAACATCTGAGAATGAATGAGGCAAGCTGTAACATCTCAGCCCAGGTGGCAGTAAAATGAGGCAGATGCAGCAAATAATCTAGCAAGTTCTCAATTAATATCAGACAACAATTAAAGGAGAACTGTCAACTCAAAACTATTTTTATTTTTTTGAATTTTTTATTTTTGTTGTGCATGGTTTGACAAAGTGTTATATGTTGCCACAACAGCGAATATAATCACAGTGATATGACAGGTTTATACATATGTGGCAGTGAGATGAAAGCACATTTTTTATACATTTTTAAACGTAGTTAGACGTAGTAAGGCAATCTAGTTATATATAACATGCAAGCATCAGTAGTAGCAGGTATGTTTTTTAGGCAGTGTCGTCGATAGTTAAGCTATAAACAGGCTGGAACATTGATATCCTTAAATTTACAGAACTATGCATAGAAACTTTACGATGTGGGTGGTTAGGCTAGTGGGCATGAAAAACATTAGCTAGCAACATACTAAAGGTACATGTACTGTGTATGTAGGTTGAAGATCGTCGTGTTGGGGCATACAGTCACACATAGTATTGTAGTACAAACAGGTATATTGCAAGCTTTAATCACATCTATGTGTGAGAAGGTGTATATAGATTTGTGTTTTCTAGCGTGTTAACATGCAGGTAGACCAACAGCCACCTAGTGAGTTGCAAACATGCTTAGGATGCCACATTAGATTGATTTAGCTAGCACTTATAATAATGCTTATTAATCACTCAGCAAAGGGTTAATGGTCGTTACTGTATGCTTAGCCGGCAGTCAGGGAGCAGTTCGTGCGTTAGGAGGCATAATGGGGAAAGTCCAGCGATATGCCTGACATACTCCAGTCTCATGGCCACTCTCATCCGATCCCCTCTGGGCTCACACTGTAGCCCTGGTGAGCCGCTATCTCCTGGGGTGTCAAAGCCATACATGCGTATAGGAACCAGGCGTCCGGCATTTGGTGGTAGAGGTTTGCGTAGTGGGGGGGTCGGCGCTTCCCTGATGGGTAGATTGCTCCAGCTCCCGTCCGGTGTTGTGGTGGCTTGAAGTGGGGGTGAATGCTGGGTAGGGAGCGGGCACTCCGTCGCCGCTTGTGTGGCCGGTCCCGCCATCGGCGCCTCTTAGGGGAGCCACCGATAGCAACCACTCTGAGTCCGCTATTAGGGCTGGAGATTTCTGTGGGCATACTTGCAGGAGTGGTCTGCAGAGTTGAAGCGGCGTGCAGCTTTCTCTCAGTTATCTTCCTCAGCGTCGTCTGTGGGTGCTTTCGACGTTGATTAGAGTTCGCTGGGTTGGGTTTGTGGTTCGCCACTGCTGTTGGCAGTTGCTGTCACTTCGGCCTGTAGTCTCCACGTGTCTGCTGGTTGTGGCTCACCTTGTGTGTCGCTGGAGCTCGCGGTGGCGCCGGCTCTGTGCGGGTGAGTGTCAGCTGCCTTGCAGGTATGTTTGTGCCAGCCAGTTGCTCTCTGGACGCCAGCTTCGCCCAGAACCTGGTGAACAGCTCATCTAGGTTAGCTTCAAGTATTTGCTTGCCGCGTGTTGTGGAGTTAGGCGCATCCGCCATCTTGGGTGTCGCCGCTCTTATTCTGCACGAGGGTGTCACCGCTACCTCTGCTTTGTCCAGGGCTGCGGTCGTCCAGCTCGTCAGGGACCGGGATATCCCCCACCGGTCTAGGGGGGGAGGCAATGTGAGAGTGCTCCCTTTTCAGCCAGAGAACCGGGAGAGCGGCCGCCTCTCCTCGGCTCCCACCCGTGTAGGCCGCAGGCTTCGATGTGGTCGATTCAGCCACGGAGGGTCTCATATCGGGTATCCCCCGATGCAGCATCGCCTCCTGGTTGGGACTATCGCTGTCCACAGCTGGTACGCTTGGGTGGTCGGGCGTTAACACCCAAATCTTGCAACTCAAAACTATTTTTAACATAATAACAATTTTATAAAGTTTTATGATGAAATCTTTTTTTTTTTTTAATTTATGAGAAAAACACACACGCACCTTGGATCGAATAATGTGTGAAAAGAAAATTGTTGTTTTTTTTTTTTTACATATACTTCATGTTAGAAAAAAAATAACTAATCCATTCCTTTCAAAACTTGATAAATTGATTATGATGTGACGGGTCTCCTTACTATGACTCACAGAGCCCTCTAGTGGCAGTTTGAAAGATCACATGGAAGGGACACGACAAAATATAAATGCATGCATATTAACAAGTAAGGGCATAGGCTGGATCCTAGGTTACTATGGATTAGTGCATGACTGTGCACAGGTTGTGGTGTGGTTTTACCGCAGCATCCTTGGAACTGAGAATGGCTCTATATCAAATAATTAAAATAAAGTTGACTCAGTTTTGCATTTTATTTTTTCTCAATCTTTATTTGTTCAGTCATTTATTTATACCCAGTGTTCTATAAATTTTCCAGACAGAAATAAGAAAAATGTACAGCTCATCATGTTGTCCAATATGATAAGCCCTCAATTTTATCACCAACAAACTGTTCAGTATTTTGTACTCGTCTATGGCACTTGCAATAAAGTGATAGTGGAGGTATTATAGGGAAAGGAAAGAGAGCTAGAGAGAAGAGAAGAAAAAAAAAGTGGGAAACATGTTTTTATTTCATACTAAGAGGTGCGAAAGGTGGGATCAGTGTTTAGAAATGAATATTGGGGTTGGGTGTATTTCTAACCGTTTTTACTCTAATGAATTGTATCTTGTTTGTCGTGCTCCAGGCACCATAGCCCCGATACTGCCCAATTGTCACATACTGCCTCTCCTTCCGCTTCATCCATCATGGTAGAAACCAAGGGCTCCAGATCTCCAGGAATGTGGTTGTCCTATCCTGGAGGGCTGCTGTCTGTTCCTCCATAACTCAGATCTCCTCAACTCCTAACATCCTCAACTCTAAGTTGATCAAGGACTTGGCTGTCGATAGAAGGTGTTTGGCCAGTGCTTTTTTATATTCGAACTCTATAGTCACCTAAAGAACTTTAGCTTAATGCTGCATTTTTTGTGTGTAGATCATGCCTCTCGAGTTTCACTGCTCAATTCACTGCCATGTAGGAGTTAAATCACTTTGTCTCTGTTTATGCAGCTCTTGTCACACCTCCCCTGGCTATGATTGACACAGCATGCATGGAAAAAAAAACTGGTTTCACTTTCAATCAAATGCAATTTACCTTAAACATTTGTATCTCTTTCTCTGTAAATTGAACTTTAATCACATACAAGAGGCTCTTGCAGGGTCTAGCAAGCTATTAACATAGCAGGGGATAAGAAAATCTAAATTAAACAGAACTTGCAACAAAGGAAGGCTAAACTTTAGATGACTCTTTACAGGAAGTGTTTAGGGAGGCTGTGCAAGTCACATGCAGGGAGGTGTGACTAGGTTTACATGGTAAATACATTTTG
Source organism: Pelobates fuscus (assembly GCF_036172605.1). NCBI lineage: Eukaryota > Metazoa > Chordata > Amphibia > Anura > Pelobatidae > Pelobates > Pelobates fuscus. The sequence continues at coordinate 47,343,347 of NC_086323.1, forward strand.
TTGATTTTCAGAGAATCTTATATGATTTGATAGTTTTTGTATGTTATGACGTATAGTCACTGTGCAATATATTTTCTTTCTAGGGCCAGATGGGTCCCTGGGGCTACAAGCCAGAAGAAGTACGCTTTATTCTTGAAAAGATGGACTAACCCAGGCCCATGCTCAGTGTCTTTATGAACCACAGTTTCCAAACATGATCTAAATATGAACTCAGAACCAAACACCACAATTAATTTGTTTGTGATGGTTGCAGCTTAAAGCATGTCCGGCTTCTACCTGATATTGCAAGTAATTGTAGATGTTGTGTGTTCAGAATGTCAAAAAATTAATTAAAATGTTTTAACAAAATGTTTTAACAATGTTTTAACAAAAAGTGGAATTTGCAGCCTACGGTCTGTTTTACTGAGAATCTAAGGATAATGACAACTGGTTGTAAGTAAATACTGCAATCAAGCATTGTGTAAACTCATAAGTGTCTCCGTAGCATTAGAAGATATACACGCAGGATACAAATTTAATAGCATTATATAAATACATCACTACTTAGCTTCTGGAGAGAAGTGGAGAGATAAACTACAATGTATCTCTATAACAAGGCAACTGAACAAAGCAGATGCTTCAGACAGGATACCATGTTAGGAAATGTCATTGCTTGAGAAAGATCCCTTGGGGGATCGAAACGTTGCACTTTGTCCCAATAAACTAATGTTATGTTGGCACAAGGATATCAGAAACGTGCCACACAAACTTATTTAACTCACGTATATATGAATGTATGATTTTATAGTCACTCTTTACACGTGTGACGCCTATGATATCAAAGGTAAGAATCTCACTGTTGCAAAGGAGCATATATCTATTTTTTTTCTACACGCCAAAAGAGGGATTAAATAGCCATACGAAAATAAAAGGTACTAGGGTTACCAGGTATCCTTTGTACATCCACAAAAATCCTGGTGGGGTTTACTCTTTGAACACAAATGTAGTGGATAGAAAATTCAAAATGTAAACTTAACTCATTTAGAAAATTCTACAACTCTGTAATGCTATTTGTCTTACTTTTTTAATTCACTTAAATAAACCCCTTTGTAAACTCTATCCTTTCTTCCTCTCATAACAAAGTTACTACATTTTTGATGCTGCTGAATGTTTTACCATTTTTTCCTCTTTCTATTCTTCCACGCGATCTACAATCCACAATCGCCCCCACACTTTACCTTCCTTGTCTTCGTATACGGTCTTCTTCCATCCCTAATTTGTTTTTCTTGCCCATTATGCACAATTTAGAACTCACTAGTTCACCTCCCTGAAATATTGTCACTTATGTGTGAATTGTTGGGATGTAAGTAAATTAAAAGTTAATTTAACATTTTAGGGCAAAAAACAGAGAGATGCTCAACTAGGAATAATGGCATATCTGTTCTTAGGGTGTAATCTCTTAGCTCACTGAAGCCTAAAACAATAGAGAAATATATCATAGTGTATATCAAGGGTTTTTAACCTGGTCCCTACCGCCCACTAGTGGGTGGTTTGAGATTTCAGGTGGGCGGTGGTGGGTTCTGCAGAAAACACCCAGTGGGCCTTGATGGCTGTGGATCAAGGCCAGCAGGGGAGATGAAAGGATCCATGCAGAGCCAGCCTTGCAATAAGCCATCTCAGGCTGGTGAGGAGATCAAAGATGATCTCACCAGCCCACTGGCACTTAGTTCCAGCAGAGGGAGGAAAGGGCACGGTAGGCTCTGTGTTCCTCCTACGAGCAGGCTGGTCAGAGCATTGCAGCATGTTACCATGGTAATGCTCTGATACAGTGCTGTGCATGCAGGAGGACAGGAGAGTCAGCCTGCAGCCAGAGGAGCTGCACGCTAAAGTTAACATGCCACCACTGGACCACCAGGGCTTGCAGCATTATATCTCCCCTCCCTGGTAAAAGGTAAGAAGAAGGGAGGGGGAGTTATTAAGATAGATTTTCACATCTCACCCACCTAAACACAGCATAGACCCTATGCAACCTACACCCCTCACACACACACACACACACACACATACAGACTGCCCACCTCATACACACACCATCCCTCACACACACACAGACACAAACACTGCCCCCTTCACACATGCACAGCGTACCCCACACATGCACAGTAACCCTCACAAACACACAGCACTTCAAAGACACACATAAAAAAAAAACAGAATAGAAAAAATTAGATTAATTTAAGTACATATAAGTACACACACACACAAAAAAAACCCACCTCCTTTTCAAAAAAAAAATAAACAAATTAAAATTGCACTTGAGCTATAAAAATTAGTTACTGCGGCACTGGTAGGCGGTAGGTATTAAAAGGGTGACTACCCCTGGTGTACATAAATATGAACATCTGTAGATCTATAAGAAAAGCTAAGAGTTTTCAGGGCACTGCTCAGAATTAAAAGACTATTTTTGTGCCAAAAACAATTATACCAAGTTCAATGTCATTATAGATCCAGTTTATTATCAGGTCTTAATACAAGCTATCGATATAATACAACATATAAGCATGAATAAGAAATCATTTATTTACAAATATTACATACACTTATGCAAATGTAAAATAATGTAACCACAGTTTGCAGTCCTGTCAAAAAACAAACATCTGGTCGCCATTTTTTGCATTACTCTCCCTAAAAGACTGAGGCTGACAGGCTTCATGGCGTAATCTATTTCACAGAATAGTCTTTTGAACACTTTGAAGATTATGTTATGATTCAGCTGAAACACTGTATATGGCCACAAAAGGGTCATATCCGGACAAGATCACAAAGCGCAAATAGGTAGCTTGAATTCCAGAGAGCTAAAGGGGGGAAAACAGAATTAGTTCACCAGATTAAGAACAATGCACACTAAAAAATAACAAAGTACAGTAACAATGTACTCAAACATTTGTGTATATCACGGTGTACTAATTAAAGGACCACTATAGTCACCCAGACCACTTCAGCTCAATGAAGTGGTCTGGGTGCAAGGACCCCCAAGTTTTAACCCTTCAGACGTAAACATAGCAGTTTCAGAGAAGCTAGAGGCGCTTCTGCGACGCTGAATTCGAAAAACGCATTCAATGTGTAGAACGTCCATAGGAAAGCATTGACGTCAAAAAATGATGTAGGAGTGGGAGGAGAGGTAACCAGCTCCGAGGGAGCCAGGCGCTGGATTAAAGTAAGTAGCTGAAGGGGTTTTAACCCCATTGATTAACCCCTTCAGCCCAGCGGGAGGGGGGCCCTGAGGGTTATATAGTGTCAGGAAAACTAGTTTTTTTTTTCCTGACACTATAGTGATCCTTTAACGTATGTAATTCAGTGATTGCTTTAGGGCATTTTACTCGGGTTGACACCAATAAAACAGTTTCTGCTGCTATCTTCCCTATAGGCAATGTAACACATGAGGGCTGCCCCTTGCTGCCGCTACAAATCTTTGGTCATTGACCCATTTCCCGAATGATCGGAAGAACATTAGAGGGTAGAGGTTGTGGTGAAGGAATATAAATTGAATCTATTTGTGGATTAAATTATGTTGTGTGACATCTCTGACCTTATTCACTCATCTCCACTGCCCCCTGATGCAATATCTTATGGTATCAGGAGAACTGTAACCTTTTCTGAATTGTACACCATTAAATAAAACATTGCAGATCATTTATACCTTGTGTTAACTTTTGTTCACTAAATGCTCTTTTTTTTTTTTTTTTTTTTAAAACATGTATTTAAGATTTAGCAAATTATGGGGGGCGGAGCTAGCAGCGCAAGGAGAAGGGCGCCATTTCCAGCAGCTCCGGTAAACCGGAGCCAAAAACACTGAAAATCGCAAAAGCTAAAGCCCATCTGCCGACAAAAACTACGGGAACTAACCCCTGACACCTGGCGGAACCCGCAGATGCCTTTTGTACAGAGGCCAGGCACAAAACGCCGCATCAAAGGAGCAGGGGCCTACCGCACACGCGACCAGGCTCTAACCAGGGAGCTGACATTGTGGCTCGGGGCGAGCCCATACTGCACTGAGGCGGACTTCTACACCCCAGAAGAAATGGGACGGAGATCCCACAAATCAGCCCCAGGTACCTCCATACCGCACAAGGATATAGGCAGCATGCTACAAACTCCCTCACTGATGCGGACCCGAACCGCCACAGCAGTCTCACCCGAGTGGTCTGAAGATGGAGACTCCACACACAGCATGGCTATAGCAGCCATAAACAGCACATGCACACAAACAACTGAAGACTCAATTCCAGCAACCAAGAGGGACATCCAGACAATGCTGACCGGACTCCAAAGAAACTTGCAGCAAATGTGGCAGGCGGACCTGAAAGGGTTGGCAGCAGAGGTGCAAACGGTCTCGGCCCGCACCCAAGCCGCGGAACAAGAGGTGAGAGACCTGCGCCAAGACCTCACCTCCCTAAAAGACACAGTCACCCAGATACAAACCGCGCAAGCTAATATCAACAGACAAGTCAACGTCCTAGACAACAGGGGCAGGAGAAAGAATATTAAAATAAGAGGGGTATCAGAAGCGGTGCCACTGGAAGAACTGCCCCACTTTGTAAGGCGCCTGGCGGCCTCACTCCTTCCCAATAGGCAGGCGAAACAATTTACTTTCGACGGCGTATATCGCATTGCAAAACCCCAACAAGCACCACAGGCAGCCCCACGCGACATCCTGAGATGCCAATCACTAACGGACAAAACAGCCCTAATGTTGTCCATTAAAGGGAATTCACCACACGAATTCGAAACACACCGACTTACCTTCTTTCAGGATCTGAGCAGAGACACTCTACTCTGGCGCAAGAGCATGCAACCCATCACATCCACACTGCAAACAGCGGGCATCCCATACATATGGGCAACCCCCAGAACGCTGTGGGTGACCAAAGGCGTACTTCATTACAAGCTCAGTAACCCGGGAGAAGGCCCAGCCCTCCTGACCACACTGGAACTGTCCAACAACGACACGGCCCCACCCGTAGAGACCCTGGACCCACGAACTGAAGCCTGCAGTGACCACAAGCCATGAATCACGTTTATATATTGTTTGTTCATGTTTCTTTTCCACTGTTGCACCAAATTACACATAACACTCCCAACTCAAACCAAATTTAACGAGTCAGACAAGGCCAAAGGGCCCTGTAGTAAAGAGGCAGACACCATGCATGCAGATTACAGAGTCCTACCCCCCCTCCCCCCCATTAATGCCCTGGGGTTACAGGGCATAGCAAAACATGGAGCACCCACATGAACCACTAGACGGGTTCACGGGCGTAGTAATACCCTCATCAGCAGCCAAGTCAGGCTCAGATAGCCAGGCTCCTAACCCAGACATACCTACACATAGACGAACCACAGAAACCCAGCCCTCACACTATCACAAAATTTAAAAAACCTAACGCCACGCAAAGGGTTAGGGAAACCACAAGCACACACTTTTTGTGCCAGGGTTAAACCATCACCCAAGGACCCCGAGGGGCAGCACTAACCTTACACATTATCCACACCAAAGGCACGGCCATCACTCTCGATACGACCAACTAGCCCATTATACTAAAAAAAAAAAAAAAAAAAGTGCAGAGCTCACCTCAGCCCAACTCACAGAAAGTACATAACATTACTATATCCCATGCAAATGCTGTTGTGGCATTCTCACAAATGTCTGTATTGTTGCTATTGCACCAAAAATAAAGAATTATACAAAAAAAAAAAAAAAAAAAAAAGATTCAGCCGAGGCAAAGTCAGGGGCAAACTTTTCAAAACAACATAAGAAATAAAAAAAAAATGTTTCATTTCTCATTTTCTCTGTATGTTTTCTGTTGACTGGCAGGTGCAAAGCACAACGATTATCAAAATGATTGACAGAACTAAGATGGAGGTGCTCAGTTGCAGGATAAAAAATTGTGGATGTCTGCATTTAGTCTGCATTTAATCTCCACACCTAATAAATACAAATTTGTTAAATATAAGGATAAATAAACAATAAACATACTATTAAAAATCCAGGGAAGTGACAGCTCCCATTTAACATTTAACCCACAAAATGTAAGACATACTCTATCGTTCAAATACTCCAACACTTGGAAATGCAGGAAATATTCCTTTCAAAAGGCACACCCCTCACAACTTGATTCCCTAAGAATCTATGCAACATCAGGCGGTTTCGGAGCTATACAAGGCAAATTACGGCGGACTATTTCTGGTATTGAGAGATTTAGTATCAACGATTGGACTTTCTCAAAGAGTCCCTGGAATAAACTGTTGATGTGCAGAGTTATAGAAAATAAGTCTTCAAAATAGTATATTTAATTTGATAACAATAATAAGGATAGCAAAATGCTTGCCCCACAGATGTCATGGACAAGAGCACCTGTTATGTTCAGTCAGCTATTTTTTTTTTAGGTAAATCATACTAGAAACTGAAGTACATGACATCTGGAGTGCCAATGGTTGACTATCCATGATATAGGCACAGAGTATCCGGCCAGGCACTTACTGCAATCTCCTCTGTCTGACGCTGTCCTTCTACATGCTCAAGTTCTGAAAAGAAAAGAAAATATCCATAGTACTGTATCCAAATATATTAAGCGCAAACCAGAGTATCATTCACACATTGTACAGCAAGGTGGAATGTGGCAAATATTGTTTATTGATACACAAGACAAGTAGTGAACTGAAGGAAGTCATAAGGAAATATAACTTGTATGAAAGACTAGCTTTGACAAGCACACATAGTACAATATGAAGTGTTACAAATTTGAGCAAAACCTAGGAGCCGAAATACTACAACTAAGGTATTGGAACTACAGTGTATATATGAGCAAGTCATTTGTTTTGTGTTATAGAAGTGATCAGCCACAAAATTATAACCACCTGCCTTATATAGTGTAGGTCCTCTTGCAGCCAAACAGCTCTGATGCATTGAGGCATGGACTGCACAAGACCTCTGAACATGCCTGGCACCAATACATTAGCAATAGATCTTTTAAGACCTGCAAGTTGTGAGGTGGGGCCTCCGTGGATCTGATTTCTTGTTCCAGCACATCCCAGAGATGGTCAATCGGGTTTACATCTGGGGAATTTGGAGGCCAAGGGAACGCCTTGAACTGTTTATCATGTCCCTCAAACCATTCCTGAACAATTTTTGCAGAATGGCAGGGTGCACTTTCTGGTCTGAAACAATCTACTAGGTAGGTAGTACGTGTCAATGTAACATTCACATGAATGCCAGGACCCAATGTTTACCAGCACAACATTGACCAGAGCATAACATGTCCACCGGCCTGCCTTCTTCCCATAGTGCATCCTGTTGCCATCCCTTCCTCAGGTAAATGATGTACACGCACCAGAACATCCACCTGATCTAAAAGAAAATGCGATTTATCAGACCAGACAACCATCTTACATTGCTCCATGGTCCAGTACTCACGCTCACGTCCCTATTGAAGGCCATTCTAATGGTGGACAGAGGTCATTATTGGCACTCTAACCGGTCTTTGGCTATGCACTGTGTGTTCTAACACCTTTCTATCATGGCCAGCATTACGTTTTTCAGCAATTTGAGCCACATGCATCAATGAGCCTTGAGCCTCCATGACCTTGATGCCGATTCACCAGTTCTCCTTCCTTGCACCATTTAATAGATACTAACCACTGAATACTGAAAGCACCCTACAAGATTTGTTGGTTTGGAGATGCTCTGGGCAAGTCTTCTAGCCATCACTATTTGGTCATTGTAGTCACCAAGATCTTTTTTCCTGCATCCAACACATGAAATTCAAGAACTGACTGTTTATTTGCTGCCTCATATACCCAACCCTTTGAGGGGTGTCATTGTAACAATATAATCAATATTATTTACTTCACCTGTCAATGGTTTTACTGCTGTGGCTGATCAGTGTAGTATTCAATGCTGCACAACTAGTGATAGTGTATTGAAAAGTTGGTACTCACAACATTACTGGACAACTACTACCTGATTATTTACCTACAGTTTGTTCTGGACCCTCCCTATCCCAAATATACTGAATTCTATTACATAGCCACTGCCAACAATGTAAAGTTCACAAATCTAAAATCTCTTTACAATGTATAAGTATAAAAATGTAACAGGATTGAATATAGACAGATACATATATGGGTAGTGTTTTGATTAAATTTTTGTAATACCTGAATAATTAAAACACTCAAAAGAATGAGATAAAGAAATACATAAAAATAACCTGTAATGGCATTAACTCAAAAAATATGACTGAAAAAGTATTATTTTGTAAGAGTGTTTAAAATTATCTCTTAGTTTTAACTGTATATGTTTACTGAATTATCCATTTAATGCACTAAACAGAATGCATTAGTTGTCTACAGCCTGCCCCTTTAAATTTGGAAAAGGAAAACTTCTCATTGTTTCTCTGGATATTTTTCAAAACTGTGCTTCCACTTGATCAGATCAGAGATTTAGAGAATCAAACCATTTGTATTAGCATCTTTGTATAAAAGGCACTCACCTTTTTCCACACAACGTTCAAAATTTATTGGGTCTTTAGACATACTTGTTTCAATTTGTAATCTTTGTACTGGAAAAAAAAAAGCAAATACATCTCTTATAATTGCAAATAATAAAATGGTTATCTGGTCTTATAGTCAAAGGTCAGAAGCTGTGAAGAAATAAATAGATTGCGGTGCAAGCTGTGGTAGACGAGATCACAGCTCTGAGCACACTTTATTACGATCTGATCTGGACCACCATCAAATCGGTATTGCTTGGGGAGTGCGGATGACACGTTGTTAACTATCTGAGTGCAGCAGCAAGAAGCAACATGCCAGACCGATATGTACCTATATGCTCCAGTAAAAGAGCATGTAATACACTCACCTGGTGAGAACATAAACTGCAGGAATGATTACTTTAAACTGAAATGCTGTGGGGGCATGCACAGATGCAACTTTTCATTTTGCATCAATCAGTCATTAATTATGTGATGACACAAAGGGAATGGAAACGCAGGGCAAAAACAGAGAAGCACAATGGTTGAGAAAGAGTGAAAATCAAAGAAAGAAAAGCAGAGTGTAGCAAAGAGAGGGAATAGGAAATGGGGAAAATGGAATGTAGAGAAAAAGACCAGGTAGCTGAAGTAGAAACAGGAAAGGTGTCTTAAAACAAAATTAGGAAATTAAAGGTGGATAGAGCAGTTATTCTAATGCTTGTAGATGTCCTTTTACTCAGTGGTGTATTTTGGATTTGTGCTGCCCTAGGCATGACTAAATTCGGGCACCCCCAAAATCACTCACAGGCACACCCATTCTCGCTCACAGACACAAACTGACAGCTACACTCACTCACTCAGACAGCCCCAGAACACGAGGCAAACAAGGCATTTGTCTGGGAGCTTAGGGTGGCATTTTTTGGCGCCCCCCATGAAAGGGCCGCCCTAGGCAAATGCCTTGTTTGCCTTGTGGTAAATACATCCCTGCTTGTAAATTATAAGAATGATTTTTTTTATCAACTCTTTACATTATCTGTATGTGTGTGTTATATGTGTTTCATTGGATAAAAATATATATCCCTAACATAGGGCTCGATTTTTAATATGTTTGCATAAGCTTTTTTAATATTTAATATTTTATTTTATTAAACACAAATGCTTATCCATTCGATAAAGCTTTTTCAAAAAGATTAAATTGAGGCCTTACATAGGATCTTTCTATCACATCTGCTGAAGCTGCATTGGATAGATCTCTTCAGGCAAATGTTAAGTACTTGTCAACTACAGTAATCCAGAAACCAGTATACACTTTCCATGGACATTCCTTTTGTATATGCCTCTGCAAGCCTTTGCTACCCTAGAAAAGCTGATAAGTAAAACCACAGTCGCAGCAAGACAAATGTTGGCAAAACGTGGTCCTTAGTGATACATAATAATAATAAAAAAATACATTCCAGCACTTCCTTTTAAAAGCAGTGTAATCTTAGTGATACATAATCTCAGCGAAACCTACTTTATGTCAACAGTCCCATTTTATCAGTGTGATCTCCTTGCGGTGGTATATGTGTATTCTAATGGGCACTAATAAGGTAAGCAGATGTTTTGGGTTGTGAATGGTTAAAAGTGGCACTCAGTAGAAGAGGAAGAGTCTTCCTTGTGTTTCTTTTTTCATTTTCTCTTTGTTTTGGGTGTGATTTTGTTTTATTTTATAATTGACTCAATGAAATCTGGATGTCATCTTCTGAAATTTTGATATAATTCCCATGATGTTCTAAACTGCATCTAAATAAAGTATTTTTTAAAAGAAAAAAAATGTGCAATAGCAAGACAAGCGAAAGAAGTTATAAATTAGTAGATGGACTGAAAGGTACAAAAGGCTGTATGTGTGTGTGTATGAGTAAGATAGCATAATAAAGGGTTACCCAAAGCAACATGACTTCTTCAATCATTTAATAATTTCATAGCACATAGAGTGCTTGCAGTACTGTGGAACATTGCTGAATGTTTATTTTTATAGCTATACCTGTCCTTTCTTCCTTTCTGTACCATAGCAACTGACTTGTTATCCAGCATATTGTATAGGTGCCTTTGAAGGCATGGACAGATTATGAAATGCTATATCACTCCTTCTTTGTTTCTCCCTGCTGTTTTTTTTTCTACCTCTATGTCTGGTTTTGATACAAATTGATACTCACTTCACATTGTGTGTCCTTACATGGATACCCATTTGTTTTATGTAGAAACTGCAAGTCGTGATTTCTCTGCTACTGCCATAAGCATTACACCAAACAATATACATTTATGACATAATAGGTTTACTTCCATTCGATTAGAATGTTATTTATTACATTGGTAAATACAAATAGAGTAAGGCCCCCAACGTTTCGGCGAGAAGCCTTTATCAAGGGAGCCTTGATAAAGGCTTCTTGCCGCAACGTTGGGGGCTTTTTGATTGACTCTGTCCCTGCTTCTCACTAGGTCTGGTATGCTTTCTGTATTTTTTCTATATGGGTTTTTTGGGTTTGGATTGTATTAGTATCTTATTTAGTTGCCTGTGTTACGAATATTCTATTCATACATTACGCATTTGGCGTTTATATATATCCAGAATTTTTCTGGTTGTTGCTTTACAGCATTATATGACTATGTATTTTTTGCTTCATATTTAAATAGATATTCTAATAGTGTGTACCCACTTAATAAAGGTTTTTTTTGTATATAAACACTTTTGGTTGTGCTCCTTACTCTATTTGTATTAGCATTTATTTGGGCTTTTGGTGATAGAGCCTCATGTAAGTGAGCACCCAATACTTACTTACAGAGCTCCATTTGGGGCTACTTTGTAATAATTAGTTGAGTGTGCCTACCTTGCTTTATTTTTACTATTTATTACATTGGTACCTTTTTAATATTCCCTAATTTTATAAAAATACAAATTTTAATAAATTTTACGTTTTAATATTTACTTTCCTAGGCTGCTCTTCTTTCCTTCTTGTGTATTTCTATCTGCACATAGAGAGTTTAACCCTTCTGCAGTCAAATATGTAACAAGAATTCTGGACTCGCTAATATCAATTATGTGCATAGATCTATGCAGAAAGAAATTTGGTGGGAATGGTCAGCTGACACTCCCAGCCAATGAATGGACGACGGATCTGCAGCTGGTTTCTGCAGCTCTGCAGAAGTCGCATGCACCCAGGAGGAGAGTAGCATTGGAGCTTGGTGGGATCCAGGTAAGAGGGCAAGCCATTGCAAAACTGTTTGCCTCATTACCAGCAAAAATAACCAGGGGTCTCCTTGCATCACCATTATAGCAGGCTGTAGTGGTTATGATGCTTGGAGTAACCCTTTAAATTTATTTATTTATAAAATATTTTACCAGGATGGATACATTGAGGTTTCAAGAATGTCCTGGGTAAATTTGTACTTGGCTACACGAATTCTGGTTATGACTCAAACTAAGATAATAATAAATGTTGCAGAGTTGGGACAATAATTTTTGTGGCAATATGAAGTTGCAAAAAAAAGAAAGCCAGCATATTTACTTGATGAACTCTGTATAGAAATCTTGTTGATTTTTGAAACAGAATTGAGGCTGATGATGAACTCCTGTGGAAACATCCCTGTTGTCATCCAGAATGTTTCTGGATTCCTAAAAAAAAAAAAAAAAAAAAAAAAAAAAAAAAGTAACACACAAAAGAAGAATATGAAAATTTAGCGGTTGATAAACTACAATCCAATTTAGACAAGGCAAAGATAGGGAAAACACTGCAATGAGAAAGGAAAGGAAAAACCTTGTTGTTTGACAGAATTTGTAACAGTGATTGACAGGAAGCTAAGATTAAGCTGAACTAAATTTTGTTGCAAGATAAATGTGTATTTAACAAATATATATTTGTTAAATATAGGAAGAAATAAATATATTAAAAATCCTGGAATACCACAGTTCATCTTTAAAATTCCTGCTTGAATGCCTGTTATTTAGACGGATATTAATTTTAGTAATGGCAATTAAAGCGAGACATGTTCTATGTTCTACCCTCCCAGTATCTTCACTAGTGATTGCTAGTGCTCACTAGACTATTCACTAGTGTGAATTGGGGAATTCACAATGAATTCTAAGACGGTTTATTCACTAAACTCCAACCTGAAGCGAATTAAAATCCAAATAGCACAATTCAAGCAAAAACGGCCTAGCTGTCACTATAGTGGAATTGAAAGATTTGCTATATCAGCTATGTTTGGCGACAAATTACCATTTGGATTTTACTTTGCTACAAATCGGAGTTACAGTGTTATTTGCTAAAGTAAGAATTCTAAGTGAATTTCAAATTTAAGGTCAAAATAGCTAAAGTGGTAAAATTCTCTAAGTCACCTATGATTTCAGGTGACCTACTCTGGCCTAACATTTGAAATTCGCTGTGAATGCTCACTTTAGTAAATAATCCTGATAATTGTAGTGTATGATGCGGACATGAAATTCCACATTTTACGGTAAAACAAACAAATCTCACAACCTCCAGCGATGGAATTTGCACATTCACAATAACCAATAAATGAGCGCTAGATTCCCATACAGAAAATATGGCAGCGTTTAAAAATACAAAACACAAAAAATGTGAAAAGCAGAATGAATTTGCACATTCATTTGTTTTTTTTCCACTAGACTCTAAATTGTAATTGAATTAAAATCCCGATGGCGGAACTCGGATAACAATATCCCAGCTGTGAATTTAGCAGACTTGGAAATTATTTTCCAGATCAAAACAATGTAGCCTTAATTTTGCCATTCGTTACAGTTTAGTTCATAAAAACCCATCTTGGGTTTACTGTTCTGCTATTTTGACCTCAAAAACTCCCATTTTATTGAATAGCAATACATAGAAAACAATAACAATGGTGATTTATGTCATTTATTAGGAACTTTGTCCCAGCCCCTTTATCCTCACCCATCCACAATATGCTCTGCTGGGTGTCTCTCGTCGCTGGAGGTTGCCAGCTTCACCCAGGCCCCCGCAGAACTCAAACACAAGTCCCCAGCTCTGCTCATGGCTCCCAGTTACCGCACCAACCAATATATATAAACAGTACAACGGCGAAATAGCTTGTGGAAAGCTGTTGCTAGGTAACCGGGGAGCATCTGCCGGAAATGTAGCTGTCTGCATCCGGAAGTCCGTTTTTACTAAGTGACCGTGGAACGCAGGAGACCGTGTTTATTGGTTCCGGGCTGTGACCAGAGCAGAGCAGAGCAGAAGGTGAGTCGGTGTGTCATTTGCTAGTGCAATGGATTATGGTTTTTATTGAAATAATAATTCTGCTAATAATCTAAGTCTCGGTGTACTAACTGACAGAGTTGTAGTTACAACCCCTAGTATAGTGGGGGGGTTCCCCTAGATAAAGTATAAGTTTTAAATAAAACTGAGCTAAGATGGGACATAGTAAGAGCTTTAAACAGATAGAAATATAATATCAATCAGACAAAATCTAGTTAAACTTAATGTGGGGATTCGGTGACACTAAAAGCCAGCCCCAGAAAGTGACACTAATTAATAGAAGATAGAATCTGAGTTTTCTCAACATAGGATTGAAACATGCAGGACTCCTTTTATTTACTGCATTGTGCTGCTAAAATCTAATGGAGTTCTCTAAATATAGAGAGTTTATAGCAGTTAAAACTGGGAATTGTGAGTCATTTTTTATCAAAAACTTTGGGTGGGCTTAATCTGGAGGTTGTCAATTTTGTAGAGCATTACAGAAGTAATAGAAGTAATAATAAATGGACAAATGTATGAAAAAAATGATATGATAAAAAAAAATGCAGGCACGAAGAAAGTGCCCATATACAGGACCTATCAGGAGACCCAGCTACACAGAGAAAGGGAGGGTCACCTAAAAGAACCCTACTGTGATTTATACCAGAGCTAGATTCTTCGCTCTCCAATATGTGAGTGTTTTAATATTATCATTACTATTATTATTTTATTATTAATATGTTATCTTTGTAAATTTTATTGCACTGTTATACTTTTTTCGCCTTTTATGGTCCACATTCTTGGCTTACAACATTTTATCAGGTTTCTTTAGGGTCTTTTAAGACATATATGTTCACTACCAACACACAATTCACTTTTATTAGAAAAATAAAGTACTACACTGTTCGCACATTTCAGTGGTATAGCGTCTGCTTTTTATGTTATACTACTCACTTTTTGCACAAATTAATTTGAAATTGCTATTATAATATAGCGCTGGTACATTTTTTACATTTTATACTAAAGAAAGGGCTTGATTTTTTTTGTAAATATATTTTTTATTGAAGAAACCTTTCAATAATGCAATATAACGACAGTATAGGTCACGCAGGACCTGAAACAGCTGTTGTCAAGGAGAGGAGATGCGTAGGTCTCTATGATATGCGCATAGTAACATAAACAAGCATGAGAACATACAGTAGATTAGTCATGGGGGGAGAAACATGTCCATCTTCCCCAGAGTCAACAGCATAAGCGTGTACCCACATCATTACGTGATGAATCAGTGTTTTCACTTCCTAACATGTATGCCATTATACTAAGAACACTATTTGCGCATCGTGTGCTAAGTATCGCATCTACAAGCAAGGACGTATAGTAAACAGCTTTAGGAGGCATGAATGTGCATTTTCTGTTATACGGCCTTACCAATCAGTGGCCTTGTGTGGATGAGCACAGGAGTTGCATACAGTATTATCAGCATCAGAATCGGGTTCGATGTATGCAAGAATTATCTGGGTGTGGCAGTGAGACTTGTAAGTCTCCATGATGGGAAAACGTGAACAGCCCGGATATACCCTAATTGTATATGGTGAACCGAGATCGGAGTGGTTGTAAGGGAAGCGGGTCACAGGCCCGCGGTGTATGCGGGTTCTCGATCCACCCTAGGGTGATCACGTGTCCTCCAATGTGTGGGATAAGTGTGATGTGATCGGGACAGGTGTCGTCGCTAGAGTCACAGTCATCCGGTATGTTATCGAGCATCTGTGCAGCGGGGTTTGTGTTGAGATCCCACCAGGGCTACAGTCATGCTGGTTCGTTTCTAAGTGGTGGTCGTGGGCCCGTATGAGGGACAACCCCGGTCCTTTCTCGGTAGTGAGTTCGGCCAAGGGTGAGGGCACTAGCTAATTCGGCAGGATACCCGGATCGTAGGTGGCCCCAGTCTAGCGGTGCATGTTGTCGTTGCTGACAGTGGTAGTGTCTGGTGTAGGTTTCTCCTTTATGTCCGTAACGTGTGTAGTGATGTTAGTGCGAGGTGTGTATGATGTAAGTCTACGAGATGCGGAGCTGTATGCCAGAAGTGTGTGTCATCTCTCATATCTATGAGTTCGGAGTAGGAGCGTGTATCGAGTCCAATCTCAAGTCTCTAAGAGTACGGGTAACTATCGGTGACCCATGAGGAATGGGCGCCCGTCCGGAGTCAAAGTATGGGTATACAGAAGGCTAATGAGGCTTCCCTCCGGCCTCGACCCCTGTCCCCCAGGCTCCGGGACCCGTTAGTTCAGTGTTAGGCGAGTTGGAGGGGGGGGTGAAAGGGATTAGGTTCAAGAGAAGGGGAAGGATGGGTTGATCCGTGTCAAGTGGGGTACGCAACCGAAGCTACGTCATTGAGGAGTCCAGGAGCTGTTCCGACTGTCGATACCGGGAAATGTACAGGAACCACGGGAGCCACATCTCCGTATGTTTCGTTTTGCGCCCTGTCAAGAAGGCATGAGCGCCTTCCGCTCGGCTTGATGTAATTTGTAAAGGTGAAGCAAGCATATAGCAACAAATTGCCATTATGTCATTTTAGTGGAGCAACCTGGTACTGATTAAAACCATTAAAATTGGGAAACGGGGGTTTCAATTCAACTACAATATTTTCCAAAATTGGACTAGATTGTATTTGATGAGATAAGGACTTTTAATTAAACAGCACGTTCTCCATATAAATCAAAAAGGAAACCTGCTAGTCAGTCGCAATGGGTACACTTATTTCCTCTAATAGAATCTAGCATACATGGCTACATGTGTGGAAAAACATATGCTAATTAATTATAGTACACTGTAACAATACATTTTGATTTTATTATCTGTGTTCATTTTAAGATAATGTCATACTGCCCAGAGGTGAGAGAGGATGGAGGACCTGTGTATGTTCGTGAAAATGGAAAGCTGTTCCTTGCTGGGTCCAATTTATCTAACAGCAGAACACGCTCTGTTGGTCTTTTCTCCAGAGCTTTTTCTGTGGAGCTGTGTCTGAAACATGAAGATGCAAGCAGACACAAGGAAAAGTCTTTCTTCTTCACCTACACCGAGCATGGCAGCTTGCGGTACTCTGCCAAGCCACTTTTTAACCTGACTCTTGATTTCATTGCGGACAACATTCAGTATGTGGATTCTCTCATTGGATTCCCAGAGCAGATTGCAGAGAAACTCTTCACTGCCGCAGAAGTTAGACAACAATTTCACAGGCCTGGCAGTGGGCTCAAAGCCTTGCAGAAATTTACAGAGGCTTATGGAGACCTGATACTGTCCTCTCTGTGCCTTAGGGGCAGGTATGTGCAATGTGGCCTCTCAGCTTGCAGTCGTTTTTGCTGTTTCAGTATTATTGCAAGAAATATAGTTTTTTTTTTTTTTTATTCTTTATTTTTGTGGTACATTGATATATATAAAATGTTTGAACTGACATAATAGTTAAGGCATATATGACAAGAAATATTTACTGAATATGTCAAGGATTACTGCACTCATTTTTAAAAAAGTAAGACTAGCAGTATGATCATCCTGTCTCATAACTAAAGTACAGTATTTAAGGAGAAGCTTGCTTGACAAGGTGATAGTATGTAAGTATAGGTGATAGACTAGTGAGGGGAAATTGCAACAGAATGTCAGTTAAGGTTATGAAAACGACAAACATTAAACACATTTAAGTGACAGACACATAGCATATTAAAAGGTACCACTGGACATGTAAATAGACTATACAAGGGCTGTCAGCATATAGTAGGCTATGTGGTAGTGGAACCTTGCTCAGCCTATGCCCGACATATAATGCATGAGGACCCAGAGAGAGATCACAGATGTCCCACTGAACTGTACCCTTCCTAGTTACAGGCCGCTGTACCCTTCTCCCAAGTCTCTAAGTAATCCGCATACATGGGATGGTCTTGTGGCCAGTTGCCAGACTTCTTCATAGCATGATGAGTAGGGGCCTTCGGCGGGTGTGAGAAATATAGTGTTTTATAAAGATTTTGGGTGGCATAGTAATTTAGTTGGTTTTCCCGGTTTGCTGTCCTGTTGCCATGCTTTGTGATTCTATCTTCAATCTCCTGGATGAAGCATATTTATGTAACTGTAGGGTTAACCATAATTTTTCAATCCTGTACTGCAGGGTGAGTGGCGTCTCACCACCCCTTGGATATAGTCTAGTTTTAAAGACACCATTGTAAAATTTGCGAAGATGTTACCTCCTATATCTCGTCTCTTAAAAAAAAAAAAAAAAAAAAAAAAAGAAGATGGGCATTGTTAGATACTCTACATTACTGACTCGCTTTTCATCAATTAGCAGCCACCCAATTCTAAATGAATTGTAGAAAGATTGATTACCACCCCTCTTATGCACTGGACCCAGGCCTGGTTAGCCTGATATGTGTTTCCTTCTGAAATCACTAGTGTACTACTTTAATGACATTTACCAATTAATGTTTGATTATATTGTTATGCTTCTTTTCAGGTATTTGCTAGTGTCTGAGAAATTAGAGGAAATTCAGTCTTTTCAAGGTCTACGCTCTCTGGACTTGTCATGTTGTAAACTGGGAGATGACCATGAACTAATTGGTCACTTTACCTCTGAAGCACTGAACAGGTGTGTTGTACTTCATAGCAGCACAGAGGGGGGATTCAATCCTGCTCTTGATAATAATGAATTTTTAGTGGTATGGTAATGCTTAAAGTGAGCCAGGAAGTGTCCCTAGGTTAGACACATAGCAATATGTCCGCGTACCTCAAATCCTCATAGATTGTAAGCTTGTCTAAATATCTTCTTTCTGTAATTGTACAGCGCTGCATAATATGTTGGCGCTGTTAATGCTAATAATAATAATAATATTTTGCTTTGGGCATTGATTGTTTTAACCACAGAATTCACACGACTGAATCCCACATTGCTCTGCTTTATGGTATTAAGCTTCATGAATCTGTAGTGTACACCTCCATTCTGATGGCATAGAAGCCTTGGTGTATACCCTCCACATTCCAAGTGTAATCATTGTTCTTCGCTGGCTAGCTTGATGTAAAGACTACATTTTATTACCTTTTAATGATAGTATGGTATTTTATCTTAAAACAGTCATCAATTATTTCCAGTGTTTCCTATGTATAATGCAGAAGTCCTTTGTTGCTGATGAGATGTATTTGCGTCTTGCAGCTTGCAGGAATTATACTTGAAAGACAACTGTTTGTCAGATACTGGAATCCGGAGAATGACAGCCCCTACACGTGTCTTGCGTAAGGGGCTTGGAAACCTCACAGTGTTGGATCTCTCAGGTAAGTTAAGTGTCTGTTCAAACTCGCATTGTCTTTAACCCCTTAAGGACCAAACTTCTGGAATAAAAGGGAATCATGAGATGTCACATGTCATGTGTCCTTAAGGGGTGAAAGGGTTACTCCAATATGCACAAAATGAACATTAGCCACCCAGAACTTGTGTTCCAATAGGTGGAGTTAAACCAGCAGCAGAGAGGTTAAGCTCTGCATGATCAACATTTCATAGTTAAATGCTGCACATACAAACTGCAGGCACTATAACCACTTCAAGTTAAGTGAATTGGTCATGGTGCTTGGGGTTATCCTATAATATATATAATACAATAAAGGGTACATTAGATCTGAAGATGTTATGGCTTTTTTATGTGTATCAAACTTAGCCACGTGCTTAGAGGTTTTCAGTAACTTTTATAAGTACTGGGAGTGTGAGATTATAAACAATGTGAATCAGATGCAACCTACACATTTAGAGTTTTTTACTAAACAAGACTTGCTGACACTTCTCCAGAAAATTGCATATTTTAAGCTAAAACATAGATGTTTTGGAGGTTTATTTAAATTCAGCTATTTTGGCTTCAGATGGGAAATTCTCGGATGAATTTTCGGCAATCCATAGTTTTATGACAGTCAGTGTTATTCTCTAAATTATGAATTTCAAAATTTGAGCGGAAATTTAAAAAAAATAATAATCCACAGACAGGTATTTTTTCAATTCAATAGTATTGGCCAAAAAATTTAAATTTACTTTTTCCCCCAATAACTCAAAATTCCTGCATGTTTCTTTCTTTTTGTACCAGATAACCAAGGAATCACAGACATTGGGGTAACGTTCCTGTTTGTTTTTAAAATGCTTCACTTCTTGGATATTTCTGGTACATCTATACAGGTGAGATATTTTAGAGAGAATGCAGGGAAATGTTTGATAAGCATTTGAGGCGGGAAAGCCAGTGTATTGCTTCCTATTTAGATACAAGTAGAAATTACCATTAAATGAACAGTGCCGGGATACCAGGCTGAGAAGATGGCTAATACAATGCTAAGAATGATAAACAAATGTAAAATGTCAAATATGTTTTATGGATTACATCTCCAGATATCACTGGGGGAGAGTGATGGATACTGCATTCCCACCGCAGCTGGAGAGCTAGTGTTGACTACCCAGAATTTTGTAGATGGCCCAATAATTGTAAGAGCATTAAAATGTTAAACATCAAACCTATTTCAAAGTAGATCTGTTACTAGGTCGGGTGTTTGTTTAGGCTTTGGGTTTTTGTTTGTCTTGGGTAAAACACACCAAGGTGGCATTCATTACAAAATACCAAGAGGAAATAATCTTACCGCACATTTTTTGTCTAAAGCATTGTCTTCTCCAACCCCATGTCTTCTGATAGGTTGCATTGCTGCCCTATCGCTGTTGCCATCGAGCGCATGCACAATATAAGCCTTTAAAATATATACTCTGCTTATAAAATACTTTTCAAACTGGTTTTAGCCACTCAGATGTGCAAATCATTCCCGGTTTTGTTTAAGCCTTTTAATGTATGTGTCTGGGGCAGACAATGGATCTGTCACTGCTTCTGTTTGAAGAAAGTATTACACAAAAAAAAAAAATAGAGTAAATGTTCCATATTTATTTCTAAAATATTAAATGCATTCTATGGATTGGCTAGTAAATTGATACATTTTCATTTCGCTTCAGGTGAGCATTAAAAAGCTTTGCTTCAGGGTCAGATTAGTAAGGAAGCCGGGTTAGACATAGAAAAAGGAACTGGAAGTCTTTGTTTTTTTCTTGTGGTTTCCGGTTTACTCGTGGCTGGGTCCGAATTTGGGAGAAGTATTTTAAAAAGTAGTGACATGTTGGGTATATGCATGTCATGCTAGTATACACTTTTTTGCTGCAGATTAAAGTTAATTTATGAAATATTAAAGGCACTGCTAAATGTTGTGTTAAAGAAACACTATACGGACAGGAACACAAACATGTATTCCTGACCCTATAGTGTTAAAAGCACCATCTAGCCACCCCATCTTCAAAGCCAATCACAATGTTTCCCCATGGCTGAGACTGACAAAGAGGCAGATATGGGGCAGAGCCAGCACAAGCCAAACACAGCCCTGGCCAATCCACATCTCCTCATAGAGATGAATTGAATCAATCCATCTTTATGAGGAAAGTTCAGTGTCTCCATGCAGAGGGTGGAGACACTGAATGGCAGTGCTGTCCACCGTGCAGCACTGCCACAGGATGCACCTCTAGTAGCCATATGAGGAGTGGTCAGTGGAGGTATACCTAGGCTGTAATGTAAACACTGCATATTCTTTGAAAACACAGTGTCTACAACAAAAAGCCTGAAGGGAATGATTCTACTCACCAGAACAAATACAATAAGCTGTTGACTATAGTGTCTCTTTAATTTATACATGGACTACATCTGTGTACCAGATTATCCCAAGGACCTGCAGTACATTTGCAACAATACATCTATAATGCTATTCTAAATGGAAAAACTTTAATGTTTTTTTTTTACTAATCAATAATTAAAATGTACTTTTTCCCTCTGAATAGGATGCTACCATTGGAAAGATCGAGAAAAGCATTGGATTAAAACATTCTAAGGAACAGCTAACTCGGTTTGATCATGTGAACTGTACTACTGAGGGCTGGGCTGAACAGGTACACACAGTCATTTTGTTTCAGGGCCATGCAGACATTTGCTGATAGTAATGGGAACGAAACAGCTGAAAAACCTTCGGATCTCAGCCCTACACCATTCTTTAAATATTGCTATAATTATGCCTTTTCAATAAACCGTTAATGTAGTAATGTATGTGGCCATCACATTGTAAACATTGTGTTTTGGAGTCAATTTCGTAATAAAGGCTTTCTTTTTGTTTCCAGCTTTTCAATCAGTGGGAAAAATATATCCTCTCCGCCATTAAATCAAAGAGAAAAGACAAGGCAAAACCACAGACGGCTGCCCAGACATTTTGTGCGTACATTGATCACATTCAATTCTTCAAATCCTTCATCCTTTTCTGTATCACCTAGAACTCGCAAAGTCTTTTAGTGTTAAGGACATGCATTTCTCATCAGGTGTTCTTAGGTGGTGTCACAGGTCAGACAGACCGTGCTTTACCTATAATTGTTTTGTTACATGTGTGGCCGTTGAGTACACGCTACGACGGACAATAATACTTACAGGGCTATACAGCGTTACTTTTCTATAACATGACGTCAACATCATGTAACCAAAAGAATAATCCCCAGTCTGGGATTCCCCTGCATACACATGTGACTTTGAGTATCATATGTGGTGCTGGTGGTGGATTCAACCACTTGTGGAGGACATCACCTTACATGTTTTTGAGTTTTCATAGAATTAATTGAAACCAGTTCTTCAAAGTTCTAAAAGTTTTAAAAGTTCCAAGTGCAAAGGCTGCTCCTTGCAACCTGTAGTTTTTTTTGGTTTGTTTTTTGGCGGGCGGGGGAGGGGGGGATGGCCGAGATTATGCAGATGCCCCGTTAACGACAATGAGGTTGCTTTCAACAATTCTGCTTTACCATGTTACTTTAGTTTACTCCGGATACACAAAGTTGTTGGATAATTTGCTGTAAAACAGGTTTGACATCTAATATTTGTCCTCCAGCTATTTTCAATGAATTTCTCAAAATTCTATGGTTTATAATAGTATGCCTTTAAAGCAAGTGCAGTCGATAAGTAGATCCATAACTGCTTTTGCACTAATTGCACAGTTATCCACAGCCACCATTTTGTCTGAACAGAGATTAGCTGCAAATTGTTGTTCAGTAACTGCAAGAAAGATACATATTGGGTATTTGAAATCCAGGGGATTAAAAAAAATAGCTGTGGGTGAAGAGTAGAATTGAATACTGTTCAGAAACTAAAGAATCAAAATAAGAGAATTTGGGGGAATGTAGTGGACAACGCAGGACAATGCTTTCGTAAACCTAGTGGACAAAAGTGGCAAAAATATCTTCATATAATTTTTTTTTTTTCTTTCTAGATGGAAAGGAAAAGAAACAAAGCCAACAGGATTTAAAAATGTGTATTTTGCAAAACACACCAACACAAGCACGCAAACACCTGCAGTTTTACAAGCTGCAGGCAAAAGAGAATGACACGGTGTACTCTGAGTCTACTACAAATGAAAACTCAACCAACAGAGCTCTAGAGAATGGAAGACAAACTACAAATCCAGACCCAAATACAAAACAGCCAAGTTTTACATTTTCTGATACAGACTGGGAAATGTTAAACAGTTACTAAAACCGAGCTCGTGTTACCCAGAAAGTGGTCCAAGATCCACTGTGAGCCCTTTTCTTATGACTTCTCCATGAGAAGTATCCCAGTAACTCATTTTTCTAATTTACTCTGAAACGAAATACCAAACGTCCTCTTACTCATTTTTCTTATGGGCAGACAAGTTTGGTGGTGATCTGAAGAGTAAATTTGCACGTGAAATTGTTTGACAGTAAGCTACAATGTGTATTGTATTCACTTTTTGTTTTGATATCGTGAGTGGATACTTGGTTCTTGTTGGCCTGTGGATGTTGTCAGTGCACTGAAAGTACACTGCAGGCCAGTGACCTGAGTCATAACTATATAGGATTGATTCACTAAACTGAGAGTTGTACCCCAAAATAGCTGAGATATCAAGACTTTTTCTAGTTTGATTATTTTGGCCTAAATTATATATTATTTTCTTATCAGCTCTCCACCGTTCCTAGCTTAGTGTATAAACCCATGTATGTTATGCTTTCTGTGCAGAAATCTATAAATAGAGGGGTGAGCTGACAAGCAAGTTATGAAATTCACGGTTAAAAAAAATAGGAAAAATATCCAACTTGGTCTCTTTTAAGACATTTTCCATCTTGACTATTTTGATTTTTTTTTTCCAACTTTCTGTCGACTCACTAATTGTAGTGAACTGGCCCAGGAAACCAAGACAGGAAGGGGTTGTTTATCCCAAACTATAGTTTTTGGTTTTTGTCTGAGAGTGTCCAGTCCCCACAATAGCACTTACATTGCTAGGATCTAATCGAGGCAATAGCATTTTGTATCTTTTTGAGTTTCTGAAAGTTCCAATATCCTGAATTCAACAGGATCCAGTCAGCTCAGTGCTTTGTCTATATGTCCAAAATATTCCAGAATTTCATCTACCTACCTTGGGAGTGGATAAACCCTCAATGTTTCAATGATTATTAAGGGTATCTTGAGAAATGCAGAGGTTATCACACTACCAATAAACCCACTTCAGTGGGCAGATTTATAAACTCGGTGAATACACACACAATATACTTTTGTTACTTTTAATAGTATTTTATATTTTTGTGTATAATAAATATTATTTTTCTACCAGCAGATTTTACATTTGTTTTTATTTATCATTTGCAAATTAGAATTTAACAGATATTTTGCCTTTTACCATTTGTTATACAATTTTTTTTTTTTTTTAAATAACCAATACAAAAACAAAACAGTTAAAGTCAAATCGCCACACTTGTTGGATATAATGCAGTTTTGCTCCAAGAACCCACAATATCTGCCTGTCCTTTCCACCTGCAGTGTTTCCCCTCCAAAACCTTTCAATTAGCAATTTTTTTTTCACTATATATACACTCTAATTTATACAGATGGTAAACAGATTGTAGTACTTGGGAGTAGGTGTGCTTATGTGTGTAGAGTTGGTGTTTGTATATAATTTTAGCATTTTAATACAGGGGTGTGTTTTGTATGTAATCTTTGCATTTGCGTTTAGGGGGTTGTTTGTTTGGATGTAGTGTTGGCTTTTAAATGAATGTGTGTAGTATTGGTGTTGGAGTGAAGGGTGTGTTTGAGTGTTTTGTATATAATTTTGGGGTTTGAATTCAGGGGTGTTTTTGTATGTAATGTTTGTGTATCCAGGGGTGTGTTGGCATGTTGTGTTGGTGTTTGATTGCTGGGATGTATGCCACATAC
Organism: Pelobates fuscus; assembly: GCF_036172605.1. NCBI lineage: Eukaryota > Metazoa > Chordata > Amphibia > Anura > Pelobatidae > Pelobates > Pelobates fuscus. The sequence goes on from NC_086323.1 coordinate 47,368,391, forward strand.
ATACTTACACAGATATACATACACATTAACACAGAGATACACACAAATACACTTCACATATACACACATTCATAAACACACAGATACACACACACTGGCGCAGATATACACAAACAGACATTCACGCTGGTGCATACACAAACTCAGATACACACAGTGACATACATACCTTCACACACACTGGCACATACACACACTCAGATACACACATGCACACCGACACAGATACACACACTGGCACATACACACATATACACAACCTGGCACTGACACACAGATACACACACACACACACTCAGATACACACAGTGACACACACTGCAACACACACAGGCACACACCTTAACACACTGATACACACAGTGACACACTATCAGATACACACACTGGCACACGCACTTAGATACACACTGACACAGATACACACAGTGACATATACACACACACACACTGTCAAATACACACACATGTTATTTTATATTTATGCAGTCACCCTCCTGTTAGCATACCTGTTGTCTGAAGGAATGTGACTTGCTAGCTGAGGCTGGTGTGTGTGGGGAGAGCTGCTCACTCCTGGCTGCTGCCTCTCTCCCTCCAACGCAGCGTATTCTACATGAAGCTGGAAGGAAGTGACCATCTGTCACTTCCTCCCAGCATCCCATTCTATTAATCGGCTGCGCCACTGACCTAGCCCCTGTGCAGCAATGCATTGGCCAATGCATTGGCCACCCGATGACTGCGGAACCCCAATTTTGATCTTGCGGAACACCAATTGGGAAACACTGCTGTAGACATAAAACAGTGTTAATTGAACTGCCAAACACAATTATAAACCAGACACTTTGTTATCCAACTGATCAATGTATCCACAATCAACATCTCAGTTATTAATAAAAAAAATAAAAGGAGACACTGCTGCAATAATATGATTTAATAGGACACCTGGGATTGGCTGAGAATTCTTGGCCAGATCCTGGTTTGTGCATGAATTGAGATGTTATAAGATCTGTAAAACCCTACAAACATGGGTTACATAGAATAAATATATATAAATATAGTATAGAATTTTCATTAGTTTACATTTTTTTTATAGATGAAATGTCTCTTGTATAATTGATTAAAAAATACCCTAATTTTTACCCTAAACTTCAGATAGTGACTAATTTCCTCCCCCATAGATTCCATTGTCTTTAATCATTATATAAAGGGTTACTCCAACCACCATGACCACTAAAGTGATTTGAAGTGGTCATCGTGGTAGGAGTCAGTATGTGTAATATTTCAGCTTGAAACACTGCACAATATGGAGATATTTGTAATTGTTTACCGGGGGCTAGTTGCATCCCCCAGCACATATGACACTGGCAGCCCAGAACTCTGTTCCGGGCTGTCTAATGTAAATTCTGTGCATAAATTACATCTGTGCCAAGAGACATTAAAATCTTTTTCCAGATCGCTCTCCTTTCCCTCCCTTTGGGCTCTCCCTCCCACTGTTGCACAATTGTTGGGTTGTTTTTTTGTTTTGTTTTTAAAAACCTCCCTCCCCACTCCCTTGTCCGGAACATGCTTATTTGCTCTGATCCTGCTAAATAGTCCAATCACAGGCTTTTCTATGAGAAGCCTGTGATTGGACCATTCACAGCCCAAGTGAACTTGGAAGGGGTGCAGAAGATCAGCGCCGAGAGCTTTGACTAGCGCTGGGATCCAGATGAGTAAACCTTTTATTTTACTATTAATTGAGAGGGGACACTTCTCCACAATTCCCAGTAGAGCATATTACACCACAAAGGCCCCCCTCTCAAAAGGTTATAGTGACCCTTCCACTTAAAAAAAAAATATTACAAAAATTAAAGTGCATTGATCTTGGGGCAACTGCCGGAGCAGTTTTTATTAGGCTTTGCTTGGAGCAAGTGGCAGAGAACTGCCATGAGGGATGCCCTAATAATTTGCATTAAACATGCAAATCATCAATTTACATTTATATGGTGCATGGTAAATACACATTATTGATGTCATTAGGAGCACACATACTCGTCAGACCAGTTTGTACAGTCCTGGACGCCATTCTTACACAGGCTCTGGGGGATGCAGTTGCAATATTGGTAGAGAACAGGAATGCACGTCCACCAGTCAGAGCCACATGAAGGGCAGGAGGCAACTGTGGAGTAGAAAAGAAAAGCATCATATACATATTCCTTACTAAAGACTGGGGGGAGTATAATTCATTACAAAATACGGCTTCATTCAAGGAGACAAAGAAGGACGCTTTACTTTTAGTTTAAGTTAATGTGTGGCCCGGGTGAGTATGGTTCTGAGAAATTTCAAATTATGCACATAAATCTAATTTATAACAAAAACTATGTATCTTATTTACACAAACTGGTTTCTAAACATATTATGTTAGGTAAAGCTCTGCTATTAATTCAGTAACACCTAGAAAACAATTACAAATACAAATGCAATATATGAAAGGGACTATAGCCACCCAGACCACAGTATTGTATTCCTAATACTACAGTGTCCCTTTAACTCTTACCTACAAAGCTTTCAACAACTCTACCACCACTTCATTAATTCATAGGTGTGGCGATGTACCCACAAGTAATTCGGTTGTCACCGCCAAGTCCCCTTTCCCTTGTGTTTATAGCCCAGAGTAATTAAAGCTCCTTGCCACTTTGTAGCTGTCTCACCCAAACACTAGTTAAGACTTAGTAAAGTGTGAAGAAGAACTGCTATTATTGTCACACGGTCACACTTTTATACCTGGGGCCCAAGGAAAGCAATAGAAATGCGACATACGCGGCACCTTTGTGTCTGTACCTGACCTGATCATTTAATTAGCAGCCGGACACCTTGGCACTGGTTTAAGAGAAACAGGTAAAACTTAGGGTTCCCCGCGTGCCCACATCCCTACAATAGTGCCATCCTCGAGAAGCTTCTAATATGTCCAAGAAGCACTTGAGGTGTCTAACCCGAATTAGATGGAAGTTGACCATCCTCCGATCCAGCTCAGTTCCACACCGCTGGGTAGAAGTCACAGTCACCTTAAATAATGGTGTGACGTCGAAGGGACGTGAAAGTTTGTGCTGGGAGCTTCGCCTGGCTGTGGATTCCAGGTAAGTGAAAATCTTTATTTTGTAGGTCATACCGCAAATCACGAGAGGGGGTGATTTTCCCTAGTGTCCAATGGAGCATTTTACAAAGGAGAGGTCCCACTCCCTCAAAACAGGTTAGAGTAATCCTTTAATGGGGGGTAGAGGGGATTATAAAAATATGTGATGCTCCTGAGAGAAAGAGGAAATATATCCCTTGTGACTGGGTTGAACAGCACAGCTCTAGATATGTAATGTTAATCTGTGTCATTTACTCTCATTTCGAGGATCTCAGGAAGAATCTAATGACAGAGAAGGATTAAGATCTCACAGGGCCTTAGGCAGGTTAACAGCCACCTAAAGTCACAATTTGTTCGTCCTGCTCTCTCTACTGACCAGTGTGCAGGTCCACGGGCCACTCTTTTGAGCACTCTCCTTTAGCAACACTTAACCCACCCAGACACTCACATGTCATCGATTCATCCGAGCAGTCCCCACAATTATTGATCCCATTGCACTTGTAATTGCTGTAGATCCAGACTGATGGGTTTCCACAGCGAAAGATTAGATATCCAGGCAGGCTATCCGGGAGGTTACCTGGGGACACACAGTACAAACTGGGTGTGAGAAAAACAACATCAAACTAAAGTAAACCAATAAATCAAAATGTACATAAAGTTTTGACTGGAGGTTTTCCAAAACAAACAGTAGCGTTGGAAACCAAACCTACTCTTCCCATTAAGCTGAAGTGGTCTGGGTGCCTATAGTGGTCCTTTAAAGAAAGGTTACAATACATCTGGAAACACTCAATGTTTTTTTTGTTGTGTTTTGTTGTGTATGTTTTTTATTGTGTTTCTGGAATAAAAAATTCAGGGTGACTGTAGGTGTGTGGTTCAATTATTATTAATATCTCTGCTTTAGAAGGAAACTGCTACCTCCATGAATTTTCTTAATACTAAGTTTACTTATCCCTATATTTAAAAAAAAATTTTTTTTTGCAAGGTGTGAAAAAATGTAATTAAATGTATATATACACAAAACGTTATTCTGCACCTGGACGCCTCCATCTTAGCTCCCTGTCAGTCATTACTGTAGTATAAGTGGTCAGTTTACCCCTGGCAGTCAGCATAGGTAAAGCATACAGAGAAAAGAGAAAATGAAACATTATTTCTATTTATCCTCTTTATTTGTAATGTTTGCCCTGACTTTGTCATGTGTGAACTAGATTATGATTTAATTTACTAACAATTTAATAGAAATAGAAAAGATCACTCAAGTTATATGTGATTTTTAAATGGTTTATTCAAGTTCCCCTTTAACTAAATTAGCATAAACCAGTCTCCACAAAGACTAAGAAGAGTTTATTTACCAAACTTTCCTTAAAATAGCTGGGCCATGAAGGTAGACAAGGTGTTGTTTTGGAATGTCTTTGACAGAACTCAGTATCTTCTCACCCCCATCCTGCAACCCATCCTCGTTTGTATGGCATTCTCTCTCCCATGACACACACATACTATAAACCTACCGTAATTCAGATCAGTATACAATTTCCATAACAACCCATACTCCATACCGAGACGTTATAAATTATGTAAATAAGTTCATCAATCATTACAATACCATGAAGGATCATATATCAATCCCCAACATATTAAAAGACCACAGAGCATGACGTACAGTTAGAAAATACCCATAGGGATGGATACACTCTGAGACATAACATTGTATTATGGGGATTCGATCTTTTATTCATATTTATCTCTGTGATGGAGGTTTTACTTACTGCATAAGGATGTAGTTTCATCTTCTCCAGTTCCGCAGTCATTGCTCGAATCACAGACTTGTGATGGCAATAGGCAGGTGATTCTGTCATCACATAGAAATCCGGTATAATTACCTGTTGTACATAGGCGACTCTCTGGGGACAAAGATCAATGGAGTTTTTCACAACTGGTGCTGACACAGATTAACCAAAGATTCTTATAGGGAAAGGTTCTTATAGGGTAAGGCAGGCATAGGCAACTTTTGCACTCCAGATGTTTTGGACTATGCCTCCCAGGATGCTTTGCCAGCATTATGGGTGTAAGAGCATTATGGGGGATGAAGCCCACAACACGTGGAGTGCCGAAGGTTGCCTATCCTTGGAGTAAGGCATTGTAGAAAGCCACTACATGACATGTGGAGCCTATGCAGACTCATCTCTGGTTAAACCCAGTGCACCTATCGAAGAGTAGGCTGAACTGTCTCACAGTAAACTCAGCAGTAATTCTGCCACAAATGTTGGGCAGGTGCACACAGGGGAAGCAGCCTCATAGGGTCTGATGGAGTGGAGACCGGTGGGTAAGTATCGAGTAGTTTTCAATAGGAGCAGCACGTGCCGGGAGATAGGTGCAGGGCAGTGCCTGCTGCTTGTGTAGCGGGAAACTCGCACTCAGGGCTCATGCCCTGATTGGTGGATCGCAGCGTGAGGCAGCTAACAGGAGGGAAATCAGTAATATAAATTTAAAGGCGCCAACATTTCTTTACCTTAACTTGTACCAGACAAGGTTGGCTGCTTAAAAGTATATTTGGGCTGCAGCTCTCACCCACCTGTTTTCCTGGCACTATAGTTTCCCTTTAAGGATATTTATGGATTAAATTGGAATTATGAAGTCCATAATACAGGTTCACGCCCATTCTCCAAATGTTACAGTTTTAATCAAAATAAACAATTGAATAAAGGAGTTGTTTTGTGTTTATTATATTTATGTATCATTAAAGAATGCAACATTCAAACCCTATGATCACCAACCCTGAAACCCAGAGAAAGGTTACTTAAGATGAGAAAAAAAAAGATTCAACACACCACAGCTGATTTCCAAATCCGGCTCCGCTTGTTAGATACAGGCTACATTTAAACCATTTAAACCTTGGTATGGATTCCTTGTCAATAATCATATTTACATCTCAGAAAAACTAGACACAAATAATAAAAAATACCTCCATTCTTACCCGCATCATCAACCAGAAATGTTAATCAAGAAGAGATTTTGTGGATCGAGCTTGGATATCCAAGGTATGGACAAAATGGAGATAAGTGTGGATATGAGTAAAAGAAAAACTGTCGAAACCTGGCCCCAGTTCCGCTCATACCCCATTCCACTAACAATCTGTCCACTATGTCCCTAATTTTGCCTTTTCCTTATGTGGTGGTACGAACTGGGCAGTGGGACCTGAGCTACCCATCCACACAGTTGTGGTTGGGTAGGTCAGGTGACAGATAAATACAGGACAAGGGCTACGCCAATAGTTAAAAACTTGAACTGCAAGTTGGGTGGTTGAGTAGATTAGGTAACAAATAAATATAGGAAAAGGGCTGCGCCAATAGTTAAAAACTTGAACTGCAAGTTATGCTGCCAATGCATTACAGATACAACAGAGGTAAACCAGCAAAAATCCGATGAGCTTGTTTGGACATCGCTGTAATGTCTGTTAAAAACTTTTAAGGTCATCTCAGTTTTCAACCTTCCAAGGTCAATCAAATAAATATCATTAAGTTGGGAAATAGTATCCTCTATTTCCCAGAGTTCAGTTGTGCTCAAAAGTTTGCATAGCCTGGCAAAAATTGTGAAATTTTGGCTTTGATTTTGAAAATATGAGTTCATCTGAATAGGTAGGGCAATATAACGTATTTGGTCTCACTGATATGGTGGGAATAAAGTTCTGATGGAGTAACTGAAGGTAAAGTCCGATAATATTGAGGTCTCACTCAGAAGTAAGATCAGGTGCTTTAAAAGAATGCCCTCATCCTTTGTGCTTCTAACAATCATACAAAAAAAAATAGCCCATCCTCGTGTTACGGAATGTTACCTGGTGTACGTGACGGGAGGGCAAGTGTCACTGTGCATGCAATGGCAGCAGCAATAACCATCAGCACGAGCAGAACTGTCAGGGTTATACACACGCATCTTCGGGTACATGTGTTACAGCAATCTAAAATCAAGACAGAGACTTTGCATCAATCAGACAATCAGAACCCTGGGGAAAACCCATCTTGTTGCAGGTTCTGTGTATTCTAAAATAGCTATGAAGAGGAATTGTCACCAAACATATTATATGCAAGAGATGCATTATATGGATACATATCACCCACCAACAAATGAACACTAATAGTAAATTAAAGTCTATTATTACGAAAGTTACACTAACATTTTTCCTTATTTATCAAGCATACAGTTGTGTTCAAAAGTGTGCATACCCTTGGAGAATTGGTAATATATGTACTGTAGCGGATCGACGGGCACCCCGACTGGGTACCTCCGTTGAAGGATGCTCCTAGCGCTTCCTGAGGACTGCAAGCACTGCTGCAGACACCACAACCACCGAACCGGAGAAGCATACGAATGCTCTCAAGCATATGAATTCTGTAAACAGCTGAACAGGAAAAGCATACAATCCGCTTACACCTCTGGCAATCAGCATACAATCCAATTCCCCCAATAACGAGACGACACTTCGTTTTGAGGTCAAGCAGAACTGACTGTACTGGCACATACAGCCTCTTTTATTCACAATCCACAAACAAAGTACAGCCTACAGGGTTTTGAAATACAACCAATCAATCCGTACAATACACACAGACACTCCCACACAAAATCCTCCCCTCTGCCTGTGATATGATTACTAAACACAATGGGTAATATAATTATCACAGGCAGAGAAATACAGGTTTTACAAAATATTAATAACTACCAAAATATACATGCCATTCACATAAAACATACATTTTCAGAATCAGCATGCTTGAAATATACACATACTCAAAAATCATGGCAATCGGTTCAGGGGTTAAAAAGTTAAGGGAAGGGGGCGGGGCCTGACCGCCATGCCGGCAAGTCGCACATAGTGAGAGCTCCTGCTGAAAACATACTAAAACCGTACAACTAACGACTTTCCACTCGGGAGAACGAGCTGGGACTCGGCAGGAATACCTCTCCAAACACGGGAGACTACTTTTTAGGGCGACTGGCTGCTACTATACCGGAGGTCGCACCCAGAAGCCTCTTCGGGCCTACACGCGGGCGCAGCCGAGAGGATAAGGCCGGTCTCCTGGCTGCCTATACTGCTGTGGCACAGAGAGGTGAACGGGACCCCTGTTCCCCCCCCCCCTGCCGTGAGGGACATCACGGCACCCGCACAAGCGAGAATATCCCGCTGAGAGGCACTGGACCGCGGGGACGAAGCCAAGATGGCCGCCCATCGTAGGCCCACGAGGCGGAGCACACGCGCCCGACATGCAGACCCTTTACTGACACTCGATCGGCTCTGCGCGAGCCTCTGGGCAATGCTGCACGACCGCGGAATGGCTCACAGATTGGCTGTCAAGCTGGTGGCCACATGGCTCCATCCAAAAACCCGTCGCCTCCACTACAGGTACCCACCGCAGGCACCCAGAAAGGCCGCCACGATACGCAACTGCAAGCGACCCCACAGGCCGGAAAAGACGCCTGGCTACCCGGGCAAACGCACGGACCCACATATGCATGAGAGTTACAACGCCAAACACGGCCCCCACACAAGCCACTCACCTGATCCGGGAACCGGGAACTCATACCATCCCCTTCACGCCACCGCCACTAAGCGAGGAGCCGCAGAGGTGCACACCCTATGGAATGCTGAAGGAGGCAACCCCAGGCCCAGAGGAGCCCCTGAAATAAGCACCACGGGCACGACACGCAAAGCAGAATGGCCGGTCTCCAGCTCAAAGCCACCAAGAGGCATAGGATGACTGATACCTACTGGGCGCACAGAGTATGGACCTTGTCCGTTTTTTATTATGTTTTTCTAATTTCTCTTTTTCACCAGCCCTCTCAGGACTGACACTGTGCTGCATTATTTTGCTGCCTAATTACTTAATAACCATGTATCTACGCCACCGCATATTAAGCGTTACTTGCTATTATAATCTTGTTTTTTACAACTGTGCCACTTATTCATGGCATGAATATATACCACGTTGACACCACTGCTTATTTACTCTGACGCGGCATTAAGATGTGCCATAGTTGCCTATGCACTACTTGCCCTTACGCTATTCAAATGCTAATCACCATAGCTTATAACCTAAGCATATAAATGTATATTGTGGTCCTTGATACTTACCCCTTATGCCAGTTTGTATGCCGGCTATCTAGGATTTGTGTAGCCAGCTTACTGTCATAAGCGACGTTTAACCAAGAATCAAACGCTACTCACCACAGCCTGTAACTTAAGCATGTTGATGTGTGCTGTGGCTCTTAACATTTAACCAAATGTATAGTAACCTTCAGCGAATGCCATCACTCATTTAAGCAATTTATTATGATAGCTGTAAATATTGCGTGCACCTAGCCTGTAAAGTTAATGTAACTTTTCCCAGGAGCCTACTGTGTGATTCCCAGTGTGTACTTAAGCAGACTTGACACGAATATTCGCAGTCGAACCCTGCCAAGCATGTAACCTAACTTTAACACTAACTTAGGCAACCTCACCGTTAGCGAGGTTTAATCTGTTCAACGTGTTTCACATAATCGTTGCTATAGGTTGCTTCTTAACATAACTTGTTTAGTATACACTTCTGTTCAAAGCCATATAAAAATATAAAATGAGGCATGTTTATCTCGGAAATGTAAATAACATTGTTACAGCTGTATTAACCCTTATCTTTTGTGGAATATTTTTGCATTTCCCTTTCTTTATTCTGTACCCTTCATATATGCCTTAACCCCTTAAGGACCAAACTTCTGGAATAAAATGGAATCATGACGTGTCAGACATGTCATGTGTCCTTAAGGGGTTAATAAAACAAAGATTGACAAAAAAAAAAAAAAGTTAAGGGAAAGTCCTATTTGACCAAATGAAGCATGGCTTTTCTGCCCAAAACCAGTTCCACAGAGTCTTCTATTCTGAAGATAATTGGGAAGTAATCCAATTATCTCCAAGGACAGAGGCAAAACTCCATTAGCCACATGGTAGCAACATATAATAAAATACAATATGCCCAAATACTGTATTTAAAGGGCTAAATCTCCCAGGGGCCATAGTCAGCAGGCAGGAGGCGGGCAAGCAGGCTTCTCCAATGCCCAGTGGTGAGGTTGGTTTCGCCACATGTACCATTTTAAAGAAATCATGAGTGAGCAGGCAAAACACATTTCTTTTATTTCTTATTAATATTCAACTGTAGGCACAATCATAAAACAAAGCATGACAAAAAATAAAAAAAATGAAATGACCACTGTTCAAAAGTCTGCATACTGCCCCCTTTAGCATCAATGACAGCTTGCAGTCTTTATAATAGTTGGCTATGAGGCCCCTAATTCTTGCAGATGGTATAGATTCCCATTCGTCTTGGCAAAATACCTCCAGTTCATGCAAAGTCTTTGGTCGTCTTGCATGAACGGCACGTTTGAGATCTCCCCACAGTGGCTCGATGATATTAAGGTCAAGAGACTGTGATGGCCACTCCAGAACCTTCACCTTTTTCTGCTGTAATCACTGGAGGGTCAACTTGGCCTTGTGCTTAGGGTCATTGTCGTGCTGGAAAGTCCAAGAGCGTCCCATGCTCAGCCTTCGTGCAAAAGAATGCAAATTGTCTGCCAGTATTTTCTGATAACATTCATCTTGCCATCAGTTTTTAAAAGATTCCCCATGCCTTTAGAGCTCATCCCCCCTCGCCGCCCCCCCCCCCCCGCCGCAGCTAATTTTTGTTCAAGTATCGTTATATTGTGCTCCTTGAAAGAACCACATCGTCTTTTTCCAGAGCAGCCTTTATTTCTACCGAGGTTACCTGTGGGTTTTACTTTGTATCCCGAACAATTATTCTGGCAGTTGTGTCTGAAATCTCTCTTGGTCTACCTGACCTTGGCCTGGTTTCAAGAGATCCCTGAATTTTCCACTTCTTAATAATTGATTGAGCAGTACTGACTGGCATTTTAAAGGCTTTGGATGACTTTTATATCCTCTTCCATCTTTATAAAGTTCCATTACCTTGTTATGCTGGTGTTTTGACAGTTCGTTTCTGCTCCCCATGGCACAGTATCTAGCTGTATCCGCGTGCGAGCTAACAAACTCATTGATTCTAATTGACACTAATTAGACACTAATTGCAATTTAAAAAGCCACAAGTGTGGGAAATTAACCTTCTATTGCCACTTTAACCTGTGTATGTCTGTAGCAAGGCCAACCATTCAAAGGTATGTGAACTGATGATCTTAGCCATAGAGGCAGGGCCAGTCGAGGGGAGACCAGCACGGCTTGGGGAAAACGAAAGGGGTCTGGTAACCTAAACACCCACACAGACACACACATACACCAGAACAGACACACACACACCATGACACACACATATACTATGACAGACAGACACACACCATAACACACACATGCGCGTGATACTCAAAAAATTAGAATATCGTGCAAAAGTTATTTTATTTCAGTAATGCAACGTAAAAGGGGAAACTAATATATGAGATAGACGCATTACATGCAAAGCAAGATATTTCAAGCCGTGATATGTCATAAGTACGATGAATATGGCTTACAGCTCATGAAAACCACAAATCCACAATGTCAGTAAATTAGAATATTACATGCAGTCAATAAAACAAGGAGTGTGCATAGAACAATATCGGACCTCTGAAAAGTATAAGCATGCATATGTACTCAGTACTTGGTTTGGGCCCCTTTTGCAGCAATTACTGGCTCAATGTGGCGTGGCATGGAAGCTATCAGCCTGTGACACTGCTGAGGTGTTATGGAAGACCAGGATGCTTCAATAGCGGCCTTCGGCTCTTCTGCATTGTTCGGTCTCATGTCTCTCATCTTTCTCTTGGCAATGCCCCATATATTCTCTATGGGTTTCAGGTCAGGCGAGTTTGCTGGCCTATCAAGCACAGTAATCCCACGGTCATTGAACCAGGCTTTTGTGCTTTTGGCAGTGTGGGCAGGTGCCAAGTCCTGCTGGAAAATGAAGTCAGCATCCCCATAAAGCTCATCTGCGGAAGGAATCATGAAGTGCTCCAAAATCGCCTGGTAGACTGCTGCGTTGACCCTGGACTTAATGAAGCACAGTGGACCAACACCAGCAGATGACATGGCTCCCCAAATCAACACAGACTGTGGAAACTTCACACTGGACTTTAAGCCTCTTGCAGTGTGTTCCTCTTCATTCTTCCTCCAGACTCTGGGTCCTTGGTTTCCAAATGAGATGCAAACATTGCTCTCATCAGAAAAAAGGACTTTGGACCACTGAGCAACAGACCAGGTCTGTTTTTCTTTAGCCCAGGTAAGACGCTTCTGACGTTGTTTGTTGTTCAGGAGCGGCTTGACAAGAGGAATACGACATCTGAAGCCCATGTCCAGGATCCGTCTGTGTGTGGTGGCTCTTGATGCACTGACTCCAGCCTCAGTCCACTCCTTGTGAAAGTCCCCAACACTTTTGAATGGCCTTTTCCTGACAATGCTCTCCAGGCTGCGGTCATCCCTGCTGCTTGTGCACCCTTTTCTTCCACACTTTTCCCTTCCACATAACTTTCTATTAATGTGCTTTACAGCACTTTGGGAACATCCAACTTCCTTGGCAATTACCTTTTGAGGCTTTCCCTCCTTATGGAGGGTGTCAATATTTTTTTTCTGCACAACTGTCAGGTCAGCAGTCTTCCCCATGATTGTGATTCCTACTGAGAGACCATTTAAAGGCTCAGAAACCCTTTGCAGGTGTTATGGCTTACTTAGCTGATTAGAGTGGTACACTGTGAGCCTAGAATATTGCACCTTTTCACAATATTCTATTTTACGGAGATTGTGGATTTGGGGTTTTCATGAGCTATAAGCCATAATCATAGCACTTATGACAAATCACTGCTTGAACTATCTTGCTTTGCGTCTATCTCATATTAGTTTCCCCTTTTACGTTGCATTACTGAAATAAATTAACTTTTGCACAATATTCTAATTTTTAGAGTATCACCTGTATACCATGACAGATATACACACACATACCATGACAGACACACACATCAAGACAGACACACACACACACACACATATACCATGACAGACACACTATGACACAGACAGATACACACACCATAACAGACAGCACACACACACACACACACACACACCATGACAGATACACACACATAGACACACTATTGGAGTAAGTTGGCGTATTATGGATGTGGGTGGTGGCATGCTGGGTGGTCATGCAGGACGGTTCGGCTGGCTGTGCGAATAGTAGGCGTGAATAGAGAGCTGTTCTGTCTCTGCTTCCCAGCACGCAGCTTAATGAGACCGGTGTCAGAATATGACATCATATTCCATCCCCGGTCTCATTAAAGGGACACTATAGTCACCTGAACAACTTTAGCTTAATAAAGCAGTTTTGGTGTATAGAACATGCCCCTGCAGCCTCACTGCTCAATCCTCTGCCATTTAGGAGTTAAATCCCTTTGTTTATGAACCCTAGTCACACCTCCCTGCATGTGACTTGCACAGCCTTCCATAAACACTTCCTGTAAAGAGAGACCTATTTAGGCTTTCTTTATTGCAAGTTCTGTTTAATTAAGATTTTGTTAATAGCTTGCTAGACCCTGCAAGAGTATCCTGTATGTGATTGAAGTTCAATTTAGAGATTGAGATACAATTATTTAAGGTAAATTACATCTGTTTGAAAGTTAAACCAGTTTTTTTTTTTTCATGCAGGCTCTGTCAATCATAGCCAGGGGAGGTGTGGCTAGGGCTGCATAAACAGAAACAAAGTGATTTAACTCCTAAATGACAGTGAATTTAGCAGTGAAATTGTAGGGGAATGATCTATACACTAAAACTGCTTTATTTAGCTAAAGTAATTTAGGTGACTATAGTGTCCCTTTAAGTAGCGCGTGAGGGTGGGGGAGCAGAGCAGAGACAGCACAGGTCTCCCTTCGGCTGCCAGCAGCCTAATTGCGGCCGCACCAGCTGTCTGCCCGGCCCCAGGTGCCGTGGCCCACCAGGAAATTTCCCGGTTTCCCGGTGGGCCAGTCCGGCACTGTCTCTATTTAGTGCACTGCTCCTATTTACATAAGCATCAATTTTCAAGCCACACAATATGCAGCTGATTCTGCCTAAGATCCTCTTTCCTGTGCAATATCGATGCAAACCTTTATTTTATTCATGGGTCACTCTAAACACCATCACAACATTGCATGATTGTATAGCTGAGACTGCACACAGCACCCCTGTGTTTATTATCAGCTCTGATAGTGGTTTACAAAATGTAGTAGTTTCTGGTTACCAGGGTTGCGACTGTCACTATTGTAACTGTGCCCTAGAGTTCTGCCTGTAAAGGGGGGGCATACAAAGCTGTGGCACCTCCACCAGAATTATTATTTAGTATAAGGCCAATACGGCAATATACTTAATAACAAATTACCTCAGGAAGCACTTTAAGCCCTGTCTTGCGGTTCTTGAGCTCAGTGAATGAGTAAGAGCTCTGCCTCCAGGTTACCATGGCATGAGAAACCCTAGTATGGAAGAGGGTTTATATGCATCTGATGGAGGTGCACACCACAATGATCCACCAGGAATGCAGTCAGCAAGGATCATAACCCAGGACCGCCTTTCCCCATGGGCACGCTAGGCAGTTGCCCGGGGCTACACAGGCACGGGGGCCCACTGCACTGCCCGGCTGACCGGGGAGATCCTTTGATCTCCCCTGCCAGCCCATGGAGAGCCAGTCCTGTTTTATGGCCGTGGGCCCTCTCAGGCCAGGGAGGAGATCAGAGATCAATCAGGGAGAGAGGGATCTGGGAAGCAGATTTCTCCTCCCGCAAGCAGGCTGTGTGGAGTGTTGCCGTGCGTTACCATGGTAATGCTCCACTCAGCATTCTGCCAGCGGGAAGACAGGAGAGCCATCAGCCAGACGAGCTGCAGGCTACATGGAACTTACCACCACTGGACCAGCAGGGCTGGCTGTGTCCCCCCCTCCTTCACCAAAGGTAAGAAGAAGGGAGGGGGGGATGAAGATTTTAATAATGGATAGGATTATTAAAAAAAACAAAACACATTTGCTACCTGCACCCCTCAAACTCTGCAACATACACACACAGCACTCCTCACACACACACAAAAAGTACCTCTTACACACAGCACCCCCCACACATGCAGCACTCCTCACACACACAGCACCCCCCCCACACATGCAGCACTCCTCGCACACACATCACTCCCCCACACACACCGCACCCCTGCACACACACAGCACTCCTCACACACACACAGCACCTCTCTCACACACCCCTCCCCCTACACACAGCCCTCCTCACACACACATCACCCCTCACACACACCACCCCTCACACACACTGTACCCCTCAATGCAGTATGTATGTGTGTGTATTCAGCAGTCTGTATGTTCAGCAGTCTGTGTGTGTGTGTATTCAGTGGACTGGGTGTGTATTCAGCAGACTGTGTGTGTGTATTCAGCAGTCTGTGTGTGTGTTTGTGTGTATGTATTCAGCAGACTGTGTGTATGTATTCAGCGGCCTGTGCGTATGTATTCAGCAGTCTGTGTGTACTCAGTAATCTGTCTGTGTGTACTCAGCATTCTGTGTGTGTATTCAGCAGTGTGTCTGTATGTGTATTCAGCAGTGTGTATATTCAGCAGTCTGTATGTATTCAGCAGTCTCTGTGTATTCAGGAGTCTGTGTGGGTGTATTCAGCAGACTGTGTATATGTATTCAGCAGTCTGTGTGTATGTTTGTGTGTGTGTATTCAGCGGACAGTGTCCATGTATTCAGCGGACTGTGTGTATGTATTCACCATTCTGTCTGTGTGTGTATTTAGCAGTCTGTGTTTATTCAGCAGTCTGTGTGTGTGTGTATAGCAGTCTGTGACTGTATTCAGCAGTCTGTGTGTATGTATTGTACGTATGTATTGCATTTGTTGGAGATACCAATAAATATAAGCTTAATGATATCTATAATTAAAATTTTTATTCATGTGAGTTGTGGGTACGCAGCGCCCCAGTGCATTGCTTTGCCCGGGGGCCGTAATGTTGTTAAGATGGCACTGTCATAACCCCACTGGACCACCATCGATTATACCACCTCACTGCAGTACGGTAAGTATGGGGGAGTAAAAACATATATATTTTTTTTTAATTCTTTATTTTTGTAGTGCATAAGCTGATAACAGGTTGTTGCGAGGTACCCCAGAGGCATTCCTCCAACGCATAAAAGACATTTGAAACATATAGGTACATGCAAAATCAAGCACAATTTTTATATTTAGAGACAGTTTAGGTAGTTAAAAGTAGGTGATACTTTGCTAGATACCCTACTCATTTTAAAGTAGAAGAAAACGTGCTGGGCAACGCGCCCGTTTTTACGGTATATTATATCATGCTAGACAACTTTTCTTTGTCGTTAAAAAGAAAACAATATAGAAATATAGGATGTAACATGTTAGATAATTTGCACCTTTTAAAAGTAGAATGTGATATGCTAGGCAATTCGCACATTTTTAGGGTTGGATATAATATGTTAGACTTACTTGCACATTTTCCTGTTGTTTGTCTTGTGAAGTAAATAGGCACAATTGTATAAGCAGATAATGAGTTAACATTTCCGAGTCACCTTGCCTAAGTAGGTCAGAAACTAGTAATTAGGTGAGCTTATTACAACATTATATACGAATAATGATATGGTATTCACCAGGAGTATCAATCCTAGGATTTGGTCAGGCTAAGTAACTGGTGGGGTATAGAGATTAAATATAACAAAATGAGTGTATGCATGCTGGTCAGGTCAAGATGGTTGCAAGCTATCGATTAGTAGATAAGGCTGGCTGTAATGCGAGCGTGCTTGTGTCGTACCACAACCCAAGATGGCCATGCCGTAAAACTTAAAAAGCGTGACTTTCATAGGGTTGGTTGCCTTTGTGGTAAGACCTCGTTAGAGGACAAGATGTGAATGCCCCTGATCACCTTCTGTCATTACGGCAGCATTTATAGCAGGGTAACGTAGAGGCCAAATTAAAAATTAAGGCATAATTAAAAGTGAGCCAGTGGGAACATTCAAACAGTAGGGGTTTAACTGCTATGACATGTGTGAGGCATAGCATCTCGTGGTTCCATCCACTGCGCAACATGGAACTCACGATTACTGCGGGTAAGTCCTGAATGTTCATCCAATGCCTGAAGCGTGGAGGGCATTGCTGGCGTGGTGGCCCTCATCAGATCCCCTGGGCATAGTCTCTCTGCAATAGGGGCCAGCTCCATTTCTACTCCGAAGTGTCTGCTGACGCTCCGGTCCTTGCTTTGAGGCTGTGTCGGAAGGGAGCTGGGTCTTGCTGTGCCGGGTGCTGGGAAGGAGGCTCGATGATGCCTTATTAGATGCCGCTTTCGTGGAGGACTCGCTTGTGTGTGGTCGCCTGCGGGCACCTGTGTTGCCGTCTGCTCTAATTCTTCGTAGCTGACGGGATGCTGTATTGGGGTCACGTGGGGGAGATCCCCCCAGGCAGCGCCGAACCGCCGGGCGGATCCACTTCGCCGCCACTTTCACCGCTTGTCGGAAGGGCTGTCTCTTGGCTTTACACTTCGCCCAAAGGTACTTGCAAAGCTGTTCAAAAAACACTATCGTGTGTTTGGGAGGTTTGTGCATCTTGCACCTCGTTCTGCGCTGCTTCTGCGCCACCATTTTAGCTTGGACCTGGTGGTCCCTTGCGGGCAGGGCTTGTGCCGCTTGGGTAGTTTGCTTCATGGGGCTAGTCGACCCCTGCGAGGAACGGGGTATCCCCCGCCGGTCCAGAGGGGGGGGTAGCAGGGCTGCAGTGTGCCCACGCCTGGGTGCTCGTTCAGAGCCGGGAGGTCGGCCATCTCCCCCGGGCCCCTGACTTCGCTCAGGTGTAGGCCGCATGGCTGGATCGGATTGATCTGTGACGCACCGGTGCCGGGCCGGTACCGTTCAGTTGCTCTCGTCGTGCTGTGCTCGTTTCTGGTCACCGTTTGCCGTTGGTGCTTGTGGGTCGCCCGATCGTGGCTTTCTTGTGCCAGACTTGGCTGGAGCTCCTAAAGCGTGCGACCGGCCATGTTTGCTGCCAGGCCCCACCCCCCCGTAAAAACATATTTATATATATTTTTTAAAACACACAACTCCCACACAGTCACACTCAACCAGCCATCACACATAATCACACTCAGCCCTCACACCCAATCACATTCAGCCAGCCCTACACTCACAATCACAATCCGCCAACTCCACACATATGTACCACACATTGACAACCACCAAAATTACAGCTACTACACACATACCACTTGGTGTACTCATTAGCACAGGATTGATGAGGCGGATCCTTTTTTATTCTTGCACTGGGGGCCAGTGGTTCTTCGTTCCAATCTTGGCTGTCTGCTTTCAGTTTAGTTTACCTTTTGCAAAGAACGTGGACTAAGCTCTAAAGAATAAACCACACTAGGAGTGAACTGATTGAACTGATAGTGGCCCCTTTGTGCCTACTAATAGTTCATGGTTTGTTGTCGTGGTGGGATTGCTGGTCCTGCTCCGGAGCACCCGTGGCCGTTGGGAGTGAGTGCGGTTCCTGCCATCAACCTTGAGTCTATAACTACAAGCAGGCTTACTTAACAGTGAATCAGATGAAACTTTAAAAGTGTGCCTGTTTTCTTTTTTAATTTAATGTATTGTCTATAGAATGCATTAATAAATAGGGGGTGGTTTTTACCCCGGAGTTTCCCTGTAATTCTTCCCTTATATGCACTAGGTTGACAGCTCTTTCACGCATTTGTTCAGTATGGTACAACCTATTTACCTTTTTCGTTTCTTGGAAGCATAGTCTCTGAAGAATCAAATGAACTGTTGTCAAATTCTCTATCCTAGGGGGAAAACAAACATAGAAAGCTCTATACATAAACAGCACTGAATGGAGGCAATTGTTTGCATGTTACATTCAGGGTTCGAGTCCTGCAGGAACGCATGGGAACGGTGTTCCTGCACTTTTTTTTTGAGCAGGAACGCCGTTCCCGCTGTTGCTGCAGGACTGCAGGACATTTTATGCCGCCCCCAAATGCCCCAATGTTACCCCTGTCATTTGATTGTATTTATATATATATTGTTATATGTACTTGTGTATAGTGTCTATGTACTTGTGTATATGTACATGTGTGTAAGTGTGAGTGATGTAGAATTATTAAAAATCTTTATTGAACTTGTATTGAATTATTGCACTAACTCTGTTTTAACCTGATACTGTGACAAATCCTCCATTTTGTCCTCATAACCTGACTTCTCCATTTCAAAACTACATTACATGACAGAATTTCCCAGCACATCTAACACAATAGACAAAGACTGTATTCTCCATAAAGACATGACTACCCAGGAACTGCTGAATTTCCCCTAACTCGCAACATAGTATAATTCGAAGGCCATGAGAACACTGTAGTAATGAAATGTTCTATTCATAAGAGACCTTGCACCTGACCACAAGACCTGACATCACTGACTGTGTAAAATGACGCTCAAGCCCCCCTTTCCACCGAGTAAACCTCATGCTAAGGGAGATGGCGTTTGAGCCCCTTGTCCCCACCCGTGTCCAAAACAATACCACCTGTCGGTGGGTGGACACGAAGCTAACCACTTAGTTTTTGAGCCAATTAATCATATTGATAGGTGGACACTAATCCAGACACTTAACAATTAATCCAATTAATGATGTTTATTTACTGATATCTTGATAATCAATGATGACGCAAAATGTCTCTTAAAAGGGCCTGCGCGCCCGCTCTGACTTCACTTGCCAATAAATTTCCTCGAAGTTATTTTAACCTGAACTCTGTGTGTCAGACTGAATTACTTCAGCGTATATACGCAATTCAATTTTCTTTAATTTGGACAGGAACAGATAGACATTTAAACATTTTGGTTTACTGAAAAAGTACCATAACAACTTTGGCGCCCGAACAGGGACCCCGGGCTATGTCTGGCCGGTGAGCCGTCCTAAGGAAGACGCGAGTGGACGGAGGAATCCGGGGGGAAGGAAAGGAGATTGATCACCTCCAGGTACACGGTAGAGACTTCTGCAGAGCCACCGGTATGTTCCGGCCCCTTTGATTGACCCGTCCACGTGTCTGTGACTGCTTCCCGGGAGGACATCAAAGACAGGTAATATCTTGCCCGGGGTCTCATTACCCATTTGTTTACCTGCATTTAGTCTATCTGTTGCCTGGGTGTGTCTGTATTGGCATGGTCTAGTTTGAGTGGCCGGGCTGAGTGTTTATTTGTCTCCCCTTTAGGCTAAGGGGGGGGTGGACCCGTGGTAGTTTGCCTGGGGGTCCTGTGTTTGTCTGTTGCCCTTTTTGGGATAAAGGGGGGGGGGTGGACCCGGGGGATTTGCCTGGAGTCCTGTTGCCTGTTTACTCCTTTTAGGAGCCACGTGGCTGTGGCTGTAGGGAAAAAGGGGGGTTGACCTGTGGAAGTTTTCCTGGGGGTCTTCTTTGCCTGTTTACTTCTTTTAGGAGCCTCGTGGCTGTGGCTGTATGGAAAAAGAGGTTTGTTGGAACTGTGGAGACTGTGTAGACTCATAGTTTCCTGTGATCCTTCTTGTGTCACTTTGATAGCCTAGCTAGCCTCATTGTGCACGTAGCTCTGTTGCAGAGCGGCGGATCCTCCAGCTTTGAGCGCTGAGTTGGGGGCTCTCCTGATTATTTAATTTGTGGAGAGGGGGATTCAAGTAGGCATTGCTTGTTTCCCGCACCACGTGGTTGTGAGACCTATAAGTGGGTTTTTATAGGGGCACTACGGGAGTGAGGATAGAGGTGGCCACACTTTGTGGACTGCTGTAACGAGGGAGGCTATACAGGATTCGGGTCGGAGATGGTTGCTGTTTCCTGTGGCCGCTGGTAGTGAGACTTGAGAAAGTCGTTCTCCGAGCGGAGACATTACGAGGTTGAGGGAGGTGACTTCGGTCACACGAGTAAAGGAAAGGGATTACTGTTGATTTTATTTGAACTGTGATGCATGCACTGTATTTCAACTGTATTGTTGTCTTGTTTGTTTAATTAGGAGTCATTCAAACTCCTGTGTCTGTCTCTAAGGACTTTTCCTTACCTTTTTACCTTTTCTACACTTCCTGTACTATTACACTATCCACTCCCATTCCTCTTAATAGAGAAGTGATTGGTCACACACTTCTCACCTCGCTCCAATCCGTGTCTACCACCCCGGGTAGGCGGATTCAGTGACTAGTCTACGTTTTGGGAAGACGCACTTGAGTAGGACCCACCTTCCTCAAGTGGCAGTCGAGCATTGTAGACGTTCTTGTTCAAATTTCCTTTTCTCTCCCTATATCTAGGACGCTGGTGTAGGGGGAAGGGGAATATGGGGCAGGAATTGAGTAAGCCCAGTAAGGGCTGGCTAGCATGTGATTTAGTTGAAGACAGAGAGGGTGAGGAGATGGTTATGAAGGTGTTGAAAAGATTGCTAAAGTATGTAAAATTGCTGTGCCGTCATGTGGTAGATTGCAACCAGAAAGCTGGCGTAGGTTACTGATGGAGAAGAAAGGCAAGCTTGCAAATAATGATTTATTAAAGACAGCTGAAGCATGGTACAGAGTAGCGAAGGCTATTCAGCAAGAAGGTTGGGTTGAGGAAGAAATAAATCACAAAGGTGTGAAATTGTTTGTGTATCATAATAACTGTGTTGCTGGGGCATTTCCTCAGCCAGCGCCCCAAAATGGCGCCCAGGGGATGTCTATCCCCAAGGTTCAGTCAGCAATGGGTGATTGCCAGCTGACTATGTTCCCCACTCCCAATCCTCCCAACACCCATCCCGTCACCTCCCCCGTTTGCCCGGTCCTGAATTCTGATGGATCTTTCTTTTCCCCTTCTCCATCCCTAACACTCCCATCATCCTCATCCATCCCTGTGCCACCTTCTGTGTCTAATCCTAACATTTCATCTGCCATTACTTCCCTGCACTTTCTCTCCGTTGATAATCCTACCCTCTCATCTGCCCAGTTTGCTAACCCCTCCTCCCCTGCCACCGCCAATCCTGCTGAACCCACTCCGGCTCCTCCTTCTTCACCCGCCTCTATTGATTCCTCTCCATCCTCTCCCTCGCCCGCCCCTACCACGGCCCAGGTTCCCACCCCCTTTGCTAATCCCTACCCAACCTTCCTGCCCACCCCAGGTACCGCCCCAGCCCCCGCCCAGATGGCTTGGCCATACCCCTTCCCATATCCCATGTCCATGCCCTATCCGAATTATCCATACCCCTTTCCCCAGCCATACCCCTTTCCCCAAGCCACTCCCCAGGTTCCGGTCATGCCCAGTCCGGTACAGTCTGCCCCGGATGTGCCCGCATCCAATATGGCTGCCGCTTCTTCCCTTAACCCCAATGCAACTTCCTTCCCCGCCTCCAATATGGCGGCCCCCAGTCATCCAGCACCCCTGATGCCGGTGCTTCCCGGTGATTACCAATCCCAAGATTATGACCCAATGGCGACTCCCGCCTCCGGGACTCCCTCTCATCCCCCGGTTCTGTCACCTCAGGTGATCCCCTCACGCAGAAGGGCCCAGATCATAGAATTAGATGAGGAAGAGGTCGACAGGCTGTCTCAGGATTCATTGGAGGCTGCGGGAGTCTCGGCCCACCGTTCTATTGATGATCCCTTCGGACATAAAGGTCGAGGAGAACGGGCCCCTCCTAAATATGTTGCCTTTAACCCCACACAAGCTAGTGCTTTAATGAAATCTCTCCCTGACCCAGAGAAGCAGCCTATGCCTTTTTACCGAGGGATAGTTCAGATTCAAAAGACTTATTCCGCCGCATGGCGTGACTTACTGAGCATTTGTGCTATCAAAGCAGGGGATGCATATTGGCCCAGCATGGCCCGCCACCTCAGTACAGATCTGCTTACAAGTGATGTTGATTACCCCTCCGGAGTAACTTTTTGCAATCAATTGAAAGATTGGGCTAAGGACAAACTTGCAGACCAGGCTGCTGGTCTTACTGATGTTGTGCAAGACAAAGGAGAATCAGTGGAAAGGTTTCATGCAAGGCTGTATCAAATGTTTACAGATTTGGGATTTGATCTTACTGACAAAATTCATTCACAAATGCTGTCAGGTGCATTTGTCCAAGGTGTTAAAGACTCCATACGCAAAGGAATCATTGCTGCACGCCCTGAATATAAGGTTGTTCCTCTGGATACTTTACTCCTAGTTGCTAGAGGTCTGGAATCTGCCCAGACCCCCAGAAGACCCAATTCAGCTCCCCTCATGGTGGCCCGCACCACCCCTGCCCCCAAGGGTGCTAAACTAGAGGATGTAACTTGTTTTAATTGCAAAGCTACAGGACATTATAGAAGTGACTGCCCAGAACCTAAAAAAGAACCAAGAGAGCAAAAGAAGCCTTCCAAGCTTGCCCCGGCCCCTAAGGCCGAGGCAACGGTTCCACTAGTTGAGGAACCAGATGATTAGGAAGTTGGCAAGCCTGTGTCATTAACCCCTGTCATGGCAGTGACTACAGGGGATAAAGGGGGGGGGGCACTTGCCACAGTGACTTTACCCATTGAAGGCCAACCTACCACATTTCTTGTTGACACAGGTGCAGCCCGAAGTGTTCTAAGAGAACAAGACCTGCCAGACCCATCTTTCCTGTCAAATATTGATGTCTCCTGTGTTGGAGTGGATGGCCAACCAAGACACAGTCCTCTGACAACCCCACTACGAGTTGGCACAAGCCTGCTTGCTCGTTTTGTAGTATCCTCCACATGCCCAATTAACCTGTTAGGCGCTGATGTCCTCTCACGCCTGCAGGCATCTATAACCTTCACTCCAGATGGACAAGTAGAAATGTCTACACCTCTATCTGTTTCAGACACCTCAGCCTTGTGCTCCCTACCTCTGATGCTGCAATTAGAAGAACCCCGTAGGGAAGCAGCAGAACCAAGGTCCAATTTCCCAGATGTGCTAAAAACACAGGTGCCTGCTAAGTTATGGTCCTCAGGCCCAGAGGACATAGGTCATCTAAATGTCCCACCTGTGGTGGTAAAGCTTATTCCAGGAGCTAAGTTACCAAGAAAACCACAATATCCTCTAAAGCCAGCACAGGCTGCAGCCATTTCTATCTAAATCAAAGCACTCTTGGAGAAGGGTGCTCTAGTGAAATGCAAATCAGAATGTAATACTCCATTGTTTCCTGTGAAGAAGAAAACTCCAAAAGGTGAGCCAGAGAAGTACAGGATGGTTCAGGATCTCCGTGCTGTCAATGAAGCAACTGTTCTGGACACTCCTCTTGTGCCAAACCCTCACACTCTGCTCTCAGGAGTCCCTCCATCTGCAAAGTACTTCACTGTCATTGACCTGGCTAATGCCTTTTTCAGTGTTCCGCTGGATCCATCCTGTCAATACCTGTTTGCTTTCACCCATGAAATGCAACAGCATACATGGACTGTCATGCCCCAAGGAGCACAAAATTCTCCAAGTCAATTTGCAAAGGCCATGTGTACCATCCTTGACACATGGCTAGCTGAACACCCAGAAGTTGTCTTGCTCCAGTTTGTGGATGATTTACTGCTCTGTGGAGATGATATACCCACTACTGAAAAGTGTTCAATTAGTCTCCTTCGCTATTTGGCAGAACAAGGATGCAAGGCTTCACTTCTCAACCTGCAATTCTGCCAACCTTCAGTAATTTTCCTTGGACATTGCCTATCTCAAGGAGCCAGACATCTCACTCGGGACCGAGTCAGAGCAGTTCTGGACATTCCACCCCCAAGGACTTCAAAATCTCTTCATGCCTTCTTAGGCCTCATTTCCTACTGCAGAGCATGGATCCCAGAAGCCTCTCTGCTTATGCAACCTCTCTATGATGCACTCAAGTCAGACCCATTCTGCCTGACCAATGAAGCTCTGGACAATTTCAAATCCCTTAAACGTGCCATTGCTTCTGCTCCTGCCTTGGGCCTACCAGGCTATACCAAACCTTTCAAATTATTTGTCTCTGAAAGACAAGGCCATGCTACAGGAGTTCTTACCCAAACTAATGACTTAAGAGGCCGCCAGAGGCCTATTGGATACTTCTCATGCCAACTGGACATTGTGGCCAGAGGGACCCCTTCCTGCCTTAGGGCTGTTTTTGCTGCAAGAGAACTCATTGAAAGAACTTCGGACCTGGTCCTTGGCCACCCTCTGGTTGTTTTGGCCCCTCATGACATCTCTGCCATTATCAACCAAGTCCAGCTCAAGCACGTGTCTCCTGCTAGGCACTTGCGTCTGCAATGTCATCTTCTTCTGCCTGACAACATTTCTATACAAAGATGTCAAGTTCTTAACCCATCCACTCTTCTTCCACTCCCTGAGGGGGGTATATACTATGGGTTTGTCACGGATGAAACCTACATCTACCTTCTCTGTGGATGTATCAAGAAAATGCATCCACATTTAACATTTTACAAAGACAAGACACCTCTCTGTGAAGGCCCGGATTATGCCTTCTGTACCATGTGGTACAAGCCAAACATTACTCCTGAACCTTGCTATGAAGATGAGCTTTACCATTGGATTGAAGTGAAGCTCACTGCTCAAGATTTCTATTGTGACTCTGAAGGCAATAGCATGGTCCTGATCCAACTGCCCCCAGAACTCAAATACCTGTACCGCCATTGGGATACTGCTATTCCACATATCCCTGTTACCAAGTTGAAAACAAAATCATGGAATGATCTTGGGCCTATGGCAAAATTATGGGCCACCATGGATGAATCACAGCTACAAGAAAATGGCATAGCCAAATACACAACAACTGATCTTCTTGAAGCATGGCCACGCCATTTCCTGGAAAAAGAATTTCAAGACCTGGTCATAGTGAATGATTATGACCCAGAAACACCTCATGACTGTTTTGAACAGATGAAAATGGAAACAGTGCACTTACCAACTGTGCATGAGAATCCATTACCAGATCCGGATTTTACCCTGTTTGTGGACGGTTCAAGGTATGCTGATGAAGAAGGAAAATACCACACAGGATATGCCGTAACCACAACAGAGGAAGTTCTCAAGTCATCATCTTTACCGCCAGCGATGTCTGCGCAAGAAGCTGAATTACAAGCCCTGACCTCAGCATGCAAAATTGCATAAGGAAAGCGTGCCAACATCTATACAGATTCAAGATATGCTCTGGGTGTGGCACATGACTTCGGCCTCATTTGGAAGACAAGGGGATCTCTTACCACTGCCGGTACACCAGTCAAACACAGCTCCGCAATCAAGGAACTAATGGATGCCCTCCTACTCCCTGAAGAAGTGGCCGTTTTGAAAGTCAAGGCACATGGGAAGTTGGATACAGATGAAGCAAAGGGCAACCATTTGGCTGACCAGGCTGCTAAGCAAGCGGCCAGAAATTTGCAGGACGTGGATGAAGAAGTGTCCGGTCAAGAAGAAGAAGAAGTTCCTATCTTTACCTTGCAAACTCTTCCTACTGACCTAAGAATTTTGCGAGAACAGCAAGCTGCAATTACCCCCGAAGAAATCCAGAAATGGAAGAAGAAAGGAGCTGTCCTAAAGGACGGAATATATTACAACAACTCTAAATTTTGCCTTCCAAGAAAGTTATATCCAGCAGTTGTCCAATGGGCACATGGGCCTGCACATCTGTCAAAAGACCTAATGGCCGCCCTCATTCAAAAGTATTATGAAGCACCTGGAATCACAACTTTGATCAACAGCTTCTGTAAGGCCTGTGTCATTTGTGCAAAATGCAATCCAGGAAGGCCAATCAAGGTGCCTGCAAAGCACCTAGCAAAACCCATGTACCCATTTCAGAGAATTCAAATTGATCACATCCAAATGCCCAAGAGTGGGCCTCATGAATATGCACTAGTAATAGTGGACATGTTCTCAGGCTGGCCAGAAGCCTACCCTGTGGCCAATATCACTGCCAAAGCAACGGCTAAACGTCTACTTGCAGATATTGTGTGTAGATTTGGACTTCCAGAAGTCATTGAAAGTGATCAGGGCCCAGCCTTTACAGCAACAGTGACTAAAGAAATTTGGACTGCTCTGGGGGTGACCCTAGCCTTTCACACCCCTTACCACCCACAAAGTAGTGGTAAAGTAGAGCGCATGAACGGCACTCTAAAAGCCAGAATGTTAAAAATGTCACAAGAAACAAAGATGCTCTGGCCAGAAAGCCTGCCAATAGCTTTATTCAGCGTTAGGCACACACCTAGAGGGAAGCATTCGTTATCCCCATATGAAATTCTATTTGGGACAGCACCCAGACTAGGTTGTTATTATCCGCAGCAGTTACAGCTTCAATCTGATGTTTTAGTAGACTATGTAACTGAACTTGCAAGTGCCTTGAACAAAATACATGCCCAAGTTTTCTCTTCAATTCCAGATCCTGATTTGGACACAGGTACCCACAACCTGCTTCCCGGAGATTGGGTTCTGGTTAAGAAGTTTGTGCGGAAAAATACCCTGGAACCAAGATTTGACGGCCCATTCCAAGTTCTCCTGATCACCGCAACCTCCGTCAAATTGGCCGGCAGGCCACATTGGATCCACGCTTCCCACTGCAAGAAGTCTCCTGCCCCAGAGGAAGCAGATACCGCACAACCATGTACCTCTGGTACATTGTCTCCTTAATTAGTTTAATTAAGGCCCAGCAAGTAGCCATCACTAAAGATGTTAGTGGGTACACCTTCTAGTATAATTCATCATGTACCCGTGTGGCTACCTATACCTTTGATTATTGTGACATCGTAGAATGCCCATTCCCTACATCACAAATCCAGAATATCTATAGAGATATCCCTCATGCAAAGGACCCATATGTTTGTATAGTTGACAGACAATGGGGGCACAATTGTGACCATTGGGGGGCGGCGGGATGGAATGCCGGGCCTGCCTGGGGTTACAAGCCAAAGAGTGCCTTATCTAAAGTAGATGATCATGGTAGGTCCCTCCTTCAAAGAATGACTGAGAAAGCCTGGAGGAGGCACACCAATGAAATTAATTCTAAATATTGAGCATCCAAGTCCAACAGATGCAGACCGATATGTATTGGGAATGTATTGGAAAAAGGGTTCCTATACTAAATTAGGGCATTTCTACCTTAGAGATATGTGTAATTCCTCTGAGTGGCAAGGAGCTACTCACATGGTCACAAACCCATTAAAACCACACATCCAGTCCTTTAAGGACATGATGGCCATTGCTAACCCCACCTTTGAAGATACCATGGCCGCTGAAACAGGTTTTAATGATGTTAACCTATGGTTAGAATGGATGAAATATAATGCCAACAAGCATAACAAAACCGCATGCTATGTGTGTGGTGGTGCCCGGCCTCATCTGGGCACTGTGCCTTTGACCCTACCAGTAGATGTAGAAAATTGTGTTTTGAGTCTTTTTGCCTACCATTACAATTTTAACAGGTCCATATGTCAAGCATGGACAGCAGAGTATCCTCTTCTAGCCAAAGATGTCAAACCCCCTGATGGTATTACCGTATATAAAGGTAATTACACTTGCTACGCTATGTATGATGGGATCGGTAAATTCGTGGGTAACTTTTCAAAAGGTTATTGTGCTACCTACAGAACTGTTCCTGTACACTTGCTGCAACATCACACTAGGTCACTAGGAGACATTTACTGGTTGTGTGGGGATTTACAGCTAAGATCCAGAATGGACACGGAGTGGTGGGGGGAGTGTACTTTGGCTAAGGCCATTATGCCCATACACATTATCTCTGACACACACCTCAACACCCATGAGTCCAGCCACACTAAGGTTAAGCGTGAAGCCCCAGTAAAAGGTTTTGATCCTCACATTTACATTGATGCCATTGGGGTGCCTAGGGGGGTACCCAATGAGTTTAAAGCAAGAGATGAAGTTGCTGCAGGGTTTGAATCACTTTTTACCATAGTTACTGCAAACAAGAATTTAAATTGGATAAATTACATTTATTACAACCAACAGCGTTTTGTTAATTACACCAGGGATGCCCTCCAGGGATTAGCCGAACAGTTGCAGGCCACATCCCAAATGGCCTTCCAGAATAGAATGGCCCTAGATATGATCCTAGCCGAAAAAGGAGGAGTATGTAAAATTTTGCCCGACACCATGACATGTTGTACCTACATCCCAGAAAACACCGGCCCTAATGGTAAAGTTACATTAGCCATAGCAAAATTAAATGACCTCTCTGAAGAGTTGAAAAGGAATTCTGGGATAAAAGATCCCTGGGACAGATGGTTTGGTTGGATGACGGGTTGGCAAAAGGCTTTAATGCATATTGGTATGGCAATACTAATTTTTCTTTTTATCTTTTCTCTTCTCTTTTGTTGTGTCTTCCCTTGTCTGAGAAAATCCCTCACGAAGACTGTTGACCAAGCGGCACCCACTTTCACACATCTTGAAGTTGATGACCAAGATTTCCAGGATCTCAACTCACCCTGTTTGCCGCTGCAATCTATCCCTTTTGATGATAAAGTGCGAGAGTTCTAGGAAGGGACCATCTTAGGGACAGCATCTGTCAGTGAATGGTAAAGGCCCCGTGTGGAGAAGTGGTGGGCAAGCCGCCATGGGCCACCCATGGGTGTGAAGTGTTCGAGAGCCATGCTGACGGATGAGTTAGCCTATTAGGGTCAGAATTAGGGACAGACTTGCACTTTGCATTAACACCTAGCTAGCGGCCACGGGGTTTCTGTGCCTTTGGGCTAACACGTCTTCTGGTATTAACAAATAACGTTTTATCTCTTAGAATCTAACATTTCATAGGGGGGACTGATGTAGAATTATTAAAAATCTTTATTGAACTTGTATTGAATTATTGCACTAACTCCGTTTTAACCTGATACTGTGACAAATCCTCCATTTTGTCCTCATAACCTGACTTCTCCATTTCAAAACTACATTACATGACAGAATTTCCCAGCACATCTAACACAATAGACAAAGACTGTATTCTCCATAAAGACATGACTACCCAGGAACTGCTGAATTTCCCCTAACTCGCAACTTAGTATAATTCGAAGGCCATGAGAACACTGTAGTAATGAAATGTTCTATTCATAAGAGACCTTGCACCTGACCACAAGACCTGACATCACTGACTGTGTAAAATGACGCTCAAGCCCCCCTTTCCACCGAGTAAACCTCATGCTAAGGGAGATGGCGTTTGAGCCCCTTGTCCCCACCCGTGTCCAAAACAATACCACCTGTCGGTGGGTGGACACGAAGCTAACCACTTAGTTTTTGAGCCAATTAATCATATTGATAGGTGGACACTAATCCAGACACTTAACAATTAATCCAATTAATGATGTTTATTTACTGATATCTTGATAATCAATGATGACGCAAAATGTCTCTTAAAAGGGCCTGCGCGCCCGCTCTGACTTCACTTGCCAATAAATTTCCTCAAAGTTATTTTAACCTGAACTCGGTGTGTCAGACTGAATTACTTCAGCGTATATACGCAATTCAATTTTCTTTAATTTGGACAGGAACAGATAGACATTTAAACATTTTGGTTTACTGAAAAAGTACCATAACATGAGTGTGTGCCTGTGTATGTGTATGCTGGATAAATGCCTTCATGCATACCCTTTAACTCATTGATGGGAATTCATGCCTTCTTAATATAAGTAATTTTTTTTTGTTCTCCCCTTCTAGCACAATCTTCTGCACTGTTTGCTTGTTTTTGTTCTCTCTCTCTACCCCCCTCACTCTGTGATCTTCACACAAGTTATTTACGACCCTTCTAACAAACCTGTGTCTTATCTGCACTCAGATTGCTTTAACCCCTGTATCACAACTCAACTTTGAATTCTATGAGTCGTGTTGCTCAGAAATGCTTCAGACTTGAGAAAGGGAGGTTCTCCCGAAAGCTTATCATTAAAAAAAATTATGTTAGTCCAATGAAAATGGTATTACAAGACACAAACTTTATCTGTTTTTTTACAAGGAATTATGGCAAATTGGTTAAAAGATTCCAAAATGTTGCCAAATATAGGGATATAGAAAAAATTTATTCCACTTCAGCTTTTCTATTAACTTCACTGTTACAACCTAAAGTTTGCAATCTAGTTGTTAAATCATAACCATTCCTTTTTATCAAACACACGTTGTAGTCATGCTAGTTTGACTGTGAGCAATGTCCACCTCATTCCAGCATTTTCTGATCTATCAGATATGAAGGATTTTGATATCTAACGGGGCTTTATATTACCCTCTTGGCCATATTTCAATGCCATACTGTAAGATATATTATACCAGAAAGGTATACATTGTCTGTAAATATTTTAACTTTACTGTTGCTCTCCAGATAATCCATGCATGATCAATAAGGATGTCCACTATTTTGTACTGATAACAAACTCTAAAGAAAAATGTAATCCAGCAATTTATTAACATTGGAATCTTTGACAGTTGGCTTTCTACAATTCTTGTCTATCCTCAAACTTCTGTAAGTCATATTATGGTTTGACATAAAGATGTCCTCTATGCTGCTCTAATAACAAACAATAAAAAATAAAAAATAAAAATATTATTAACATTGGAATCTTTGACAGTTGGTTAATCCAAAATTCATGTCTATGCTTTCAAACTTCTGTCAAGTCATATTTTTAAATACAATGTATCAAAAGTGTCACTTTGTACAAGGTTGGGATCTTTTCCCCCCATATCATTGCCCCTCTGGCAATGAGACAATTAGCACATTGCATATCAAAAGTCCTGTAGCAGGATGCTAAATGATCAAATGTTAATTTGGGTGCAACTCCCAAAGGACATGTTTTGATACTCCCGTTAATATAGTCTACAGTTCAAAATGTACCAAAAATCTATAGCACAGACTGATCTACTGCAACTGCCAAGTTGTCTTAACCACCATCTACAACAGGGTAGTCTAGCCCCCCAACTGTTGTTCTACTACAACTCCCATAATTATCTGTCTGTCTATTGCATCCCAAGAATTGTGGGAGCTGTAGTGCATTATCAACTGGGGGGGAGGGGGGATTCATTGTTTAAAAGAATCACAGAAGACAGCCACTAGGGGCTGGATTAACCCCAAATGTAAGCATAGCAGTTTCTCTGAAACTGATATGTTTGCATCTGCAGGGTTAAAACCTGAGGGACCTGGCACCCAGACCACTTCATTGAGCTGAAGTGGTCTGGGTGACTATAGTGTCCCTTTAGCAATCCTTAATTATTTTTAGAATTGTCAAACAACAGAAGTACATCCTTACCTGCCCATGTCCTTTAAAGCAATGCCACATCATTATAAATTATTAATATTGTCACCTATCTAAATAATCATATTTATTGCACTGATTGTGCCGTCTCACCTTGGGGTAAGTTTTATTCATCATTCTGAATTGTTGTGAAGCAGCCTTTGTGATTTGAAATTAGGTTAAAGTTTCTCCTTGAAATCCTCCTTTGAACGAGTCCTTGTAAAAAGTCTGAGAACTTGCAAGGTGTGTGTGTAGAGTAACAGAAGTCAGTTACCAGGTAACTGAAGTAAAAAAGAAATCAGTAGCCGAGGGGATTGGACAGTGTCATGTACACAATTAGTCACCTGTTTGCTACACGGAAAAGAACATTGTAACGTTACCTGGTTAGACTAGTAATTAGCTCAGTAATAAGTTAAAGGCAATATATAAAAAGTCTTCATTGCTGGTATGGTTTTTTTGTTTCCTTGGTATTTCATTCTCATTCATTCTTTTTTTTTATTTTTATTCTTGCCATATTAAAGTAAATTTTAAATGTGTTTAATGTTTTATTGATGTTAAATTCTAGCTTGCATGAGTTATATTGATAATTTACTTTAAGCCTTATACCCTCTATATTATTATTTACCATTTATATAGCAGCTTCCCAATTATAGAAATTGAATATTTAGAGGTAAAAAAAAAATGCCCTGTTCAAACAAGCTTACAGTCTATGAGGATTTGAGATTCGCTCATATATATCAATTAATGTCTTACCTGGGGACACTTACTGGTAAGGTGGTCTGGTTCTAAAGCAGCGGTTTGATTGTAGATTTTGTTTTAGGACATCTCTTCACTATTGATGAATGGGAAATCAATTTATAGCAAACAAAAAACAAGTCCAGTCATATCTTGGTGACCCCAAATTCTCGACTATAAATTTGGTTCTTGAAATTAATTACATTGTCAAACGGAAGTGAAATTGAGCCATACGAAAACTTTCTCTGAATTAGCAACAAAATATTTCATGAGCCATTCGATGATGAATCCCTAAGCTAACTTTAAAAAAATCATAGCACCAACGCGTTCCACACAAACCATATTACTAGGTAAATAAAGAGCCCAGAGGGAAGAAAAGGGGAAATGAATCCCTGTTAGTACCAGCGGGAATGGGCATCCTATGGCATTAGACAGGATGTATAGATCAATATACAGATCATGGGTTTGGTCTTCCAGGTCCTTTTCATGGGATGGGACAGTAATTCAATTCAGGTACAGTGATATAATAGCATGCACTCCACTCTGTGAAATCAACAGAGGAGGGTTTCTGCACATCTGGTGGGATTGCTTACCCATTCAGATGTTTTGAAGTATGATTAGGACCGAAATTCAAGCAATAACTAATTGGATAATTAATTTCCACCTAAGGTTATTTTTATCACAGCTAAATATTCAACAAATATTTGGTCATTTCAACGCTTCCTTCATTCATATATTGGTGGTCGCAAAAATATTGGAAGCCTCCTTCGGTTCACTGTTGGCCTCTGGTTAAAAAAACAACTAAAATTTCAGTTAAAAATGGAGATGGGGGCGGAGCCTGCGCCTGAACCGGAGCGGACGCAAGTCGCGGTAGCTCCGATACAAACGGTTAGAAAAATCCCCAAAACTACCCTTAAATACCCGCACGAACAAGCGACTCACCCGAGAGCACCGAGGACACGAGCCCGACACAACATAGGTCGTTCTTCCAAGCGGCCAAAGCGCCAAAGAAAAAGAGGAAGACCGGGGCCTACCACGCTACCCAGAGCCTGGACCTGGCGGCTCTGTTCGGCGCCTTCACACCACCGGGTACGTCGGGAGAGCAGGGGCCGGCAAGGCAGGCTACAACAACCGCCGAGATGGGACGCAGACCCCAAAAATCGCCCCAACACATACCATCAAGGGCACAGAACATCGAGCATATGCTCCAGCGGCAGCCATCTCCTAAAATGGCGCCACCTGGGAACAACAGAGCCGCGGAAACGCCAGAGAGTCCTCCACAGACAGACTCATACACAGCCTGTCCAGCTTCACACAGGACCCACCACACTAGCTGCAGGGGACGGGTCAGTTCCAGTCACCCAAAGGGACTTCTAAAACTTGGTGGGAGAAATCAAAAACCTACTGGCAGCTAACATGGCAGCCATTAAGGCAGATATGCAGAAAGTCAATGACAGAGTGAACACAGCAGAGGGGGACATTGCTGACCTCAAACAAGGCATGAATGCTATACAAGAAACCGTCCACCACTTACAAACCATGCAACAAGCACTCTCCATACATCTAGCCACACTGGATGATAGGTCAAGAAGAAATCATCTTAAGATAAGGGGCATACCGGACTCAGTAACCCCAGAAGAACTCCCCCACTATGTGAGGCACCTGGTGGCCACCATCTTGCCGGCCGCACAGGCCAAAAAAGTAACTCTGGATGGAACATACCGCCTGCCTAAGTCCAGCAGGGCCCCAGCGACGGCAGTACAAGACGCCATAGTGCGATACTCACACTCACAAGACAAAATCGCCATCTGGTCAGCGCTGCAGGGCAAGATGCCACTCACCTTCGAAGGCGCTAACCTTACCTTCTACCAGGACCTCACAAGGTCCACCCTGCAGTGGCGGAGATCCCTACAACCTCTCACAACCAAGCTGAGATCAGCAGGTATCAAATACCGTTGGATGTCCCCCAGGCTACTGGTGGTAAACCACAAAGGGACAGCACACAAACTCTCATCGCTGTCAGAAGCCCCAACTTTCCTTACGGCACTGGGTCTACCGCCTCACGTAGGGACCGACGACAGACGGGCGAACTCTCATACATGGAATCCCTCCCGAATAAACCCGTTCGTGCCCGACGCTGGCACGGGCACCCACCCAGGGACCTGATCTCTGGAAAGACTGTATACCCACTTGCAAAGTTGCGAAGTATAATGCCAGAACTGTTACAAGTTGCTCATAATAAGCTATATGTAAATTTGTTACCGCACCACACACATGAGAGTCCCCCATGAAGGACCCACCACCCCACGACTAATAGTTCCTGGAAAATGGGCACTACAGGACAGATGCTCGGCTCCACACCGGCCAGCTCTCCCCCCCCCCCCCCCCCAGGTCAGGGGTGCCACCTAAGGCAGGCCAGTTTACCCACCCTCCAGTACCACACAACACACTATCATAGGATAGTTCTATACTGAACAGCCCGAACCGACACATCCCTAACACCGATCTAGATTAAATACCACGCGATCCCACACTACATGCTCGCAGCCACCTCTACAAACCACCCAGCAAACACTACAACACACACATTCAAACAATTTAAAAAACTGTGCAAGACAATTACTGTTATAACTGTTTTAACCATGCTAATGCTGTATGTTGGTCGAACCCCGCTGCAGCTGTTGGGGCGCAGCGGTACAAAATGTTGGTTGTTACCTATAACATGCACAACAAAAATAAAGAATAAAAAAAAAAAATATGGAGATGGGCATTTCAAATGTATCTCAAGACGGCATGGTTGAGGTTAATAGAGAACCTATAGATGTCAATTATACCCCCTTGCACAATTTTTTTTGTCATGGTCTTGTTGGAAGGACTGTCATATTATAAACACTGCCCTTCATCCCAGACACCCCTGCAAGGGTTTAATTAGGATTTAATTGAGATATATATTTGGCCTATGTGTGTGTCTTGTCTTACTGTGTTTTTTTTTTTGCGATTTGTTGCTCTTGGCATTAATGATTATAGGGCCCAAGATATTCTGTCAATATTTTGGTTTATTGTCTTATGTGATTGTGTTATTTTTGTCCTTCTTGCATGTTTTTACATTTAACACACTACACAGGAAGGTCCCCCAAGCCCCTCTTCTCCTACCTTAAAGGATCACTATAGGATCCTACCTTAAAGGATCACTAAGGTCCCCCCCCCCCTTGGGCCCCTTATGCCTCCATAAATATAGCAAAATCTTACTGTATTCAAGCCTAAAGCTGTAACTCTGCATGCTGTTAGACTCAGAAAAACAAGCAGTCTGCTGACATCAGTAGAAGTGGTGGCCTGATCCAATCAAGTGCTTTCCCATAGGATTGCTTGAGACTGACAGAGGCAGATCAGGGGCAGAGTCAGCATGATTCAAACACAGCCCTGGCCAATCAGCATCTCCTCATAGAGATGAATTGAATCAATGAATCTCTATGAGGAAAGTTCAGTGTCTGCATGCAGAGGGAGGAGATACTGAATGTTTGGATGCATTTTAGCCAGCCCTGACCCAGGAAGGATCTCTAACAGCCATCTGAGGAGTGGCCAGTTAAGTTATCACTAGGCTGTAATGTAAACACTGCAATTTCTCTGAAAAGACAGTGTTTACAGCAAAAAGCCTGAAGCTTAATGATTCTACTCAGCAGAACAAATTCAATAAGCTGTAGTTGTTCTGGTGACTATAGTGTCCCTTTAAAGGGACACTAAAGTCATCAAAACATCTTTAGCTGAACGAAGCAGTTTTTGTGTATAAATCATGCCACTGCAGTCTCACTGATGAATTCTCTGCCATTTAGGAGTTGATTCACTTTGTTTAAATAGCCATAGGCACACCTCCCTGTAAGTGACTTGCAGAGTCTTCCTCAACACTTCCTGTAAAGAGAGATCTAAATGTTTAAACTTACCTTTATTTATTGATAATAAACACCAGGGATTCATTGATAAGGGTAGTGACAGGTTTAGCAACTGCTGGCGCACTGAGCTTCAGCAACATTGCTGGGATTAGATCTGGTCCACACTGGTTTTTCATTTTTAAATTATTAAGATGTCTGTAAGTACAGTGATCGTTCATGGAGTCAGTACGTATATGAACTAAACAAAGGGAATAAACACAGTAAAGGAGGAGAGTATATTTGAAATAAAAAACTACCACAACAGGAGGACATAAGACTTAAATTAGAGGGGCAAAGGTTTAAAAAGATCAGGAAGTGAGCTTCTGAACGAGTCGGTCGCAACTCACCGCAGCTCCGAGTGCCGACAGGATTAACGGCCGTTTCTGCGGCGAAATTACCGCCGGAGTCCGGTGACCACGATCCCCTACAAGCCCCAGACAATGGGGAAGAAAACTAAAAAACACAGACCGGATCCGGGCTCCGGATCCAAAGATATAAGCGCTTACATGCGCCCGACACAGCGACATGAGCTTGCCAAGATGGCGCCGGCTGAGGCCTATACCTCGCAGTCATCGGACGAAGACAGCATACCAGACCCCCTGCCTGCACTTCCTAAGGTACAGTGTAAGCCCCTGCAGCCCACAGATTTAGGCGACCTGGCTCCATCCACTAAAGCTGATATCAAAGCTATGATGCAGGAAATCAGGGCAATGTTTGATGCCGATATGGCACTTGTTAGGGGAGACATTACCACACTTGCAGGCAGGGTGACCTCAGTAGAGGAGGCTGTGAGCGGCACCAAGTTGGCACAAACTGCTACAGAAGCAACCCTAGGATCCCTGCAGAAACAGTGCAATATACTGACAGCACAATTAGCAGGCATGGAAGACAAAGCTAAGGCACGGAATGTGCGTGTACGTGGGGTACCTGAAACTACCAACGCAGGCGAATTGCCGCATTACTGCAGGCGACTCATAGCCACGCTGCTACCCCCAAAACAGGCAAAGCAAGTTGGTATAGACTCCTGTTTCCGTCTTCCTAAGGCCGCAAAAGCACCGCAGGATGCCCCACGGGATGTGCTGCTTAAACTAACTCGAGACTCTGATCGGGGGGCCCTTATGGGTGCAACAAGAGATTCCCCCACGATCTCCTTTGAAGGAGCGCATTTAACGCTATACAGAGACTTATCAAGACACACTATCACGTGGCGCAGAACATTCCACCACATCACGCAGCACCTCCGAGAGAACTCCATCCCATACAAATGGGGTCCCCACAAGCTGATAGCAGACCATGCTGGCAAGATGCACCTCCTGACAAGGGTCTCCGAAGCTCCACTTTTCTTCCAAACCCTAGGCCTTCCAGCGCCGACGAGCATTACTACCACCCGTCCACCGTGGAACGTCGCAGACATCACGCCCTTTGTGCCTCGAGGAACGATGCAGAGAGCTGCAGGCCAACTAACCTGAGCCGAGCAGATATCCACTTCTAAGATCTGTCATAATGTACTTTGCAATATGCTCTATAACGCCCGGCTGAAGGCCTGTTGGGTCCATAGCTTATGCCGGCTACTGAGCACGACTGCGGGACTTTCTATTATGATGATCTCATGTTACAGCGTTTATGTTCATGTTACAGCGTTTATATTCCTCTTATGTTAATTTTATATTGCCTCCGAATAGGAGATACGACCTCACCCTGGCTCCGTAAGCGGACGCCCTACGACTTGACCTAAGCGACATCCACCACCCGCCCCCCTCCCCCCCCCTAGCACAGGCCATGTTAGGTCCCAGCTCTCTAGACAACAGCCCTCATTGCGAGGGAAGCGAACTACCTGACAATCCAGGACCGGACATAAGAACTGCGAACGGCCATGGGTATCCTCAGGCCGCAATATCTTTACATCCCCGACCCCTGACTCACTTACCCTAGGTTACGCATATTACTCTATCTCCTTTGGCAGGGTACCTCAAGCATCCCACACAAGCCCCCCTTGACATTACTACAGCACTTTCCCCGCGCAGGCTAGGGGGATCAACCTAATCTGACTCATAAAACTAAAAATTGGGTAGACGTAGCACCTGTGCGACTTGGAATACCATAACAATCCTCACATATGTAACTTGTTATATACTATACTTCTAAGCACATGTTGTACCTTGAATTATTTGCCTGCAACCCTCAAAAATAAAGAATTAAAAAAAAAAAAAGATCAGGAAGTATAAATTAACTGAGAAGGTAGTGATACCGGAGAAACTGACGGAAGCCAAGCACAGAGAGATGGACACAGGTTTCTTCAGGAAGGAAGAGATTCTTTATTGGATCACCGATCGGGACTCAGAGGGACTAGCGTCACCAAAATACAGCAAAGTCTGAGTACTGAATACATAGAGTACATTCCTTATATAGCACTGTAGCTCCTCCCACAATTAACTACACCCACACATACCCTTAACCTATTTAATGAATAGAGTCTAAACTCATCCATCCGGTCTAACCACGTGGCTCATCTGATACAAAGGAGAGGGACGCGTAATTCCAGTTCTTACATTCCTGCACCTGGTCAGTACAGTGATGACAGTATCTTAGCTACGTGTTATTAACTAACTGATACTACAAACACATATACATACATATGCCTTGTGGCAATCTTAGCCTGCTAAACTTGTATTTTACTGGAATTACATCACATTCCCCCCTTTGATGCCTCTGATATTTCACAATTACTTGAGGCATCACTTAACCTTGGTTTGCATATACCTCAGGTTACCATGAACCAGACCAGACTTATCTTATGATGTGAATCTTCAACATTCATCTTCTTGCATTGGTTCTCCCTGATCTAGAGCCTTATACTTATATATCGCCATTATCTGTGCAGCAGCCTTCCTCTCTGCTATACTTCCTATCAGGCTTTGCACAGACCTAACTACTAAGGGTATAAGACACGGTAGGAGTAGACACAACAGTAAAATCAGTAGGACTCCACCTACCACTGCCTTAAGCCCTCCAAACCACTCATACCAGCTACCAAACCAACTACTTGGATTGTACCCTTTCCATACCTGAGTAGGCACATGCGCTAGTTTAACCATATGGCTAGTAAGCTCAGCTATTGCTTGCCCTTCGTCATCTATTTGAAGACAGCAATTACTTAGGTTAAACTTCCCACATACACCTCCCTCTACTGCCAAAAGGTAATCCAAGGCTAATCTATTTTGGTAGACTGCTGTCCTCATCCTGGTGTTATGCTTCGCTAGAAGATTGAGCGCTTGTGATGTCTCATTTGTGATAATCTCAACCACCGCCTGTAATCTTATAATACGGTTGAGCATATAAATAGGGGTTCTATAACCAAAGGTACCATCCTCAGCCCACGTGGCTGGCCCATAATAATCTATAATACGCTGGGGAGGCCATTCATTATCTTCCCAGGCGCCTATCTCTATGGGTCCCCTTTTCTTCCTATGATTCACATCATACACTTTAACACCTAAAGTCTCACCTGTTTCAATCGGTAACAAGAAGAAGGATGGTTTGAGCATACCCAACACACATGCCCCTTCCCAGTCCTGTGGCAACTCCGAATAGGCTTTCTTACCACAGATCCAGTACAAATTTGCTGGGGCTCTCCAGGTAGATGTGATGGATAGATCAAACCACACATCCTTTAAATTGGCATATCTAGCAAACGGGTTAGATGGTTCTGAGACATTTGAAGCCGACCACCAAGTTGTATTCTTTGTATCATCATCATAAGCTTTTTGCCCTAGACAAGTTAATTCTCCTACAGAAGTATTATACATCATTCCTTTCCTTGCTATGCAAACATAACCTATGATGGAGGTCTTTAATCTCCACTCAGATTTACCTCTAACACTCATATGATAATCGGCTTGTGTAGATATTAATTGGTCAACTGCCTCAGAACCGGACATTACCTCCTTTGCTTCCCAAGGCCATTGGTCTCCCATGTTAGTACCTCCACACACATAGCAGTTGGTAACATTAAGACTACCGGCAATACTTTCAGCTAAATCGATGAACAGGTTTTTAGCATTATGGGGGATCTTATTATCTATACTCATCTCTTCGTAAAAGGAATGGTATACTTGATGAGTCTGGGAGGATACCGTATCAGTCTCTATTCCTATAAACAATAATGTCCCAGGATCTAAACCCGTCCCGTATATTTGAAACCCAAATAAATTTCCATACTTATCTAAGAACTTGTCGGGGTTATTAATGAGTATATGGACTGGGTTGCATTCCATAGACTTACAATAAGGGCTAGTCGGCAACTTAGTCACTATCATGTCTTTGTCTACTGTCTGTCCCCAAGTTGCCCACCCCACACAAGACCAATATGGGCAAAAGTTATAATCTCTATTTGGGCATCTAGGACTTACATATTTATTTTTGCTACTGGGACAAATATATTTATCGTTAGACCCATACGTCCTCTCCCATCTAAGATCCCCACATACATTCCACGGCTTTCTACCACTCGATATCGCTTTACACGCATCAAATAGCAGAACACCCGAAGAATGTACGGATTCTAACACCGTTTTATTAATTAGGGTCCCCTGAGGATCTCCATTCCTGAGAGTCAACCAGATTGTACGAGGTTGATACTCCGGACTGAAGCACTTAGGTTCTCCTACTCCTAAATGGCACACACTATAATCTATATTTAAGTATCTACATCTCGATACATCTCCTTTACACTCGTATTGTGAATGCCAAATTAGGGTTTGGGAAATATGGTTACCTGTTCTCGTAGTCTTAATGCATACCTCACAGCTAGGAGTGTCGGTACCTCTACCTTCCTGAATATAAAAACACATGTAAATAAACACAATCAAAAGCACATCTTTCGCCGTCATCCTCAGTCTTCGTCCGTGCGATGGAACCTCAGCTTCCAGGATGTGAGGGCTGCAGGGAATGGAGTTCTGCTCGTCTTCACAGGTGTCCCTTCGAGACTTTCCTGGCTTATACACTATGTGATGGTAAGCGGACAGGCTTTATTATGGCCTTCTCACTCACACCTGTAACAATAAAATTTGTAATCCACAATAATTCCTCGTTACTCCGACTGAGTAGTGCGTTTTAACCGGATCTTGCAGGGATTCTCTGGATCTACTGTAACTTGCCAAGAATCGACTGCTGCTGGTTTAACCCTGGAGTGATGTATCCACGGAGTCACTTCTGCTACTTTTATTGCTGTAGGGGTAGACAAAAGAACAACATAAGGACCTCTCCACTTGGGCCCTAACGGTACATTATTCCACTCTTTAATCCACACTTGATCTCCTGGATGATAACTATGAACAGGGGGATAAATATTCACAGGTAATCTATCTTGTACCCATTTCTGTACCTCCTCCATAGTCTTACCCAACTCTACAACCTGCTGCCGGGTAATTCCTTCTCCCAACTGACTCAAGTCCCCCCTTAAGTTACCAAGTACGGGAGGTGGTCGCCCATACATGATTTCAAAAGGAGAGAGGCCCATCCTTCTGGTAGGGGTACTGCGGATTCGCAATAAAGCTATGGGTAAGAGAACGTTCCACTTAAGTTGGGTTTCCTGACACATTTTAGCCAACTGGTTCTTTATAGTTCTATTCATTCTCTCTACCTTACCAGAACTCTGGGGTCTATATGCAGTATGAAGCCTCCACTTTATACCAAGCATATGAGTCAGTTGTTGTAGGCACTGATGAACAAAAGCTGGACCATTGTCCGATCCTATAGAACAGGGTAGTCCATATCGGGGTATTATTTCTCGTAGCAGGAATCTCACAACTTCTCCTGCTTTCTCTGTACGAGTAGGACATGCTTCTACCCAGCCTGAATAGGTGCACACAATTACCAGCAGGTAACGATGTCCACCCGATTTAGGCATCACTGTAAAGTCTATTTGTAGATCGGACATGGGGAGTCCCCCCATAAACTGAACTCCTGGTGGCTTTACTGGTCCTTGTCTTGCATTATTCTTAGCACACGTTACACATCTGCGTACAATGGCCTGAGTCAAGTTGGACAATCTTGGTATGTAGAAATGTTTTCTAAGAGATTCTTCAGTACTGTCTCTCCCAGAATGTGTCCCGTTGTGATAATTTTGGACAATTTCTACCGCTAGCGATGCTGGTATAACTATTCTTCCATCTTCTAGCTGATACCACTTGTTCTCCAGATACTTTCCCGGTTCAGTCTTTAACCACTCCTCTTCTTGAGCTGTATAAACTGGAGTCCATTGGGACAGTGGAGT
Source organism: Pelobates fuscus (assembly GCF_036172605.1). Taxonomy (NCBI): domain Eukaryota; kingdom Metazoa; phylum Chordata; class Amphibia; order Anura; family Pelobatidae; genus Pelobates; species Pelobates fuscus. Next base: position 47,411,680 of record NC_086323.1, read on the forward strand.
TGGTATAAGAGCAGCTATATGCCCCACATACTCCTGTCTTCCTGATTCAGCAGCACGCTTAGCTGCACTATCTGCCATCCGATTTCCCTTGGTTACATCACCATCACCTCTCAGATGTGCTCGACAATGAATAATACCGACTTCTTTCGGCTCCCACACTGCTTCCAATAGTTGTAGGATTTCAGCTGCGTACTTGATTTCTTTGCCCTCTGAATTCAGTAGTCCTCTTTCTTTATACAAAGCTCCGTGGGCATGAGTGGTTAAAAACGCATACTTAGAGTCCGTATAGATATTTACTCTTAAACCTTCAGCCAATTGTAACGCTCGTGTTAGTGCTATTAATTCTGCCTTTTGTGCTGATGTTCCTTTCGCCAGTGGCCGAGCTTCTATCACCTTGTCTATGGTTGTTACTGCATATCCTGCATAGCGGATCCCTTCTTTCACATAACTACTGCCGTCGGTGTAATATTGAACATCGGGGTTCTGGATGGGAAAATCACGAAGATCTGGTCTACTTGAGAATACTTCATCCATTACTTCCAAACAATCATGTTGACTTTCAGTAGGTTGTGGCAAAAGGGTAGCTGGATTTAAGGTGTTTACAGTCTCTAAATGCACTCTTGGGTTTTCACACAACATTGCTTGATACTTGGTCATACGGCTATTACTAAACCAATGATTTCCTTTGTAATCCAACAACGTCTGTACTGCATGTGGGACTCGTACATAAAGTTCTTGACCCAGAGTGAGTTTATCGGCTTCAGCTACTAGCAGGGCGGCTGCAGCTACGGCTCTTAGACAAGGTGGAAGTCCGCTGGCCACTGCATCCAGTTGCTTAGACATGTAGGCAACAGGTCTTTGCCATGATCCCAAGTACTGTGTCAATACTCCCACAGCCATTCTTCTTTGCTCGTGTACATATAAGTAGAATGGTCGTGTGTGATCAGGTAGACCTAATGCTGGGGCACTCATCAAAGCCTTCTTCACATCTTCAAATGCCGTTTGCTGTTCTTGGGTCCATAAGAAGGGGTCGTGCTCTGTACCTTTGATAGCTGCGTACAGAGGTTTTGCTAGTATCGCATAGCTGGGAATCCATATCCTACAGAAGCCTGCTGCCCCCAAGAATTCTCGCACTTGTCTTCTATTCTTGGGTATTGGTATTTGGCAGACAGCTTCTTTTCTCTCTGGCCCCATAATTCTTTGACCTTCAGAGATATGGAATCCTAGATACTTGACAGTTGGCAAACACAACTGAGCCTTCTTTCTAGACACCTTGTATCCTGCCTTCCAGAGAATGTGTAGTAGATCGTGCGTTGCTTGCTGACAGATTTCTTTTGTAACTGCTGCTATCAACAAGTCATCTACATATTGTAACAATACACACTCTCCTGGGATGGACTCGAAATCCAATAGATCTTGACTTAGGGCTGAACCAAATAGGGTAGGTGAATTTTTAAACCCTTGGGGCAGTCTTGTCCAAGTCATTTGGCGTTTTGAGCCCGTTACAGCGTTCTCCCACTGGAAAGCGAAAATACATTGACTTTCTGCGGCAATTCGGAGGCAAAAGAAGGCATCTTTGAGATCTAAGACTGTGAAGTAAGTAGCCCCGCCCGGAATTAAAGCAAGCAGGTTATATGGATTGGGTACAACTGGATGTATGCTAACAACCGCATCATTGACTGCTCTTAAGTCCTGCACAGGTCGATACTCATCTGTGCCGGGCTTTTGAACAGGCAGCAATGGGGTGTTCCAGGGGGAAGTACAGAATTTTAGGATACCATACCGTATGAACTTATCCAGATAGGATTGGATGTTCTTCTTAGCCTTCTGCGGAATGTGATATTGTCTTAGGCTCACTGGATAAACCCCATGTTTCAGTTCAATTTTTATTGGTGGAATATTGCGGGCCAGTCCTGGTGGGTTGTTCTCTGCCCAAACTCCTGGTATGTTAAACAATGTCTCATCACTCCTAGGGTTTTGGCTAGTCAACACTGTATAAAGTCGCCACTCTTCTTCCTTTGGTACGGATAAAGTCATAATACCTGAAGGTCCATTAAACTTTAAAGATGTTGTTCCATCTGGTAGGAACGTAATCTGCGCTTGTAATTTGGATAGCATATCACGTCCCAGCAATTGGACTGGACATTCAGGCATATAAAGGAATTGGTGTTTTACTACGTGGCCTCCCAATGTACAGAGTCGACTTTTAAGAACCGGTCTTTCAGCACTTCTTCCAGTTGCTCCTATCACAGTAATAGTCCTTCCAGATGGAGGAGCAACTAGATTAGTCACCACTGAATGTTCAGCACCAGTGTCGATCATGAACGCACTCCTTTTCCCCCCTATTGATACATCGACCATAGGCTCCGCTCGACCAAGGGGGATGGAGCCCGGTCGGTATCAATAGTCCTCCATGACCGTGTCAGCCAATCCTACGAAGTCCCTACCTTCTCTATCGCGGGACCTTTGCGCTGCTGGAATATATCTGTCTTCCCTAACACTTCCTCTGTTCCCATTACTCCCTCTATAACCATTACTCCCTCCGGGGCCTCCTCTACCTCTCGCTCTGCCTCTAAAGTTTCCGTAGCCTGCCCTGGGTAGGACCCTCTCGTACTGCTCTCTTTGCGGACATTCGTTCCTCCAATGCCCTTCTTCCTTGCAATACGCACACTGATCCCTACTCAAAGGCTCCCTACTCCATCTATTATTGCCTCTATCTGGGCCCCGTTTATCTACGCCTGCGATCGCTACCGCTAGCATATCAGCCTTTTTACGCATCTTGCGCTCCTCCTCTTTCTTGCTTTCTGTTTCCCTATTCATATACACCTTATTAGCTACCTCCATTAGTTGGGTGATTGACATACCTGCAAACCCTTCTAGCTTTTGTAGCTTGCGCTTAATATCTCCGTAAGCTTGGCTGACAAAGGCGGAGTTCACCATTCGGGAATTGTCTGCGTCTTCCGGATTAAAGGGGGTGTACAAGCGGTACGCCTCCAATAATCGGTCATAAAAGACACTGGGCGCTTCATCGCTTTTCTGGATCACCTCAACTGTCTTCGACATGTTAATGGCTTTCTTTCCTCCGGCTTTCATGCCAGCAATTATAGCGTCTCTATAGGCTCTGAGTTGAACCATATCAGCACCATTTACGTTCCAATCGGGATCAGTGTTGGGATAATGTGTTGCGGCCCATGCTGCTGGATTAGCTTGGTTCAAAGCACGGGCTCTATCTTCTAATGCTTTAATGGCTGCTTGATTTATTCTTGTCCTTTCCTCATTGTTAAATAAAGTCATTAGTAACTGCTGGCAATCAGCCCATGTCGGATTATGCGTCTGTACTATTGAGGTGAACAGATCAGTCATGGCTTGTGGTTTCTCAGTATACGAGGAATTATGGGTCTTCCAGTTTAAAAGGTCGGTAGTGGTGAAAGGGACATATACGAAGACAGGGTCAGCGTGTGCCATTTGACCTGCGGCATCGATATAAGCTGACCCGGGATTTAAGCGAAGAGGCATCTGATAGTGCTTTAATTGTTGGGCACCAGTCAACTGTCGGGTTTGGATGGGGCTACGTAGGGAAGCGTCAGTCATGGGTTCCGGTCGGGGAGAGATAGGGTATGGGGATGTGGGAGGTTGGTTTTGGGAAAAGGTAGTGAATAGAACACTTCGGGCCGAGCTAGATGAAGCTTGACCGGAAGTCTGAAGTGGCGCCAAATCAGGATATTCATTTTTAATGGAGGTTGGTCTATCTGGTTCCGGAAGGGGGGATTTAGTACGAGGGGGGGTGGATCCTGCACTGGAGGAGGAAGCGGAAGTGGATGGGGGTAGTGAGGGAAGGGTTACAGGACTTCCTGCGTTTGCGTCACTTCTTCTTAACGGAAAGTAAGGGGGCGGCAAAGGGATCTCGGACTCAGGGGGCGTGTCCAAAATGGGCCTAACACCAGCCCTAGTGGACGAACAAGTCCTAGCTACCATGAGGCGACACTGTTCCTCGTGGCATGTCCGGAGCCATTTTGGCGAGTCATTTACGGCCTGTCTCCAACAATCAATATAAGGAAACTGGCCGTAAAGTTCAGGCCTACCTGATACAGCCACGTGTAAGCGCTGTACCAGAGTTGGATCCAAACTGCCACGTGGCGGCCATGCCGCAACCAAAGTAGGCCACTCCCTAGTGCACAAAGTGACCAAACGTACAGGGGACATCTTAACCCCAAAATCACAAACTTTGAATCCCTTTTTAAAATTCTTAACCATACATCCTAAGGGATCCGGAATCGTTGACTGCGACGCACCCATATTTAACAGTGGAACGTTGTCGACAACGATTACTATACACGCGTACTATTCAACAGTCACACCCGTTTCCTCTGGCAACAGCACCACGTGGTACGGTTATCAAGTGAAACGTACACAATAACAATAAACACTCAGGGAATTCCCGTACACACACAGCTGCTACACCAGTCACTATATAATCAATATTATGCCCTTTGGCGTAACTACACAGTCACCCACGCTATAATTCTCTATATACGAATTACCCGTCTATAACACACCCCAGTAACATCGTCTTTTACAAATAGCGGTTACAGTACGGTTAGCATAGGTCAAAGCACAAGTTAAGGTCACAATACAATTATTAGTGGTTATGGTGTTAAACATGCAATGGACGACAATGATTAGTACTTATTATATAATGTCAGTAAATATACAGGGTTATGGTACCGTGCACTATAATACAGCAACACACTATTAACACTCTCGCTAGACGGCTGAGCTCGCGCTATCTAACAAGATATACACTTTACTAAACAATCGTTAACACATTTACAATTCCCAACTAAACTATTGGCCAGTACCTTGAATGGACTACCTAAAACTATATACACCCGTTTTGGTTAGCCACACTGCCCAATCACCACATATACATAGCGAGCTAGAGATCCGAATTTACACAGGCGCCTCTTAGTCGCACTATACAACGAGCTAGAGATCCGAATTTACACAGGCGCCTCTTAGTCGTACTATCAAAAGTCTAGTGGGTTCCAAATTTACACGCCTTCCCACTTAGCCCAGATAGGATGAGAACTAGCGAACCGAATTTACACAGGCGCCGCTTAGTCTCCCGGTCCCTCCGACCTAGCGAACGTAATATACACCCTAGAACGCTAGTCTAGACAAGACACCGGTGTCCGGCTAGGGCTATCTTACACCAGGACCCCGCCTGACTAACCAAATCAAACGGTCTGACTAAAGAGCGTTCGATCGAGCGGTGCGCCTTCGCTCCTTCCCTCCGACAGAGGGGGCAGATACAGATTCAAAAACCCCTTTGGGCCTACCGCACAATCGGTATACCCCTAGCGGGTCCTGCCGTCTAAAACAGCAGTTATCTTACCTCCTCGTTCCTGAACCTGAGTTCACACTCATCGACGGGGACACCCCAGCACTTCTCACGTAGAGGCCGATGATCTCCTGGACAACAGACCAGTGGCGCCGAGACGAAGGGAGGTCCACGCAGAAGTTCAGGGGTGCAGCCGTAGAGAACGTGGGCAAAGATAGACCGTCTCACGCCTCTGCCTCTCAGCTACCGTTGAACGATGAGCTTCCCGGCCAATGCACCAAATGATACCGGAGAAACTGACGGAAGCCAAGCACAGAGAGATGGACACAGGTTTCTTCAGGAAGGAAGAGATTCTTTATTGGATCACCGATCGGGACTCAGAGGGACTAGCGTCACCAAAATACAGCAAAGTCTGAGTACTGAATACATAGAGTACATTCCTTATATAGCACTGTAGCTCCTCCCACAATTAACTACACCCACACATACCCTTAACCTATTTAATGAATAGAGTCTAAACTCATCCATCCGGTCTAACCACGTGGCTCATCTGATACAAAGGAGAGGGACGCGTAATTCCAGTTCTTACATTCCTGCACCTGGTCAGTACAGTGATGACAGTATCTTAGCTACGTGTTATTAACTAACTGATACTACAAACACATATACATACATATGCCTTGTGGCAATCTTAGCCTGCTAAACTTGTATTTTACTGGAATTACATCACAGTAGTGGATGCATGGAATAGCATTCCAGCTGAAGTGTTAGAGGTTAACACAGTGAAGGAGTTTAAGCATGCGTGGGATAGGCATAAAGCTATCCTAGATTAAGAAAATTGGGCAGACTAGATGGGCTGAATGGTTCTTTTTCTACTACTTCCATTTCTACTACTCTCCCAAAAGGATATTTATATATTTATTTATCCTCCTTGTCCAATATATTAGTTAATTCACTATACAGAAAGTTGAGGGAACTTACAAGGTTGTAGGCCATAAAAGCAGAAAAAAAAGAAACTAAAAAAACCAAAAAATAAAATACAAAATGTTTTAGATTTTTCTCCAATTCTGTTATTTTATCATAGTTTTGAATGTTCGTTTAAGTCGCCATAACTTGTAATTTCGTGAAAAGATTGCAACATATATGCATGTCTGTATTTATCAGCATATCAAATACATGGGGGGAATAAACAAAAACAAATCTGCACAAAGTTAGTTTTAATCAAGTAAGATTTTATTATGGGAAAACTGTAAAATTAAACATCAGTCAACCCATAAAACAAATGCTCAAAATTCCTACATCCCAGTTTACTCTAGCTGAATTATACTTAGTTTAAAGTAAATTACTTTTAGAAATCCATAGGAACATTTCAACCGTTAAAGCTTGCCTACTACAAAGGAAACCAGAAAAAAGAAAACACATTTTAGATCTCCATTTTACCCACTGTAATGCTTTTTTTTTTTTGAACCCTCAGTTAAACACCAGCTGATGTTTACATGTGTCTACAGTTGCAGAATGAATCACCAATTGGAATAAGCCACTCTTGTTCCGTCAACCCCTTTTCTATTTTCATAAAGAGAAATATATAGTTTATTATTACCAGTATGGACATTTCAGAAAAAAGACTCAACCGTTATTTAACTTCAAATATTGCCTGGAAATGCACTTGTTAAATAGAATAATAGGAGAGAATCCTTCATATGCAGGATTTTCAAGACGATAAGCATAGGTCAATTCTAATGACATAGATTACACAGTCTATTCCTTCAAGGCTAGAAAATGCCCTTTCTATTAGTAAAATTAGTGTGCAATAACTATCCTCATCACCAAACCCAAATCTGTACACTGGCTTAACTGCTGTACCACCACTTGGTTGTCAGATTATCTAAATATTGGCTATATATAGATATAAAAGTACAAACTTCCAGCTGTGAAATTATTCCATTTGTAAAACAGGGCCATGTCAAAAACAAAACATTTGCTCGAATTCTGGAAGTAATTTCTTGCAGACTTCATATTGAGGTGCAGATTAACAAAATAATGTGCCAACCACCCTTATTAGGGAAGGATTTATAGAATTATACCTAGCCCCAAAGACAATTTTATCACTAAAGCCAGTTACAGCAAAGCACAGAGGCCAGAAAGTCCAACTTTACCATCCACCATGAGACTCAGACTCTAAACAATTGTCCTTTATTCAGCTTTTAAAAAAATCCCAATGTTGCAGGTGTCTCTCAGGTTTTGGGGTGAAAGAAGAATGTAAAAAGGCAGTAGGACCACTAAGCTTATATGGCTGACTGTGAAAGGTCCACTTTTGCTGGTAGAGGTCCTGCTTCTTCATTTGATTCGGGTTTGCCGTGGACGACCACAAGAGACGTGGGTGAGTATTTGTACAACTTCTGCTCATTCATGTACTCCATATCACCATAGATACTCAGTTTCTGTAATAGAAATCGTTTTTTTTAGCACTCCTTCCTTATTGCAAGCAAAAGGACAATACATATTAACAAGTGTACTCAGCACGTTGCAAACTATAACACCAATAGAAGCAGACAACCATTTTTGGGTGGCAAAGGTTCATATAGCTATAGCATGCTAGAAGCTGGAGATACAGTATTCAAAGGCCGATTGAATAGAGGCTGCAGTTGTAATGCATGACAGGAAAGGTATTGTGTATTAAAAAAACATAAATTTTACTTACCGAAAATTTCTTTTTCCTGAAGATTAGAGGCAGTGCTTATACCACAGGGATATCCAATCTGGAGGGAAAAAACAGGCAGGCAAATCTCCAAACATTTTAACCCCTCCCCTAATTACCTCCTTTCCAATAAGTAGCAGCTCCTCCTGATCATCCCCAGAAAATACATAAGCCAAATAGCTGCAAAATTACTGAGTTTATTAGAAAAAGGGGCGGGAATTGTAGCACTGCCTCTAATCTTCAGGAAAAAGAAATTTTCGGTAAGTAAAATTTATGTTTTTCCTTTCAGATTAGAGGCAGTGCTTATACCACAGGGATATAATAAAGCAGATCCTGAGGGCGGGTTTCAGTTCACTACTGCTTGAAGCACCTTGCGCCCAAAAGCTGCATACTCCGAGGCCAGTATGTCCCACTTGTAGTGTCTTGAGAACGTATGGAGAGAGGACCGATTAGCAGCTGAACAAATTCGAGAAGGAGAAGCAGCTGCTCGCAGAGCCCATGACGGCGAAACCGCTCTAGTAGAATGTGCCTTTATAGGGCCTGCAAATTCCGTGCCACTCTTAGAATAAGATAACAGAATACAATCCTTCAGCCATCTAACCAGAGAACTCTTCGAAACCAACATACCTTTTCTTTGTGCCTTTGAACAAGACAAACATACCGATATCCTTCCGGAAGGATTCCGTAGCTTTTAGATATTGCAAAAGACATATCTTTACGTCTAAGCAGTGAAAATTACTTACCAAGGCATTAGACGGATTCCGACAAAAGGTCGGCAAAACCACTTCCCGGTTGACATTAGCAACAGATAAAACTTAACTGATACCTGAAGGATCGAGCTTCAGAACCTCCTTGTCCTGATGAAAACCAAAAAAGGGAAAATTCTCCCGAAGCGCTCGGATCTCACATACTCTTTTAGCTGACGTAATAGCCACCAAAAGAAAACGGTATTCAATGAAAACATCTTCAGGGAAACTTCTTCCAATGGTTCAAAAGGCGGTACACAAAGCGCGGAAAGGACCAAATTCAGATCCCAGGGAGGACAGGTTTCCCTAACAAAGGGCACCAAACGTGTCAGAGCTCTGAAGAACCTTGAAATCAGAAAATTCGAGGTGAAGCATCTGAGGGAGAAGAAACTGATAGCAGAAACATGAAATCTAAATGAAGCAGGTTTAAGACCTTTTGCAAATCCCATCTGAAGGAAGCATAGAATCTTCTGGATGGACGCGGAAACAGGGTTGACTTCAAACCTACAACACCGCTGAAAAAAACTTCCAAATCCTAGCGTAGAACCTTGAAGTAGATTCCTTGTAAGTTGCCAACAAAAAAAATTTTTTTTATAACTTCAGGATCCAGACCTTTACTTTCTAAAATCTGGAGTTCAGAAACCAGGCCGTCAATCGGAATCTCCGAAGGGTCGGAAGAGGCACCATGGCGTCCTCTAGAATTCCTCCTGAAAGAGGAAGCTTCCAAAAGGTGGCCCCTGGAAAGTTCAGAAGAACCGAGAACCAACTTCTTCTTGGCCACCAGGGAAGGATTAGGATAATACTTACACTATCCAGCCTATTATTTGAAGTATTCTGGGAATAAGAACTACTGGCGGGAAGATATATGCCAGGTTGAACTTCCGTGGTACTGACAGGGCATCTATGATATCTGGCTGGTCTGCTGGATTTAGGGACGCAAAACGACTCGTCCTCCTATTTATTCCGGAGGCCATCAGGTCTATCTCCGGAACACCGAAGCGGTCTGTAATGAGCTTGAAAATTCTGCATGACAAGGACCAATCTGCTTGTTTCAAATGATGCCGCTCAGGGCATCTGCCACCACATTGAATTTCCTAAAACGTGAACTGCTGAGATCGACATAAGGTGAACTTCTGACCACAGAATGATTAATGAACAAAGGCCTTCAAATGTAGTTGATTTTGTACCTCCCAGTTTGTTCAAATATGCCACTGTCGTTCGATAGACTGAACGAATTTGAATATGTTGATCTGAAATGCCAAGAGCGCCATCCATACGGCCTTTAATTCCCTGAAGTTCGAGGAATTTCTCACATCCTTCTCTTGCCAACGCCCATGCTTCATAATGTCTCCCAGATGGGCCCCCCAGCAAAGTGCAGAGGCGTCTGTTGTTATTATCATGAAGGACATCATCCGGAATGAAAGACCTGCGTGCAGGAATCGAGAAGAGGTACACCACTGCCGACTTCTTAAAGTTTTAGATTGTTGAACCTCTTAAGCCTCTCTAGGCCGAGTTCCTGTCGATTTCAGACTTGCAGTATGCTACTCTGTAGAGGTCTCATCCTGGCTTTTGCCCAACCGACAGCCGGGATTGAGGCTGTAAACAGTAGGCACATGGCTTCTCTGATCGAAAACACACCTTTTTCTCAGAGATTCTAGATTAAACGCTTGATCTTTAGTTTCTTCTCTTCTGGCAGGAAAACTTCATAGCGATAGCATCCAAACCCAGACCCAAGAACTGGATCCTTTGAACTGGCACCAGTTCCGATTTGTTGACATTTATTAGCCAGCCATGTTTCCCAGCGATTATATAGCTGTCCCCAGGACTAACTGAAGCTGATCCTGGGACACTGCAAACAACAGCCAGGCGTCCAAACAAGGAATGACAGCGATGCCCATACATCTAGGAAAAGCTGAGAAGACTACTAGAAGCTTTGTGAATAACCTGGGCGCTGATGACAGACCGAAAGACAGTGCTCTGAATTGGTAATGTCTGGTCTACCGATTGGCAGCACACAGCAAACCTTAGAAGATTTTTGCTGGATTCTGCTATGGATACATGAAGATAGGCATCTTGAAATCCAGGGACGCAAACCAACTTACTGGATGAATAAGCAGAGTCGCTGATTTTATTGATTCCCTGAGGAATTTTAATTTGATAATCCGCCTGTTAACGGCTATTAGGTCTATCATGGGTCTGAACGATCCATCTGGTTTCAGCACCAAGAAAAGTCCTGAATAGGTGCCTTGATGTCTTTCCTTTAAAGGAACTTCTTCCACCACTCTGATTTGTAACAGACTTGATACTTCTCGCAACAGAGAGAGTTCCATATCCAGAGAATGAACCTCGGAACATAGAAACATTTTCTTTGGGGTTTGTGAAAACTCTAGAGCGTATCCTTACTTTATCACTGCGAGGACCCAGTGATCTGATGATGTCTTATTCCAGATATCTAGGAAAAGACTCAACTTCTTTCCTTCTCCTATAATCAACGGCTCTTTTATGCTGACCCCTGAAATATGTTCTACGAAAGGAACTTTGAAATGAAGGAAGCGTCTCCGAATTCCGGCTTGGAAACTGCTTCCTATCCGACTCTGTCATCTGTTTTAACAACTCATCCAATTTCGAGCCGAACAGTCTTCCTTGCTCAAAGGCTAGTTCACACAGTGAATTTTTAGGTGCCGCATCCGCTAGACAATTTCTAAGCCTTCCCACCAAAGTCATTGGGTCTTGGCAACGGATGCCCCCGCAATCAAAGCTTTAGTTTGGGCTGCAGAAGAGATGAACAGCTTTTTTAAAGAGGAGTCCATGCGTATTTCCATGACATCCTTCAGCCCGCTTGAGTCTCTAATCGGTAATGTAGTCTTCTTACCTATTTGAGCAATAGGAACGCCCACTACAGGGACTGAATCCAGCTTACAGTCTTGTTCCGCTTCTATGGAAAAAGAGAGATTTAAAAACTGTCTAGCAATAAACAGCTTGTGACTTGGGAATTTTCCATTCTTTTAAATCAACTCCCTAATCTGTGGGTGAAAAAGAAACATATTGGACTTCTTCCCGGTTTCCTCAAGTTCAAATGCAACTGCACTTCTTTAATCAATTTCCCAAATGGATTCTTCTGGGAATGCAGATTCCTCATTTGATGAGACACTGCTGAATTATCGCCATACTCAGAACCACTAGTTCCAAAACTAGAATCGGAACTTCCCAAGATCTTAGGCTTTTGTTAGCATGTATTACAATCTGAGAATCCTGGGCAACCGACGCCTGGATTGTCTGTAATGCTGCTGACTACATATCCACAACTGTTTGCTGCATACTTTGTTGCAACCAGCTGATAAAGTGGACATTTCTGTTCTTTGTGCTTCCTCTGAAGCTTCTTTGAACACACAGAGCAAAGTTTCCTTTTTACAACCATCTGGCATAAGATGGCCACATACAGAGCACATTAAATGCTTGGCTTAGATGTACATTTCCCCTTCTCAGCAACTTTATCCAATTTTCAGGATTATATACTGGGAACAGAAAACAAAAAAGGGAAAATAAACAAAATTTTTCCCTAAAGATTCAGGCTAGAACCATTTAAATAAAAACTTAATCAGTCTTACCTTAAATGGCCTGAGAGTGTGTTGGAGGGCAGGTGAGAAACACACTTTGCAACCGTACTGAGAGCTCCTGGCAAACAGAGGTTGCTGCTGGTAATGCTCCTTTTAAGTCCTGTAACCAAACAAAAAACGCCAAGTTCAAATTTGGCGCCTGAATCCAGGTTCGCATTGCGCATGTGCATAGCGCTCTGCGACTCCCTGGTGGAACGCAACGCAACCTGTGCGTGCGTTCCACCGACAGGACCTCCCAGCCGACGCACGCCTGCGTCCTTCGTCAGACCGGCACCTGGCACGGCAAGAGACGGAATAAATTCTGAGGGACCACGCCGTCCGGCGTGTTAAACGCTACTTACCCGAACATCAAGGAAGCAGAGCCTCCCGAGCCTCAGCCCTTCTCACCTGCTTCCTGGAGAACCTCCTGTATAACCTCCCCTGCCGAAGGCAGGCAAAGAACTGGGGATGATCAGGAGGAGCTGCTACTTATTGGAAAGGAGGTAATTAGGGGAGGGGTTAAAATGTTTGGAGATTTGCCTGCCTGTTTTTTCCCTCCAGATTGGATATCCCTGTGGTATAAGCACTGCCTCTAATCTGAAAGGAAAAATATATATATTTGACGGTAGAATTTACCTATTATGTGTAAACATGACTATTCAATTTTTCGCTTACCTCGGAAGGTATGTACTGCTCTGCTGCTGTAGCTACTGTGGCACAGCACATCCAAAGCAACACCATGACAGACAGGATTAAAGTTGCAGTAAGAAGCCAGTTTGAATTCCTGTATAAACAAAGTTAAAATAAGATACAGAGACGGGAAAGAAAGAACACAAAAAAGGCGTATTTTTACATAGCATTTTGAAAATAGGAAAAAAATAAACACAATTACATATTGCTTCACAAATAAATTCTACTGCAACTGTGATTTCAACACGGACAGTTTCCAGAAATATTAACATCACTGATTAGTGCCATTCCATCTATTGCCATTAGTTGATGCTAATGCTTCGTGATGCTGTACAAGGTTTGGATGCTACAATAAAACCAGCATTTACGCTGGGCGATTATCTCTGAAAATAGAATATAAATAATAAAATCGAAAACGAAGACTAAATTACAAAATGAAAACAAAATAGTCAATTTGAAGAAATTCTGGAACAAAGCTATAGTCAAAGCTTCTACATTTTAACCTCAATCTTGCCATTTGGTTTTCTAGTCATAAGCTGTTTAGTGAATAAACAAACAGTATAATAAAATAAAGTAAAGACGCTCCCCCTTTAAAATTGAACAGATAGACCATGTTCACAGTCTGTCTTAGATGAATTTGCAAGATATATAAAAAGGATATATCCCATTCAGTGGTTTTAGTTATAAGCTTTAGTAAAAGTAGTGAGGTAAAAATACATTTATAGCTTGAAGTTGAATTTATTTTTCACATCTGTGTACGCTACACTTTCTTTCTATGAAATCATACGATTTTGCAAATCATTCCACTGCTATCAGTGGCCAGGACGGGATCAGGTATGCCCAGTGATACACTCACAGGCAACCTATCTGAAAAAACATGTGCAGAATACCAAAGAAACATACATAGAAAAGCATTTCATAATACGATCTCCACTCTCAAAGCTTAGAAATCCAGCTCTGTGGTTCCAAGGTCCATCTCCTATAGATTCACCAGGTGCCATATCTGCTGCAGAGACAATAAAAACACTTGTTATCTTTACATAATTGTACTCCATGTAGTGTAAAAGAAAACCTAAAAAAAAAAAAAAAAAAAAAAAGAAGAAAATAAAAACGTCAAGGACAGAAACTTAAACATGACAAAATTAAATTGATCCACCTTCCCTCATTTAATCCATGATTACTTCCTATGGATAAGTAAAATGTGCATTCAGCACAGCAAGTACAGGTTGAAAAGCAGCTTTGTAATTTCACACAGAAATATTATATCCTATAATTGGTATTGTACCGGTCATGTTTCTAAGGCAAAACAAACTTTTAAATTGTCTGTATGTTGACACACAACTTTAAACTAGTTTAATAAATACACCGAATAAAGAGGGCTATAATAAAATGCTAAACTTATACATTACGAAATTCCCTCTAACAGCCTTTTACTGCTTTACAATAAAATATTTTTATATGCAAAATCTGTGTGCTAGAAAGGCATAACTTACATGGTATTTTTTCCAGCATTATGTCCATTGGTGGATTTCCTGGTTGTAATGGGCCAAAGTGCTGAATTTCTGGTTGCGTCTAAACAAACCAAAGAATATATATATATTTTATTTTTCAATTGCTCCAACATATGGAAAACAAGGGAGAACAGCAGGACACACAACTCTTAGAAGGTAATGAGATTCTCAATGCCAGATAAATCTCCCCAGATCATCAGCTTGCTATACATGCATTATATGTTTAACTCTTGCATGGCTGACAGAGAACTCTTAATTTGGAACAGAGTAAAATTGGCTCAGATATACCGGTATCTCCTAGTTCACTTGGTCCTGACCCATACTTGGTATGGTACAAAAACTCATACCACCAGAAATGCCATGCTCAATCAATAGATGGACGCACTTATTAGTAAAATGTAAAACTCATGTATGTCAGGTTTACATTTTATGGATCTTTGCCCCACATGTAATCACTGTTCTTATCTGTAATTATTTTAAAGTCATGCTATGTGGAAAGAGGGCAGATGACAAGAGGACAGCAATGGCTCTAGAGCAGAGTCACATCAGCAACTCAGCTCACACAGATCTATCTTTGGTTGATCTGCTTGCATACCCAGAGTATGCCTAATAAGGAAGTGGTTTTGTAAAAGGAGGAAAAATGTGCATTTACACTGCAGCAAACAACTATTGTTTTTTGTTTTAACAAAAACTGAAGAGATTTAAATTAGGAGAAAAACACAGCATGAACACGAAGCCCAAACCTATCAAATGCACTTTAATCCAGGTGTAAGTTTTCTGTAGATTAACGCTATCCTTTCCTGCTATTCATACCTGGATAACGACAATCTGCCCATTATCTGCCTGGACATAGAAAGTCCAGGATGATGTGATGAAGCTTTGGGCAGAATCCATCATGTCACCCCAGAAGGTCTTCACCAGAGTCAAAGGGAAAAGTATATGGATCCGTGGGACCATATCAGAGAGCTGTAACGAAAAAGATGTACTTATCAATGATGGAGAACTTCAAAGTTTTGGAGATTTCCTTACAGATTTGTTATAACTTTATCCCATAATCTTTACAAGTTCTCAACGAGTGCTACAATGTTTTCTCAGTTATTAATAGAGTACACAAGCATTTTTTTTTTAATTCTTTATTTTTGTGTCACGCTGCACAAAAATAGTGTCAGAGTCGACATTCAAAACGTTTGAAGCATAATTGTCAGATTCATACATATGGCAATACACAAGAAGGTACAATATGCAGCATGTTTTTTTTGTAAAAGAATTATTGAGTACAAGTAGGTAGGTAACTCGAGTGCCCTCAGTGGTCTATAGAAGTATGGCTATCTGGTGTTGTGAGGTGGTTCTTGTTCCACTGAGGAGAACATCCCCGTTGGCTGTGGCTGCCTTGTGAAATTACCCTGGTGTGTCAGTGGTGGGGATGGGGGGGGGGGGGGGAATACAGAGCGTAATCATTAGTTTTAACTCGGCGTCTGGACGATGTCTCACCAAAAGTGGCCCCGTGTGTTGCAACTAAGTTGGGTACCTGGTGAGGTGTATTATGTGAGGTGTCGCTACGAGGGTGTAGTGTGTGATGAGCTATAACTTAGGGGTGATGAACTGTGAGGTAGGGTAACAGTAGACATTGGAGGAAAGTCAATCCCCGCAGGGGTAGTCTCTCATGGTGGCGCGTGAGGCCCTTGCATCTTCTTAGCATGTCTGGGTGTAAATTCCTGCACTGTGGCTGGGTTCAGCTGTGATATCTGCAGTCCTCGTAGGATCGGCGTTGTCAGGATGCCCAAAGTGGTCAGAAGGGCTTCTAGTTCTTGGGCGCTGTGTACTCTGTGGGCTGTCCCTTCATGAGAGAAGAGGAGCGCTCGTGGGGTTCCCCATTTGTAAGGTATGTCCTTGTTCTGCAGATGTTGTAGGCAGGGTTGCATTCCTTTTCTCCAGGTTAGGGTATTCCTTGTCAGGTCTGAGAAGACAGACAGTGTAGCACCTTCAAAGAGTAGCGGGGTCTTTCCCCGGAGTGCTGCGAGAATCAGTGCTTTTTGTTGAAGCGACTGGAATCGCACGATTAGATCCATAGATGCGGCCGCCGGAGCCCTTGCTGGTTTTGGCAGCCTAAACATTCCATCAATTTGTATAGACTTAGTTTGTTTAGGCGGTAATATTGTCGCCAGTAGGCGTCTAATGAAGTGTGGCGCCTCTGTTAACCCCACCGAATCAGGTATCCCTCTGACCTTCACATTGTATCTCCTGCGTTGGTCTTCCATGGCGTCAATTCTGCTCGTCGTGGTGGCTTGCTGGTGTAGTAACTCAGCTAGTTGTTGTTCCACTACTGACAGCCTGGAGTCTTGGGTGCTGGAAGTGGTCTCAAGCTTTGTTATTTTGGAGGCTGCTGAGTCAATGGCTGTTTTATAGTGGGCCATGTCGGCTGCTATATTTTTGCGCAGTTCTAACAGCATCTTTTGGAGCAGGTCTGCTGTTACTGGGTCACCTGGTTTTGGTGGTGCCTTGGTAGGGTCTGGAGTTTTGCTGGCAGTGGCTCCTATATCCAGGTCTGCTGTGAAATCCTCGGAGGAGTAGGAGGAGAAATCATCAGCCAGCGCCATTTTGTCCCAGGAGGCCCTGTGTGAGCTCCGGAGTATTTCTCTGATGTCCCGGTTTGTAGGGCTTTGTCTGCCCTTGTTTTTTTGCCCATATCGATCCTCGGTGCTGCCGCCGAGGTGGGTGTCCAATTTGGGTCTCGGTATCCCCATTTAATAGCTCAGTTTCTCTGGTTGAGACACGGAGCTCCGAAGTATGCGACTGTCTCGGTCTCCGGCTAGCTCCGCCCCCAGTACACAAGCATTTAATTACAAAGAGTTTTACCAGGCAGAATTGTTTTCTCAGTTATTAACAGAGTACACAAGCATTTAATTACAAAGTTTCAGCAGGCAGAATAAATCAAAGGAAAACTCTAGGCTAGAAAATGCCAGTATGCATCACTTTCAGACAATTGTCTCTTTAAAA
Source organism: Pelobates fuscus (assembly GCF_036172605.1). NCBI lineage: Eukaryota > Metazoa > Chordata > Amphibia > Anura > Pelobatidae > Pelobates > Pelobates fuscus. Next base: position 47,429,259 of record NC_086323.1, read on the forward strand.
ACATTTATCTTGGAATGAGACAGTTGTCTCACTCTACACAGCCTGAAAAAAAAGCAGGTAAATTATTCTTTATTAACCTGTTTCTTCTTTCTTATGCTTTCCACGACCACTCCAGGGGGAACACTGATCTAACCAGTACTCTATCCCTAGGAAGGTAATGTATAATTAGTGGATTGATTGGAAACTAAGTTGGATGGCTAGAAGGGAAGGTGTGAGCTTGAAGAAACTCCCCTAGCCATGAGGTGTGTCCAACAATGCAATCTGGTCAAGTTTATAAACATTTATTGCATACTCTTTTGTTTGTAAGTGCTGCAATGTGAAAATTAATAGTAAGTTTTTCTTGTTTAATTTTGTTTTGTATATTTGTTTAGAAGTATTTACTTGCTTGTTTAAAAAACAAAAATTGTCAAGTGATGTCTGTGCCTCTAAGGCATTTAAAAAGAATATCCTATTTAAATGCTGTGCATTCCCCAATGAAATGTTCATAGATAAGCACTGGGTTGTAGGCACTGCTTGCCCACCTCCTATAAAAAGTGCCACCCTCTGTCATCCTCATCTTTCCACAAGTGGATGCACGTACATGAAAAGTGCTCTGAGCCTCGAAGGGGAAGGAGGTGCTTGGTAACAACTGTGGATCTTTCAGACTGCAGTCGCTTACAGGCATTTTCACATTGCAGCACTTACAAACAAAAGGTCACAGGTCACGCAACCTCCTTCACCTAGCAAATGCGATAAATACCAAACTTGAGCAGAAGTGACACGGACAGTCCATGTGATGCATTCCTGGCTGACAGCAAGCTGTAGCTGTTAACGTGTTTATAGTGTACCTTTATAACGTCTACTTTTCACGCATGTCCCTGAGACAACTGTACAATAACAATATAAACCAACAGTATTAAAACACAGCATTCAAAACAAAAGTTTAATTCCAAGAGTCCAATCACTTCTGAAATTGTGGAAACTTTACAAAGGAACTGTAAACTTTAGGCCAACATAGCCATAAGAGGGAAAAAAAATAAAACTCCACTTTATTCCCACCGTTGCATTTCCTTTGTCAGTTGTCTACAATTTCCTACTAATGAATAAAGCTCTCTGCTCTAAAGCATCATTCATGCATTCTCTCCAAATACAGAGCAGTGTAAGCTACGTAGTGGATCAGTCACTGTCCAATAGGATCTTCTAAAACCCAAAAAAAGTCACACATGAAGGATAATTAAAATCCACTTTCTATACAAAGAAAATTAATTTCAAATAAGTGCCTTTCCCTGTTAACATTCAACATGTTTTTAAATGCACGTTTTCTCAGAATAGCAAAGAAATTGGACTACCCTATGAACAGCAATACAGTTCGTTCAGAATCATCCCAGCATTCAAAGTTTCAAATCAGCGGACGACATACTTACTTCTTCCTGCCTCTTCTCTGCAAAAGGCATCTGGCTGTGGCAACCCAGTTGACAGGCATATTGCTCATTGGATTTAGGATAGGCCTCAATACACGCTGCAGTAACAGGAAAAAAAAAAAGGTTTATATAGTTTGGAACATAACACAATGTTAAAGGACCACTCTAGGCACCCAGACCACTTCAGCTTAATGAGGTGGTCTGGGTGCCAGGTCACTCTAGGATTAACTCTTTTTTTTTTTTATAAACATAGCAGTTTCAGAGAAACTGCTATGTTTATACTGAGGGTTAATCCAACCTCCAAAACCTCTAGTGGCTGTCTCATTGACAGCCGCTAGAGGCGCTTGCGTGATTCTCACTGTGAAAACACGCAAGCGTCCATAGGAAAGCATTGTAAATGCTTTCCTATGCGACCGGCTGAATGCGCGCGCGGCTCCTGCCGCGCATGCACATTCAGGCGATGATGTTGCAAGGAAGAAGAAGAGGAGGAGGAAAGCTCCCCGCCCGGCGCTGGAAAAAGAGGTAAATTTAACCCCCTTCCTCTCTCCAGAGCCCGGCGGGAGGGGGACCCTGAGGGTTTTCCTGGCACTATAGTGGTCCTTTAAACTGTTCTTTTTGTTAAAGAATAAAAAAACTCAGACATAATTAGAGACATAGTTTTCATTAGGACACATGCAATTGTAAGGGTTATCGCAGCAGTACTGCCTTCTTCATTTCAATGGGGATCCTCTCATAAAGAAAGGTCTAATATTTTCCAGAAGTAGCTTTGTTAAACATTACATCTGAAGAAAAGGTCAAAATTGTGTCCATGTTCAAATAAATGTTTAAAGGGACACTATACGGCCCCCATACAATAAATAAAATAAATTGTTGTTTAAAAGATACACCCCAAATGAAACCATGCATGCTTTTAATTATGCATGTTTTTCATTATGGGGTTATCTAAAAACAGCTTGCAACAGCTCTGCTCCCCTTCTATAGCTGTTCAATCACAAACTTCCCAATGAGAAGTCTTTGCAAGGCAGGTGTTCAGGGCAATTGTCTGCCTCTTCAGTTTAACTCCACTGAGCTAAACAAACCAGCAGGTAACATGACCAGTTGCCCAACTGACAGCCAGAGCATATAACATGGTTAATTTATAAAAGTGCCAATTTCAACTGAAACAGCAGTTTTTGTAAAATGAAGAAAAATAAATAAATAAAATAAGAAATGACACTATTCAAAGTAGTTCAGCAATGCTTTAGATGTCCGAAGTGTCCCTTTAACAACTAGGGATCGACCGATTATCGGTTTTACCGATATAATCGGCCGATATTCGGTATTTTCAGCAATATCGGTATCGGCCAATATAGATACTGATATTGCCGAAAATACCTCCTAGGACTGCATGGCTCATTACAAGCCCGGCGGTCCTGAGGGGGCCTGCAGGTAGCATTTACTTACCTTCCCTGCAGCTCCTCCAGCATCCCAGTATAACTCTTGTGAGACCTGCGGCTGTCAGAGAGTTGCCACGCGCTCCGCGCGGCACACAGACCGCAAAATTTACACTGGGGAGCTGGAGGGAAGGTAAGTAAACGCTACCTGAGAACCCCCTCACTGCTCAGCCAATGCCACTGGACCACCAGGGACTGTCATATCCCCCCTCCCTGGCCAGGCAACAAGCAGGGAGGGGAGACAACAAAAAAGAATAAAACATAAATATTAAAAATAAACATAAAAAAAAAAAATTATTACAAATAAACATAAATATTAAAAATTTAAATAAAACAAACATGCAGTTTCCACCCCCATTTTACACAAATCACATCCCTTCCGGAACTACACACTACACACAATGCATTCCCTTTATGCACACTACACACACACACACACTCTGCATTCATTATATACACACTACACAAACAGTCACCGCATTCATTATATATACACAGCTCCACAGTCTAAACACACTGCACCCAGTGCATGTGGCTTGTATATTTTGTGCATTTACCTTTAGAAATAGTTTAATTTTTCAAAATGGTAAATGTACAGAATATCGGCAAGTTATATCGGCTATCGGCCTGAAAGTTAACAGATTATCGGCTCTAAAAAAACAATATCGGTCGATCCCTATTAACAACCACTGTCATAACAAGAGATGGTAGTAAACACCGAACTGTCTAAAATCTTCCCATGACACAAAGTATATCGTAAGTATTTACTTAAGATGTTTGCAAAAAGTGTACACATGGGATTATTACATCAATAAAGTAAGCAAACAGGAACTTTTTCTTTTTACATAGGAAAAACAGGGAGGGGTATAATCTAAGAGAAGTTCAACTCTGCTAGCGAACTGAAAGAGTACATTTAAAAAAGACAGTTCAGGCAGTTGTAACAATAGTTTTATACAATAGTTTTGCATAATGGCGCAAAGCATCCTTATTTACCTTTAATACAAAATCAAATTAAATCAACATACACAAGCGTAAATGCAAAGCAATGTCCTCTGACATACAGATTGCTACTTTTAGATAGGCTATACTGCATTTACATTATATAGCATTAAAACTGTTTTTTAATTTCAGTCATCTCCTTTTAAATATTCCCTTAAGCAAGATGTTTGACCAGCCAATCGTATCTAATGTAAATTTGGTCTTCTACACCGATGTTTCTGAACATGCATTACCAATTGCAAGCCAAGGGATACAGTATCGTTTCGAACGCTCGACAATTCTATAAAAGGTAATCATATAACAATAAAAATAAAAAAAACAGAAATCGGGGGGCGGAGCTTGAGCTCTGAGCTGATCGGACGCGTGCAGGGTGAGCTCCCACACAACATACCATTTAAAAAAAAAAGAAAAAGAAAATTTAAGCATAACTCCGGCTGCAATAAAGCGAGTGCTGTAAACCATGTTATATATACTGGGCAGACAGTGACAAACCGATAGACACCTCTCCCAGGAGTATACTGTACCAGGGGGCAAAAAGGTGTGGATTTGTACGTCAATAGATATTGACGTATGTAGATATTTGTTAAATACATGGATAGGTAAATAGAATATCGAAAGTAACGCATTCAAACCCCCCGCCCCACATACACACACACACACACAGTGACAAAAAAATGTGAAGCCATGGTAGAATCACCTGATTCACACTCTGTTTTAGTTTTATTCAAATCGTTTCCATCCTCCACAAACTGACAGATCGAAAACAGACGGCATCCCCGGTGGCAAGCGAAAAGCTCCTCCTCCTGCAAACAAAGTTAAGTATTATGGAGTAAAAGTGGCACTAGTTTTCTTATCCCCGAGGTGGCAATATAACACTGCTCCTCTAAGCGAACAACAAGGACTTTTTTTGAAAAGGGGTAGAGAAACAGAAGCGTGTGTAAAAAAGAATAAGGTATCACCATGTATCAGAGTCCCAAGATCAAACATTTTAGTTAAACAACAGCAACATATTCCATTGCCCCAAGACAGTGATGGCTTACCTGGCATGCAGATGTTTCTGCACTACATTGTACAAGATGTTGAGCCAAAATACATTTAAAGGTACCTATAGTCACCAAAACAACTTTAGCTTAATGAAGCAGTTTTGGTGTATAGATCATGCCCCTCTCAATTTTATGCCATTTGGGTGTTAAATCACTTTGTTTATAGAGCCCTAGTCACACCTCCCTGGTTGTGACTTATACAGACTTACTAAACACCTGTAAAGAGTCAGGTAATGTTTACTCTTCCCTATTGCAAACCAAATTCTGTTTAATTTAGCATTTCCTAGCTCCTGCACTGTTATTAGCTTGCTACACCCTGTAGGAACCTCCTGTATGTGATTAAAGTTCAATTTACAGAGCAGGAGGTAACAAAATGTAAAGTAATAATTGAAAATTAAACCATATATTTTTTCATGCAGGATGTGTGAGTCACAACCAGGGGAGGTGTAGCTAGGGCTGCATCCACAGAAACAAAAGTGATTTAACTCCTAAATGGGAGAGAATTGAAACTTCATAATCAATATAAAAAAAAACTGCTTCATTAAGCTAGAGTTGTTTAGGTGACTATAGTGTCCCTTTAAATAACTTTGTTTATTCGGCCCTAGTTACACCTCCCTGCATGTGACTTACACAGACTGCCTAAGCACTTCCTGCACAGTGTCAGCAACTTAAATTTAAAATTCAATTTAATTTAGAATATATTATCTCATGCTCTGTTAATAGATTGCTAGACCACGCGGCAGCCTCCTATGTGTAATTAAAGATCAATTTACAGAGCAGGAGATAAAAAATAAGTTAAAATAAGTGACATCTGATTTAAAAATTAAATCATTTTGTTTTCATGCAGTCAATCACAGCCAGTAGAGGTGTGGCTATGGCAGCATTAAAGGAAAACTCTGTTTTCCTGGCACTGGAGGTACCCTCTCCCTCCCACCCCCCAATCCCCGGTTACTGAAGGGGTGAAAACCCCTTCAGTCACTTACCTGAGGCAGCGACGATGTCCCTCGTCGCTGTCTCCTCCTCCGCGCCGCTCCTCCTACTATCTCCGTCGGCCGAGACTGATCCCGCCCACCGGCCGAGGAGACCTAATGCGCATGTGCGGCATTGCCACGTACGCGCATTAGCGCTCTCCATAGGAAAGCATTGAAAAAGATCTTCAATGCTTTCCTATGAGGAAATGAGCGACGCTGGAGGTCTTCACACAGCGTGATGATGTCCAGCGACGCTCTAGCAAAGAAAATCTTTGCTATAAATCAGGAAGTGACCTCTAGTGGCTGTCCACTAGAGGTGGAGTTAACCCTGCAATGTAATTATTGCAGTTTATAAAAAACTGCAATAATTACACTTGCAGGGTTAAGGGTAGTGGGAGTTGGCATCCAGCCCACTCCAATGAGCAGAAGTGGTCTGGGTGCCTGGAGTGTCCCTTTAACCGACACAAAAGTGATTTAACTCTTAAATGGCAGATAAATGAACAATGAAATCTCAGATGCATGATCTACACATAAAAACTACTTCATTAAAGGACCAATATAAGCACCCAGACCACTTCAGCTCAATTAAGTGGTCTGCGTGCCAGGTCCCCATAGTTTTAACTCTGCAGCTGTAAACATAGCAGTTTCAGAGAAACTGCTATGTTTACATTGAGGGTTAATCCAGCCTCTAGTGGCTGTCTCCCTGACAGCCACTAGAGGCCACTTCCGCAATTCTCAGTGTGAAAAATGCTTTCCTATGAGCAGTTTGAATGCGCGCGCGGCTCTTGCTGCGCATGCGGAGTGGACATCGGCAGGGGGAAGAGAGGTCACCGGTGCCGAGGGAGCCCGGTGCTGGATTAAGGTAAGTGGCCGAAGGGGTTTGTTTTCCTGGCACTATATTGCTCCTTTAAGCTAAAAGCTTTTGTACCTATAGTGTACAGTACTACAATTATATAATGAAATGTGTTGGGTTTTTTTTTTTTTTTTTTAAAAGCCCTCAGGGAAAACTATTCTAGCAAACTAGTTTTCTTTACCCCACTCCCTCTAGCATGTAAACTCATTTGAGCAGGGCCCTCAACACTCTCTGTTGCACCTAACTTGTCTGGTTACAAATACTTGTCTGTTGGTCCACCTATTGTACAGCGCTGCAAAACTTGTTGGTACTTTATCAATAACAATAATTATTTCAGCATTTAAATAGCACAAACATTTTTCCGCATAGCTTTACAATATTATAAGGTGTGTATTTGTGTGGGGGGGAGGGGTTGAGGATTTCACAATAAGTGAGACTAATACAAAATGTTACAGTAGGTTGATGAGCACCTTGCTTAAACAAGCTTCCAGTCTAGAAGAGGTGGGGTATAAAACACAATAGGACAGGGGATAGCAATCCAACAAGGTGGGAGTGAAGCAGTGCCCTTTAGTAGACAACAAGGGGCAGGTATGTAATCATTGAGTTATTCACAATTTTGCCACCCTGGGTCAAAAGGGCAGGTAAAGGAAGTAGTGCAGAGGTAGGTACTATTCAGCACTGCGGATGTTGTGTACTACATCTCCCATGATGCTCTTACAGACATGTTGTTGGCAAAGCATCAGATATGTAGTCCACAACATCTGGAGGGGTGAAGGTTGCCTACCCCCCGCGGAATTCAGAAACCATGACACCGCCCCCCCGCTGAATTCAGAAACCATGACACCGCCCCCCCGCTGAATTCAGAAACCATGACACCGCCCCCCCGCTGAATTCAGAAACCATGACACCGCCCCCCCGCTGAAATCAGAAACCATGACACCGCCCCCCCGCTGAATTCAGAAACCATGACACCGCCCCCCCGCTGAATTCAGAAACCATGACCCCGCCCCCCCGCTGAATTCAGAAACCATGACCCCCCCCCCGCTGAATTCAGAAACCATGACCCCCCCCCCCGCTGAATTCAGAAACCATGACACCCCCCCCCCTGCTGAATTCAGAAACCATGACACCCCCCCCCCTGCTGAATTCAGAAACCATGACACCCCCCCCCCCTGCTGAATTCAGAAACCATGACACCCCCCCCCCTGCTGAATTCAGAAACCATGACACCCCCCCCCCTGCTGAATTCAGAAACCATGACACCCCCCCCCCTGCTGAATTCAGAAACCATGACACCCCCCCCCGTGCGGAATTCAGAAACCATGACACCCCCCCCCGTGCGGAATTCAGAAACCATGACACCCCCCCGTGCGGAATTCAGAAACCATGACACCGCCCCGTGCGGAATTCAGAAACCATGACACCGCCCCGTGCGGAATTCAGAAACCATGACACCGCCCCGTGCGGAATTCAGAAACCATGACACCGCCCCGTGCGGAATTCAGAAACCATGACACCGCCCCGTGCGGAATTCAGAAACCATGACACCGCCCCGTGCGGAATTCAGAAACCATGACACCGCCCCGTGCGGAATTCAGAAACCATGACACCGCCCCGTGCGGAATTCAGAAACCATGACACCGCCCCGTGCGGAATTCAGAAACCATGACACCGCCCCGTGCGGAATTCAGAAACCATGACACCGCCCCGTGCGGAATTCAGAAACCATGACACCGCCCCGTGCGGAATTCAGAAACCATGACACCGCCCCGTGCGGAATTCAGAAACCATGACACCGCCCCGTGCGGAATTCAGAAACCATGACACCGCCCCGTGCGGAATTCAGAAACCATGACACCGCCCCGTGCGGAATTCAGAAACCATGACACCGCCCCGTGCGGAATTCAGAAACCATGACACCGCCCCGTGCGGAATTCAGAAACCATGACACCGCCCCGTGCGGAATTCAGAAACCATGACACCGCCCCGTGCGGAATTCAGAAACCATGACACCGCCCCGTGCGGAATTCAGAAACCATGACACCGCCCCGTGCGGAATTCAGAAACCATGACACCGCCCCGTGCGGAATTCAGAAACCATGACACCGCCCCGTGCGGAATTCAGAAACCATGACACCGCCCCGTGCGGAATTCAGAAACCATGACACCGCCCCGTGCGGAATTCAGAAACCATGACACCGCCCCGTGCGGAATTCAGAAACCATGACACCGCCCCGTGCGGAATTCAGAAACCATGACACCGCCCCGTGCGGAATTCAGAAACCATGACACCGCCCCGTGCGGAATTCAGAAACCATGACACCGCCCCGTGCGGAATTCAGAAACCATGACACCGCCCCGTGCGGAATTCAGAAACCATGACACCGCCCCGTGCGGAATTCAGAAACCATGACACCGCCCCGTGCGGAATTCAGAAACCATGACACCGCCCCGTGCGGAATTCAGAAACCATGACACCGCCCCGTGCGGAATTCAGAAACCATGACACCGCCCCGTGCGGAATTCAGAAACCATGACACCGCCCCGTGCGGAATTCAGAAACCATGACACCGCCCCGTGCGGAATTCAGAAACCATGACACCGCCCCGTGCGGAATTCAGAAACCATGACACCGCCCCGTGCGGAATTCAGAAACCATGACACCGCCCCGTGCGGAATTCAGAAACCATGACACCGCCCCGTGCGGAATTCAGAAACCATGACACCGCCCCGTGCGGAATTCAGAAACCATGACACCGCCCCGTGCGGAATTCAGAAACCATGACACCGCCCCGTGCGGAATTCAGAAACCATGACACCGCCCCGTGCGGAATTCAGAAACCATGACACCGCCCCGTGCGGAATTCAGAAACCATGACACCGCCCCGTGCGGAATTCAGAAACCATGACACCGCCCCGTGCGGAATTCAGAAACCATGACACCGCCCCGTGCGGAATTCAGAAACCATGACACCGCCCCGTGCGGAATTCAGAAACCATGACACCGCCCCGTGCGGAATTCAGAAACCATGACACCGCCCCGTGCGGAATTCAGAAACCATGACACCGCCCCGTGCGGAATTCAGAAACCATGACACCGCCCCGTGCGGAATTCAGAAACCATGACACCGCCCCGTGCGGAATTCAGAAACCATGACACCGCCCCGTGCGGAATTCAGAAACCATGACACCGCCCCGTGCGGAATTCAGAAACCATGACACCGCCCCGTGCGGAATTCAGAAACCATGACACCGCCCCGTGCGGAATTCAGAAACCATGACACCGCCCCGTGCGGAATTCAGAAACCATGACACCGCCCCGTGCGGAATTCAGAAACCATGACACCGCCCCGTGCGGAATTCAGAAACCATGACACCGCCCCGTGCGGAATTCAGAAACCATGACACCGCCCCGTGCGGAATTCAGAAACCATGACACCGCCCCGTGCGGAATTCAGAAACCATGACACCGCCCCGTGCGGAATTCAGAAACCATGACACCGCCCCGTGCGGAATTCAGAAACCATGACACCGCCCCGTGCGGAATTCAGAAACCATGACACCGCCCCGTGCGGAATTCAGAAACCATGACACCGCCCCGTGCGGAATTCAGAAACCATGACACCGCCCCGTGCGGAATTCAGAAACCATGACACCGCCCCGTGCGGAATTCAGAAACCATGACACCGCCCCGTGCGGAATTCAGAAACCATGACACCGCCCCGTGCGGAATTCAGAAACCATGACACCGCCCCGTGCGGAATTCAGAAACCATGACACCGCCCCGTGCGGAATTCAGAAACCATGACACCGCCCCGTGCGGAATTCAGAAACCATGACACCGCCCCGTGCGGAATTCAGAAACCATGACACCGCCCCGTGCGGAATTCAGAAACCATGACACCGCCCCGTGCGGAATTCAGAAACCATGACACCGCCCCGTGCGGAATTCAGAAACCATGACACCGCCCCGTGCGGAATTCAGAAACCATGACACCGCCCCGTGCGGAATTCAGAAACCATGACACCGCCCCGTGCGGAATTCAGAAACCATGACACCGCCCCGTGCGGAATTCAGAAACCATGACACCGCCCCGTGCGGAATTCAGAAACCATGACACCGCCCCGTGCGGAATTCAGAAACCATGACACCGCCCCGTGCGGAATTCAGAAACCATGACACCGCCCCGTGCGGAATTCAGAAACCATGACACCGCCCCGTGCGGAATTCAGAAACCATGACACCGCCCCGTGCGGAATTCAGAAACCATGACACCGCCCCGTGCGGAATTCAGAAACCATGACACCGCCCCGTGCGGAATTCAGAAACCATGACACCGCCCCGTGCGGAATTCAGAAACCATGACACCGCCCCGTGCGGAATTCAGAAACCATGACACCGCCCCGTGCGGAATTCAGAAACCATGACACCGCCCCGTGCGGAATTCAGAAACCATGACACCGCCCCGTGCGGAATTCAGAAACCATGACACCGCCCCGTGCGGAATTCAGAAACCATGACACCGCCCCGTGCGGAATTCAGAAACCATGACACCGCCCCGTGCGGAATTCAGAAACCATGACACCGCCCCGTGCGGAATTCAGAAACCATGACACCGCCCCGTGCGGAATTCAGAAACCATGACACCGCCCCGTGCGGAATTCAGAAACCATGACACCGCCCCGTGCGGAATTCAGAAACCATGACACCGCCCCGTGCGGAATTCAGAAACCATGACACCGCCCCGTGCGGAATTCAGAAACCATGACACCGCCCCGTGCGGAATTCAGAAACCATGACACCGCCCCGTGCGGAATTCAGAAACCATGACACCGCCCCGTGCGGAATTCAGAAACCATGACACCGCCCCGTGCGGAATTCAGAAACCATGACACCGCCCCGTGCGGAATTCAGAAACCATGACACCGCCCCGTGCGGAATTCAGAAACCATGACACCGCCCCGTGCGGAATTCAGAAACCATGACACCGCCCCGTGCGGAATTCAGAAACCATGACACCGCCCCGTGCGGAATTCAGAAACCATGACACCGCCCCGTGCGGAATTCAGAAACCATGACACCGCCCCGTGCGGAATTCAGAAACCATGACACCGCCCCGTGCGGAATTCAGAAACCATGACACCGCCCCGTGCGGAATTCAGAAACCATGACACCGCCCCGTGCGGAATTCAGAAACCATGACACCGCCCCGTGCGGAATTCAGAAACCATGACACCGCCCCGTGCGGAATTCAGAAACCATGACACCGCCCCGTGCGGAATTCAGAAACCATGACACCGCCCCGTGCGGAATTCAGAAACCATGACACCGCCCCGTGCGGAATTCAGAAACCATGACACCGCCCCGTGCGGAATTCAGAAACCATGACACCGCCCCGTGCGGAATTCAGAAACCATGACACCGCCCCGTGCGGAATTCAGAAACCATGACACCGCCCCGTGCGGAATTCAGAAACCATGACACCGCCCCGTGCGGAATTCAGAAACCATGACACCGCCCCGTGCGGAATTCAGAAACCATGACACCGCCCCGTGCGGAATTCAGAAACCATGACACCGCCCCGTGCGGAATTCAGAAACCATGACACCGCCCCGTGCGGAATTCAGAAACCATGACACCGCCCCGTGCGGAATTCAGAAACCATGACACCGCCCCGTGCGGAATTCAGAAACCATGACACCGCCCCGTGCGGAATTCAGAAACCATGACACCGCCCCGTGCGGAATTCAGAAACCATGACACCGCCCCGTGCGGAATTCAGAAACCATGACACCGCCCCGTGCGGAATTCAGAAACCATGACACCGCCCCGTGCGGAATTCAGAAACCATGACACCGCCCCGTGCGGAATTCAGAAACCATGACACCGCCCCGTGCGGAATTCAGAAACCATGACACCGCCCCGTGCGGAATTCAGAAACCATGACACCGCCCCGTGCGGAATTCAGAAACCATGACACCGCCCCGTGCGGAATTCAGAAACCATGACACCGCCCCGTGCGGAATTCAGAAACCATGACACCGCCCCGTGCGGAATTCAGAAACCATGACACCGCCCCGTGCGGAATTCAGAAACCATGACACCGCCCCGTGCGGAATTCAGAAACCATGACACCGCCCCGTGCGGAATTCAGAAACCATGACACCGCCCCGTGCGGAATTCAGAAACCATGACACCGCCCCGTGCGGAATTCAGAAACCATGACACCGCCCCGTGCGGAATTCAGAAACCATGACACCGCCCCGTGCGGAATTCAGAAACCATGACACCGCCCCGTGCGGAATTCAGAAACCATGACACCGCCCCGTGCGGAATTCAGAAACCATGACACCGCCCCGTGCGGAATTCAGAAACCATGACACCGCCCCGTGCGGAATTCAGAAACCATGACACCGCCCCGTGCGGAATTCAGAAACCATGACACCGCCCCGTGCGGAATTCAGAAACCATGACACCGCCCCGTGCGGAATTCAGAAACCATGACACCGCCCCGTGCGGAATTCAGAAACCATGACACCGCCCCGTGCGGAATTCAGAAACCATGACACCGCCCCGTGCGGAATTCAGAAACCATGACACCGCCCCGTGCGGAATTCAGAAACCATGACACCGCCCCGTGCGGAATTCAGAAACCATGACCGCCCCGTGCGGAATTCAGAAACCATGACACCCCCCTGCTGAATTAAGAAACCATGACACCCCCCCTGCTGAATTAAGAAACCATGACTCCCCCCCTGCTGAATTAAGAAACCATGACCCACCCTGCTGAATTAAGAAACCATGACTCCCCCCCTGCTGAATTAAGAAACCATGACCCACCCTGCTGAATTAAGAAACCATGACCCCCCCCTGCTGAATTAAGAAACCATGACCCACCCTGCTGAATTAAGAAACCATGACCCCCCTGCTGAATTAAGAAACCATGACACCCCCCCTGCTGCTGAATTAAGAAACCATGACACCCCCCTGCTGAATTAAGAAACCATGACACCCCCCCTGCTGAATTAAGAAACCATGACACCTCCCCCTGCTGAATTAAGAAACCATGACACCTCCCCCTGCTGAATTAAGAAACCATGACACCCCCCCTGCTGAATTAAGAAACCATGACACCCCCCGCTGAATTAAGAAACCATGACACCCCCCCGCTGAATTAAGAAACCATGACACCCCTGCTGAATTAAGAAACCATGACACCCCTGCTGAATTAAGAAACCATGACCCCCCCTGATGAATTAAGAAGCCATGACACCCCCCCTGCTGAATTAAGAAGCCATGACACCCCCCTGCTGAATTAAGAAACCATGACACCCCCCCTGCTGAATTAAGAAACCATGACACCCCCCCTGCTGAATTAAGAAACCATGACACCCCCCCCCTGCTGAATTAAGAAACCATGACACCCCCCCCTGCTGAATTAAGAAACCATGACACCCCCCCGCTGACTTAAGAAACCATGACACCCCCCCCGCTGACTTAAGAAACCATGACACCCCCCCCCCGCTGACTTAAGAAACCATGACACCCCCCCCGCTGACTTAAGAAACCATGACACCCCCCCCGCTGACTTAAGAAACCATGACACCCCCCCCGCTGACTTAAGAAACCATGACACCCCCCCCGGCTGAATTAAGAAACCATGACACCCCCCCCCCACTGAATTAAGAAACCATGATCCCCCCCCCCGCTGAATTAAGAAACCATGACACCCCCCCTGCTGAATTAAGAAACCATGACACCCCCCCCCTGCTGAATTAAGAAACCATGACACCCCCCCTGCTGAATTAAGAAACCATGACCCCCCTGCTGAATTAAGAAACCATGACCCCCCCAAGCCGGCATGCACAGACCAGCCCTGACAGGTAGGTGCCACTGGAGGGGGCGGATAGAGTGTCGTTCCTGCTCACCTCGGGGTAAGTGTGCAGGGGGTAGGTCTCATCGCACACCATATGACAGGAGGCACTGTCTCCCAGGGCAGACTCCAAGGACCCGCTGCTGACACAAACAAGCAGCGCAACAACCAACAACATCCGCACGGCCGCCATCTTCCTCCTCTAACTCTACTTCCGTGTTTTGTTTTGTGGTTTTTTTTTTTGGTTTTTTTTGCAGCAAAAAGGGCTGCCTCGGCCACTTCCGGTTTCCGGCTACGCAATCACGAGCGACTTTGTTGACATCGAGAAGACGCGTGCGTGCTTCGTAATCACAGCGCGACGTTCTGCCCTTCTGCGGGCGGACACTCAGGTTCATTTTCAGTCTGTGTGCTGCTTGGGAGGAAGCATGGATAAGTTCGTTATTAGGAAACCCAAGTCTCTGCAGCCAGAGGTTAAAGTCCCCAGTAAACCCAAAGGACAGGCCACTCTGTATTCACTAAAGGTGAGAGGGGAGCTCTGGGGGACAGCTTGTACCCTGCTCATCCCTATCACTGGGTGTGCACAGGATATTATCATTTATTGTATATTGATCTCTCAGTCATATAGTGCATGTCATTTTATTCTTCAAACCAAGTCAGTATTACACATTTCCTGTGAAAGGTACAAGAGAAAACTAGTTATACAACTTGTTAAAAGTGAATCCCAAAATACCAAATATTGCTCTAGGGATAACCAAACAAATATAAAGGTGCAGGCAATTTTTATTTTACACAAGGCAAGAAACATCAGTATTGACATATAGTACAGGTAGAGACATACATAAATGACAAAGGGGGAAAAAAAATCATCTCTATGTCAAGGTGTTCCTGGGCACACGTGGCGCACTCTGATAATAACCATTGTTCTTCTTGTGATGTTTTTATTGAGCTCATGTAAAATGTCAGTATGGGCACTTTGACCGTAATTTGCAAAGCAGGCTGATAAAATAGCATAGATGTGAACGCAATCTTGCATTTTAAATTCTCTGTTTGCAGGTCCAGCTTTATACATTTCTAGTCGTTTTAGGAGAATGCCAAGCACCATTAGAGCTCTCAGTGTAAGTTCTCAAACCTTTTTGTAATGGTTTGATTTCTTACCTGGGGTCCACTAGGCACCGCCTCTATGAGAGCAGGAACTTTCATCTTGCAGCTAAGCTTAGTGGTTTAGGGCTTAGATCATTGGCTAAGTGTAATCAGCTGACACTTTCATCCAATGAGTTGACACTGTACTGCAGGGTTTAGCCTCGGAGAGGTGTCAGAAGCTCCACGCAGGGGTGTTTCTAGCTTTTATAGAGGCACACAATTTGATTACTTACGTTGGGAGCATGTTGCTATGGCACTCCTGGCTGCATAATCATTATAGTGCACTTTAGTGGTTAAGGTGCTTGGAGTGTTCCTTTAAATGGTCACTGTCACCTAATGTCTTATTATACTTGTCCTGTTTTGTCTGGTATTAGGAGGAGTTATGCCATTCTAAAGGTTCAGTCTACGCAACATGATCAATGCTATATGATACTTCAATTCATGTACAGTTGCATTTTCATATATATTTATCCTCTAGAACAGGACTACACAACCTTTGGCACTTCAGGTGTTGTGGATTACATCTCTCAGAAAACTCTCATAGCCATAATGCTGGTAAAGCTTGAGAGAGATTTAGTCCACCTCTAGAGTGCTGACCATTGCCTACCCTTGCTCTAGAAGATGTACTTTAGAATTGCCATCCCTGATTTATAAGTGCTGCATGCAACTATAGCAATCTATGATTTCATCAATTTTTATAAATGGTTTTCCTGTTTAGAGAGTTGTGGTCCTGGAAGATATAAAGAGATGGAAGTGTATCCTGGAGTTTCCTAACCAGACAACAGAAAACCTGATGAACACTCTGAAGGAACTTAAGAAAAAAATTCCTTCTGAAGAAGTGATAAGATCAACAAAAATCGGTACTAAAATCTGCAGGCTGTTGAGTCTGTAAAATGTGCAGTAGTGAATTCAAGGTTGGAGTTTCAGGGCACATGCTTCCCCCAATAAGTCAAAGGCATTTATGCATGTCCTGCAGCAGGAGCCGAATGAAAGAGCACCCCGCCAAATACTTGTATCCATGTTGCAAATCTTTGTGTGGTTGTTATATGGCTTTATGCCTGTCTGCAAGTGGGTGTAGGTATCTGCATTTGTGCACAGGTGGATGTAAATGTAAGCTCTACTGTTATCAAAAGATTTGACATTTTAAGCGCTGATTTTCTTCCTTCTCTAAAGAAAAACACATTTCACATTACATCTCCCAGCGTCACCAGCAAAGATATATTTTTAAACAAGTGACTTAATGAGTGTTTATTTCTTAGATAGATATATTGTTTTTGAAATATTTATTCCAAGTCATTTTTTTTGTTTGTAAGACAGATATGTCACCAGTATTACTCTTTTTAATGTAACAGAATGCAAGCAATTTAACAATCATTCTATGTCTCTATTTTTGGGTGTTTTTAATTAAATAGTATGTACTCCACGTTTTATGTCTAAGCCTAAAACATATTTAACAAACCTTTTCGGTGCAGTAGAGTGCTTTATCTACAGTCTTGCTTTTATTTTATTTTTATATATATATACATAACTTGTACTCAGTACAAATCCATTATTCCTAATCTGTCACTTTCTTTTTTATATACTATGTCCAAAACAGCCATCATTTATTTAAATTTCTTCTCTCCTTTCCTGAGTGTGAAGGATGTATTAAGTCCAAAAAGTGCAGGAGCAACCCATGTCACTTGCACTTTTTTATGAACATTTAGCATTTAAGATTTGTTAATCCCTGTTTGTCTTCAAAGTTTTACTACTTTCTTTCTTTTTCTCTGTATGTTTAGGTGAAGCAGTTGGAAGCCTACAGACGCATGACGATAAGGATGTGTCACACTTGGCACAGGAAGTTTACAACAATTGGGAAACGTTCATAAAGGAGAATCGCAGCAAACCAAACATTGAAGTAAGATGTGATGCTGCAACTGAGAAACTACGCCAAAACGCCAGGCGACTGTTGGCTGAAGCACTAAATATGGAGGTAAGGAATAGTACGGTTATCATCATGACAAGCAAGTGAATGAATGTCCTGGAATTGTAGGACATTTCTGTTGCTCTAACAAAAGGTGGGTTAATGAGAAACAAATATTTACATTTTCATTATTGTATTCCTTGTTTTATAAATATGTGAATAATTTGTTTCCTTGTAGGTAATGGGGGAAAAAAGGCAATTCAAACACTGTACAAGGGAAGCTCCTTCTAAAATGTATATGTTAAGGTGACTTGACACGTGGTCCAGCCTTCCCATGGGTGCGTGTCTTAACCGCAGCAATCATTATGCGGAGTTGTGCGAGGATCATTGCTTTTCACATGATGATAATTTTTCTTAACACATCACTGTAGGTGTAATTCCTAACCTGTTTCCATCTCCAGGCTGATCACTCTTTGGTTGAATGTATTGAACGTGAAGTTTTCCATCAGACCTCCCGTCTGATCAATGTTCACTACCGCAGAACAATCCGGGCACTTGTATTTGCACTGAAGCACAAGGCAGAGACTCGATGCCAGGTCAAAGAAGGGACTATAAAGATTCATGAGTTGGTGCAAAGTCATAAGAAATAAAAAAAGAAAATTCTCAACTCCTGGGTGAGAACAACTGTACAACACCTTCAGGAAAATTCAGGACATGTAACCTTGGATCAAGTTAATGTTACAGGGAATACTACATGTAGGTTTTCGGGCTGGTTAACACTAATGCCCTTTCTACTGTCATACATTTATTTTTCCATTGGTTACCATCACAAGAAACTTCTTTCAGTGGAGCATGATATACCTATTGTGTAGGCTTTTTAATACCAGGAGATTGCCAGGTTAATATAGCAGGACCCAGTTACACACAGTATAATACATTCATTGTTAACATCTTGAGATGCCGGCCCTTTCTCGTGGTTAATTTTTGGGCAATGTACTTGCGAGTTCAAACCAGGAAAGGCTAGACATGCTTTCACAGTCACAGAGGTGTTTTAAAAATAATAACAATAATTCTTAAACATAAGTTGTTATATTCATAAACATGTTTTGAGAATTTTAAAATTCAGTGTGTAAAATGTATATAACTCCATTATCTCTGCCTATTATTATAGTGTAGTGCAGGATCTGTCAAGATTGACAAGAGTCGCACTGCCATCATGAATTCTACCCCTCTCCCGTTACTCATATCTTGGGGAGAGGTTCTAAGAAGAGGGAGACCAACAAAACAGTAAAGCGTATTCACTGAAGTGGCTATATTAGCCTTGGTTTCGAATTTTGCATTTCACAATGTAACACATAGTGCAGCCAATCAGAATACAGCGTGAACAGTTATTCACATTACCCAACTTTTCTATAATGCAGGGCTTCTGACAACAGACACAACTAAATAGGAACGTCCCTTTTCTTTTATGCACCGCAGTTTTCATTAATGGAAACTCTTGTTTAGTCATTACTGACATATAAATTGTATATTTGGCTACTTATATGTATTTGTCATTCTGCATACAATGATTGTAACACGTGCTGTGTTTGAAAAGTGCTCTGAAATCAGAATTTGTTTTTTAATTTTAATAAAACATTATTTTTGTATGAGCTTTTACCCCATTTCTGAACTCAAGCAAATACATATTAACCCCTTAAGGACCAAACTTCTGGAATAAAAGGGAATCATGACATGTCACACATGTCATGTGTACTTAAGGGATTAAAGAATCACAGTGTAATAGTTATTTATGTATTTAGTATTAAGTGTGTGTGTGTATATATGTAAACATAAATTTATTTATTTTTGGCTAGAGAGTTCATTTTTAGAATTTTGCCAGCCACCTGTCCCCCCATTTTTGCATTGAAATGGTTAAAATTAATAAATCTCGGGGGGCGGAGCCTGGCTACTGAGCTACACGGACGTGTGCTGCATGAGCTCCTGTGGCCAGCACACTAAACTCGACGAATACTCGAACCAATTGCTTACCGGGCTGCAAGGCTACATCAAACCTTGTTCCCGACATGTCGGCGGTTCTGGGGATACCTCTTGCAGGACTCTCCTCCACTGGCAAATACACCTCGAGGCTTTGCGGCCTACCAGTAATCGGACCGAGGGGAGATGGCCGCTCTCCTACGGCCTCAACTGGCGGTAACAAGCGACTACTGCTATCCCCCCCCCCCATGGACTGGTGGGGGTTATCCCGGTCCTCTCTGGCAAGCGGGACACAACCGGGCAACCGGGGCCTGCCACATGCAACCAGCAACCACAAGACACATGGGCACCCAAAATGGCGGACAGGGGCAGCTCACTCACCTCAACGTACTCCACGGAGGGGACGCTCCAACGCCTGGACGAACTGTTTGCCCGATTCTGGGCCAAGCTAGCAAAGCGGGCGACAGGTACCAGTGCGCAGCGAGTGCCACAAAGAGGAGACCAACAGGGTGCCGACCAAAGAATTAAAGGCCCACAAGGTGGCGCAAAACGCACCCGGCATGCCAACAAACCCAAGCCCCACTTGCACAGACCAGGGGCCTTAGGAGTATCCAACCTGCAGCGCACACAGCACAGACGGAGAATAGCCCACCGAAGGCGGCGACCAACCACCAGGACCCTCCATCGCCCACACGGCGGACAGGACCCAGACTCCCCAAGCACCATGGCTCAGGGCTCAACGAAAATGGTCCCCAAGCAGGCCCGAGACCAACTAGGCGAGGGATGCAGCCCCCAAAGCTCGACAACCCGGGAGACGCTATCAGCCCTCAGTGAGCATATACCCAGGGTACACACACACGCACCCAGCCTGCTTGCCACGGGCGTGGGCTGAGGGAACTGCCTCCACCTGGTCCGAGACTTTATTCCGGACACGCATTTATATTTTGCCTTACAGTTTATCATTGCAGCCTTGTTTTACTTTATCCCACACGCTTGACTCCTACAACCCTGGCTAACCATCGATCCGACCGCAGGACTCTTGAAAAGATGACCTAGCAGATGATAGCCTGACTTCACTGCACATAATGTACCCATATAGCTATGGTTTACTGTTTAGCAATTCACCCCAACTGGATAAAGGTTTCCCCTAAACCTGTATATGATGGCCTGGACCGCATATGCCCTTACTCAAACCATATTAAAGGGACACTGTAGGCACCCAGACCACTTCTGCTCATTGGAGTGGTCTGGGTGCCAACTCCCACTACCCTTAACCCTGCAAGTGTAATTATTGCAGTTTTTCATAAACTGCAATATTTACATTGCAGGGTTAACTCCACCTCTAGTGGTTGTCTATTAGACAGCCACTAGAGGTCACTTCCTGGGTCTGTGCTAGAGCGTTGCTGGACGTCCTCACGCTGTGTGAGGACCTCCAGCGTCGCTCAAAACCCCATAGGAAAGCATTGAAATTATTTTTCAATGCTTTCCTATGGGGAGACGTAATGCGCATGCGCATTAGGTCTCCTCGGCCGGTGAGCGAGATCAGTCTCGCCCACCGGCCGACGTAATCACTAGGAGGAGCATCGCGGAGGCGGAGACAGCGGCGAGGGACATCGCCGCTGTCCCAGGTAAGTCACTGAAGGGGTTTTCACCCCTTCAGTAACCGGGGATTGGTGGGTGGGAGGGAGAGGGACCCTCCAGTGCCAGAAAAACGGATCGTTTTTCTGGCACTGGAGTTTCCCTTTAAGTTTTAGCTTGGGGTCCATAGAGAGCAGATCTTGCTAACTCCTCCCAGCTAGTCTGGCCTGTGTTTAACAACTCACAGTCCATCACCATACTCTTCTTTAAACCTATGTCCTAGTTCAACCTTGTAATCACTCTGCTAGGCTGTCGAGGGGCTCACTCAATTCACATAATTTTCCAGTGCTTTGGCAGGATCAGTTTCCCCAGTTCGCCAGAGTAGCCTAACATGTGGCTGTCTTCAGCATGACATGTCTGCCCTACATATAAGCGTCTCCAGCATACTATGTCTGCCTAGCATATGACTGCTTTTAACATGATATGTCTGCCTAGCATATAACTGTTTTCTCCATGAAATGTCTGCCTAGCATATCACTGTTTTCAGCATGATTAGTCTGTCCTACTAGTTTTACGCAGCATGTTTAGCCTGTGACTAGCTTAACTAACTCACCTGCACCAGCCTGCTTAATTAACTAGCACACTGTACTCACACTTTTTATACTATAACAGGAGCAGATTGGGTATTAGGAATTGTCTAGCATGTTACTCAACATATAATTAATAACCTGTTACATGTTTAAGCTACTTTAACCCTTATAACGATCTTGAATTGTCAGAGCTTACCTAGACCTTGCCAAAATGCTTAATCAGTATGTCTACCCTTAGCATGACTTAATATACAAAAAAAAAATGCAAGGACTAAGCTAACTTATCCTCTATTTCATGACTTAAGTTTGACTATCTACGATTCTCATATTAACTAAATATAAAATGTGCAGTCTATATAAAGCCATGTAACTGTTTTATGCCGATTGTATGCGCTTGATACAGCTATCGTGGCGTTTCAAGCTTGTTTGTCACCCGTTGCACATGAAAAATAAAGAAAAAAAAAAAAAAAGAGAGAAAAAATAATAATAATTAATTAATCTCACACTTTTCCAGCACTGGGATAGCTGCAGCTCTCTGCCTCTGGTGAAGTCATCGTTACTGATGACTTGTGTCATAAAGAATCCTTTGCGACACGTGCATCAATCGCTGTGATCCACCAACAATGCTACTCCTAGAGACAACCTCACTTTCACTTTGAGCTACAGTTCAAAGCAAGTGAAATCGGTGATACGAAGGGGATTTATAAAAGTGCAGATTTCTGTAACTTTTATAACATGAGCTTGCAGGAATAGGCAAATATCTTCAGAAAGCTGTGGTGATTAGGTATTTGAAGTGTTCCTTTAATAATCCACTAGGACTTCTGTTGAGTTTCATAGTTATATCCCTTTTCCTCTGTGATACTATGAAGCATTATTGTTAATATTCTTTTTGATGTTCTGAAGGATAATTTCTGTATCCCCTTTGCTCTCTGAAATTACAAAGGATCAATGCTATAAGCAATCCGTCCTGTGTTGCTATGCCATCACTGCTATACACAATCTGCTGTGTGGACATGTTTTCGTGTATTTGTTTTAAATATATTTATTGGTATCATGTCAAGTTTTCTTACTTCAAACAGAGTTTCATGAAAGCGAACAGTCGCCTGCGCAGAGGCTTAAGCATCAGTATAAAATTACAGTTGTAAATTATCGCCTGCGCAGAGGCGAATCAATCAGGTCATTTTTATCGTACATAAACTATGTCTAGGCTTTAATCTAACATTTAACCACAGTATTCTGAATTAACGTTTCAACATACTTGTCTAGAAGAAAAACATTAGTTGTGTATTGCATACAACTGTATAGGGTGGTTCTAAATTGGCCCTTGTGAAGATGTAGTGGTACCTTAAGGAGTATGTAAAGGCTTGTGTCATGTATGTGCGTTACCTAGGTGGATAGTGTAAGTGCTATGCTTTTAACATTTCGCATGGCTATCCCGTGAATGGTTATTTGTGACTCATGTAATTGTGTTGCAAGTATTATCATCCGTGTCATGTCGTGGATGTGGTTTACGGCTGCATGTGCACATTGCAGTCGGTCGCCTGTGTGAAAGTGTGTTCCTCGTTGTATTACTCGAAGCAGTCAGTCGTCTGCGCGGGGGCGTTTCATACCCTGCAGCTAACATCGTGTTTAGTTGCCTGCGCAGATGCGTGTTTCTCAATACATCTATCATAGCGTTTTTTTTGCCTGCGCCGAGGTTCCTTTCACCTAGCTGCAGTGATGACTTTTGGTGCCTGCGCAGAGGTTGTTTGGGTATGTCTATTGCATCCTTAATAGTGATCTTAATTTGTGTGCTGTGTTTGGTTTGAGTTGTGTGTGGGTGTTGGTCGGTGAGTGAGGTGTGTATTCCTGGTATCTATAGTAGAGTCTGTCAGTGCCGCGCGTGTTTAACATGTTCTTAGGGCTGTGTGTGGTTCAGTGTTGTTCAGATGTGTGGTATATTTGCTTGGCGTGTTTCGGGCGTCTGGTTTGTTATCTCGTGTGTATCCCAACTTTCTGGTGGGTTCGGTTATGTGGCCCGTGCCTCCTGTGTTCTAGGCGGTAATGTGGGTTATGTGTGTTGCGTTGTTTCGTCTTGTTCTGTCTTTTATTGGCCGCTGTAGCCCCTCGGTGTATTCTCAGGTATCTGTGTTGTGTGTGGCTGGTATGTCTTGCTTGTGTCTCCTCAGCATGTGGTTGGTCATTGTCGTATTATGTGTCTCCTTTCTCATCGCCTGGTTATGTGGCTATCTTTTGTGTCTGAGGTTGTTTTTCGAGTGTATGTGTGTGTGGCGGTGTCCCGAGAGGGTATGTGAGGGGGTTGCGGGTTGGTGGCCTGTTATCTAGTCCCCCGTTGCCGCCCCGTTCTGCTCAGCCCCCAGGTCTCTCGGCTCCCCGCTCTGGCTTGCCGCTTTCTTGCTCGTTCCTCTCGGGGGTGTCTGACGCAAGGCGGCTTTGGAAGGGGTCGGACGTGGTGTGGCGTAGCCAGTAGAACCAGCGTTGTGTGTATTGGTCTCTTTGTCGCGGGGTGACGGCTTTCACGTCTTCGAATGTTCGCGTCGCTTCCACTTCTGCTACCCATCGTTTCAGTGGGGGCGTAGCTGTTTGTTTCCAGTAGATGGGGATGGTTGCCTTGGCCGCGTTGAGCAGTCTGGGGATGATGGATCTGACGTATGCCGGTGTTGGCATGGTGGTTTTGTGTAGGAGGAAGGCAGCTGGGGTCTCTGGTATTAATTCATCTGTTACTTCGTGTATAGTCTTCCCAATCGTCTCCCAGTATGGACGGATCTTGGGGCACGACCACCAAATGTGCTTGAATGTGCCTACTGCCTCCTCGCATCTCCAGCAGGTGTCTGGCACCTCTGGGTTCCTCGCGTGGAGCATTGATGGTGTCAGGTACCACCGAGTGAGGATCTTGTAGGAATTTTCCTGTAGACGTGCTGAGCCCGGTGTCTTTTGTATCAAGGTGATGGCCGTGTCCCAGTCTGCCTCTGTCATGGGCTCGTCTAGGTCCTCCTCCCATTGTCTGATGCATGGGGGTGCCAGTAGGTATCTGCTCGTGATTAGGGTCTGGTATATCTGTGATATGGCTCGGGGTGGTTCTTGGTCTTGCAAACAGAGGTGTTCGAATGTGGTTGGTTCCCTCAGGAGGTATGGTTTCTGGGGGATGGATCGGGCGTATTGTGTCATTTGCGCTCTCTGGAGTGTGTGTGCGAAGGTATGTGGTTTGTCCGGGAATAGTTCATGTAGTGGTCGGATGTCGAAGGGGTTTCGGAGGATGTCTTTTATGCGGATGATTGGCTTGTGTCCTAGTGGGTGCGGAGTTGTGCCCATGTCTCCTGCCGGGAAGTCTGGGTTGCCTCTCAAGGGGAGGAGTGGGCCGGGGTCTGTCGTCAGGTACTGTTTCGTGCCCTGTTTGTGCCAGACTTGCATGGTGGCTGCCACAAATGGGTTGGTGATGTGCTTGTGTTTGTATGTGGCTTTTGGGATCCACGGTAGTGTCCTGAGATCGCAGTTGGTCGTGTCTGATTCTAGTTGGGTCCACTGTTTCGAGCCGCTTGCTACCGTCCAACTGATGATCCTCGTGAGGTGTGCCGCGTGGTGGTATTTCTCGAAGTCCGGCAGTGCCAATCCCCCACGTAGTTTGGGTAGGATTAGTTGGGCATGTGCTATCCGGGGGGACCTGCCTTTCCATATAAATTTGCGGACTTCCGTTTTCAGTGCCGTAAAAAATGATGGTGGAGCTGTTATCGGGACTGTTTGGAATATGAACAGTAGCTTGGGAAGCAGCGTCATCTTGACCGCGTTCACCCGTCCTAGCCATGATATGTAGAATGAGCTCCATTTGTGCAGTTCCTCCGTTGCTTTTCTCAACAGTGGAAGGTAGTTTTGGGCGTACAGGTCTGCTGGATTGGGTGTGAGCCAGACCCCCAGGTACCTCATTCTGTGGTCGCACCAGCGGTATGGGTGTTGTCTCTGGATCGTTGTTTTCAGTGCGTGATTGACCGTGAGGTTTAGGATCTTTGACTTCGAGTGATTGATTTGGAGATTCGAGAGTCGGCCATATAGTTCAAATTCTGTCTGTATTGCCCTGAGGGAGGTCTCTGGGTTCGTGACTACAAACAACAGGTGTTTTCGTGTATTTGTATTTACATTGTATCACACAGCCTGGTTACAATGCTGCTACCCATCCCATGTGTTCCCTATTAAGGGTTAATAAGTATAGGGGTGTATATAAAAAATACCCCTTTCTGTCTCATTAGAGATATCTTTGCCAGAAGCTCAAGGAAGCAGTCTGAAGGGTCAGTGTTAGGACCCGCTTAGGGGGGTCTGCCTTGACGTTGGCAGGCGGGCATTCCCTCCAATGGCCATTGGAGCAACTAAATGACCTCCATTTGTCTAAATATACATAGGGATTAAGGAGAAAGCGCAGGTAACGTTTTTCTTTTCTTTGGTTTTTACTATATATTGGGGCTGATGTGTGTTGTAGTCCTTGCTGCTTAAGCGCAGGACTTCTCTTTTTGTATTTGTATTTACTTTGTATCACACAGCCTGGTTACAATGCTGCTACCCATCCCATGTGTTCCCTATTAAGGGTTAATAAGTATAGGGGTGTATATAAAAAATACCCCTTTCTGTCTCATTAGAGATATCTTTGCCAGAAGCTCAAGGAAGCAGTCTGAAGGGTCAGTGTTAGGACCCGCTTAGGGGGGTCTGCCTTGACGTTGGCAGGCGGGCATTCCCTCCAATGGCCATTGGAGCAACTAAATGACCTCCATTTGTCTAAATATACATAGGGATTAAGGAGAAAGCGCAGGTAACGTTTTTCTTTTCTTTGGTTTTTACTATATATTGGGGCTGATGTGTGTTGTAGTCCTTGCTGCTTAAGCGCAGGACTTCTCTTTTTGTATTTGTATTTACTTTGTATCACACAGCCTGGTTACAATGCTGCTACCCATCCCATGTGTTCCCTATTAAGGGTTAATAAGTATAGGGGTGTATATAAAAAATACCCCTTTCTGTCTCATTAGAGATATCTTTGCCAGAAGCTCAAGGAAGCAGTCTGAAGGGTCAGTGTTAGGACCCGCTTAGGGGGGTCTGCCTTGACGTTGGCAGGCGGGCATTCCCTCCAATGGCCATTGGAGCAACTAAATGACCTCCATTTGTCTAAATATACATAGGGATTAAGGAGAAAGCGCAGGTAACGTTTTTCTTTTCTTTGGTTTTTACTATATATTGGGGCTGATGTGTGTTGTAGTCCTTGCTGCTTAAGCGCAGGACTTCTCTTTTTGTATGTGTGGACATGTTGCCATTGCTATACACAATGTGCTTTGTGATCCAATGCCAGATTGTTGCTATAACCCATTACTCAGTGATACTTCGATAGCACATTATTAGATCCCCTCTGCTCTTAATGTCCTGATGGATTGTTGCAATATCCTTTTTGTTCTGTGATACTAATAAAGATCTTTCCTATGTTTTGTATGAAAGGTCAATCAGCTGTTAATCTCAGCAAATCAATCCTGTCCAAACCTGGTATGAGTTGGTGTGATAATGTAGAAGGATGAATATCCTTCTTACAATAGCATCTCAAACTGGAAGGTAAGTTTCAAACCATTCGTTAACGGTTCTACATATTTCCATTAAACGGTGCCTGGGGACTCCTGACACATGACCACTACAGCTCACTAAAGTGGTTATGGTGTATGTAGCGTCCCTTTAATGAAATAGTTTTATAGCTTGAAAGCACTCTGTTCAGTTTTCAGCAAGCTGAACAAAGCAAAATAAATAAGGCACTTGGTGGACAAAGTATTTAGTGCAAGAGTGTAGCCTCTTGGCAAATAACACTTTGTTAATTATACATATTGTAAAACAACTCCTAAACCATTAACGTTGATAAGAAATAAAGGTGCATAACAAGGTAAAACTGAAAAATAGATTGTATTTTATAGTTTTCCATAACCATTAAACTAGCACTGCCCCTCCCCCCACTGCCAAAAAATATATATCTTATTACGTAGTTTTCCACTTGGTGTATATATAAAAACAGATTGCAAAAGCTGCAGATCTCTTGTTTGACGCATTTGCAAGCCCTACCTTTCTTCCCTAGCCCAGACTTTCTGTGGCTGTCCAATCACATATGTTGATTTTAGAAGCAAATTGGTTATCCTGTATTTCTAAAAGTGAATATAAGATCCTTTTATTGGTGGATTGGTTTCAGTAGATCCTTAACAGAGAACGATCTCCTAATCGAGCCGGCACTGAACAGATCTCCCATAGTTTTGCCAGCATTCCTCAGATGAGACGCCATCAGAATCTGTGTTCCTTTTTGAAATTCGTCTAAGTAAGCGTAGTTAATTAGCCTCCTAGGAAGCTTACTGTTTTATTATTTACACATAGATTAAATTGATGCAAATATATATATTTGTGATGAATTACCTTAAAAAGAAAATTATACACATGTCTCCGCATTATGGGAAGTAGTGTTTGCATCTTCTATAAACATTAACTAAAGCAAATTGTCTGGAATTCTGCGTCAATTAAAACTGAATTTAAAACTGAAAATGCAGCTGCCTTGGGAAAAAAAATAGGTTATTTTATAGCACCAACACAAACATAGTTACAGGTTAGAAAGCACATCAAAAGCAATCGAGTATCTGCAATTAACCCTTTTAATGCTTGTCCATCTTGCATTGAAATCAACAAAGATGCAATATCTAACATTTTATAATTTTAAATTTACCAAACGTATTGCCCAACCAATTGCTACATTATATATATGCGTTGTGTTTAACCACACCTTACTTCAATGTAGCATTAATTCAAATGGGAACACAAATTAAAACAAAGCATTCTATACAGATGTGTGCTTGTATTTCATTTCCAAGGCACAGTACATCATTATCTAATATTTTGTAATTCGTTGCCATTTTGTTTAGTTAATACTTTGTATGGACCATCTGCACATGTAACAGTGACCTTGTAAAACTGTACAATCGCTAAACTGCATATTCTGGCTAATGGAAAGCCCGTTATCAAAACTAGTAATATTGATAAGTTACAACAGAATCTTAGAAGACAGCAAACTGCTTCAGACGGTCTGCCCCTTTTATTACTCTTTAAACCTCCAGTGAGCCTTTATCTTTCGTAAACATTCTAAAATGTCGATTGCTGTATCGCTTGAATCACAGTTCAATAGTCCATTGTCTTACCCACTTTGAAAAGTAATAATTGTGGGAGCACAGTAATGGTGAGTAGTTTATTACTGGCGTGTTATAGAGGCACCTTGTCACAGTAATACCAGGCCCACCACTGCTATAAGCATGAGGATGCCAGCTAAGATACAGATACTGATAAAAATCACGTCGCTGCCATCCTGTCCATTGTCACTGGTCTCTGAAGATTCTGCTTCCGGAAGCCTTGATTCTGCTGCACTGTCCAGCAATGCATTGAGTCGGAGTGGATCTGACCCAGATAGGATATGCACGGATGCCTCCTTCCTCTTTGGCTCGCACTGCACTTCATACTCATGGATATCTTCACGAGTGCCGAAGGAGAAGTCCACATACAAGACACTCACGATGACTGATGTATTATTCCTCTTCTGCAACCAAGAACAATGAAATTGCAAAGAGTTCTATTAGAATGCCAAATGAATGCAAGTTCACTTAACTACTACAGTGGGGTTTATTCTGTAAACTTGGGAATTGTGGATGTTTGTGCTACAAAAACAGCTGACTCTTCCATTCATCTCCCACACCACACCTTTTTGTCCAGCAGGGATGTTGCTACACCGCACTAAGTTGCCATTGTCTGTCTATAAGACGTCAGTTGTTAATCATGCTCTTAATATGGCTTAATCCCTGATCCCGTCCTCCAGTGGTTGTGCAGTGGATTGCAAAGACATGGAGAAACTTTATGTCTCACTATACAAGAGATATGATAAATATTCTGCTGTCTGGTTCCCCTGGATTGAATATATTGAACCACAATCTTGAGTGTGTACCCTGATGATATGGTTTATTTGGCTAGTCCTTCCTGAAGCTGATGCCATTCTTTTACCTGGTTCCCTGTTTCTATGTATCCCCCTTGCCAGTATTCTCACTTTTTTTTCTTCTTTAGCTTCCCTTTTCTTTCCTTACTCTTTCTATCCTTCTTTTTCCTTGCTTTTTATCTCCCTTTTTGCTGTCACACCTCCTCTTTTTTTTTTACTTACGCGGACCCTTGTGAGCTACTTTGTTTTTGATAATGTCCCATTTGCACTCCCTACCCTCATCTGCTAACGCAAGGATGCCTGAAAGGTAGATCCTAAGATGTTTTAAAACTACAGCTTCCATGATCCTTTCTCATTCTAAAGGCATGCAAAGCATCATGGGAGTTGTAGTGCTACAACATCTGGCGATCTACCTTTTTGGCACCCCTGTGCTAATGCATAACTCCTCATTGTAGCTAACTGGGACACTACATTCTTCTCAGTTCTAATTTCTTTATTTTCTAATGTTCTTTTGGAAGTTTGGCCTTTTTTTCTTACTTCAATGCATTATACTAAAGTCCCCATTGTAGTCGCTGTTCCCGGGTATGTGTGCACTTATTTATGACCATTTTGTGTAATGTCGTTTGTTCTTTGTTTATATAATGAAAACTCTTAAATACAAATTGGCAAAAAAATAAAGAATTTTTCCAGTTTAACTATTCATTTCTGAAAATTTCTATCCCTTGTCAGTTCTCTACAATGCATTGCTTTCTTAATAACGCCCCTATATATTCAGGACACTGTTTGGAAACATACGTTAATGCTTTGGAAATACAGCAGTTAGAGAACTGCTTAGGGCCTATGCTGGAATTCATACAAAGAGATCTCAAATATTTTTGGATAAGCCTTTTCAGATGATTCAATATGTTTAAATAAACTTTTGAAGTCATTTTTTTCAAAATACTAAAATATAAACTGATTCCTACATAGAAAAACAAAATATCAAAATCAAGATATCAAAACATATAAAGTTTTTCAAAATATTAAATCATTGGAAAAGTATATTCAAAAATATTAAATCATTTAAAATGTATATAGAAAAATATTAAATCGAGGCCAAAGTCAGAGTGGAAATTCAAAGTGAATTTAAAATTGCAGATCAAAATAGTATAATAGCAAACATTCTTCTACTCAGATGTTGGCCTGAACCTGAAATTCACTTTGAATTCTCAACAAATCACTATTGTGAATAGCGTGAATGTGACAGCTGGCCAGAATCCATTCCCCATTAAGTGTGATTATGCAATTGTTGATTTAATCTTCAGATCTTGAATGGATAAAAAAAAAAAAACTTTTTATACAATCATTTAATATATCTGCAAGAAATATATAGGAAAGTGAAAATATAAATAATTTTAAAGTGTGAAAATAAAAGCATTAAAAGATTCTGGAGACAACACAAGCCTTAAAGCGGCACTGTTACGGTCTGGGGACTTTGCAGAATTTTCAGAGACCCTCGTCAGTAACATCGCTGCAGTGGTGTGAGGGGCAGGAAAGGTGAGTTCTACTTACCTGAACTTGTCCCTCGTGGGCACAGCCATCTTCTCCCTGCGGTTCCTCTTCAGCTCCTTGTAATTCAGCGTCAAGTGACGACGTCACTGCTGTAGTCACGCGCATGTGCAAGAGTACAGAATTGAGGTCTGTGGAAGATTTTGCAAGAGCGCGGGTTCCTCCATAGATAAAACCCATTCCCTGCAGCTGTCACTGGTGATGGCTGGGGTGATTGACACTTCTAGATGGCGGTAGCTCTGCCCAGTTGCTAGAAGTGCCAGGCGGAGGAAATATGTAAAAAGTCTGTAAATACGTTGTCTCGGTAAATCTCTTGAAAGGGTTCGAATTTCAGTGAAATTCCAGCATAGTATGAGTATTTCATAAAGATTCTATTTTTTTTTCCCGGGGGGGGGAGGACTTAGTTAGGTGGTTTATGGACGTCCCAGGATCCTTGATATGGAGCCATTTTTCTATCTATAACAAGATGTATCTTTTTTTTATTATTGATATTATTTTCTTTTATTTAAGGAAAACTCCAGTGCCAGGAAAACAATCAATTTTCACTGCACTGCAGGTTCCCTCTCCCTCCCACCCCTCAATCCCTAGTTGCTGAAGGGGTGAAAACCCCTTCAGTCACTTACCTGAGGCAGCGACGATGTCCCTCGTCGCTGCCTCCTCCTCCGTGCCGCTCCTCCTACTGACTCTGTCGGACGGTGGGCGAGACTGATCCCGCCCACCGGCCGAGGAGACCGCTCATGCGCATAAGTTCTCCCCACAGGAAAGCATTGAAAACGATTTTCAATGCTTTCCTATGGGGAATTGAGCGACACTGGAGGTCCTCACACAGCGTGAGGACGTCCAGCGACGCTCTAGCACAGATAATCTGTGCTATGAGTCAGGAAGTTCCCTCTAGTGGCTGTCTAGTAGACAGCCACTAGAGGTGGAGTTAACCCTGCAAGGTAATTATTGCAGTTTATAAAAAACTGCAATAATTGCAGTTGCAGGGTTAAGAGTAGTGGGAGTTGGCACCCAGACCACTCCAATGAGCAGAAGTGGTTTGGGTGCCTGGAGTGTCCCTTTAAGGTATCCAATGCACACCGAGTAAAATACTATAAAGATTCCGTTAGGGAGTCACTGGAAAGAGTTCACAGCAGACCCTGCAAAGTCTGTTAATTGTAAAATCTTTTTTATTTTTTATTATTTTGTTATATTTTATTGGATTGATACATTATACAAAAAAAAATTATGCAATGGTCTCATCTGTTGTGCAACAGTCTATTCAATTTTGAAGTGAATTGAAGAAAAAAAAACCATATAAAACTGTAACTTAAATACTACTATTCTCTTTCTGATAAATCTGGCCGCTCTAGCTGCGCTGCAGGTCTGCTCTGGGGGCTTAGTGTGGAGCCAATCTGTGATTCTACTGCTTACAATTCCCATTACTCCCAGCAAGCCCTGTCTTTGCTTAGCATGTTTCAAAACTTATATCGACAAATACCCTTTGGATTTTTATGTGTGCGTGTTTTTTTTTGTTTGTTTTTTTAAATACCTGAGGTTCTGTTCCACATGTGTCAAATCGGGCGTATATCTTGTAATTATTGCCTGATATTTGAGAGGGGCAGGAAGGACTTCCCAGGTAGATGTGACTCCTCTCCAACTGAGGGACAGATTGACTTGGAACTAAAATTTGGAAATCTGTACGGGTACAGCTGACATTCATTGGCACAACTGAGGGAAAGAAAAGGGTTAATCAGAGGAGCTTATGAAAATTAGCAAATTAGCAAAAAATGAATGAATGTATTATTCCAAATGTAGGCAGAGTTAAGAATATCGTTCATATTTAATATTGCTTATAATATCACCATATATAGAGATGCACATTCATGGCAGCTGGAGAACACCTTATTTAAAGGGATACTATAGTCACCAGAACAACTACAGCTTATTGTATTTGTTCTGGTGAGTAGAATCATTGCCTTCAAGGTTTTTGCTGTAAGCACTGTCTTTTCAGAGAAAAGGCAGTGCTTACATTACAGCCTAGGGATACCTCCACTGGCCACTCCTCAGATTGCTGCTAGAGGTGGTTCCTGGGGCAGTGATGCACAGTGTCTCAACCCTCTGCATAGAGACACTGAACTTTCCTCATAGAGATGCATTGTTTCAATGCATCTCTATGAGGAGATGCTGATTGGCCAGGGCTGTGTTTGACTTGTGCTGGCTCTGCCCCATATCTGCCGCCTTGACCGTCTCAGCCAATCCCATGTGAAAGCATTGTGATTGGCTCACAGAATCACTTCTGATTATGTCAGCCAAGCAGGCAGATCAGGGGCAGATGCAGCAGCAGACTGGAATACTAGTAAGATTTTACTATGTTTAGGGGGACAAAGGAGGGACCAGAGGAGTTAGATGGTTTTAAAACTATAGGATTCCTTTAATAGTTCTAAGACATATATTTGTTAGGTTATTACCTTGACCTGGGAATTGCAAAGAAGTGAACAAGGATTGCAAATTTTAGGTCGAACTAATCAAATCAAATTATTTTTCCAGTTTGACGTTATATTTGTCTAATTTTGCAATTCCAGTTTTAATCTCCACAGAAGTAAATTCTTTAAACAGGAACACAACATAGGTTCATACAATTTATTCACTAAACCTCAAAATGTAGAAAAAAGAAAACCAAATTAAGGTAAAGTAGCCAAGTTGTGACTACTGACTATAGTTAAGTCGCCTATATTTTCCTAAACAACAATTTTAGCATATAACTGTGTGCTAAAAGAATAACCTACACCCTGTTTTAGTTTGTTTGCTCTTTTTAAATTGAGCTCGGAGGTGAAAAATAGTGCTATTTGTGCAATATGTTTGAAAAGTTATGACAATATACTTACTGCTCACTAATTAATAAATTATTATTATTGCCAAACACAAAATGTAGCAATAATTTAATATCTAGGTTTTTCATGACATTATTGAAGGGGCACTTCAAGGGACACTA
Organism: Pelobates fuscus; assembly: GCF_036172605.1. Taxonomy (NCBI): domain Eukaryota; kingdom Metazoa; phylum Chordata; class Amphibia; order Anura; family Pelobatidae; genus Pelobates; species Pelobates fuscus. The sequence continues at coordinate 47,463,514 of NC_086323.1, forward strand.
AGCACCAAAATAACCCAGTTCACGTCCTTTGCTGCACTTTGTGGAGAACACAAGAAAAAGTCCAAGATCGGGACTGTCCTGCCAGATATGGGAAACTTGGCAGGTATAGGTAAGATTGAATTCTACTTATCAGTGTGTATCTCAGCATATTGTCGTTTGATATCTGTATTGCTCTTCATCTAATAAAATCATAAGAGCTAAACATGGTTAAAGGGTTAAAATGCAATACAAATATAATTTTGCAACTAAGAAAAATTAAGCTGAGTCTGTAATTCTCCTAGTAGATCAATACGAGACGAGAATGTCTTCTTATACCCAGTACATTAGGAAACTGTTAAAAGCTTTTCCTAAACACTAAATGTGCATTATTGCAAGACACAGAGAAACTGTATTCTCTTGCCAATACAGACAGATGGTAAATCATTGGAAATTGCATTTCCTTATTTAGTTTTTATTCTCTTTGAAAAATTAGATTTGCCTAAATCCATGAGACTGACACGAGCAGAATTTTAGGATAGATACGGTTAAAGCGTACCCTTCTGCCTACGAACAGTTTTACCGTAGATGTCTCATGCCACCCATATGATCATACGAACAGTGTGTGGGGTGAAAGATCGCTTGGAGGCAATCCCTGACTCTCAGGCTGCTCTCATCAAGCTTTTCATAGAATTTTTAGATTGTAAGCTCTGCGCGCAAGACCTCATTTGGCCTGCAAGTTTGAAATAATCAAATAGCCCGTAGGTGTGGGAAATCAGCTGGTAGATCTTATCTGGAAACTACAAGTCCTATCATGCTTGCCAATAATTTTAAAACAAAAATGGTTTGTCTGTGGTAGCTGAGCAGTGTGGGAGTTGTTCCGCAACAACTGGACAGCTACATGTCTGTAATGACCTATATAATATGTATTATCAGATTGAGCTAAACTTACAGCTCTAAAGTTCATTGCATGCTTCTCTTGTTTCTGTCTGTTTAAAGGCTAGCTGGACTTCTCTGCAAATTACACCATTGAATAGACTTAATCAATAAATTAAACCGTGACAATTACCTACAACTTGTGTTAACCATTTTTTTAAAAGACACTTTTTTTTCTTTTAAAGTTCTATGAAATATTTAGTAAATTACATTGTAGTTCAGTGCAGGCACAGCTACAGTACAGATTGCACTGATTTGGCGGCGGACTTATGCTGGAGACTTGGTGGTGGTATGGGAACATACATCTACAAGGTAGCCTCCTACTGGAGGGAGACTGGGGACCTTCTTGCAGTCGTCTTCCAGTTTGAATTGGTCATCTTTGCTCTGCTGGTTGATTGAGCAATTTCTGACTTACTCCTAAAAATTATTCTATAAAGTTATATTAGCGACGCAGGTTCTTGGCAGCAGTCTGGTTTAGGGATCTTACCCCTTAATACATGAGCCTGTTGCCAAGATTGAAGAGACATTTTTTGATGGATAAACTAATGGCGACTATTTTCCCCTGTTGTCATAATATTTAAGGCCCTTGGCTTGGCTATCTCTGATTAATTTGTGGCACTGTCTGGGGTCGACTACATCTGACACGTTGCAGTGGGTCCAAACCCTTGGAAAAATGAGACTTGTGCTATATGTGCATTGTTTTTCCATATTAATGCCTTGTATTTTAAATAAATTTACATAAAAACATTGGGGATATTCAATAAACAGTGATTTGTAGTAAGTTAAAAACTGAATTGCGGGGGCGGAGCCAAGCAGCCAGGCTGAACAGACTTGCCGAGACCCAGCTCCTGAACCAAATCGTCCTTTTATGGGGAAAACCCCATGAAACTCGGCACGTACAATTCCAGAATAGCTCCTGACAAGCGGGGGACACCCAGGCGAACAACCCGATACCACAAGCGAGCAGTTCAACTACTGAGGCAAACTCCCATGGGCAGCGCAGGAGAGACGGATGCTCTCTCGCAACCCTCACACCCAGCGGATTTACCGCAGAGCTCACGTTCCCCCCCACATGGACCGGCAGGGGTCATCCCGGTCCACACGACACAGGGCCAGAGGCTCCTACAAGCTCCTGCGGATGTAAACAACCCGCAACTTGTAACCAAAATGGCGGACGCAGACCGCGCTCAGGGGCCCATACTCACCCAGCCTCTACAAGTGAGACCTACAAGCGGGACTCCCCATGAGGCCAGTATAGAAGCAGCCTTTGACCACTTTTGGGAGCGACTATGGGCCACACTGGCGCAGACCCAAACAGCCAAAACGGCCTCCCGCAAGCCAATCACCCCTCCGGTGCATAAACCAGCACCGACAAGCACCATAGAGCCACTAACCGGGACGAAGCGAGAGAGGAGAGCGAAGGCTACCCCCGACTCCTAGGCCGCAGACCACGCATCAGAAACTGCCTACCTGGGTCCCGACATAAGCGGAGAATCCACACGCAGGGCCCACCGCTACTCAAGCAAAAGAGAGACAAATGGGGGGCCTATGCGCGGCTCACAGCCATCAGAGTCAAGATAGACACTCAGCGCATTACCCGCCAACAAACCAGCATAGCTGCTACAAGTGCCCTGAGGGGCTCTAACCCTCTACTCGGAGGAAATACCCAGACACCAACTCACAGATCAGCATGGGGAGAGGCGAAGCAGGCACGTCGCCGAGAACGTATGCTCACCACACAAGGTACCCACGAAAAAACGGGGAGTTGCAGCGGAGCCCCCTGATTCCCAGCGGTGCCGAAGTCTTACTGCGCCAGGACTGTGGAATCGGCAGTAGCCTTGGCCACAGACTCCGAGCTTACCTATTGCTCAACTGACACACAAGGCTGTCTTATATTATATTAGCTTATCTTCTTACTGGCATTACTAAATCTCATAATCTACTAAAGTTATGTTTTACCATATGAAACCCTTAGGAGTATACTCCAGTTAAACGCTTAATCTTACCTTTCACATGTACCCCATTTACAAATATTTTTGCCTGTTTTACAAAGTAACAATGGGTACCCCCCTTTCCAGGGTTATGCCACACACCTATGACTCTAAGCACAACCTTTGTTTGCATACGCTCATGCAGCCTAGCACAAACACTACAGATCACTAATGATTCAAAGCTTGTTATTATATACACACGTAAAGTGCAAGATTACTCTCAACTCAAAGGTTGCACCACACTCCTATGACTTTAAACTTAATGACTCTAAGCTTACCCAACATTCCCATAACCGCATGTAGCTTTACAATAATACTACTGTTTAATACGGTTCCAAAGCATGAAGTTCTTAACATATATAAAATGTGCTGTTCGCTCTGCCACGCATGTGATTACTGTTGAATTAGCCGTCGTGGCTCTGCAAACTTGTATGTTATCTTGTGCACAAGAAAGATAAAGAATAAAAAAAAAAAAAAATGAATTGCAACCAATTAGAAAAAATTTACAACCCAGTTATAGTCACAGTGTGGTTAGGTTAGACCAAGTTTTGCAATTTTTGTTTTCCATTAAATACAATTCGCTGTTTACTAAATAAACATGATGTGGTTACTTACTAAAACGATAATTAAAAGTGAGTTTCAAATTTTAGACCAAAGTAGCATTACTGGAAGCAAACCAATTTAGAGAATGTTTCCAGTTTGGCTATGTTGGCCTTAACCCCTTAAGGACCAAACTTCTGGAATAAAAGGGAATCATGACATGTCACACATGTCATGTGTCTTTAACCCCTTAAGGACCAAACTTCTGGAATAAAAGGGAATCATGACATGTCACACATGTCATGTGTCCTTAACCCCTTAAGGACACATGACGTGTGTGACATGTCATGATTCCCTTTTATTCCAGAAGTTTGGTCCTTAAGGGGTTAAGGGGTTAAAGGGACTCCAAAGGTATCCAGATCACTTTATCTCAATGAAGTGGTCTGGGTGCAGTGCCTCTGACATTTTAACCCTGCATTGTAAAACATTGCCTTTCTGTAGGAACAGCAATATTTAGATTTCTGGGTTAAAATACCTCTAGTGTCTGTTAGGAAGATAGCCACTATAGGCACTTCCTCTGTTATTACCCAATCAAACTCACTTAAATATCAATGCTGCTCATAGACCAGCCTTTGATTGGCTCAGTGAATCGTTTATCCAACATGCACACAAGGCTTCCAGTACTTCCCTATGGGAAAGCATTAGTTTGCTTGAGATCATCAGCTTTGATGATCTCAGCCAAGGAGGTGGAAACGGGATCATGGAGACTGACACACAACAAGGGCTGAAAGGTAAGTAAAATGTATCTTTTTATTGCAAATATCTGGGGCCAGTACCCTAACCAGCTAGAAGAACTTAGCATTAGGAATACATGTGTGTACTCCTAATGTTATAATGTTCCTTTAGGTTTGAAATTCACTTTGAAGTCTCACTTTGGAAAATGCCAATGTTGCTTTTTCTACTGACTAACCAGTACAAAGGGCACATCTTAACAAAGATTGACAAGGAACTAAGATATATGTGTGCAGTTGCAGGACAGAAGTAAATACAATATTGTGGATTTCAACATTACATTTTTGAAATACTTCGCAAACACATATTTGTTAAATAAAGGGATAAATCAAAATACTATAAAAAATCTTGGGAAGTGTCAGGTCCCCTTCTAATTCAGTATTTGGGGTTATGTTGTGCAGCATTGCAGAGTTTGCTAAAGCTTTAATAAAATCACTGGTAACAAAAACATAAAATTACCCATAATGATGACGGAGCTACCGGCGCCAGGAGCAGGCAATATAAGGAAGCTGTTCCACGCAGTCATACGTGACTTGGGCATTGCTTGTCAATGGGCATCTCACCTTTACCTACTGTAGAGTCCAGTAAAAATCAATAACTTCTGCGGCTCTATTATGGGGGTTTGTTAGTGTTTGCCTCATGGTTTGATTGTTTTTTATTTTTACTTATCATTATTAAACTTATATATTATTATATGATATATTATTTACTGGCATATCTGATAAGCGTCCTTATGTTTTAAGTATTGCCTGCCCCATAGGACCAACTTTTATGAGACTTCTAGAAACACAGAAACATAAATGTGACGGCAGATAAGAACCATTTGGCCCATCTAGTCTGCCCAATTTTCTAAATACTTTTATTAGTCCCTGGCCTTATCTTAAGTCTAGGATAGCCTTATGCCTATTCAACGCATGCTTAAACTCCTTCACTGTGTTAACCTCTACCACTTCAGCTGGAAGGCTATTCCATGCATCCACTACCCTCTCAGTAAAGTAATACTTCCTGATATTATTTTTTAAACCTTTGCCCCTCTAATTTAAGACTATGTTCTCTTGTTGTGGTAGTTTTTCTTCTTTTTATCATAGTCTCCTCTTTTACTGTGTTGATTCCCTTTCTGTATTTAAATGTTTCTATCATATCCCCCCTGTCTCGTCTTTCCTCCAAGCTATACATGTTAAGATCCTTTAACCTTTCCTGGTAAGTTTTATCCTGCAATCCATGAAGCAGTTTAGTAGCCCTTCTCTGAGCTCTCTCTAAGGTATCAATATCCTTCTGAAGATAGGGTCTCCAGTACTGTGTACAGTACTCCAAGTGAGGTCTCACCAGTGTTCTGTACAATGGCATGAGCACTTCCCTCTTTCTACTGCTAATACCTCTCCCTATACAATCAAGCATTCTGCTAGCATTTCCTGCTGCTCTATTACATTGTCTGCCTACCTTTAAGTCATCAGAAATAATCACCCCTAAACCCCTTTCCTCAGATGTTGAGGTTAGGACTCTATCAAATATTCTGTACTCTGCCCTTGGGTTTTTACGTCCAAGATGCATTATCTTGCACTTATCCACATTAAATGTCAGTTGCCACAACTCCGACCATTTTTCTAGTTTACCTAAATCATTTGCCATTTGGCTTATCCCTCCTGGAACATCAACCCTGTTACATATTTTTGTATCATCATCTATAGGGATTATGTCATATATTCTCTTTGTTTTGTGAGAAATATATTATCCCTATTTAGCTCTTTATTCATGTCTCTTATTAAGTGGCCCTATTGGTTACCCATCTTTCCTGGACTCTGTTGAATTCACTAAAAATCATAGTAGTTCTTATCAGCCGGTTATGACATGAATTATTGCGTTTATTCTGTTCTAACTCAAAAGTTACTGCCTCGCTGTTATAACTTACTATAAAGGGGCCTATCTTCTTTCTGTCATGCATGTTGTATGTGACAAAAAACACATGTAAAAAGGCAAACAGAGCGCAACATAATTTGACTCTAACATTTCTAAAAAAGATAGGTAAAGAAAGACACAAAGACATTGCAGTGCACACTTTGCAAATAAGGATGAGAAATCAAAGCATTCCTGGCTATTTACTAAATTGAGAATTGATAGGAATTCAAAGTGATTTTCACATTTAAGCTATTGAACCGGAATGATAGCTGATTTGGAGAAACCCAGTTATGTGCATGGTGTTGTATAATAGTTATAGCAGTCTTAAAGGGACACTAAAGTCACCAGAACAACTACAGCTTAATGTAGTTGTTCTGCTGTGCATATTATGTCCCTGCAAGTTTTTTAATGTCAACGCTGCCTTTTTACACCTCTAGAGGCAGTCAGCATCTTCACGCTCTGCATGGAGGTGCTGAACGTTCCTCATAGAGATGCATTAATTTACACTAATTAGCACAGCGCAGCGTTTTGTCGCGCATGTGCTATAGCCTCCCAGTGCTTTCCTATGGGATTGCATTGGATTGGCTGAGATCATTAAGTTTGACTATCTCAGACTAGGGGGCAGAGCCAGCCTTGAGGAGACCTGCACAGCACTGGAAAATGGTGAGTAAATTCACCTTTAATACTTTTTACAGAGTGGCTAGCCACCTACACTGTTATTTTAGAACTATAGTGTCAGGAATATATGTTTGTATTCCTTTATTACTGACACTATAGTGTTCCTTTAAGTATAATAACCTAATTTAGAATGTCTGACAATTATTCCCCCTTGCATAGTGGTAACATCCTGGAAGAGCTTATATAACTTTGTCCCATGTAATTTGTGAAGCTCTGTTTTTAGTTTTATAATTAGTAGTCCCAGGATACCATGGCTCATCCGTGTCTTTCTTTGTAGTTAACTGTATCAATGCTAATGAAACTGTTAAAGCCACAAAGTAGCTTTTTCAACTTTTATTCTGCTTATTGCCAGCTCTTTCACCATAACCACTACATCATATTATAATTGTTATGGTGATTGTCACATCTCTGGAAATAGCATTGAATAAGTCGTTGAAAATTACAGGGTTTTTTTAATATGATGATCAGTTTTTTTAAAAATGTATATACAATCCAGTTCATCCCAGGAACGGCCAAGCCACACATTGCAAATGATGATAAGAAATCAAAACATCCAGGGCTATTTACTAAACTGAACATTGTTGGTAATTCAAAGTTAATTTCACATGTAAGGAGCTGAACCGGAAGGATAGCTGACTGGCAGAATATTTCCAATTCAGGTGTTTTGGCCTTAACTTTGAAATTCACTTTGAAAATTCTCACTGTGGTGAATAACACTGGTAGTTTCGTTTCTCTTTCTCTTTGTGTGCATAGTCTATGGTGACTTCCGTTTGTGAAGGAGCTGAGATTGAGGCTTCTAGCTGCTAATTTTAACATAACTCTAAACACCCCTAATCCTAAGTACTCCTAACCAAAAATCCCATTAACTCTAAACTTATGTCCTTCTAATATTTCTCCAACCATTAAAGGGACACTATAGTCACCTGAACAACTTTAGCTTAATGAATCAGTTTTGGTGTATAGAACATGCCCCTGCAGCTTCACTGCTCAATCCTCTGCCATTTAGGAGTTAAATCCCTTTGTTTATGAACCCTAGTCACACCTCCCTGCATGTGACTTGCACAGCCTTCCATAAACACTTCCTGTAAAGAGAGCCCTATTTAGGCTTTCTTTATTGCAAGTTCTGTTTAAGATTTCCTTATCCCCTGCTATGTTAATAGCTCGCTAGACCCTGCAAGAGCCTCCTGTATGGGATTAAAGTTTAATTTAGAGATTTAGGTACAATTATTTAAGGTAAATTACATCTGTTTGAAAGTGAAACCAGTTTTTTTTTCATGCAGGCTCTGTCAATCATAGCCAGGGGGAGGTGTGGCTAGGGCTGCATAAACAGAAACAAAGTGATTTAACTCCTAAATGACAGTGAATTGAGCAGTGAAATTGCAGGGGAATTATCTATACACTAAAACTGCTTTATTTAGCTAAAGTAATTTAGGTGACTATAGTGTTCCTTTAAATGCTACCCCACTCCTAAACTCCTCATTTTATCTTAGTTGTTTTACCTTCTTTGATACTTTAGTCCCATTTTAATAATTCCTTTTTTTTGTGACAACATTTTCAATTTAAACAATCCTAAAGACACTTACCGCCTATGTACGACACGGAGAATCCTTTGTTGGCAGTGTCTCTGTCCGTCACAAGTACCAATAATAATTTATTCCCACTTGATGTAAGAGGAGGAGGAGTGTCGCTGGCACACCACCTTCCCAACATTGGGCTGTCCTCGCTGTCTCCATCGTACACTGAAAGGTGATCATAGTCACACTCTTTGGATAGGCTGCTTCTTTCTTCTAACTCTATGTCTCGAAAAAAAATCTTAATGCGGAACCCTGGGAGTAGTTGAATGTTCCAGTGGCAAATAATGTTGTTGGGATACAGATCTGGGTAACGAGGACTGGTGATATTTCCTTTTACAGTTGTGAAGATTTCCCGACATTCGCCTGTGGGGAACACACAGTGGGTATGGAAAACATACAGATGACACCTGGTTCATTTATCTTGTGAGAGGGGTAGTTTGTTGACAAATTTTACTTCATGATGGCATCGTTAAATTGGTCCCTCCTCTCTGAATGATTTTGCTATTAGTAATATGTATAACAATTGCATTTCTACATTGAATGAAAATTACCAAATGTAAACAGACTTCTTTCAGTCTCCTTTTCTAACTAGACTAAATTATAAAAACCCACTTGTAATGTTTCACACACTTAGTCCTCCATTGGGCCTTATCTTGTCTGCTGCCCCTCTAGACCTTATATGTGTTTTAAAGCAGAATGTTTGCCTCTTATATTCTTACCAGTTGAAAAATGTGCCTTGAAGCCCCGTCCTCCAATATTGAAGTCTGATTTGAACACCACCAGTAATTCATTGGATGAAGAAGTAGTGTCTGGGGGATTTGTGTACCCACAATAACGTTGGGCTTTGTTCTCCTCTAGATTTGGACCATCAAAGATGGCAACATAATCAAAGTTACATTCCTCACTCTCCATCTGAAAGTCTGTGAAGACCAGACGAATCTTGGAGTCCGGAGCTGCCTGGATGAGCCATTGACATTCTGCGTTGTTGGGGTAATTATCAGGGTAATCAGGACTTGTGATCACTCCAGAGAGACCATTTAGTATTCCTCCGCAAATATCTGAAAGGCAAAGGATTTTCATGAAACAGGGGCACCCAGAGTTTATTGTACGTGATATTGCAGAAGGAAAACATGAAAACCCCAGAGAGGGGAGACATATCTCCCTAGCTACATAGTTTTTCTAATCTACCTGTTTACCAGCTTAAATATAAGACTTCATTGAATGTTGTGGAGTTTTCAAATGTAGCATCAAAGAAATTCTTCCCAAATTCCAGTCTGTAAACATAACAGTAAGAGCAAAAATCTGTAAGCAACCATCAAATGTTCCTGTAATAAAGCCAACAATGTACTATAAACTCTCTATAGTGCTATTTGTAAGCACTGAAACAGTGGCCCCGTTTTGATGTTTTCTCATTGGATACAAAATTGACCAAAGACTAAAATGATGAAGAGCAGTGTCACCTTGAGGGTTTCAACATCCATAAATTATTACTTGTGTTAGAAATGTGCCCAGTTGTCCTATAACCTTAGGTTTAAAATAATAACACAGATTGTCTCCTCAGTTGTATCTTGGCTCGGTGTGTGTTATTGCCCTGGTAGTTTACACACGAGAGATATAACAATAGATCTAGATGTGATTTTAGGTGTTGTATCTGCACTTGGTATCCGATGCTGACTTTAATTTTCCAACATGAGTTAAAACAAAGTGTCCTTGCCACTAAAAAGACCTTGTGGCAAATGTTTACACTGGAGCAAGCTGATCATAGGTGTGTTAAAATAAACTGCCTGCTACATTAGAAATCACACTAGTGAATTCATCGATAACTATTGACCCACTAGATCACAGAGGCAGAGGGAAAGAGACATGTTTTCAACTGTTAAGTAGACTAAGAAAACTCTCCTGGTTGGACAAGTCCCAAAGGAACTGTAAAGAGAAGGCGTGATTAGCATAACTTCATAACAACAGGATACAAGATACTGTGCAGACTCAGTAACTGAACAGACTGGTTATCGACTGCTTTAATAATACACATCGAGCTCTGGAAGATTAACTTAATTTAACATTTAAGGCAAAATAGCTGAATATGAAAAATACAGTAATTCTTCCAATTCAGTTACTTTGGTCTAAAATTAGAAATTAATTTTGTATTTTCACTGGGCCTTTCTAGTACAGCACAACTGCCAATTATGTCAGCTCTTTGGAGATAAAGGAAGTGAAAAAAAAACCTCCCTGGTACTCTGAGTGACAGCCAGGGAGGGTGTTTCTAAACCCAGTTACACTTTGATAAACGGTCACAAATATGACAGACTGAAGTGTGGAGTGTTCCTTTAATCACACACAGGAGCCTGCTTCTGACTCTAGCAGACAATTAACAGAGCAATAGATAAAACATTCTAATCTAAACACACTGTGCAATAAGGGCAGCTAAGAAATTGGAGCTGTTTTTCAGGAAGTGTGTAGAGAGGCACTGTGAGACTCCGCCATGGAGGTGTGGCCAGGGCTGCCTAAACAAAGTGATTTAACTCCTGAATGGCAGAGAATTGAGCAGTGAGACTGTAGGAGCATGATCTGTACATGACAACTGCTTCACTAAACTAAAGTTGTTTTGGTGCTTCGAGTGTCCCTTCGTGGCTTTATGAAAAGTGTTTCCCATGATTCTTAGCAAGGCCAAGGATCCAAATAAACGTCAAATGGTCCAAGTACTCAGTACTTATAAATTCCCATTAATGTGTGCTCACAGCAGCAACGTTTCAACCCAGAGATATATTCCTCCCTGCAGATTTGAAGAAGTACTTTGAGATTATATCCACTGAACAAAATACATGTTAATGTGTCCCTCCATCCAAGTTATTTTCTTTTTAACCTTGTCATGGTGTTTATCCTGTTATTTAAATGTATTAGATATTTGCATTATTACTTATAAGATGGTAATATATTCTAAAGTACTCACCTTTTTTATATGTGGCAAAAAATCCTGTGCTGGTCACATGTTTGTCCGAATGAAAAAGAACAGAGAGGACATGCCATGAGGACGTGAGCTGCGGGGGAAAATCTGTGCCACAGAACTTCCCTAGGAGGTTCCCTTCATCCTTGGACTCCCCATTGTAAATCTTGACATAGTCATATTCGCAGGACTCATGGAATTCTAGGTCAAAATGTTGGAACGTGAGCTGCACTGTGGAACCTTCAGACACAACAATGAGCCAAGAACACTCTGTGTATGGTGGGTACAGTCCTGGAAAGTTTGGGCTGGAAAAATTACCAACTGAAGAAGAGAGCACCCCACCGCATTTCACACCTGTTATAAATGTAGATATGTAGCTTTAATACTTTTTCTGATGGAAAGAGACTTCTCCCGAGACAAGTCCAAAATTAAAAAGAAATATATTTTAAAAATACATATGTTAAGTTGTTCAATATCGTATATTGTATATCGTAGACTGTTGTACTTTTGCTTTATTTTGCTAGCAAGGCCTTAAAAGTTACTAACCACTGCAAGCCATAGTATGCTCACCGGTAATTAATTTAATGAATTGTAGAGGGTCATTATCAAGAACTTGGCATATATATATATATATATATATATATATATATATATATATATATATATATAAATATGAACAATCACTATGTTTTTTGTTTCATTAACAATATAATATACGTCACACGTACGGTCCCACGTGGTTTTTTCACTTCCGGGTTCTTCAGTCCGCTGGCTGTCCGATCACTCTATTGGTAAGCATACTATACACTTATGTATATATTGATATTGTTTTAAATATATCACTGTGATCTTGATAAAGACCCCAGGAGGGTCGAAACGTCAATTTTTGCCACTCACAGCCCATGTATTTCGCATAATACATTAAATAATTTTTTGTTTCACTGAATTGAAGACCTAGTGTGCTCCCTTCATTGATTTGTTTATTATATATAACGCGGGATTGCACCTAGGCATTTAAAGATATTTTTCAATATTTGATAAAGGAGGAGTGCCCTGCTGATTTATTGTTTGGATATATATATATATATATATATATATATATATATATATATATATATGAAAAAAATACACCTTGCTGGTAGAACTGATCTAGCTCTCTCCACTGTTTTGTTTGCCCCAAATCAAAAAAGTCCATGAATACTTGTCAAGGTCAGTGTGATTATTATACATTATTTTTACTGGCCCATGCAATCAAATAAATAGAAAATAATTGTGGACATCAAGCCCAGCTAATTCATACCAGACATTTGTTAGTTCCCTCCAAAGCAAACCCTCAACTTTCCTGTATTGGCTGCTCTTGGGTCATCTCCAACTGGGCTTGGGACGAACATCCATCTCCTTTGCATAATTCCAGAACATGTGAATAAATAAAAGCTGAGCCTCCATTTAAATGCCTCGCACTGTGACCCATCGTGTCCTATAATTCTTAAACCCAGGGTCAATGTCGGCCCTCCAAGACATACACTTGTATGTCGTCTTTAAACCCTAAAGGTTAGCACTTTCACTGTCAGCCATTTCCCCAAACAAAAGATTATCAATAATAAAGTAACTTGTACGATACATGCGAATTAATAGAATGTCAAATCAGACAAAGTGTAGTAACCAATGGAATGGTTGCTTACCTTTACGTGCCTGAATCACAGCTTCTTCCCATAACACAGTTATCATGAAGATAAACTTGCAAGGAATATTCTGCATTTTGTAACACTGACACTGTAATATATCCGACGCTCACAACTTCCAGTACAGATAAGAGCCGGAGAGACTGAGCTGCTATGGAATAAATAATTCATTTCTTCTTTCAATGGGAACCTGATCTCGCTTTATTCCCCACCCTTGATGCCCTGATGTGTATCGGATATCCTTTGATTTACAATTTCATTCAGTTAATCTGTGTAAAGTGTCATGGAGTTCTCGGATGGGAATTTACGCCGTCCCATTAGTAAGAAAAGAGAGCTTTGAGAAAGTGACCAGGGCTGGGTAAGGGCTTCCTACATCACTAAACAAGATGTGAAGTTAAAGTTAGATATGGAAGCTAGGCAAAATATGAAATTCCATCCCAAAAACCGTACGCTGTCAATTCTGCACAGCAAATTCTTAAGGGGCCTTAGCGCTCACTTGGGTCAACTGAACAATCCCCCTTATTGTATTGGGCCTATGCAGCCTCCTAGGTTTTTTTAATGGTTATTGCAGATTTAATGTAGATGTCTTTCATCCCCGCACACACATTTAATTCCCAGTCTCCATATATTTATTTATGAATTTACGCACAAGTTCTTATATAGTTATGTATATTTTCCCCAAATCCCCAAACAGTTGTCTTCACTATTATGATGTGCAGCATATTAAGTGGATGCTGACTGCATGTTCATGTTGTTAATTTCTCCTAATTATGATACTCATATTCGTGTCAAGGCTTCTTTTTTTTTTTTAATTCTTTATTTTGTTGTGCAATGTATGACATGTAACAGAATAACTCGCCGTGCCCCAACAGCATTGGCAAGCACATCAGGTATGCTTAATGACATAGTTGTTGAAAAGACAGAGCAATGCGTTTTTAGAATAAACAGTCCGAGTTTGCTTAGGTATACAGCTATGACCTGAGAATGCTTGGTTTGTATGGGCAGCGTTTATGCATCGTGGCACTCAGGAAAAACTTGCACATTTTATAATATGAAAAACATAGTTGTTCAACATTTAGCAGTAATTGTTTAGCTAGTCAAGGCTTCAAACACAGCTTATACGATAGATTATTATATTTGCATGAAAGGTGTCACCAGTCGGCATGGGCTAGTGATGGCAGATCAGGTAACAATTCTGAGCTACTTCCTATCTTATGATTAAACAGTTGTATTCAGGCTTGGTAGATAGTAGACATAGTGATTGTTAAAACAGAGAAGATCATGCTGGCACTAAGGTGTATGGCACGTTAAAAGAGGCATCATAGAGGTACGCTAGGGGACACGTTAGGCAGAACCAAAAACAATGGGGCACTGGTAAAATCAACTGTACTAGGCTGTCTAACAGTGAGTAGGTCGGCATGAATAGGATAGTTAACTCAGAAATCTCAGGAGTCACCTAGCCCACCCCAGCTGCTGGTATGTTGTTGTTCTCCCAGGTGGCGTTATGCATCGGGTTAGTATCTGCCGTGTCTTGCCTGCGTGGGTCTTCCCTCCAATTCCCAGCAGTGATCTGGGCCTGCTTCCCAGTTCCTTGGATTAGGGTATATCCAGGAGCAGAGTCCCTGTTCCCAGGGGAGCGAGTGCGGGATCTAGGTAGTGAAGTCCATCGTCGACGGGCGGTCGCCCGCAGTGTTGGAGGGTATGAGGAGGGATTGCCTCCTAGGGGTTTTCCGTGCTTGCGGGCTGGAGGCAGAGTGAGCCGGAACATGTGGTGTGCACATGTGCTTCGGCAGGTTGCTTCTCAGCTCAGACATACCGCGTCCCGGCTTGGCTGCTCGTGCCCGGTCTTGCAGGCGCGCCCAGAAGCCCTGGAATATTTCAGCCAGTTTTTGCAGGGCTTGTTGTAGGGAGCTACGTTGTGGCGGTTGAGGCTGGTACAGTGCTCCATTATCAGGAGACAGGGCAGTCGCCATCTTGCGTGTGCCGCGTGGTTGGGATTTAGCTTGATTACGATCAGATGAGGGCGAGCGCAGGGCAGGTCACCCCAGGTATGCCAGTGGGGACCGTGATAACCCCCGCTGGTCCAAAGGGGGGAGGGGTATGATAGCTGTGAGGTCGGGCCCGAGGTTTGGAGACAAGGTGATCGTCCGCCACTCCACAGTCTCATCCCCAGTAGGCCTCACCAAAGGTGTCCAGGCTTCCGCCGTGCTACAGGCTTGATTAAAGTGTCCGTTTGTGCAGCCGAGAGCCAGGGTTCAGGTAATGCCCTTGGGTGGGTTCCATTGTCGGTAAACGGGTTTTTACACCCCAAGTTGGGCTCAGGATTCAGGAGCACAGAGTCCTCACATCTGCTGTGCTCAACAGCTAGTCTCCGCCCCCTCAAGGCTACTTTTTTGACTGACAGACACAGGCCCTCATTGATACATGCACTGACATACACTCATTGGCACACACATACAGTCATTGGCGCACACACACTGTTTGACCAACACACACTTTCACTGACAGACACACACTGACTCACCAACTTACTGACAGACACACACTCTCAGGTACACATTACATGACAAACACACACTGACACACACTCAGACATACCAATCCTCACTGATTTGACACACTCTGACAGACACACACACTTTCACTCACTCAGACACACACTGACAGCTACACTCACTGACAGACATACACACACTCACAATGACACACACACTCACTGACAGACACACACACACACTCACTGACATACACACACAACTTTTCTCATACACTCGCCAATTATTAATACTTTTTTCAATTTAAATCCAACCAGTCTCTCTACCTTTCGGAGAGCTGGAGTGGATCTTGTCCCTGACAGTGGCTGGGCAGGCGCCTTCCTTGCTCTTGCTGGCTGCTGGCGCTTAATGAAGGCGGCGAGGGAACCAGCCTCTTTTTGCTCGCCAACCTCATGCACAGCTTATTGATGCCGGGGCCGGAGGGACATCATATTCCGGCTACCGGCATCACAGAAGGGCGTGTGAGAGAGCAAGAAGAGCGCTTCCTTGCTGCCCGGCTAGAATATTAGTGGTTTAACACCTTGGGGGGTGGGGGGGGGGGGGGGTGCTAAGGTGGACAGCCCGAGGACACAAGGCAACCCGTGATAGTGCCACCCTAGGCAAATGCCTTGTTTGTCTTGTGGTAAATACAGCCCTGCTCCAAGTAATAGTAATAGATTATCTACCTTTTGAATTATTTACAAGGTAAGCATTCTGTTTTACTTTTTCTTTCTCCCTCTCTCTATCTATCTTTTTTTTTTCTTCTTACCGACAGAAAACAGTTTTGACATTTTTGGATTAGGTTGGCATTGAAACAACGCACTCAGCTATGACCGAAGTTGAGAAAATGTAATCGATCAGATACAAACTTCTGGATTGTGATCAACCTCATCAATATTTAACACATGTTAAACAGCGTCCTAGCTGATACGTGCTGATGTTTTGTAACAGCATAGATATTTTCAATCATTTTTGATAGTTGTATAAGTACATCTACCAGTATATAAATTGGTTCTTCGTATGAAAGCTGTGGGGGGTATAGTTCAAAGAATTGTATTACATGTGCACGAACAAACTGTATCAGATCATGTTTCAGTCAACAATCTAATGCTAACAAAGAGAAAATACTGTTTTAATGCTTGTTTGTGCAGGGCTGTCGTAAAATGACTGTTGTAATTTTCAGCAATCACTTGGAAAAAAAACCTTGATACATTTCAGAAACACCAAACCATTTTCCAGGTGTGTTTTTTTGGAAATTCATGTATTTCCGTAGTCTAGTTTGGTGGTTTAAAGGGGGCACTCTTAGCACGATAACCAATGCAGATTATTTTGTGGTTATGGGGTATGGAGGCTTTGGGTTCTATTTTCCAATTTTCTGTCAAAGTGGTTTCACAAAACTCAGGGCACTTCCAGCACTTAGTCCATCGGGTTGACAGATTTTGGCATCCAAAGACTCTTGGTACCAAAACCAATAAAATAAGCAGTATAAGTCTTTCATGAGTGGAAATGACTTCAACAGCAACTATTGCCCTGGTTTTAGCTGGAATCCTGCATCTAATCATAGGCTGCTTTTGACATTTCTGCTTTGTTGCTTATCTTCATTGTCGGCCCATGTCCTGGCTTCCTTTGACCCTAACTTGTACATTACTGTCCAATGCTCCGTTGCTCCCATGCTACAGGCTTCCCTCTAAGGGAGGGAGGGGGAGCAGTGTATTAAATTGGGCGAGGTAGAGGGCAGTGTATTAATTTGAGGGAGGGAGCGGGCAGTGTATTAACTTGAGGGAGGAAGGGGACAGTGTTTTAAATTGGGGGAGGGATTGGGGCTAATTATTAGAGTGGTGGGGGAGGGCAGTGTATTAATTTAGGGAGCAAGGGGGGCATTGTATTAAATTGGGGGAAGGAGGAGGCAGTGTATTAGAGTGGAGGGAGTGGGGGCAGTGTATTAGAATGGGGGAAAGGGGAGTGTATTAGATTGGGTCTGCATGGAGGCTCAGGAACGCTCCCCAGGGAGATGCTGATTGGCCGCGCAACTTTTTGCCACACATCCACAATAGCCTCCCAATCAGGCCCGGACTGGCCATCGGGAATACCGGGCAAATGTCCGGTGGTCCGCAATGGCCATGGGCCGAGGCCGGCAGGGGATATCACAGGATAGCCGAGCACCGACCCTGCTGTGTGCCTTCATGGGCCGGTGGGGAGATCAAAGATTTCCATCACTGGCCTACAGGCACTAACATGTGGCCATCGACTGGAGAGGGAGAGGAAAATCCGGGGCAGCTCAAGCCAGCAGCTCCGCTGGGTTTCTCTTGCGAGGTCGGAACGTTGCCATGGTTACCATGGCAACACTCAGATCTCACGAGAGAGAACTCTAGACCTGCAGGCTAGAGTTCACTCACCACTAGGACCACCAGGGATGGCAGCATTTTAAATAAAATAAAAAATACATATTTAATATATTTAAATCTGTCCCCCCTCCACACACACACAATCCCTCCAAACATATTCACACGCACACAGCACCCTCACACACACACGACCCTCACACACACTGCACCCCTCACACACACACACATGCTGGACCCTTCATACATACACACAGCACACCCAACACACTGCGCCCCTCACACATACAATACTTCCAAACATATATATATATATATATATATATATATATACACTATAGCACCCCTCACACTGTACCACTACACACATTATGCTCCAGATACACACTTAATCCCTTACCCAACTCTGCATCATCTAATCTACACACACACACTACATTCCTATACACACTCTGGATCCTTTACACACTAGATTCCCTACACACACACACTGCACAACCTACACACACTACACAACCTACACACACTACATTCCTGACATACAAACTCTGGATCCCCTTTGCACACACTACATTCCTTGTAAGCAAACAACTACAACATACTACATTCTCTAAACACACACTCTCTACAACTCCTACACACACTACATCACAATACACACACACACACTACAGCCTGTATGCACACACTCGCTACACCCCCTCTACACACTATGCCCCCTATACACACCTACTCTCTACAGCCACACATATTACACCACAAACACGAATTAAATCGACCTATTTACACAATACCACACCACAATCAGCTCACTCTACACGCACGCAATCCCACAAGCAGGCTCCAAACACATTCACAACACCCTTTTCTGGCCCTTTTGTCCTCTGGTATCCCACTTATGGAGACACCAGAGACAAGTTAAAAGTAAATACAGCGCAAGCATGTTATTAAATTTGCTTGCAATGCGTAGAACAAATACAGGGCCTTTTTCTCATGCTGGAGCTCTTCAGCGGGGCTCTGCACATTGAACCACCATGCTCACTTTGAGAGGGGGCGTGCTTGTCATTAGTGATGACAAAACACACCCCCGCTGGCCCCGCCCCCTTCACATTTATTTCCCAGTCCGGCCCTGCTCCCAATGCTTTCTTATAGGAAAGCATTGGATTGGCTGAGATTATCAAAGTGAAGAACACACTCATAGGACTTCAAAATCAACAAGATAACGTCATTTGTATTTTACAGCTGTGCGACAGCATACATTCACCATTTCAGTCCCATTACCAAACTTTTCTTAATATTTCAAGGTAGTTGAACTGAAACATTGGTTATATGCAAATGCATGTCTCCTTAAAATAAATTTGATCTTTTGTTTACTTTGAAAACCTACGAGCGTGAGGACGTCCAATTTCAGTTAGGCAACTTTTTTTATACTGTACTTTCCTAAATAAACCGACGTTTCTATGAAAACTGAAGTTTTTATTTTTTTGCGGCCCACATAAACGTAAACCTTGTTTATTTGGCCCGTGTTAGCCTTTGAGTTTGACATGCTTGTTGTAGAGATTATTTTTACAAGGTATAAATGTACCTCCTCCCATGTGGGCATTATTGTACTGTAGTTTTGAACGTGGGTGCTTTTTTAACTTAAATTCTAAAAAAATATATAATTAACCCAAGAATATGGGCGCCATTAAAATGTAACCGCATCTTGAAATGGACAAGCGCACGCACAAAAATGCATCACCAATGTTTTAAGGAAATGCTGTTTTATATCTAGAATGTTTGAATCTTTATATTACCCTTTATATGTTTGATTTGTGTACCTGGGTGGTTTTATGACTTGTACAAGGTCAGTAAACCTCCTGCAGAGCAACACAATGGTCTGATCTTATACAATTGCTTTCTTGTCTGGGCAAGCAGGTTGGCTAGAATCAAGACACTCAATTACTCATGGTTTGTATGTATTCTTCCTATTGGCTGAAAATTGTCAATATTTGGCAAAACAAATGCACCCAAAGCCTTCTGATTGGGCAGAGAATTCAAGAAACTATTTGAATGTCTAATGTTTTCACCAGTGGACCTTATTGCTTAGTTTCTGCTTACTCTAAAGTGCTTTCGGATTAAGGTACATATTTTATCTTCTTCCTTGATCTTTATTTTTTCCACCTTTGTTAGTATTTTAAACTTTCAGACCTAGAACTGTTATAACCTTGCTGTTTTCAATCTCTGGTCATACGGAAGCTGCAATATAGATAATGCTTGTGTAAACTACTATTGAACAATTATTGCAACTCAGAATTCCCATATTTTCACAGACTGCCGTCTTATTCAGCAAAATGACAGTTGTGGAGAATTTATAAAAATGTTAATAATAGGCCAAAATATCAAATGTCTCCAAATCAATTTTTTCTCATTTGTCCTAATCATTGTAATTCTACAACAACTAATGATCTAACTTTTTTCTATCTTTGGACAATAGTCCTCAAGTGTTTAACGTGATGATCTGCTGACTATACACCCTTCAGGATTCATTAATGCTACATTACGTCACTGTGTACCCAATAATAAACTGACAGGTGAGATGTGTCCGAATAGGATGTTATTCGTCTGAGATCAAGAGTTTTCTATGAGCCGACACACCTTTATCTGGGATACTAAGTAGATATTGCCTAATATAAATGAAAGGATTATTACTGTGTGACAGCAAGGCTAAACACAATGCTACATCTTGATCACCCTGATAGTAAAGTGTGACTTTCCGTTGAAACAAAGATACAACAACGATGCAACCTGGATGCAAAAGATGGATGTTTTAGAGAAAATTTATAGGGAGAGTAACAAAGTACCATTACATTTATTGTATTACAAATAAAGAAGTTTAAGAGAAAGTTTTATCAGTTTGAAAACATTCCATAGGTCTCTGAGTTCCTGGAACTTTCGAGACATGATCGACAACCATTATTGGAAATGATCAACACAACTAACACTGTGCTATAACTAAACAATACAAAACTGCGTCTATGTAGTAGAGTCTTACTGTGTTGTAAACAGAACTTACTGTGTTCTTAACAAACAGTACAATTCTCTCAAACAGGAGAGCAAACTGTTTAATAAAGTATTTAAAATTCTAAAACGAAACAGTTCCTCTCCTGAAAACAATATATTTAGGGAAGATTTACTTTTAATTTCTTAAAATCTTATTGTTACTGCAATGGCATGTCCTTACGTATTAAAGGGTTTCTCACATATAGTTCCCCCTGAGATGTCTGACGTTATTGATTATACTACCTATACATCCTTTATGATTTTATAAAATCTTTGCATTTGGTAGAAATTCTTCTAGCCTGATTGTGTACCAATGCCACAGCATGTACAGTTTAAATACAAGCACAAGATTATTTGTGGTCAGCACACGCCCGGTACGTTATGTTGACAGAGGCTGTAGCTGAACAATGCAAACATAGTAAATGTAATTTATAAAGAAATGGAGCGTTGGAAACCTACTCGAAAACATTGCGCGCTATGCAATGTCTCACTTTTCGACTAGCTGTGATCTCACACACAGAGCTGCTGTGAGCCGAAAGAATAACAAAATATCGAAGGTGCTAAACACTTTCTAGTTTCAAGAACATTGGTTATAAAACGAACAACCTTCAGTTGTACAAGTTTTCTTGGACGCATAAGAACAGTAAAGAAAAATACGCGACTGTCACATGCATGTTGACGAGAATTCAATTTTATTACGATTGCATCTGTTTACCAAAGATTTGAATCTTGACAAGTATGGTATTGACAATTAATAGATTTGAATGCTTTCCACAGAAACGGGACTCGTCCAGAATAACCAACAAACAATGAATCTGAGTAAGAAGCTTGGGGATATGAAGCTCTCAAAAGTCACTTTCCAGGCAACAACGAAAGACCGTGATGCCACAAGAGCAAAAGAAGTAAGATGCCAAAACTATGGTACTATTTAATTTATAAGGTGCTAGGCAAACCTTTGCTGCCAGACCTTCCTTAAAGGACCACTATAGTGCCAGGAAAACATACTCGTTTTCCTGGCACTATAGTTCACTGAGGGTGCCCCCACCCTCAGGGACCCCCTCCCGCCGGGCTCTGGTATGAGGAAAGGGTTAAAACTTACCTTTATTCCAGCGCCGGGCGGGGAGCTCTCCTCCTCCTCTCAGCCTCCGATCCTCCCTTTCGGCTGGATGCGCATGCGCGGCAATAGCTGCGCGCGGATTCAGCCGGTCTCATAGAAAAGCATTTACAATGCTTTCCTATGGATGCTTGCGTGCTCTCACTGTGATTTTCACAGTGAGAATCACGCAAGCGCCTCTAGCGGCTGTCAGTGAGACAGCCACTAGAGGATTGGGAGGCTGGATTAACCCTATTATAAACATAGCAGTTTCTCTGAAACTGCTATGTTTATTAAAAAAAGGGTTAATCCTAGAGGGACCTGGCACCCAAACCACTTCATTAAGCTGAAGTGGTCTGGGTGCCTAGAGTGGTCCTTTAAAGAAAGAAATCAAGCTCTTTAAATCATAGTATGGTGCAGCGATAGGCAACTTTTGGCACTCCAGATGTTGTGAACTACATCCCCCATAATGCTCTTACACCCATAATGCTGGAAAAGCATCATGGGAGGTGTAGTCCAAACCTGAATGTGGAGTGCCGAAGGTTGCCTATGCCTGGTATAGTGTACAGAACAGATTAACGGTCTGTTCTAGAGCCTCGTGACTGTAATATGCTTCATAAACTTTTCAGAGTTATTCATTAAGGTATGAATTGCTAGGAATTCTAAGTAAATTCATTTTTTATTTTTTTTTGTCAAAGTAGCAAAAGTAAAACATAGCTGACTTGGTCCATTTTGAGTATTTTGGCCCAAAATGTTAAATTAATTTTGAATTCACTCTGAATTGAGTTATGCAAACCTACAATGCACACGTGCACTTTACAAATCTATATCTGTGAAAGGCAAATGTAATGTCATGATAAAGTGTGTATATATATAATATTGTGGGCTCCATATACTTAGCTGGAATCTGGACCACAGATGCCTAAATGCATCATTATCTGTTGTACACTGACTGACTGAATATCATTCCATGTTACACTGACTGAATATCATCCCATGTTACACTGACTAACTGAATATCATTCCATGTTACACTGACTGACTGAATATCATCCCATGTTACACTGATTGAATATCATCCCATGTTACACTGACTGAATATCATCCCATGTTACACTGACTGACTGAATATCATCCCATGTTACACTGACTGAATATCATCCCATGTTACACTGGCTGAATATCATTCCATTTTACACTGACTGAATATCATCCCATGTTACACTGACTGAATATCATTCCATGTTACACTGACTGAATATCATCCCATGTTACACTCACTGAATATCATCCCATGTTACACTGACTGACTGAATATCATCCCATGTTACACTGACTGAATATTATTCCATGTTACACTGACTGAATATCATTCCATGTTACACTGACTGACTGAATATCATCCCATGTTACACTGACTGAATATCATCCCATGTTACACTGACTGACTGAATATCATCCCATGTTACACTGACTGACTGAATATCATCCCATGTTACACTGACTGAATATTATTCCATGTTACACTGACTGAATATCATCCCATGTTACACTGACTGAATATCATCCCATGTTACACTGACTGAATATCATCCCATGTTACACTGACTGAATATCATCCCATGTTACACTGACTGAATATCATCCCATGTTACACTGACTGAATATCATCCCATGTTACACTGACTGAATATCATCCCATGTTACACTCACTGAATATCATTCCATGTTACACTGACTGACTGAATATCATCCCATGTTACACTGACTGAATATCATCCCATGTTACACTGACTGACTGAATATCATCCCATGTTACACTGACTGAATATTATTCCATGTTACACTGACTGAATATCATCCCATGTTACACTGACTGAATATCATCCCATGTTACACTGACTGAATATCATCCCATGTTACACTGACTGAATATCATTCCATGTTACACTGACTGAATATCATCCCATGTTACACTGACTGAATATCATCCCATGTTACACTGACTGAATATTATTAAATTTTACACTGACTGAATATCATCCCATGTTACACTGACTGAATATCATTCCATGTTACACTGACTGAATATCATTCCATGTTACACTGATTGAATATTATTCCATGTTACACTGACTGAATATCATCCCATGTTACACTGACTGAATATCATTCCATGTTAAACTGACTGAATATCATCCCATGTTACACTGACTGAATATCATTCCATGTTACACTGACTGACTGAATATCATTCCATGTTACACTGACTGACTATCATTCCATGTTACACTGACTCACTGAATATCATCCCATGTTACACTGACTGAATATCATCCCATGTTACACTGACTGAATATCATCCCATGTTACACTGACTGAATATTATTCAATTTTACACTGACTGAATATCATCCCATGTTACACTGACTGAATATCATCCCATGTTACACTGACTGAATATCATCCCATGTTACACTGACTGAATATCATCCCATGTTACACTGACTGAATATCATCCCATGTTACACTGACTGAATATCATCCCATGTTACACTGACTGAATATCATCCCATGTTACACTGACTGAATATCATCCCATGTTACACTGACTGAATATCATCCCATGTTACACTGACTGACTGAATATCATCCCATGTTACACTGACTGACTGAATATCATCCCATGTTACACTGACTGAATATCATCCCACGTTACACTGACTGACTGAATATAATTCCATGTTACACTGACTGACTGAATATCATCCCACGTTACACTTACTGACTGAATATCATTCCATGTTACACTGGCTGAATATCATTCCATGTTACACTGACTGAGTGAATATCATCCCATGTTACACTGACTGACTGAATATCATCCCATGTTACACTGACTGAATATCATTCCATGTTACACTGACTGAATATCATCCCATGTTACACTGACTGAATATCATCCCACGTTACACTGACTGAATATCATTCCATGTTACACTGACTGACTGAATATCATCCCATGTTACACTGACTGAATATCATCCCATGTTACACTGACTGACTGAATATCATCCCATGTTACACTGACTGAATATCATCCCATGTTACACTGACTGACTGAATATCATCCCATGTTACACTGACTGACTGAATATCATCCCATGTTACACTGACTGAATATCATACCATGTTACACTGACTGAATATCATTCCATGTTACACTGACTGAATATAATTCCATGTTACACTGACTGACTGAATATCATCCCATGTTACACTGACTGAATATCATCCCATGTTACACTGACTGAATATCATCCCATGTTACACTGACTGAATATCATCCCATGTTACACTGGCTGAATATCATCCCATGTTACACTGACTGAATATCATCCCATGTTACACTGACTGACTGAATATCATCCCATGTTACACTGACTGAATATCATCCCATGTTACACTGACTGACTGAATATCATCCCATGTTACACTGACTGACTGAATATCATCCCATGTTACACTGACTGAATATCATACCATGTTACACTGACTGAATATCATTCCATGTTACACTGACTGAATATAATTCCATGTTACACTGACTGACTGAATATCATCCCATGTTACACTGACTGAATATCATCCCATGTTACACTGACTGAATATCATCCCATGTTACACTGACTGAATATCATCTCATGTTACACTCACTGAATATAATTCCATGTTACACTGACTGAATATAATTCCATGTTACACTGACTGACTGAATATCATCCCATGTTACACTGACTGAATATCATCCCACGTTACACTGACTGAATATCATCCCATGTTACACTGACTGAATATCATCCCATGTTACACTGACTGAATATCATCCCATGTTACACTGACTGAATATCATTCCATGTTACACTGGCTGAATATCATCCCATGTTACACTGACTGACTGAATATAATTCCATGTTACACTGGCTGACTGAATATAATTCCATGTTACACTGACTGAATATCATCCCATGTTACACTGGCTGAATATCATTCCATGTTACACTGACTGAATATCATCCCATGTTACACTGACTGAATATCATCCCATGTTACACTGACTGAATATCATCCCATGTTACACTGGCTGAATATCATCCCATGTTACACTGGCTGAATATCATTCCATGTTACACTAACTGAATATCATTCCATGTTATACTGACTGACTGAATATCATCCCATGTTACACTGACTGAATATCATCCCATGTTACACTGACTGAATATCATCCCATGTTACACTGACTGAATATCATCCCATGTTACACTGACTGACTGAATATCATCCCATGTTACACTGACTGACTGAATATCATCCCATGTTACACTGACTGAATATCATCCCATGTTACACTGACTGAATATCATCCCATTTTACACTGACTGAATATCATCCCATGTTACACTGACTGAATATCATCCCATGTTACACTGACTGAATATCATTCCATGTTACACTGACTGAATATCATTCCATGTTACACTGACTGAATATCATTCCATGTTACACTGACTGAATATCATTCCATGTTACACTGACTGAATATCATCCCATGTTACACTGACTGAATATCATCCCATGTTACACTGGCTGAATATCATTCCATGTTACACTGACTGAATATCATTCCATGTTATACTGACTGACTGAATATTACGACATGTTACACTGACTGAATATCATCCCATGACGTTACACTGACTGAATATCATCCCATGTTACACTGACTGAATATCATCCCATGTTACACTGACTGAATATTATCCCATGTTACACTGAGTGAATATCATTCCATGTTACACTGACTGACTGAATATTACGACATGTTACACTGGCTGAATATCATTTACATGTTACACTGAGTGAATATCATTACATGTTACACTGACTGAAAGAATATAATTACATGTTACACTGACTGACTGAATATCATTACATGCTACACTGACTGAACGAATATCATTTCATGTTACACTGACTGACTGAATATAATTACATGTTACACTGACTGAATATTATTCCATGTTACACTGACTGAATATCATCCCATGTTACACTGACTGAATATCATCCCATGTTACACTGACTGAATATCATCCCATGTTACACTGACTGAATATCATACCATGTTACACTGACTGATTATCATCCCATGTTACACTGACTGAATATCATCCCATGTTACACTGACTGAATATCATCCCATGTTACACTGACTGAATATCATCCCATGTTACACTGACTGACTGAATATCATCCCATGTTACACTGACTGAATATCATCCCATGTTACACTGACTGAATATCATCCCATGTTACACTGACTGAATATCATCCCATGTTACACTGACTGAATATCATCCCATGTTACACTGACTGAATATCATCCCATGTTACACTGACTGAATATCATCCCATGTTACACTGACTGAATATCATCCCATGTTACACTGACTGAATATCATCCCATGTTACACTGACTGAATATCATCCCACGTTACATTGACTGACTGAATATCATCCCATGTTACACTGACTGAATATCATCCAATGTTACACTGACTGAATATCATCCCATGTTACACTGGCTGAATATCATCCCATATTACACTGACTGAATATCATCCCATGTTACACTCACTGAATATAATTCCATGTTACACTGACTGAATATAATTCCATGTTACACTGACTGACTGAATATCATCCCATGTTACACTGACTGAATTTCACCCCACGTTACACTGACTGAATATCATCCCATGTTACACTGACTGAATATCATCCCATGTTACACTGACTGAATATCATCCCATGTTACACTGACTGAATATAATTCCATGTTACACTGACTGAATATCATCCCATGTTACACTGACTGAATATCATTCCATGTTACACTGACTGAATATTATTCCATGTTACACTGAGTGAATATCATTATCATCCCATGTTACACTGACTGAATATCATCCCATGTTACACTGACTGAATATCATCCCATGTTACACTGACTGAATATTATTCCATGTTACACTGACTGAATATCATCCCATGTTACACTGACTGAATATCATCCCATGTTACACTGACTGACTGAATATCATTCCATGTTACACTGACTGACTGAATATCATCCCATGTTACACTGACTGACTGAATATCATCCCATGTTACACTGACTGAATATTATTCCATTTATTCCATGTTACACTGACTGAATATCATCCCATGTTACACTGACTGAATATCATCCCATGTTACACTGACTGAATATCATCCCATGTTACACTGACTGAATATAATTCCATGTTACACTGACTGAATATCATCCCATGTTACACTGACTGAATATAATTCCATGTTACACTGACTGAATATTATTCCATGTTACACTGACTGAATATCATCCCATGTTACACTGACTGAATATCATCCCATGTTACACTGACTGACTGAATATCATCCCATGTTACACTGAGTGAATGTCATCCCATGTTACACTGAGTGAATATCATTCCATGTTACACTGACTGAATATCATTACATGTTACACTGACTGAATATCATCCCATGTTACGCTGACTGAATATCATCCCATGTTACACTGACTGAATATCATTCCATGTTACACTGACTGACTGAATATCATCCCATGTTACACTGACTGAATATCATCCCATGTTACACTGACTGAATATCATCCCATGTTACACTGACTGACTGAATATCATCCCATGTTACACTGACTGAATATCATCCCATGTTACACTGAGTGAATATCATTCCATGTTACACTGAGGGAATATCATTCCATGTTACACTGACTGACTGAATATTACGACATGTTACACTGACTGAATATCATTTACATGTTACACTGAGTGAATATCATTACATGTTACACTGACTGAAAGAATATAATTACATGTTACACTGACTGACTGAATATCATTACATGCTACACTGACTGAACGAATATCATTACATGTTACACTGACTGACTGAATATAATTACATGTTACACTGACTGACTGACTGACTGTCAATACATGTTACACTGAATAAATATCATTACATGTTACACTGACTGAATATCATCCCATGTTACACTGACTGAATATCATCCCATGTTACACTGACTGACTGAATATCATACCATGTTACACTGACTGAACGAATAGCATTACATGTTACAATGACTGACTATTATTACTGAATTTTGTGTGTGGTGTGTGTGTGTAGAGGAGTATGAATGTGGCTGTGGGTTGTGTGAGGGTATGTTTTGCCACCCCCCTCCCTTGCTAACCTTCCTTGGTTGTCCAGTGGAGGATGACCTGGATCCTTGGTTGTCCAGTGGAGGATGACCTGGATCCTTGGTTGTCCAGTGGAGGATGACCTGGATCCCCAGTGGCCTGATGGGAGAGTTCCATCAACTGTACCAATCTTAGTTAAAGCCCATTTTAAGAGTGCCCTCTGTCAGTGACTCAAAGCACCAGTTGTGGTGCTCTGAATAACCGAGAAGCACCACAAGGGAGCTCATAAAGTGTTTTGTCGCTGATATTGGTACAGACCACCACACCATGCTCCACCAATCAGTATCTTTTCATAGAGATGTACTGAGTCAATGCCTCTCTATGGGGAGCGTTCATGCAGAGCATTGAGATGCTGACCTTCAGCCCTGCAATCTTCGCAGAACCGAACCCAGGAATCCCCTCTAGTCGCTTTCTTAGTCACTACCACTAGAGGGGGCCTTAGGCAGTAGTGTAAACACTGCTTTTTATCAGAAAAGGCAACATTTACACTGCACGTCATGGAAATGATATGGTCTCTAGAGTCCCTTTAAGACAATGTTTTCAAACATGTTTCCTAGTGTTACAAGACTTTTACATTCACTGTTCCTTCATTAGTCTGTGGTTAGGGAGTCTGTCTGTGGAGGGTGCCTTTCTTTACATATTGTGGGACTGCTCTATAATAACAAACTTCTGGCTGAAGGTGTCTGGTACTATCGTTAAATTGCTTGATATATAAAAAACCATCAGCCATAATCTAATCCTACCCCTTGTGGAATCCAAATGTGCTCCCCAACCTACGGAGAGTGGGCAGTAAAAGCTGAAGAAATTTGGATCATACAATAATTGTTAAAGTCTGTGGCAGATTGTCTTCTGATAACTAGTACTTGTTACTATGGGCACTACTGCTGAAGTGCTTTAAGAGTGTCCTATTTTTGTTCATTTTAGAAATAAGATGAACCTTGCAACAACTCCGCAGCTGCCAATCATATTGCTGATCCTGTCACTTCCTAGTAGTGGCTCTATCTATATGTAAGAGGCAGGCAATTGTCCTGGGCACCTGCCTTGCAAACGACTTCTCACTGAGCTTTTATACCAACAGCAGATACACTTTAAAGGAACACTATAGCGTTAGGAATACAAATATGTATTCCTAACGTGATAGAGCCATAGTCATCTAAACGTTCCGCGGCAAATAAATGGTTAATTAACCATTTATTTGCTTACCCTAATCCAGCCCTGGGCTCCCTCAGGGCTGGTGACCTCTCCTCCTCTATCGACCTCTGCTCCCGAGTGGAGCCGAATCCGCATGCACGGCCAGAGGCGCGCGCTCGCATTCAAACCCTCAATGCTTTCATATGAGGATTTTTTTGACGCTGGAGGTCCGTGAGGACGACCAGCCTCAAATAAGTCTAAAACACAGATATATACACAAATGAAGTGGAATAAAGTGTGGTGGCAACCAAAAATTGCCACAAATCACCTGATTGGAAACCCCTTACACCACTCGAAAAGATACAATAATAAAATACATACAATGTCGTAGGTGAATCACACTTCTGATAATTTCTGTAAAGAATATATGAAGAACAATATAGTGTAATATTGTCTATACAGCTATATTAACAGGAGTAGGAGTCAGGTACTCACAAGCCTAGAGCCAAATCACAACATATGGCTCTCATGGATGTTGCCTTGGGACGCTTTGTACAGGGTGTCCCTCTCCTGTTTCCAAACGACCTTCTGGTTCTTTCAGTTAGGAAATAATCCAGGTTCCACATTTCCAATGGTGTCTTGCAGGAAAACAATTTATTTCTCCACAATATGGAGTAAAATAAAGTAAAATGCAAAAAAATAAAATAAAATGATCAGCAATATAAAATAGACTTTAAATCAGTCCTGCCTGCTGGCAATTCGAGTCCAAACAATCCGAAACGCGTTTCGCCCCGTACCAGGGGCTTTTTCAATCGGTATATGGGAGTCTTCTCTAACTCGGCATCTTCTTAACTTCCTCGTTCATTCTACTTCCGGGTTCCGGCTACCTTGCGTTTGGAACGCAACGTGCTATTTTTTTGCCATATGTTGTGATTTGGCTCTAGGTTTGTGAGTACTTGACTCCTACTCCTATTAATACAGCTGTATAGACAATATTACACTATATTGTTTTTCATATAATCTTTACAGAAATTATCAGAAGTGTGATTCACCTACGACATTGTATGTATTTTATTATTGTATCTTTCCGAGTGGTGTAAGGGGTTTCCACTCAGGTGATTTGTGGCCATTTTTGGTTGCCACCACACTTTATTCCACTTCGTTTGTGTATATATCTGTGTTTTAGACTTATTTGAGGCTGGTCGTCCTCACGGACCTCCAGCGTCAAAAAAATCCTCATATGAAAGCATTGAGGGTTTGAATGCGAGCGCGCGCCTCTGGCCGTGCATGCGGATTCGGCTCCACTCGGGAGCAGACGTCGATAGAGGAGGAGAGGTCACCAGCCCTGAGGTAGCCCAGGGCTGGATTAGGGTAAGCAAATAAATGGTTAATTAACCATTTATTTGCCGCGGAACGTTTAGATGACTATGGCTCTATCACGTTAGGAATACATATTTGTATTCCTAACGCTATAGTGTTCCTTTAACCCCTTAACGCCGTTACGGCGTGCTATGCCGTCACGGGTTAAGCGGGCTTTAACGCCGTTATGACGGCATAGCACGCCGTAACGGCTTGCAGCCCCAGGAGGTAAGTTATACTTACCTCCGCCGCGATCCGCTTCGGGAGGACTGCCTCACAGCCCAGGCAGCCCTCCCACGGCAAATGAGGCCCCCGGGGGCCATGTGATCGCTCTCAAAGAGCGATCACATGGCCCCCTATAGCTGGCTGTGGATATGCCAGCAGGGGGACTGTTTGAAATATCAGACAGTCCCCCTGCTGGTGGGAAGAATTAAAAAAAATAATTAGACATGTGTAAAAATAAAATAAATGCATTTTTATATATATATAATATGTATATATATTATATATATAATATATATACATATTATATATATGTAACGTCATACAAAGTGTATTTTAATATTAATATAAGTATATATATTAATATTAAAATACACTTAGAATGACATTACATATATATAATATGTATATATATTATATATATAATAGATGTACATATATATATTATATATAAATACGTATAATTAAAATAATAAATAAATTAAATAATAAAATAAATAAATTAAATATTGAAACAAAATTTAATATAAATTATATATGCATATGTAATTTCATTCTAACTGTATTTTGTTATTAATATATATATATCGGTAACAAAATACACTTAGAATGACATTCTATATATATCTATCTATATATAAAATGCAAATAACCGCAAATATATATATATAGATAAATACATATAATTACATAAAAGATTACATCAGTATACACGTAGAATTTAAATACCTATAAATGCATATATATTAAAATTCTACATGTATATTTAAATAATCTTTTAACATAATTATGTGATTTGATTAATTAAAATTTGATTGACATGCATGACAACACAGGGAGAAAGTGCAGAGAATTTAATTAGCAAGCACTATATTTGACCCTGTAACTCTCCAAGACACCATAAAACCTGTACATAGGGGGTACTGTTTTACCCGGGAGACTTCGCTGAACTCAAATATTCGTGTTTTAAACTGGTAAATTGTATTACAACGATGATATTTTAAGTAAAAGTGACGTTTTTTGCATTTTTTACAAGCGAACTGCACTTTTATGGTCTATATTATTGTTGTAATATGTTTTACTGTTTTAAAACACTAATATTTGTGTTTAGTGAAGTCTCCTGAGAATAACAGTACCCCCCATGTACAGGTTTTATGGTGTTTTGGAACGTTAGAGAGTCACATATAAGGCTTGCATTTCATTTTTTTCACATTGAAATTTGCCAGATTGGTTATGTTGCCTTTGAGAGCGTATGGTAGCCCAGGAATGAGAATTACCCCCATGATGGCATACCATTTGCAAAAGTAGACAACCCGAGGTATTGCAAGTGGGGTATGTCCAGTCTTTCTTAGTAGCCACTTAGTCACAAACACTGGCCAAATATTCGTTTTTTGCTTTTTTCACACAAAAACAAATATGAACGCTAACTTTGGCCAGTGTTTGTGACTAAGTGGCTACTAAAAAAGACTAAACATACCCCACTTTCAATACCTTGGCTTGTCTACTTTTTCAAATGGTATGCCATTATGGGGGTAATTCTCATTCCTGGGCTACCACACCATCTCAAAGGTAACATTACCAATCTGGCAAATTTCAATTTGAAAATGTAATGTTCTATATTTGACCCTGTAACTTTCCAAAACAACATAAAACCTGTTAATGGGGGGTACTGTTGTACTCGTGAGACATCGCTGATTACAAATATGTGCATTTTTTTTGCAGTAAAACCTAACAGTATTATGACATTCACAGTTAAAATGTCAGACGGAAATGCAAATTTAAAAAAAAATCTTATTTTCTCACATTTTTTTTTACTTTTATTCATAATAAATGATGTTCCATATATGAATAGTTAATGATAGATTAAAGCCCTGTTTCTCCTGAACAAAATGATATATAATAAGTGTGGGTGCATATAATTTGAAAGAGGGGAACTACGGGTGAACAGACACATAGCGCAAATTCCAGTTTTTGTTTACGTTTTGTTTTGATCAGAACGTGCACTATTGACTCCGTCCTGAAGGGGTTAAAGTGTATCTGCTGTTGGTATAAAAGCTCAGTGAGAAGTCGTTTCCAAGGCAGGTGCCAAGGACAATTGCCTGCCTCTTACATATAGATAGAGCCACTACTAGGAAGTGACAGGATCAGCAATATGATTGGCAGCTGCGGAGTTGTTGCAAGGTTCATCACATTTCTAAAATGAACAAAAATAGGACACTCTTAAAGCACTTCAGCAGTAGTGCCCATAGTAACAAGTACTAGTTATCAGAAGACAATCTGCCACAGACTTTAACAATTATTGTATGATCCAAATTTTTTTTTTGCATTTGCCATTTTTTTGCCATATGTTGTGATTTGGCTCTAGGCTTGTGAGTACTTGACTCCTACTCCTATTAATACAGCTGTATAGACAATATTACACTATATTGTTTTTCATATAATCTTTACAGAAATTATCAGAAGTGTGATTCACCTACGACATTGTATGTATTTTATTATTGTATCTTTCCGAGTGGTGTAAGGGGTTTCCACTCAGGTGATTTGTGGCCATTTTTGGTTGCCACCACACTTTATTCCACTTCGTTTGTGTATATATCTGTGTTTTAGACTGTATATTTAATTCCCCTTTTATATACAACGTTGAGGCTCTATAACATGTCTTATTTAGAAGACAGGAATTATACTGTCAATGTTCTTAGAAATTAAAGAAATGACAAATAATACAGAATATATTAATACAGGTAAAATAAATTTAGAAAAAGCCCTGATTCGCGAAATGAAAATAAAATGGGAAGTAGCTACCTTAAAAAAATATGTTACAGAGCAAATTACACCGAGGGGGCTCAGATTTGAAAAAGATCCCACCTGTGACAGAGAAAACTCAAATTTCATGTCAGGGGGGAATAAGTTACTTGAAAGTTTTTCCTTTAGCGTAATTGGATATATAGTATCTAGGAGGGAAGAAACACTAATACAAATAGATGAAGAGATTAATACATGGAAACAAAAGCTTAGCGAAACCTCCAGCCCAGAAACATTTAATCAAATAATAAAAGAAATCAAAATAAAGGTAGAAAAAGCAGAAAAAGAAACCATTGCAATTAACAAAAAAAGAAATACCTAAGGGATACCAATGTTTATAAAACAGGTAACATTAGGTTCCCAAAAAGAATAAATAATACAAATCAGAGAAATCAAAGGCAGGAAGGCTCCCAACCACAAAAAGAATCTCTAGGGCATAGCAGTTACAGAGACAGCTATCCCTCAAGACTCATGATGAACACCTGGAACAACAAAGAAATGCCCTCTAGAACTCAGTCTAAAAAACGAATACAAGACCAAATAGCCTCAAATAAGTGTAGATTGCAGAAGCGCCTCTAGTGGCTGTCAGGGAAATAGCCACTTGAGGCTGAATGAACCCTGCAGTGTAAACATAGCAGTTTCTCTGAAACTTTTTCAGCTGCATGGTTACAACGCGGGGGACCTGGCACCCAGACCACTTCATTGAGCTGAAGTGGTCTGGTTGCCTATAGTGGTCCTTATAACGCTTATGTTAATACTGCAATGTTTATAAATTTATGAACATGTGCATTATTCCTTAGTTCATTAGTGCAGCGTTAAATCTTTTTTTTTTTTTTCTTTTTTCAAAATGTAACCTAAACTAGGCAGGTAGTGAGAACTGCTAAGTTTGAGAATATTTTAAAATCAGCAATTTTTCCTTAGATCCTGATATGTTGTTTTCAAATCACTGCAGCTTAGAGGTTAGTGAATAAAAAACAGCCTCTTAATAATTTGTGGTAGAATCTCATGCTTTCAACCACTTGAGAATTCCATTCTCCTAAAGTAGCAATATATCATAAATGCTCGTGTTTTTTGATGCCCTTTTTCTGTTACCGATGGAAGTGTTTGCAAGCTGCTACAAATAACCTTTAATTAAAAATGTATGTACTCTGCCATACATTAAGATGAGACTGATGTTTCCAGAAATCAACTGATTGAAATACATTTACAAACAGGAGGACTGATTTCATGGTATAAGTACTTATTATAAAAACATATTTACAAGAACAACTATCAATATGGCAAATATTCAAAACTGTCACAATAAAATCATTTTACTGGAAGTGTACTGTAGAAACATCTCTGCATGCATTGAGTTTAAAATGAGAATTCTTTTTTTGCAATAGGATCCTATATGTGCAATGTATGCTTTTGCAAGTTTACTAGTATATACACTGATATGAGCCCCAACATTAAAGCAGACCTATCGGCCTCCCCCCACCCCACTCCACTCCCCAAAAATGAGTTTTTCATAAAGATAAAATCTTAATGAAATACTCATTTTGACTGTGTTAGAATTTCCCTGAAATTCCAGCCCAATTGAGAGATATAGATGGACACAGTAGGGACTACTTTGTCTCTGTATTTCTTCTCCATCTCACTTTCTTAGACTCTGGTCGGATTATATGTTTCAATCCCAATGGAATTGGCTGTTTCTATGGAGGATCCATCCTACTGTCTCGCAGGATCCTCCATAGAGTTCAATGCGGTACTCTTCCGCATGACTTTGGCTCCTGACACTAAGGAGGAGCAGACCAAGAAAAATGTCAGCGCCCGCAAGGGACAGGTTCAGGTAAATAAATCTCACCTTTACCTGCTCCCTTTCCCCCCGCCACCGGACCTCTCCAGCGATGTCATCATCGGGGGTCTTAGTGAATTTGGCCTCAGACAGTGACAGTGCCGCTTTAAAACCACTGACAGGTGAAAGGAATAACCTTGATTATATTGTTACAATGTTACCTGTTATGGGGTGGAATTTAACAGGAACTGAACAGTCAGTTCTTGAATTTTATGTGTTGGAAGCAGGAAAATGGGCAAGTGAAATGATCAGAGTGACTTTGACAATGGCCACATAGAGATAGCTAGAGACTGGGTCAGCGCATTTCCAAAATGTCTGGTGGGGGGTTCCTGGTATGCAATGGTTAGTACCTACGAAAAGTGTTGCAAGGAAGGACAAGCGCATAAGGATTATTGGTGCCTAAGGTTCATTGATGCATGTGGGGAGCAAAGGGTAGCCTGTCTGGTCTGACCATACAAAATAGCTACTGCAGACCAGTCAGAGTGCCCATGGTGACCCCTGTCTACTGCCAAAAGTGCCTTCAATAGGCACGTGAGCATCAGAACTGGACCATTAAGCAATGGAAGAAGGTAGCCTTTTCGGATGAATCAAGTTTTCTTTGATAGCAGCTGGATGGTTGGGTGCGTGTGTTTCGTTTACATGGACAAGAGATGGCAGCACAATGCACTATGGGAATAAGGCAGGCCAGCAGAGGCAGTGTTATAATCTGGGCAATGTTCTGCTGGGAAACCTTGGGTCCTGGCATTCATGTAGATGTCACTTTGACACCTACTACCTACTTAGAGATTGCTGCAGACCACGTACACACCTTTATGGCAATGGTCTTCCCTGATGGCAGTTGCCTCTTTCAGCAGTATAATGCTCCCTGCCACACTGCAAAAATTGTTCAGGAATGGTTTGAGAAATGTGACAAAGAGTTAAAGGTGTGCTGGGGACGTGAATCTGTGGGATGTGCTGGACCAGCACATCTGATCCATGGAGGCCCCACCTCACAACATGCCGGACTTAAAGGATCTGCTGCTAATATCTTAGTGCCAGATACCCTAGAACATGTTTAGAGGTCTTCTGGAGTCCATGCTTTGACACATGAGAGCTGTATTGGAAGCACAAAGGGTCCTATACTATATTAGGCAGGTGGGTTCAAAATTATGGCTAATTAGTGTGGATGTACTGGACACTTTCCTTTAAAATGCCTAAATCAGATAAGCCTGAGTTACAAATGATCAATTATAGTATATCGCTATATGTCTATAGCAAATCAGTCTAATAGGATAATTGGCTAAATGCCAAATAGTAGTAAATTGATATAAAAATTTTACTAAAATAGCTGATCTAGAAAAATTCTCCAACTCAAATACAGTCACACCTAAGCTATTTTAGCCTCCAGTTGTAAATCACTTGAATTTGGAGTTGAGTGAATAACACTATAAGTATTTGCCTCCACATTTAGATTATTTATTTTAACAGATTCTCTTGAAGTCCCCAGGTTCTCTGGCTTCCAGAGGAATTCCAGTCGTGAAGTCTCAGCAAGATGACAAAACCCAGAAAACAGCAAATACCAAACAATCTCAACCACCCATTAGTCTTAAGGGTCTCCTGACTGCTCAACGAATTACAAGGGAACTTAAGGTAAAACTTATCCCATCATTTGCTTTCTGTAACCTAGTCTCAGATTAAATATTATGCAAAGTTGTGTTATGCAAAGGCAGTTTCGGGAAATTTAAAACAGCTTGTATAGATTACTCTAGCTATGCCTTTAATGGAACATCTCACTTCCACCTGGTCTAGTTACTAAGTGATGACATGTGAAATTATATTGCAGTGCTCTCAAAAATGGATTGCACTGCAAGAAGAGGGTGTGGGAGAGAGATCTGTGCATCAGAGTCAAACATTTCTTGCTATCGTACACCAGACATTAGTAGAGTGATCACAAGAAGCAGACTACGGACTCTTAACTGGCCTTCTGTAGGTATACAACCTGCGATCTTCCGGATAAGAACCATCAGTCAGATAACCGTAACCTTTTCCATGAGTCTGAAGCGGTATGAGAGCCACTATCAGCTCCTCTGCAGACTGTGACTCCCCATGCCCAAAGTAGGCAAATCTTCTTGATAGTACTGCTACACTGGCCAAGAGCACCGCCACTGCAATGACAGAGGTCGTTGCCACCATCAGCTCCCCTGCTGAAGTGGTGAGATCCCCATCTGCCCAGGTGCTGTAGCTCACTTTTTTTTTGAAAAGCCAAAACTACTCACCTGAGTGTCAGTGCCAGTACGGAATGAGAGTACCCTTCTGAATTGACTCCCAGAAAAACTAAGCACGATTTAAGCACCCACAAAAACTGATAACTGGTAAGGGTGCTCAATTGTCAGTGATCCAAACGGAATGCTAAGTGAATATTAAGATTTAGGTCAAAATAGCACATCTCAAAACCCAGGACTTGGGAACTTTGAAATTTGTTGTCACTTTGATTTTACATTTCAGTGAATAACGCCAACATTAGCAATCATTTGATGAGGTTATCAGATAGGATTAAACTTGACACATTCTGTCTTTCAGAATCGAGCAGCTTTGAGAAGAAAAACCAGAGCTCGAACACAGCACCGGAGATCAGTGGTCATCATCAATGAGCAGGTGAGATGACTTTATGTGCCCACTGCTACTAAAGTAAAAATCCCAAGTGGATTTAAAATTGAAAGTCAAAATGGAAAAATTCTCTAAGTCATTTATGCTTTCAGTTTGGCTACTCTACTGTTATTTCCAAAGGTTCTTCTCTTTTAATATGTCCTGGAAGAGAGAGACATTCAATTATAGATATGGTGATTAATTTTTGCATTCTTTGTTTCTCAAAAAAAAAACATACATCTGACATCAGAATGATTTATTGCATGATACTCTGTTAAATGCCTGATAGACTACAGACATTTTAAACCACTAATACACATCTAAATCCAATCTAATAGTGCACTTGCCACCATACAAGAGTGTGTGCTTAACACCTTATCCCAGGCATTGTTCAATGTACCTTAAACAAATAATCTTAGTACACAAAACTTTACTGGTCCAATTTCTTTATCCTTTATAATTCTGCTTTTTAAAGCATGTATTGTTCTTTTTTTCTGGTAGCGCTATATTATAAATTGTGGTCGTCACAACTCCACCTGTTTGAAGGAGTGTTGTGTTTGTCATCTATACAAAGGAAGTGTTCAAGTGCATGTTTTATGAGGAATCAATAACCGAGAAACGCAAGGAAATGTAAATGTAAACACGAGCTGCGTTCTCCCATTGCAAATACCTTCTCAAAAGGCTAATGATGTCAAAGACAGAAACTTCAATTAGAATTTTGAATCAATGCTGCACACATGCAGTTTATATCTTGGGTAACATTAACTTAAACAGGGATAGAAACTATGTCATAAATATATTGGCATTTCAGCCAATAACATCATAGTTTGAATTCAAATAACTGCACACATGAGAATAAAGTAATGGACGCCTCTTGTATGCCGTGAAATCCGTATTTACCCAAGCTAGAAAGGTAAAAATAAAAAAATTGAAATATATATTCTTTTATTTAAATTGAACAATTTGAACATTGTTGTCTCTATTTACATGGATTTAAAAGAAAAAAAACAAACAAAAAAAACAACAAATTCTCCAGTGAAGACCAGAGAGTACTTTGTAAAATATCAAATACGATTTCTATATTCTGTGCTATTTATGCAACAGACTAATATTCTCTTACTCGGTCAAGGATTTTAAATGAGATTTAACTAAAGCTGGACAAGGTATTTTACAAGTTGTTTATTAGACCACGCCATTAATATATATATATTTTTATGCACATCAAGAAACCAGAGAAAAAGGAAAAATAATTTAATGGAGAAACTCCAGGACTGATGCATTTTGGACACAGTATACCAACAATTATGTCTCTCAAAATGCATCTTTTTTTTTTTGCTTTCTGGACATTTAGAAAATATGTTTAATTTAAATAAATATGATGTGACTGGACCATTACATTAGTATTTATAAAAATATTTTGCTAGGAAGGATATAATTGAGATTTAATCATTTTCAAGAATATTTTTAAGAAGGTTCAGGGATTTGCATCTTCCCATTGTCATGAAGGAGTTTAAAGCAAATGTATTTTAACTTTAAAGGGGAATTCTAAATACCATAAACACTACAGACTGTTGTAGTGGGTATAGTGTTGGCATTTTGTGGTTGTTGCCACTGGTTCTGTGTCAAAGTGTTTTTGAATGGTTTGAC
The DNA here is from genome assembly GCF_036172605.1 of Pelobates fuscus. Classification (NCBI taxonomy): domain Eukaryota; kingdom Metazoa; phylum Chordata; class Amphibia; order Anura; family Pelobatidae; genus Pelobates; species Pelobates fuscus. The sequence goes on from NC_086323.1 coordinate 47,504,533, forward strand.
ATAAACCAAGGGTCTTCCAGGTGACCTAGCCCCTCGTTCACCAGATTGGTAATTTGTAAGTTCCACTTTAGTGACAATATACTTTAAATTTGGATGGAATTGATTGGTTGAGCACGTCATCTGATCATAAGTCCATCTGTACTTTTCAAAATTACAGTGTAAATTCCGCAAGCAATGACAGACCACAGACTGCTTGGGGACCCTTGCTTTTTGTCAAACTGCTCAAAATCAACCAGTGCTTATGGTACTTTGTGCCTTTAATACAGTTCCTCCATATAACACATGTGTGTAACATATATAAAACTTTTATGAGAAAATCAGTATGCTAAAGCAGATATTACCAATTTCGTGGATTATGTGAGTGATCTGGAGAATCACTTGTCCCCATTGCACCCCGACAAAACTTTGGTGAGTTTTCTAATTGAAATAAGTATAACCTGTGAGTACTTTTGAGTTTTGTCTCTTATACACAGGCACCAGATACCTCTGCTAACCCCTCGCAGAAGTTCCCACATACCCAAGCAAAAGAGCTCATCGACGAATTCTTAGATACAAAGCTCAGAGACGTGATCTATGACCCAGACTCGTGCGCTCATCTCACTAAAGACTTGTGCGAAGATATAAAAAGAATGGTACGCAGACTAACTCCACCACGATACAAACTGATCTGCAATATGGCTATTGGAAGTAAAAGTCAAGAAGACGTTATTGTAACCAGTCAGTGTCTGTGGGACTCCCATTCTGACAATGTTACCTCCTGCAGCTATGAGAACCGTACATTGTTTTGTGTCGTTTTGGTGTATACAGTGTATTTTGAATAGTGCAATTCATTTCTCCAACTGCAACATCTAGGGGTCCACAGGTTGGACAGACCTGATGTAAAGGGTAGCAAAGCAATACGATACAAAACATTAAATCTTTTCTGCTTTACGTCTCTACAAAATATTATTATTTTTGCAACTCATGTTTTAAATGTCTAAATAAAATATACCTGACCTTATGTGTCTCCAGCATTCTTACATTACATATATATATATATATATATATCCACTTTTACTTTAATCTATGATAGTGTCATGGAGCCAAGTTCTAATGTTTGTTCATCCGGTTGCGGCAGGTCCGCCCACGCTCTGCCCCCTTGGCTGAGATTATCAAACTTGATGATCTTAGCCAATCCAATACTTTCCCGCAGTAAAGCATTGGGAGGCTATCGCACATGAGTGTCAAAACACTGCTCTGCCAATCAGAATCTCCTCGTAAAGATGCATTGAATCAATGCATTTCTATGGTGAAAGATCAGTGGTGCGCACTGTGCACTTCTTTCAAACTTAAGGCCAAGGAAGCCAAACTGGAAACATAGATGACTTAGAGAATGCTTCTAGTGTGGCTATTTTTACACTTTGAATTCTCACTTTGGTCAATAACCGTGCAAAACTGAATTACCTGTGAATCAAGTGGTTTGTTTGGTTAGCAGAGCAGGCCCAGCCTCACACATTATGAAGCCTGCGTAATTAATCTGCAGCTTCATTTCAGTAATTAAGTGTAGATAAAGCTAGTGGACCGGCCAGCCTCAATTTAACCCACTCTTACACTCCAAGTGGTTCTTCTTTGCTCAGATAGGTCAGAAGAATGCTGTGTTCTGCAAACAATGTTAAGTCAAAATGCCCAAAGCACCGTTGTTGTACCAATTAAAATATGTACAAAACTTAAAACATACATATTACAAAACACTCCAAACATTCACACACAAACTCAGTCCCCATGGTATATCTCAATAGAACAATGAACTATATAAAAAAAAAAAAAAAAAATTATTTTCCCAAAAAAAACTAAACATTTTAATAAAAAAATAAATAAATAAATCACAGTTAAAATATAAATAAAGAACTGTCCGGCTTTCCCAGCTGTTTCAGCATTTCTCTCATATCCTCATTAAATGTTAACGAGCCACAGATAAGTATATAGGACTCTCGTCTGCACGTTTCCAGCATGTTTGCCATGAAGTTGGGGTCCATTCTCCCGATCTTTGTGTTCTCCTGGTAGCTCATGGGCAAGTTTCCTAAAGACTTCTCCTGCATCCCAAATACAGAATAGACAGGTATTAATAAACCAGGTTTAATGTGTTGCACAAAACCATGGATATGGCTAGAATTAATTGAGTATTATAGTTATTAATACTATATTAATCTTCCTAGTAGCAAGAACAAATACATGTATTGTTTGGAAGGACAATAACAAAAATGCTAGTGTGATAGAATAATATAAAATGCTATGAATTGAATAGAGGTTTAGCTCCATTCACGGCTTCAGAAGCCAAACGCATGTTAAAGGCTTCTAAATCACTTATATGATTGGGTTGCCCAGTGACACCATTACTAAGCGATATAAAACACTCCCTTACATCTCAGTGGGGAGCTGAACATTCCAATTCCTTTTCTTAACTCTTTGCATTGCATTAACAATTAGTTAAATATACACATTTGTGGCCTGGCATGGTCACTAACTAGCACCAGTTATTTAATATCTTTTTCTGATTATCAGCTGGTATTACATGAGTGTTTTGAACGCAATCACAATCTGACAATAAAGGATCCTTTTTTTTTTTTTTTATTCTTAATTTTTGTTAGTGCAAGTGAGTACAAACGTGCTTGCAGCGCCACAATAGCGAGTGCGAGCAATTCAGAAGCAATCTTTGGCATAGCTAAGACTTTGCACATTTTTAGTTCAATAGAAAACAAACTTTGGCATATCTAAGACTTTGCACATTTTTTTTTTTTTTTTTAATTCTTTATTTTTCGTGCTTGATTTTACAATTTGGCCTGTAGAGCCACGACAGCACAACAAACCGATATAAACAAAACTGTTATACAACATCATGGCAGAAAAAATAAATGCGTGGGTAATGCCTCTGGGTTCCCGGCCCTGTGATTCGCATCCCAGGTGGGGCAGGGTATGGATGGGGAGGTTGGTGCGGCAGTTGTGCGCCTGAGGGTCTTGCTCTCACCTCCTGTCCCCTGTGGTTCTGCTCCCCTGTGGTTCTGCTCCCCTGTTGGCTGGGGTGAGGGCAAGTCGGGACGAGACTTCTTTTGCCGTTCCTTCAGATTGTCCCAGAAGCTAGTAAAGATGGCTTCTAGGCGTTGCGATAAGTCTGGTTGTCTTTGTGTTACATGCAATCTGTGCTGGTTGTGCGGGATGCTGCCAGTCGCCATTTTGCCTGCGCCACGTGGAGTGCTGCTTTCCCGCCTCTCGGAGTCATGTCGCAGGAGAGGTCTTGGCTGGCTGCCCCAGATGTCTAGTGAGGACCGGGATGACCCCCGCCGGTCCATGGGGGGGGGGGGGGGGAGGGTAGGCAGTGGCTTTGCTGAGGATTCTGTCCCAGGCTTCACCTGTACGGAGAGTGGCCGCCTCTCCTCGGTTTGACCGTGGGTAGGCCTCATCTGCTTGGTCGGGTTCCCGGGCATACTTCGTCTCAAGTCGGGTGTCTGAGTGTGCCCCCAGGTTTCCCAGTTTGTTTTCCTGCCGCCTTGCTGGTGTGTCTTCCGATTTTTGGGGTATATATCCCAATTTGTGTCGCTTGTGAGCCGGAGCTGTGTCTCGGCACGTCTATCCAGCTCGGCGGTTAGGCTCGGCCCCCGACTTTGCACATTTTTAGTTAAGTAGAAAACAAACTTTGGCATAGCTAAGACTTTGCACAGTTTTACATGCATAATGTTTTATAAGTAAGTGGAGACGTAAGGGTAGGAACATATTTAGTACATGCTTAACATAGCTGACTAACTACCACTTTGTTGTGTAGGATGCTTATGGTGTGAGAGAACATCATTATAAGACAATGTGTTGTTGTACTTGCTGAAACTAGCTAAAACATACATGTGATGTCAGTTAGTAGTCACATTTATGAAGCAATAGACATGTAGATTATTGTATATGATATAAGCTTGTTTACTCAATTGCCTATCTGACCACTGGGGTTATACCGCTGTTATAGTCTATGCAAGGCAGGTGGAGGGTAATTGCAGGGGTGAGAATATTTGGCTGCAATTTATTATCGGGCGCACTAGGTCTTAGGCTGCTGGTTTTGGACCTGAGGCTGCTGTTTCTGGTAAAGGCCGTGTGCTGTGGGTTTTGAGTGTCTCTGTGCTTGTTCAGATGCCTGATGGGGGTAGTAGGGACCTTCCCGTCCATCTGGGTGTCTTAGGTGCTCTGCCGATTGCGGTGGGTCTCCCACCTTTGACAGGCATAATGTCCAGTGGAGCATCACACTTGTCCTGCGTGTGGGTGGTATGGAGGTCCCCATGCAGAGGTGCGCCGCAGCTTGGGATCGTCGCTCGCTTCCCGCTCAGCATTGGGCGTCCAGTTCAGGCGGGGGATCTCTCTCCTCCAGACAGAGGTGGTCAGTGGATCTTTCAGATACCCTGCCTCCATTTGTTCCACCATGGCCTCGGGATCTCAGTGGTACGGCAGTAGATGGCAAAGTGCCGCGAGCCGCCGCCATTTGCGAGGTAGGCCTTAAGTTCGCTGTGTCCCCCAGACGCCCCACAGCTTGGGCTCTCTCCAGTGGGGACCGGGATGACCCCCCGGTCCAGAGGGGGGGGGGGCAACGGGACCGGCTGGCAACCCAGGCATTTGGCATGTGGTACCCGGGAGGGGAGACCCGGCAGCGGCCGTCCACCTCGCTCTCCCCCACGAGTAGGCCGCGGTCCCCGAAGCTTCGTGTGCTCCCCAGGGGGTACAAAACTCCCGATCTTGGGGTCCGCTACCTCTCCCACAGCCATGGGCATATCGTGAGTTCACTTTTGTTGCATAATCTTGCTCTTTGTAGCCTAAGAGGCCCGGTGTCTCTGGAGCCCCTCCGGCATGCGACCGGTTAGCATGGCGGTCCGGCCCCGCCCCCCATAAAGGATCCTTTTTATGCTAGTAATGCTGCCAATGTAAGACAACATAATTTACTTAACTGGACTTAACTCTTGTTGCCATCATCAATAACTCAATATTAAGCTCAATAGGCCAAGTAAAAAGGTGATATTGCAGGCTTTGCTTCTACATCACAGGCTGAATGGCTATCCATGATAAGCAATGTGTGTGACATTAACCCATCGTGTTTCTTTAAAGTTTTTCAAAGCAATCATTTAGGATACAATGGATGTGTGTTTTTCTTGTGTTATCAATTTGACAATGTTATTTTACTGTAACAATGTTTGTTTTCTATTTGCTTTAAGTGATCGAGGAATGATTTGGCGACATTGCTTGCAAAAGCCATGAACTCTGGAGAGATGTTTATGGTGTTTAACCAGCTCATGTGCGCCATCATTGATAATTTCCGTGTTATTAGTTATTTAGTTTAAAAATCATTTTCTGTTTTTTATGATGTCCTTTCTACTGTTGAAATCAATAAAGGCAAAATGATGATTGGCATTAACATTTACAGCACAATCTGTTTTAGTACACGAAGGCCTAAACAATCTTTATTTCATGACGGAGCACCAAGTCTGGGATAATGTTTGGGAGATACTTTCTCATTTTGAAGCCAAGTGACAGACAGTCTATGCAGCCCCATGATGAGATATTTATAGGAACTGACTGTAGCCATGATACAGTTAGACTTTGCCTTAATGTTTAATAGGACGTTATTAGTTTACATATTTCAGACTTTGTTCTAAAAAACAATGCAACCACTTTGTCTGAAATAAGGAAACCGTTTTCAGTGATTCAGCTTATAACTATGAGAAATCATTCTGTAACACATACTCAAACTGTGACGCGTTTGATTTACGAGATCAATATATATGATGTCTGAAAGGTCCAAGAATTGAGCCCTTTGGACTTCACAAGCAACTTTAAGAGAATGGGGGACATAGTTAGCTAAGGACACAAACTGGGCCCTGTCAGAGAAGTGTGATTGAAACTAGTTTGGATACGCACCACCTTTACCTGAGTTTTTGTTTTGTTTTAAAGGGCCAAAGCATGCCCAATCCCCCAGTCCCCATTTGCAATGGCCACAGTGTCACCAAAGGGGAGAAAATAGACACAGAAAGCAAATTTAGCATGGAAAACAACCAAGTGCCCAAGGTATAGCATAAAACTGAAAATGTCTCTTTACACTTACTTTATTAATAAAATGAAATACCCACGCAGAGGCAGATAAGTCCAAATGGTCTATTTACCTGGCTGAGCACATAAAATATTCTAACATTCCAGAATCGCGCTTGCTCCTGTAGAAAACTCTTCAAATACAGTTTCTCATATGTACGACAGCAAATGACCAGCGTTATAAACGTTTCATCGTCTTCATTATCTGTCACAGAACTGAGAATGGGCAGCATCGGGGCAATACCAGTACCCGAGCACAGCATAACGAGCTCTCCATACTGTAAGAACAAAGAGGGCTAGACTTGGAATACAAATCAGATATGCTCAAATGTTATCATATCACGGTACAGGGTCATCGGGGTGGGGATTAACTACTAAAAAGGGGCCTTTGTCTGAAAAAGCACAAACAATAAATCACACAGTATACATCATTAATTTCACTGGTTTTAGTTTCTGAGTGGCACATATGTCTTACTCATTAATACATAATAGATCCCAGGGTACATCATGAATTTCTATATATAAATATATAGCTAATCGGGGATGGGGTGACCAATAACATTCTGGAGCTTGCATTCTAAAGCAACTTCTGGGATATAGACTGCATGGATAACTCTTGGAGTCATAAATCTATCTACCAGGATCATTACATAATAACTACCAAGCTATCTGTAAATATGGCAGTTACTCTCAGATTTCTGACCTGATTGGGTCTGTATGAAAATCCTCCAAATGGTCCCCGACATTCAATCCAGTCTCCTTCTTTCCAACCCGTTATAAACTGTGACATCAGGCCATGCTCATATATCTGCAGTAACCATAAATATAAACATTTCATTAAGACATTATTGCCCACTGTTATCCTTTCTAATGTAACCTATTTCTGTGCCCACAAATAGTTTAAGGTATTTTTACTGTGGGTCTGTATAGAAGTGCCCTGGTCCAGATATCATTTTTGCCAATGAATCTATATAAAATATGCTATGTGGACAAAAGTATTGGTTCACAATCAGACCCATATCCACAGGTGTATAAAATCAAGCACCTGGCCATGCAGTCTGCATTTACAGACATTTGTGAGAAATATGGGTCATTTTGAAGAGCGTGGTACTGTGCAATAAGTCAGTTTGTGAAATTTCATCCCTGCTTGATATTCCACAGTCACTTGTAAGTGGTATTACTGGAAATTGACGTGTTTAGGAACAGCAGCAAGTCAGCCACCATGTGGAAAACCACGTATAGTTACAAAGTGGGGTCACCAAGTGCTAAGGCGCATGATGCGTAAACGTTGTCAACAGTCTGCTAATTCCATAGTCAAAGAGCTCCAAACTTCAACTGGTATTAATATAAGCAGAAAATCTATGGGGCAGGAACTTTATGGAATGGGATTCCATGGCCGATCAGCTGAATGTAAGCCTCACATCACCAAGTAAAATGTCCAGCGTCAGATTGAGTAGTATTAAGCACACCACCACAGGACTCTGAAGCGACGAATCATACTTCTCTGTTTGGCAGTCTGATGGGCGAGTCTGGGTTTGGTGGATGCCAGGACAATGTTAGCTGCCTGACTGCACTGTGCCAACTGTAAAGTTTGGTGGAGGAGGGATAATGGGGCTGCTTTTCAGGGGTTGGACTTCCAGTGCAGATAAATCTTAATGCTTCAGCATACCAAGACATTTTGGACAATGCTATGCTTTCAACTTTGTGGGACCAGTTTGGGGAAGTCCATTTTCTCTTCCAGCATGACTGTGCCCCAGAGCACAAAGCAAGGTCCATAAAGACATGGTTAGATGAGTATGGTGTGGACGAATTTGACTGGCCTGCACTAAGCCTTGATCTGAACCCCATTAAACACCTTTGTGATGAAGTGGAACGAAGAGTGTGAGCCAGGACTTCTCGTCCAACATCAGTTCTACTCACAAATGCTCTACTGGATGAATGGGCACAAATTCCCACAGAAACACTCCTAATCTTGTGGAAATCCTTCCCAGAAGAGTGGAAGCTGTTATAGGGACCAACTATCTATTAATATCTATGTATTTAGAATGCGATGTCATAATAGTCCCTATTAGTGTAATGACCAGATGTCCCAATGTCCATACAGTGTATAATCATATCAGGATTTTAAATGGTAATCCTGAAAGCAATACAGGTGTCAAGATATTACCTTTAACCTATCAAAGAATAGTTTGAATCTCCAAGGCTTGGCCTGTCTGCAGATAATGCAGATTTTTTTTAAATACTCGTATAAACTCACACAGTTTTAGAAAAACACAGATGGACTGCACCAAAAGACTTCCTGCACCGTAATCCTTACAGTAAGCTCTAGTGGTTATAGTGTTTAAAATGTCCCTCTCAAAAGACAATGTCCTACATTATCATAACATACTGAAAAGGCTTTTCACAGAGGAATTCCTGAATTGTCGTTTAAGAGGTTTCCATACTGGACATCAAACCTAAAAAGTCTACATAGGGGTTTTAATACATAGACCAACTGCAATGGTTTCTTTGTTTAAAAAAAACCAAAAAAAAAAAAAAAAAGCCTTCTGGGTAAACTTCGGTGATTACAGCCCTGAATTTTTTTTTTTTTTTTTTTAAATCTTCTCTATTTAAGATGTAATCGGCCTAATGGGAGCATAAAAAAAAATCATACCTGGTATTAAAACCACACCATCTATTCCTCTTTCGTTTTCTTGCCTTGAACCATCAATTATAAAGTCCAAAGTGCAAAATCCCAAACAAAGAGATATGGCTTGCAGGTGTATATTTCATCATTAGAAAATCGTCAGTATTTAGTTTTCTAATCTTATCAGCATTGGAAAAGTCTACTTGGATAAACGGTCATGTCTGCTTGCACACGATTATATATATATATATATATATTCACGTATATAAACATAGCATCATAAATAGCTTGTCATTGCCATCATGGGATATGTTGTGGCAGGTTTCTTTCCATGATGCATTTTATTCATATCTCACAGCAAACTGACAAACATTACAGATCATACCTTGATTAAAACGTCAAAGTGGCCTCTTGTATCCAGACGACTAATTGGCGTGTAGGCTCTCTGGATTTCCAAACCTTTTACAATCCCTCTATAAATGAAAGAAACTGTTGGTATACACCAGAGGTGGCTGACTTCTAATTAGTGAGGCCTACATTTATTCAAGCGTCACAGAGCCATGAGGTTGGCTGAGCTTAATTGGAAAATAAAGAACAGTTGGAGGTCAGTGGTTTTACGCTATCAGACTGTGTTATGGGAGTTGAACAGGTGCACTCTTAAAACCTCTTTCTAGGGTTAGTATGTGCGGTTACGTATAGAAGTACTTAAAACTTTATTATTATTTTTTTTATACGCCAACATATTCTGCATTGCTTTATAATCATAGAAAGGAGAGATTTAGAGGTGAAGATGGCCCTGCTCAAACAAACTTACAATCTGTGATGATTAGAGGAAGGTGGATATATATATCGTTAAGTGTCTTGCTCAGGGAACATGGGTTTCCCAGTTCTAAGGCAGTGATATCACTAGTGGTCTAACTAGCTCGGTTAAAACAGAGAATTTAAAATGCAGACATTGTAGCATTGCTACAACTTTTTAACTTTGCTGTGCCCCAAACACCAATCTTTGACAGAGCTCCAGCTATGAAAATAGAAAAACAAGGCGTGTGCTCTGTAGTCCAGTGTAGTCTCTGTAATGCAGTAGTTACCTGGTAGAGAATGCTTCTTATACTACCTGCCTTCCACTGAATGGTTACCTGAAAACAATGTGCTGCCCTAACATATGCCCCAAACTGCTCCCGTTTGGGAGATGAAATCGGTAACGATTTGTATCATCTGTTTCTCGTTCCACTAGGATGAGTCTGAATGCAGTGAATGTTTCTGAGTTTAGGACTGAGCCACTGTTCTGCAAAACAAGAGCATATTACAGGAAAAATTCATATCAATATTATTTTTAAAACAGCACCAACACATTCAGCAGCGCTGTACAATTGTGGATAAAACATGCAAGTAAACTCTACAAGAAATGCTTGACTTAATCTTTAAGAAAAAAACATATTAAAACCACTACAAAACCTGCTACAATAGAATACCAAGAAATGACAGAAAGGCAAAGGAAGTAGATGGTTAATAAACACCACAAGAAATTAGGGGGAACCCCCTTGCACAGAGCCAGAGCAACCTCTTGTTTATGACTGGCAACTACTTGCCAACAGCCTGGAACTCTGAGCCGGAACAGAGGTTAGGCACGTCCCGCTAGAACTTCATTAAATGATTACTCAGGCTACATACTTCCAATCCAAGCACTTTTTGGAATGTTTAATATTGAGAGCAAGCCCTGTTTAAGGATGTATGACTTGTTACCTGTACTACTGGGGAACATTGTGTTTTATGGTTCATATTGTACGACACCCTGTTGTCTGGATGTTAATAAAATCATCTTCAGTTAATGTAGTTATCCCTACACAAACAGTGGCACCAGGTAGGGAGCCTTTTGTCACAGATGATTGTCCCCTTTATTATTGTTTCCTAGAAATATGTGTCTGTTGTCACAATTAAGAGTTGTTTTACCCCTTCACTTGGAAAAGGGCTATAGTCACTTTGGCGATTCTTTCCCAGTGCTAGGGGACTTTGTCGGAGGTACTCGGTCGGAGGTACAGGAGCTCTGTCGCAGATACATCCCCTCCTACATATGTGCTTCATCTAGTTGCAAGCATGAGAAACTGATCACTAAATGTCCATCCAGATATCAGGAATGTCACACTCGCTTACCTCAACTTTTCTCCTGGATAGCAGGCTTGTGTCTCCAAGCTCCTTGGCTTTCTCCCAACGTTCTAGGTCAGATTGGTAGATATCAAATACACAAGGTGAGCAGCCACTGCCACAGCACTGAGCAGGAGAAGGTTCTGTAGGTTTCAGAGAGAGCCAGTCAATCTCATCCTCACACATCACCTGGCAAGAGAAACAGACTGTGAGGCTCCCAGAAAAGCCCGAAAGGGAGATAGTGTCTGATACTGGACAAAGGCTCTGGATGTGAACAATAAATCAGTACTTACTGAAGTGTCTGTCTTGAACCCAGGCGTTGGCTACCAGGGACTCTGACACATCACTCTCTCTATGTGCACCTTATAAAAACACATGATTTTAGCAAAAGAGATTGGAGTACAAGCAGCTGGATACAATCTGTCGTAACGCTAGGCCTATGAAATATGCAATTTATGTCTCGATTACATTTTTTTGGAAAAGCTTTTCAAATTATTACATTTATTTTTGGATAAACTTTTACAATTATTTAACATTCAAAAATATTTTCTTTTATATAGAAATATATTCCTTCCCTGGAAAAAAAAATCATTTGAAAAGCTTACGCAGGAATTTAAAATGAAGGCCATAATGGCGTCCTCCTTCTTTACAGGACGAAATGGTATAAACACATTTATACGGGAAAAGGGAATTATCGCTGTTATAAAAGTGGTAGTTCGTCTTTAAAGTACCGTATATACTCGAGTATAAGCCGACCCGAATATAAGACGAGGCCCCTAATTTTACCCCGAAAAACCGGGAAAACGTATTGACTCGAGTATAAGACTAGGGTGGGAAATGCAGCAGCTACTGGTAAATTTCAAAATAAAATTATATCCCCCAAAAATTATATTAATTGAATATTTATTTACAGTGTGTGTATATAATGAATGCAGTGTGTGTGTGTGTGAATGCAGTGTGTGTGTGTATGAGTGCAGTATGTGTGTGCATGAATGCAGTGTGTGTATGATGGCAATGTGTGTGTGTGTGAATGCAGTGTGTGTGTGTATGAGTGCAGTGTGTGTGTGTATGACTGCAATGTGTGTGTGTATGAATGCAGTGTGTGTATGAGTGCAGTGTGTGTGTATGAGTGCAATGTGTGTGTGTGTGTGATGCAGAGTGTGTTTGTGTATGTGATGCAGAGCCTTGGTGGGGGGTGGGCATTTTTATTATTTTTTTAAAATTATTATTTTAATATTTTATTTTATTATTATTTTTAATATTATTAATATTTTATTATTATTTAAATTTGTATTTATTTATTTTTTTGTCCCCCCTCCCTGCTTAATACCTGGCCAGGGAGGGGGGCTCTCATTCCCTGGTGGTCCAGTGGTGTGCACTGTGTAGGAGGGGGCTAGCAGGAAGCGTTTACTTACCTTTCCTGCAGCTCCTGTCAGCTCCCTTCTCTCTCCTCTGGTCAGCTCCACTGCAAGTCTAACGGTGTGAGTACCGCGCGGAGCGTTGCCACGGTCTGACTCCGCGGCTCTCGCGAGACTTGCAGTGGAGGAGAAGGGAGCTGACCGGAGGAGAAAGAAAGGGAGCTGACAGGAGCTGCGGGAAAGGTAAGTAAACGCTTCCTGCCAGCCCCCAACAGGACCGCCGGGTTTGTAATGAGCCCGGCGGTCCTGTTCTGTATTATGGCAATGTAAGTTGCCATAATACAGACATTAACTCAAGTATATGTCGAGTGGGGGTTTTTCAGCACAAAAAATGTGCTGAAAAACTCGACTTATACTTGAGTACCGGGGAAAGTACTCATCAAAGACTAAATTAAGTCTGCCGTACAGACACTCATTTACAATCATTATCATAACTGATGTCATTTTACTTATAAAGAGCCAATGGCTATAGTATTCATCAGCCCAAATACATAGAACAGAAACCAAAAAGAGCTACCTGCGCTCCATCTGAAATCCTTTTGCACATATGCATTAAACAAAAGTGTTCAATAAATGAAAGCAGTAAAAATAAAAAAAAAGTTTTAAAGTTTTACATTGGATTGACCGAGTAGGTTTATTTTTGGGGGGCACACATAGGCCTTTACTATGAGAAATCCGGTATTTGCTCACAATTTCACAGCATAGAGACGTGTTCTAAATCGGAATTTATTCACTAAACTCTGACAGTGTTATTCACTAACGGGGTTACTCAAATAAGTGAGAAGTCAAGGTGAACTCAAAGATAATTTTTAATTTAAAGGGACACTATAGTCACCAGAACAACTACAGCTTATTGAATTTGTTCTGGTGAGTAGAATCATTACCTTCAGGCTTTTTGCTGTAAACACTGTCTTTTCAGAGAAATTGCAGTGTTTACATTACAGCCTAGTGATAACTTCACTTGCCACTCCTCAGATAGCTGTTAGAGATCCTTCCTCGGTCATGGCTGCCTAAAAGGCATCCAAACATTCAGTGTCTCCTCCCTCTGCATGCAGACACTGAACTTTCCTCATAGAGATGCATTGATTCAATTCATCTCTATGAGGAGATGCTGATTGGCCAGGGCTGTGTTTGAATCATGCTGGCTCTGCCCCTGATCTGCTTCTTTGTCAGTCTCAGCCAATCCTATGGGGAATCACTGTGATTGGATCAGGCTACCACTTCTGATGATGTCAGCAGATTGCTTTTTTTTCTGAGTCAAACAGCATGCAGAGTTACAGCTTCAGGCTTGAATACAGTAAGATTTTGCTATATTTATGGAGGCATAAGGGGCCCAGGGGGGCTAGATGGTGGTTTTAACACTACAGGGCCAGGAATACATGTATGTGTTCCTGACCCTATAGTGATCCTTTAAGGTCAAAATAGCCAAACAGGAAAAATTATAGTCACCAGAACAAGTAGAGCTTAACCCCTTAAGGACCAAACTTCTGGAATAAAAGGGAATCATGACATGTCACACATGTCATGTGTCCTTAAGGGGTTAAAGGGACACTATAGGCACCCAGACTACTTCAGCTCATTGAAGTGGTCTGGGTTTATAGTCCGTTCCGATGCTAACACAAGGCGGCACAGGAGTCTAACTTAAGGGCACACAGGCCTGGGGACGAAAAGGTCCAGGTAACAGGCAGGAGGGACTAATGCGAGAGCGGCCGAACCAGAGCCAAAGGACATCAGCGCTGGACTCAGGTAAGTGACTTCTGCACCATGGGGAGGAGGGGGAGGGCACAAAGGAGGGGGCATTATAGGAAGCTATAGTGCCAGGAAAACAACTTTTTTTGTTTTTGTTTTCCTGGCACTAGAGTTTCCCTTTAACCCCTTAAGGACTGAGCCAAATGTACAAGTTGTGAACAAAACAAAACGTAAACAAAACCTGGCATTTGCGCTATATGTCTGTCCAACCGTAATTCACCTCTTTCATATTAAATGCACCCCCCCTTATTATATATCATTTTATTCAGGGGAAACAGGGCTTTCATTTAATATCAAATATTTAGCCATGAAACATAATTTAATATGAAAAAAATGGGAGAAAATAAGAAATGTTGTTATTTTTTTAGTTCTACATGACATTTTAACTGTCAATGTCATAATACTGTTTGCTTTTACTGCAATAAAATACACATATTTGTATTCAGCAAAGTCTCACGTGTAAAACAGTACCCCCTATGTACAGGTTTTATGGTGTTTTGGGAAGTTACAGGGTCAAATATAGCACGTTACATTTGAAATTGAAATTCGCCAGATTGGTTACGTTGCCTTTGAGACTGTATAGTAGCCCAGGAATTAAATTTACACCCATAATGGCATACCATTTGCAATAGTAGACAACCCAAGGTATTGCAAATGGGAATGTCCAGTCTTTTTTAGTAGCCATTTGGTCACAAACACTGGCCAAAGTTAGCGTTCGTATTTGTTTGTGTGTGAAAAATGCAAAAAACGCCAATTTTGACCAGTGTTTGTGACTACGTGGCTACTAAAAAAGACTGGACATACCCCATTTGCAATACCTTGGGATGTTGTCTTCTATTGCAAATGGTATGCCATCATAGGGGTAATTTTCATTCTTGGGCTACCATAGGGTCACAAAGGCAACGTAAGCAATCTGGCGAATTTCAATTTCAAATGTAACGTGCTATATTTGACCCTGTAACTTCCCAAAACACCAGTAACAGTTGTTAATAGTAACCCCCATGTACAGGTTTTATGGTGTCTTGGAAAGTTATAGGGTTAAATATAGTGCTAGCAAATTAAATTCCCTATACTTTCAGCATGGGTTGTCAGGCAGGTCCCGCTAATTGTAATTAATTAGGATACCTAATTATGTAAAAAAAAACGTATATATATATATATATATATATATATATAAAAAAATGTTTAATATTTTTATTTATATATAGGTATATATATAGTGATATATACGTATATATTTATGTATATAGATATATATATATTATTTCGTTCTACGTGTATTTTGATATAAATATAAATATATATAAATATTTTGTAATTATTTATTTTTAATTTTATTTTTTTACGTATTTACATATTTTTTTAATGTAATTATATATATATTTAATCAGTATCAGTCTACGTGTAATTTGATATTAATATATAATATATATATAATTATATATATATTAATAGTAAAATACACCTAGACAGTGTATGTGTATGTATGTATGTATATGTGTATATGTGGATATATATATATACTTAGATCATAATATAATATATATATATGATCTAAGTATATATATATATATATATATATTTTTTTTTTTTACACTTATTTAATTTATTTTAATTTGATTTCCAGCCAGCAGGGGGACTAACTGTCATTACAGTTAGTCCCCCTGCTGGCATTGCTGCAGCCAGCTATCCCGGCCATGTGATTGTGAGGTCCTCGCAAGGACCTCACTCTCACATGGCCCGGGGGGGCTGAAGAGGGCGGACGTGCCGCGGGGGGCTCCCTGGGAGTCCCCCCAACCGCGATCGCCGGCGTGGGATCGCCGGCGACCGGGTAAGTAAAAAAAAAACGGAGGGCGTACAATTACGCCCGGCGGCGTTTAGAGCCGTTAAAAAAAGGACGTAATTGTACGCCCTGCGGTCTTAAGGGCTTTTTAATGTAAACACTACCTTTCCAGAGAAAAGGCAGTGTTTACATTCCTGCCGAGGGACAACTCCAGTGGCAGTCACTCAGACTGTCACTAGAGGTGCTTCCTGCGTCAGTACTACTGGAGACTCAAAACATTCCCCATAAAGAGGCACGGAGTTGGGCCAGGATCAAGACCGGCACGATAAGGTGAATAAAATAGCTTTTTTAACAAAGGGGAGGGGGTGCATCTAAACTACGGCTTCAAACTATAGTTTCAGGAATACACAGGGCTGCCATCATGAATGTTGGGGCCCTAACACAGCTCAAGGTCTGGGACCCTAGTCCCCACCCCCAAGCCAGCATACAGGGCCCTCCCCCCAAGCCAGCATACAGGGCCCTCCCCCCAAGTCAGCCCACAGGGCCAACCCCTTAACCCACCCACAGTGCCTTCCCCTGAGTCTGCCCACAAAGATGCAGTGTGTGTGTGTGTGTGTATAGAGTAGATACAGAGTGTGTTTTTGTAGTGGATGCAGTGTATGTGTTTGCACCGGCCCTGTGTTTGCCCAGGGCCGGTGCAAGGATTTTTGCCGCCCTAGGCAAAAGTAAAGTTTGCCGCCCCCCCCCATGTGACATCACAATGCCCCACCCATATGATCTGCCACTTGAACTATCGCCAGTGCTGCAGTGCCGCCGTGTTTACATTAAAAGGCCTGCAGGGACAGGCTATAGACACCAGAACCACTACATTAAGCTGCAGTGGTTCTGGGGACTATAGTTTTTCTTTAATGTGAGGTAAATTAGAGATTAGTGCCACGAATAATATACTAGATTGCCTACTTACAACCAGATGAGGATGATGATGGGCTCTAGCTGCAGTCTGGCACCACTGGTCTGGTGTAGAACAGGCTCTCTGGAGGCTGTTTGTAACTGTGGTCACAAAAATCAATGTTCTGGGAGAACGGGAAGCAGCTCCCTTTTTTGGGGGCCCTTTACACAGCTCAGGGTCCACCTTCAGGTTCAGGTTCAGGTTCCACCAATGAGTTTGTTCACAGGGGGTGGAGTGTGTAGGGGATGTCCTGATATGTGTGTAAGGAATGCATTGTGTGAATCTGTGTTTGTATGTGTAAGGGCTGCAAGGTGTGTTTCTGTGTATGTACGGGATGCAGTGTGTGCGTCTGTAAGGGGTGCATTGAGTGTGTGTGTACAGGGTGCATTGAGTGTGTGTAAGGAATGAATTGTGTGTTTCTGTGTGTGTAAGGGTTGCATGATTGTGTGTGTGTGTTTGTGTGTGTGTGTGATGGATGTCAATCTCTTTCTCCCCCTCCCTCCCTTGTCACTCTCTTTCTCCCCCCTCCCTCCCTTGTCACTCTCTTCCCCCCCCTCCCTTGTCACTCTCTTTCCCCCCCTTCCTCCCTTGTCACTCTCTCCCCCCCTCCCTCCCTTGTCACTCTCTACCCCCCTACCTCCCTTGTCACTCTCTTTTCCCCCCTCCCTGCCTTGTCACTCTCTTTTCCCCCCTCCCTCCCTTGTCACTCTCTTCCCCCCCTCCCTCCCTTGTCACTCTCTTTCCCCCCCTCCCTCCCTTGTCACTCTCTTTCCCCCCTCCCTCCCTTGTCACTCTCTTCCTCCCCCTTCCTCCCTTGTCACTCTCCCCCCCTCCCTCCCTTGTCACTCTCTCCCCCCCTCCCTTGTCACTCTCTCCCCCCCTCCCTCCCTTGTCACTCTCATTCCCCCTCCCTCCCTCCCTTGTCACTCTCATTCCCCCCCCTCCCTCCCTTGTCACTCTCTTTCCCCCCCTCCATCCCTTGTCACTCTTTCCCCCCCTCCCTCCCTTGTCACTCTCTTTCCCCCCTCCCTCCCTTGTCACTCTCTTTCCACCCTCCCTCCCTTGTCACTCTCTTCCTCCCCCTTCCTCCCTTGTCACTCTCTCCCCCCTCCCTCCCTTGTCACTCTCTCCCCCCTCCCTCCCTTGTCACTCTCTCCCCCCTCCCTCCCTTGTCACTCTCTTCCCCCCCTCCCTCCCTTGTCACTCTCTACCCCCCTCCCTCCCTTGTCACTCTCTCCCCCCCCTCCCTTCCTTTGTCACTCTCTCCCCCCCCTCCCTCCCTTGTCACTCTCTCCCCCCCCTCCCTCCATTGTCACTCTCTCCCCCCTCCCTCGTCACTCTCTCCCCCCCTCCCTCCCTTGTCACTCTCTCCCCCCCTCCCTCCCTTGTCACTCTCTCCCCCCTCCCTCCCTTGTCACTCTCTCCCCCCCTCCCTCCCTTGTCACTCTCTCCCCCCCTCCCTCCCTTGTCACTCTCTCCCCCCCTCCCTCCCTTGTCACTCTCTTCCCCCCCTCCCTCCCTTGTCACTCTCTTCCCCCCCTCCCTCCCTTGTCACTCTCTTCCCCCCCTCCCTCCCTTGTCACTCTCTTCCCCCCCTCCCTCCCTTGTCACTCTCTTCCCCCCCTCCCTCCCTTGTCACTCTCTTCCCCCCCTCCCTCCCTTGTCACTCTCTTCCCCCCCTCCCTCCCTTGTCACTCTCTTCCCCCCCTCCCTCCCTTGTCACTCTCTACCCCCCTCCCTCCCTTGTCACTCTCTACCCCCCTCCCACCCTTGTCACTCTCTTTTTCCCGCTCCCTCCCTTGTCACTCTCTTTCTCCCCCCTCCCTCCCTTGTCACTCTCTTTCTCCCCCCTCCCTCCCTTGTCACTCTCTTTCTCCCCCCCTTGTCACTCTCTTTCTCCCCCCTCCCCCCCTTGTCACTCTCTTTCTCCCCCCCTTGTCACTCTCTTTCTCCCCCCCTTGTCACTCTCTTTCTCCCCCCCTTGTCACTCTCTTTCTCCCCCCCTTGTCACTCTCTTTCTCCCCCCTCCCTCCTCTCTTTCTCCCCTCCTCCCCACTCTCTTTCTCCCCCCTCCCTCCTCCCCACTCTCTTTCTCCCCCCACCTCTGTTGTACAGGGCTCGGCCACGCTACAACAGAGGTGGGGGGAGAAAGAGAGTGGGGAGGAGGGAGGGGGGAGAAAGAGAGTGGGGAGGGGGGAGAAAGAGAGTGGGGTCAGTCCCTCTCCTCATGCTGCGCCCGGGCGGTGCGCCCTCATGGACGCACCAGCCCGGGCAAAGCTGCAGCTGCCTGAGGCTCTCTGCAGAGCGCTCGGGCGGCTGCAGCATGATGGGGGCCGGTGCTCCTGGCGGCGCCCCTTCCCAAGGGGCGCCCTAGGCGGCTGCCTAGTCCGCCTAACAGGTAGCGCCGGCCCTGGCGGTGGTGCCCAAAAGGTAGAACCCCAGATGTTGCAGAACTACAACTCCCATGATGTTTTACATGCCTTTAGAATGGCAAAGCATCATGGAAGCTGTAGTTTTAAAACATCTGGGGAATCTACCTTTTGAGCACCCCTGGTGTAGAAGATGCAGTGTGTGTATAGTGGATGTGGTGAGTGTTTACTGGATGGAGTGTGTGTGTGTGTGTAGTGGGTGCAGTTTGTGAGTATATATGAGGGGTAGGATAGGGACTGCAGTCTTTTTTTTTTTTTTTTGCATTAATTTATAAATGTTATTCCCCCTCCATACCTCTTACATGTGGCCACTCCCTGGTGGTCCGGTGGTAATGTGCAGGCTACCAGGTGCTATGTAGTGAAGATGGGGCCCAGCCAACATAATATTCAGCTTCTGGCATTTTCTCTCTCCGACTCTCGTGAGTCCAGTCTGCGTGTCACGCACAGTGTTGCCATGGTAACCCGCAACCCGGAAGCTCGTAAGAGTTGGAGAGAGCTTCTGGAAGCTAAAGATCGCATGTGCTATGCCCCCTCTTCACTATACAAGTTGCTGAGGGCCCACAGGGGCAGTGCTGTAACTAACGTAGTGATTTTTTGGGCCGCCCTCTAGCACAAAGGTGGCCAAAATGTAGTACCCCATACAAGTCCCACAATGCTTTGCTAGTTGGGAATCTACAATTTGCCCATCCTTGCAGGGTTATATTTAGCACTGAGCAGTGTTTGTGTGTTTGAATGTAAGCATGGTTTTGTATGGAGTATGTGTGTGTGAATGCTGGCTTTTGAATGAAGGCGTGCATATGTGTGTAGTGTATACATTGCCACACACAGATACAAATACACTGACACACATACAGATACACAGACATACACACCAAAATACATGCAAATACACAGACACACACGCTGGCACTTACACAGAGATACACAGACATCCGTTTAAGGGTTTGGGGAGTAAGTGTGAGGGTGGGTGAACATTCCACAGATAGGGAGTGAGTGTGACAGGGCTTGGGGGGTGAGTGTGACAAGGTTAAGAGTGGTTAGTGTGATAGGGTTAGGTGGGTTTGTGTGACAGGGTTAGGGAGTTTAGTGTGATAGAGTGAGGGTATTGTAAGAGGGTGTGTGGCAGGGAGAGGGGTGACTGTGGAAGGGTGGTAAGTGTCACACCTTCTCCCCATACTGAATAAAAATGCTTCTAAAATATATATATTTATTTGGCCCCCAATGCCAGGCAGGGGGCAATAATTAATTCCATGGTGGTCCAGTAGGTCCTGGTGATCCAGTTTGTTGGTGGTGGACTCCCTTGTGGTCCAGTGTGCGGCTAGTGCAGCTGCACTCCCTCAAGGGTTCGGCGCTCTGACATCACGTCAGAGCGCAGGCTGGGAACCCGGCGTCTGTGCTCTGACACTTACAGTGCACCGGTGTTATATCAAATGGAAACCACATAGGAGTGGGGCTGCACTAGCAGAACACTGGATCACCAGGAACTCCATATTTTGATCTCCCTGCTGGCTCGAGGAAGGGGGCCCAATTAGAGCCGGAGATTCTGGCAGCCGGCTCTGGCGGTGCCCCCCTCCACATGCTTCCCAGGGCACTTTTACTTACTGCCCCCTCCCCCTGAATTTCACGCAGGGCCTATTGATTCGGGCTACTGGCCAAATCCGCTGATAGTCCAAATTTGGGCCGGCGCACCTGGTCACCATAAGACAGGTGGGCCCGTGACAGTCGTTATGGTTGCAGCCCCTGGGAATACGTGTTTTTATTCCTAACACTATGGTGTTCCTTTAAATTTGAAATTCACTTACAAGTTGAGGCTTTAATTATTCAAAATTCAGAGTTTAGTGAATAAAGCCCACAGTCACTTACTGAACTCTCTGTTGTTAATCACTAAGGCAGGACCTGGGAATTATAAACAAAATAATCCCCAAATGGCCCTTTTGTCCAGTTATCTTACCCAGCTTTCCTACTCTGGTTAGAGAGATCCTCACAATCAGACCCCCAGTGACAGGCCAGGACATGGTGCTTACTTACCCCTCACCCATTGGCTGCAAGCCTTTTTTCCCCCATTTACACAGTAAGGACTACGTTTCCCGGCATGCTTAGCCATGCGTTTGGCTGGCGGAGCATCATGGGATACGTTGTCCAGAGATCACCTAGTTCAGCGGCTGTCTCCCAGCAGGCTTAGCGCGGCAACATGGCGGCGTCCATACTGCCCCATAGTACTGCCATACTGTCATGTCTCCGCCGCCGCCCCGGGCTCCGCTGCCTGAGCCTGCAGGTGAGCTGGGGCGGGAGGGTGGTGAAGCCGGTCCGGAAGGAGCCCCTCGAGATCCCGGGCCTGGAGAGGATCACCTACGCGGACAGGATGTACCATGTCCCCTGGCTGGCTCGCCCCACCTTCCCCGAGTTTAGGAAGGACTGGGCTGACCCCGGACACTACCGGGCGCCCCCGCCGGAGGAGATGGAGCTGTACCGGGAGCGGCCGAGCTATGTGTTCCACCGCAGCTGCCGGATGGTGGGAGGTTTGTACATGTGGGAGGGAGGCGGACAGACACACCACGGTTTTCTTCTTCAGACTGATTGACAGCCCATGGAAAATGCTCTCTGACTGTATGTAGCAATCATATGGTGCAGGGGGGTATCAGTGACTAATGGCTCTTCATGTCAGCCCATCAATATGGTCCCTGGTGGCTCTGCTTCCCCTCTATACAAGGAGGACATGGTATCACAGTGGGTGACCTCTATCCTCCTTAACCCCTTAAGGACCAAACTTCTGGAATAAAAGGGAATCATGACATGTCACACATGTCGTGTCCTTAAGGGGTTAAGGAATTGTGCAGGAGGTGCTTCTTAAGGAAGAACACATTACCATATTTTGGGGGGCTCATGTAGTCTCCTTTGTGCTGTATGATCTATGCATGGTGCTTAAAGGGACACTATAGTCAACAGAACAACTACAGCTTATTGTATTTGTTCTGGGGATAGTATAATCATACTATACCCTTCAGGCTTTTTGCAGTAATCGCTGCCTTTTTAGAGAAAATGCACTGCTTACATTACAGCATAGAGATAACTCAGATGACTACTAGAGGTGCCTCTTGGGGCAGTGATGCACATCACTGACATTTAGTGTCTCAGGGTTGCCACTTTTCTTGGCAAAAAATACGGCCGTACAAATTGCATAATTAATTATGCATGTGTGACATCGCAAGATGTAAATCACGAGGAGTGACATAACAGAAAATTCTTTAAAATCACCAAATAACTACTTTGTTTGTTTCTGCTGCATAGAGTGATTGCTCCCACTCTCTCCCTGCGCAGTGTCTTCATGTCTCCTAGTGTCCCCATGTGCGCAGTGTCTTCATGTCTGCCAATGCCTCCCTGTCTCCCAGTGTCTGTGTCCCTATGTATCCCAGTGTCCCCATGTCTCACAGCGACCACAGATGTCTGTGTTCCCTAGTGTCTCAGTGGTTTCTCCATGTCTCTCAGTATCCTCTAGTGTCTGTGTCCTCATGTCTCCTAGTTTCCACATGTCTCTGTGTCCCAGTGTCTCAGGTGTCTCCCAGGATCCCACAGTGTCTCTGTGTGACCCAGTGCCCCAAAGTCTGTGTTTTCAGGATCCCCCTGTGTTCCCATGTCTATGCGTCTCTCATCCCCCTGTGTTCCCATGTCTATTTGTCTCTCAGGTTCCCCCAGTGTCCCCATGTCTCTGTGTGCCCCAGTGTCCCCATGTAGTTGTTCTGGTGAGTTTAATCATTATATGCAAACACTGCCTAGGGACATCTCCAAGTAGCCACTAATCAGATGGCCACTGGAGGTGCTTCTTGGCTCAGTGCTGCATAGTAGACAGCACTGCCGTTCAGCACCTCCACGCTGTGCATGGGGACGCTGAATTTTCCGCATAAAGATGCATTGATTCAATGCATCTCTATGAGGAGGTGCTGATTGGCCAAAATGACCTTTAGCCCTGCCCCCTTGCAGATTTTAGCCAATCCAATGCTTTCTCCATAGGAAAGCATTGGATTGGCAAAAAAAAAAGTCTATTCTGATGATGTCACCAAGAGGGCGGGACCCGTGCGCCGCCGGAAATAAGGTGAGTTTTAATTTCTTTTAAGGAGGGGCAAGCCACCTAAATGGTGGGTTTAGCACTTTACCGTCAGGAATACACGTTTGTGTTCCTGACCTTATAGTGTTCTTTTAAGTAATGTGTATGACGAGCACTTATTTTAACCCCTTAAGGACCAAACTTCTGGAATAAAAGGGAATCATGACATGTCACACATGTCATGTGTCCTTAAGGGGTTAAAGGTATTCATGCATGTTTCTAGTTTAAATATAGGCACGACTGATATGGCATTAAAATGCGTATCAACACAGTGTTGCACGTGGGTCAACTGTTCTAAAGATTTTATATTTCCTTCTTTTAGGAGTAAAACAAGCCCTTTGGCTGACCAAGTCCAAGCTGATTGAAGGTCTTCCAGAGAGAATTCTTAGCATATGTAATGACCCAGCGTATCAATTCTCCAACCACGAACAACTGGTGCACAACCTAATTAATCAAGCCTGTATATGGAACAACAAGGAAGAACAGCCAACCAGGGAAGAATACTGGTTAGTGTGAACTATCACATGTGTAATATCCAGTCTGAATGTGATCTGTCTGGAATGAACCTGTGGTCATACAACGTCTGGTCTCCACCTGTTGGCAACCCCTGTAGGTATTGCTGATAGGTATTCCACCTGAGTAAATGGGTATTGATTGCAAACTCTAATGACAATTAATACCTTAGCAGCACCCATAATCCTTTTCCAGGAAGTTGGAACTAGTTAGCGGTTGTATTTCTCTCTCATTTTAAGATTACGAAACCTGTCAGTAGGACGAGGGACACAATTATTGTGGAGTGCTGTGTAAATTATTCTGTAGATAAATGGCAGCCAGCATGTAGCTTTTCAGTTGCTGTAGAACTACAGCTCTATGATGCTCAGAGAGTAATTAACGTTTTCTTTTAAAATGATTGCTGAGCATCATTACTGCTGGAATGCTACATTTTTTTAAAACCTTCAATGAATCTGATTTTGTATGCCTTACTTTCCTCATGCATAATTTTTACTGTATGTAACGGATCCCCTATACTCCGACTGAGTATATCCGTTGAAATTCTCCCAACTCCCAAGTGAATGAGTGATTAGAGCTCTTGGTTACCCAAACATCAGCCGAGACTTGACAAAGGGTACAATAGGAATGGCTTATTGAATGTAGGATACACAGTACTTATGCGGAGACCCCCACAGGGGGTCTCCATTCAAAGTAACATAAAACATAAGCTGCCCAGGCGTCGCTGTGTCTGGGAGGTATCTCCCGGACACAAAAAGCCAAATACACAAAATACAATAATGTATCCCCACGTCATACATCCCCGAATAGCTCCTGGTCCCAGCTATGATATCTGCAAATATTGGAGCGGTCGGATGTGCAGAGCTCGAGAAATCATTGTGTAAAATCTGGGCTTGAGGCTCTGTACATCCCCGAAAATAGTTCCACAGGATTAATTGTTTTAGACCAGTGGATTCAACTTTCGCTCCTAAACCAAGTAGCGACCAATCAGCGCTCAGGGAGGGGGGGAATTACAAGGTAAGCCCTCTAACTCGCGCCGGCCAATCAGAAGAAAGGGGGCACAACCATTTGAACTGTAGCTCCCTTTCTCATTGGTCAGCACGGACTTCCAGACAGCCAGCGGGACTCTGTGGCTGTGAGGCCGACTCATGACTCCAGAAGGTCGGCCAGGGCTCGCGTCCGGACCCGTAGCTCCCGGGTTGGCAAGCAAGGGCAGCAAACAAAGGGATGCCGGGAACGGGAGCAATATAGCAGTTTGGGGACAACGTTTCGGTCGGTTGCATGAGTAGGAACACAGTTCGTTACACTATAGAGCCAGGCATAACATTTCAAGTTGTACACTGGATATTCAGTAACTAATTTACTACCAATTACAGAATCACACCTTTGCTTTGAAGCCATGTCCAAAGCATTCATCTGCTAATAATTTTACATATGCATTGTAGTTTGATTTGCAGATCTAATACAGAGCTCACCAGACATCCACTTTAAACCAAGGCGATTGGAAGTCCTGCATGCTACCGTACCTCACCCAACATTTTCTCTGATCAATTAAAATATGACTTTATTTTGTTATCTATAAGAGATTCCCATTAAAGGAACACTATAGGCTCACAGACCACGTCATCTCAATTCACACTAGCCTCAAAATGCTTTCCAATGGGAAAGTACTGGATTGGCTGAGATCATCAGTCTCGATAATCTCAGCCAATGAGGCGGTGCAGTATGCTGGAGACCAGCACTGCGAGGGAGAAGGGGTAAGCAAACTCTCATGTTTAACCCTATGGCACTTTAGTGTTAGGAATAAACATTTGTATTCCTAAACCTATTGTGTTCCTTTTAAGGAGGTTGTAAACTTTCTATAATGCTTGCTAGAAAAACTCTAGGATCTTTGAAAAATAAGTGACACTTTATTTCTGTTTCCCATTTAAGCCCAAAGCTGTTACAAGGCCTGTTGCATTTGTGCCGGACACAGAACAGTAAATTTTCTGCCCTTTCTGAAAGGAGCATTGTTGAGAATTGTCGCTTGGCTACCTTTTGGAAAAGAGGTATGATTTTTTTTTTTTTTTTTTTAATTCATTTATTTATTACAAGGCATGAAACCACAAGCATGTGAAAACAATAATAGGAAATAACAAAAAGTACTGTAATACAATGTCATATATAAGAACACTAAAGATATTAACAAGTAAAAACATTTATGCAGAGGAGAGTAGCAATAGAGACCATTCTGAAGTTTTCATAATAAATAAGTGTTCCGTAGCCATAGGTTTGTAGAAGTTTATGGCGTTACACCTTGTTGAGTTTATTTTAGTTAAATAAGAAAAAATCGGTCACCGCTTATACACCCATCAGGCCTATGTATTTCCCGTGGTCATTGGGATACAGGGCATGTACTCTCACCCAATAAACCAATTAACTCCAATCCAGTAGACGAGGCCCCTTAGCAGAGGTGGTCTATGTGACCTCGCATCACAGGTAGGCGCTGCCCAATCCAGCGCATCAATATGTGCGTGCGTCGTTATCCAGTGCGCGAATTGGGTAGTGCTTTCCAAGGAAGGGACATAGTAGAAAAGTATTCATGGTGTAGGTGGAGATGAACGTAAAAAATATAGCAAAGATATAAAGGAATAGAGTAGAGAAAAAGGAGGGTAGTCCATGAGGGAGGGAGATGGGAGGGGAGGGTACAATATAGTACAGCTAACAATCATAATGAATAGTTCCCGTGGGTTGTGGCGGAGATCAAGGTGCCCAAGGTATGGGCCACAAGCTAAGACCCACCTGGCGGGGTGAAAAGAGGTATGTTTTGAAGAAATTTTAAATTAAGTAACTCGATTTATGTCTGGCAGTGATAGGCTTCAGCAATGTTTGGCTGATTGCTGCTTGTCATCTCAGTAAAACGGTAGTTGAGCTCATCCTGCTCTTTACACCTTTTTTTTTTTTTTTTTAATTCTTTATTTTATTTGTGCGTCAAATAACAATAATCATGCAGAGCCACAACAGCAACTGCAGGCATTTTCTTGGTGTTACAAATACGTGCCAGTGTAAACGGCACATTTTTTTTTTTTTTTTTTTTTAAATGACATGAAAGAAACAAACTTGTGTAGTTAGGATGAACATGCTTGGTTAGGCATTTGAATAACATAGATGGGTATGCATAAGCTTATAGTAATGTATGTGGGTTACTTGTTGATGTACATTAGAGTAAATTAGCTTTTAGTGCTTGATAGGTACATAGGCTTGAAACAGAAAAGCAGTGTCAAAAGTAAAGATTGTGCTTCAACGCTTAATATGCTTAAAAATGCTTAAAACATGCTTAAAATAGCCACCCTATGTTTACCCAGCGACAGTCAGGTAAGAGTCTATGGCAGCATTCAGGATGACCCCTTAGTGTGCAGTGTGGTATGCTGTAGTGTGGTAACATGCTTAATGGCTGCCTCTGTGCTTATAGTCCCATTGGGTGACCTGAAAGGGGGGTCGCAGCTCCATTCCTGGATCAATGGTATTCCAGCCGAGCACCAGACTTGGGCCTGTAGTGAGTCCCGGGTTTAGTGGCTGTGGGTGGGCCAATCTTCCGTTTCAGGCTCTCAACAGGGAACTGGGCTGTGTGCCAGGTTGGTCCGAGGCCTTGTAACGTGTTCCCTCTTCGGGTTCATTATGCTCTGGTGTGTCGGGTTGTTATGCTGCTCCTCTTCCGTTTGTGTGAGGTAAGTGCTTATTCGCCGGTGCCCTCTTTGGTGCGGTCATCGTTCCGCCTGTATGGGAGCAGGAGAGGAGGGTGCGTCCGGCGGCCCTCTCTTCGGAGGTGCCATGTGGTCTCCGCCATCTTGGGAGCGGACTCTCGCTGGTGTTGTGGCACTTCACTGGGTCACAGGGTGGGGACCGGGATCACCCCCGCCGGTCCATAGGGGGGGGAAACAGGGCCAGACCCGCCTAGCCTTGCGTTTCAGCTAAACCGCTGGTGGGCAGGATAGCTGGGCGGCGGCCGTCCACCCCTCTCACCGCCCGGGCGGTCTCCATCACGTTCGGCTGGGATCGCCCCACCGAGGGACTAGAACCTCGTGGCAAGCCTCTCCTCGGGACCAGGGTTGCCTCTTTCACTGGTGTTTAAGTTTCTGGCTTTTAACGAGCGTTTTGCTGGTCTTTAGGGCCAAAAACTTGAGCAGTTTGCAGGAGCTCTTTCTCCATGCTTCCACTCAGCATGGCGGTCCGGCCCCGCCCCCCCTCTTTACACCTTTTTAAAGGGACACACAAATAAGAGGGCGCAAATATCAGTTTTAGGTACAATACATACACTAGCAGAAACAATGTAAAGGGGGAATGAAACAGATAAAATCATGGCTCAATAAAATGTATTGAATATAAAACACACACAAACAATAAAAAAAAAAACCACACTCGCAAATGTGTTTGCATATCTAATTATACATGTGCAAAGAAAACGCTCTGCCTAAAAACGCTGTATAGTGCAATCGTTCAGACCTTGATGCAAAGGCTCTTGAAAGATCTGATGGTTGTGATCCAGTAGGTCTCCAGGCTTCTTCTGTTATTGCAGGGCAGGGTGGACTGAAATCCAGTGTAATGCAACTACTCAGAGAGGCTTCTACACGTTTAACCCTTAAAGACACGTGACATGTCATGATTCCCTTTTATTCCAGAAGTTTGGTCCTTAAGGGGTTAATCCAAGCGTAGTTAAAGGGACACTATAGTCACCTGAACAACTTTAGCTTAATGAAGCAGTTTTGGTGTATAGAACATGCCCCTGCAGCCTCACTGATCAATCCTCTGCCATTTAGGAGTTAAATCCCTTTGTTTATGAACCCTAGTCACACCTCGCTGCATGTGACTTGCACAGCCTTCCATAAACACTTCCTGTAAAGCGAGCCCTATTTAGGCTTTCTTTATTGCAAGTTCTGTTTAATTAAGATTTTCTTATCCCCTCCTATGTTAATAGCTTGCTAGACCCTGCAAGAGCCTCCTGTATGTGATTAAAGTTCAATTTAGAGATTGAGATCCAATTATTTAAGGTAAATTACATCTGTTTGAAAGTGAAACCAGTTTTTTTTTTCCATGCAGGCTCTGTCAATCATAGCCAGGGGAGGTGTGGCTAGTGCTGCATAAACAGAAACAAAGTGATTTAACTCCTAAATGACAGTGAATTGAGCAGTGAAATTGCATGGGAATGATCTATACACTAAAACTGCTTTATTTAGCTAAAGTAATTTAGGTGACTATAGTGTCCCTTTAAGGTATCAAGGACAAAAACATTCTCTCGTTTCCTCCTATTTATTGTGTGTTCTGTTTATTCGGTGATTCTTGAGAAGTTACTCCTTGAGTGGCTGCACTTTACATTTAATGTATGAGCCTTTTATTGTGTTTATTGTTGATGTGACATTTTAAAGGAACACCATCCTAAACATTTTATTATCTTATTGTAAAGGGCATTATCTGTACATACTTGGATGGCAGTGATAGACTCTGAATGCCAGGTGTTAATCCTAACAAATGTTAGGATAACAAATATTGCTGATCAATACTGAAAAATGTATGCCTCTTTCACAGGTTCTGACACATATCATGTGCGTGGGATTAATGGTTTTCTTATGAGTGCGAAAAGCCCTCTCACCCGGATGGCCTCCGACAGTGAGATCCAGGCTACCGAGCAGCACACACTGGGGTCTTTGTACCCGATATCTCCTGCTATTGACCTCCAGGAAGTCATTGTGTATGAGGAAAGAAATGATTCAGGTATCTCTTAATATTCAAATGATCAATGTTGTTTTCCCATCCTGACTGTCTTCCACTGTAAAGGAATACTGAATTCATGTTAAGGCTTGCTAACATGACAATTAGAAGTCATCTGAGCAGTAAGCTTGGATCTGCAGTTCTCTCCTCTATGCTCCTCTCCCATCAGTACAGCATGCACATTTCCACTACAATGTTATTGAAGACATTGCAGCTTATAGGATCCCTAGGAAAGAGAGGGAGAGAGAGAGAGATTTACCATGAAAATGAAAGACTTCTTGTATTGTAATTTACTGCTTACATCACTTCAGTATTGTTATATAACTAGTTTAGTTTAATATTTTATTTTAGTTTATTGTAGTTGATCTAGTGAGTAAAATCATTGCCTTCAGGTATTTAAATGCAAACACTGCCTTTTCAGAGAAAAGGTATTGTTTACATTGCCCCCTAGGGATACCTCCAATTGACCACTCCTCAGATGGCCACTGGGGGGGTGCTTCCTGGTGCAGTGCTGCACATTGTGTAGCATTGCCGTTTAGCGTCTCTGCACTCTGAATGAAGATGCTTAAAATTCCTCATAGAGATGCATTAGTTTAATGCATCTCTTTGAGGAGGTGCTGATTGGCCAAAACTGCATTTGGCTTTGCCCCAGCTCTTTGCCGATTTCAGCCAATCCAGTGCTTTCCCTCTGGGCAAAAAATCGGAAATTCTGATGTCACCAAGGAGGCGGATCGGAGGCAGGGCCAGCGTCGGTGGACCTGTGCAGTGCTGGAAATATGTTGAGATTTAACATTTTATAAAGGGAGGGCAAGCCACCTAAATGGTGGATTAAACACTATAGGGTCAGGCACACGTTTGTGTGCCTGAACCTATAGTGCTCTTTTAAATAAAATTTCCTGTCACCATATGTAGCTATAATACACTAAAATAAAAGTTTGGTGGGGTGAGGGCCTGTGTTTGTTTTAATGATATTTCTCTCTTCTTTTCATGACTAAAGTCTATTGCATTTATATTAAAATAAATAAAAAATAAACTGCAATCTTTGCTAATTCATGCATGCTATGTTAATCTCTGTTAGGTTTCAAACCTGGGTACCCATTCACTCACCCTCACACTTTGTTCCTCATCGAGCCCTGTAGCACCAAAGCAAAATTCTCACCAGACCAGCTCCGAGCAAAGATGATCATGTTGGCATATGGCAGTGCACTGGCCAAAGCCAGAAGTCTGTATGGGGTGAGTTAAAATGTTATTCTGCATGTTCCCCACTTAATCTAACTTAAGGCTTGTGTATATATATATATGTGATACCTTAAATTATATTACAATGGTATCTAAATATACTTATCTGGTATATTCAATCAAACAGCCTCTCAAGGTCGTAGCCCAGTTCCTGACCTTTTACAACATATATATGAACACAGAAGGTAATGAGATTCGGCCGCAAATAATCTAAAACAGGAACAAAAAAAGGCACATAGTGTGATACAGTAAAACGAGTTCTAGTGCGCTGAGATAGTAATACACTCACAAGATTGAAATGAATAATGCGCCAAAAAGGTGCCTGCCCTGAAAAACTTGGGCGGCTAAACGTCTCCACTGGAACTCCATGCGGACCAAAAATATGGAATGAGACTCCGATGTAGGTATGGGTAAAATAAATATGCAAATTTATTGTAAAAGAAGGGCCATATAAATTAGCCACATAAAGAAAAATAAAACAGAGGAAAGGTCCTACGCGTTTCGTTCCTGTAAAAAGGAACTTCCTCAGGGACCAAAATTAAGTAATATGACAATTAAAAGCAATCAAATACAGAAATGCATACAATATCCCCCCCCAGCGAGTCTCTATAAATAGGGCTGAGCCCTCAGTTCATAGGTGGGTCCAGTGGGAGTTACCGTTGATTCTATGATCCTATTCAGTTGTGGAGTGTCCAGGGATCCTGTTCAGGTGTGAAGTGGGTGTTCCATCGGTCTTTCTTGGCGCAAAACGGTGGAACCGGAAGTGAGAATTAGTTTGTACTTCCGCGTTCCACTAACCTATGCGTTCCAGCTCAGTTATGATGAACAATTACATATTGCCACCTAGAGGTCGCCCAGTATAGCCATCCTAATAATAATCAAAATTTAGCAAGAACATGTAAAACAGAAGATCTCCTAACAGAAAAAAAGGAGTTGGTTACAGATCTAAATAATCAAACTTAGAAAACACAAAATACAAAAACCACATTATTGTTTCCCTATCATCTTATTTCTATATTTAAAATTTAAGAGTGTATCCAAATACATAGACTTCTCATTTAACCCCTTGTTATTTCAATGTATTATTATGGTCGTGACATTTAGTGTATAGCACTATAGACCCAATAAGTGGGTTATCTTACAACTCAGTTATATTAAATGTGCATTCCAAAATAATAATCAATAATCACTACTGATATGTGCCAAATTAATAACCAAGTGTTTTTTTTAAACCTACTGATGGAAATTGGTTTGTTCACCAACGTAGTTGTCATTATAAACCCTGGCTGAGGGGCATTGCAAAAAGCCAATTTACACGCCTGAGGCGTAATTGCTCCGACAGCCAGGATTTTTATATTCAATCTACACATGTTAAAAATAAATTGATAGAAAAAGGGTATAAGAAGAATACCTTGGAAAAAGAGATCCGGTTAGCCAAACAAATCAATAGAAATCAACTATTGAGTGATAAACCTCAGATTGAAACTTCTAATGAAAATTTCACATCAGCTTTCATAACACAACTTAACATTGACCATAGCAAAATAAAAACATGTCTACAACAATATTGGCCAATTCTGTTACAGGACCCCGTTTTAGGGACAGCATTATCAAAACAACCTAAAGTCATCTATAAAAAGAACAGAAATTTTACAAATATGCTAGCTCCCAGCTATGCTCTAAAGTCCACACATCAAAATGTCTCTAATATATTAGGATCCTTTAGAGGATGTAATACATGTAAAGCTTGCACCACCAGTCTTGTATTTAGAACCAATTCGTCTTCTAGTTTCAGTACAGGACAGAGGTTTAACATCAAATCAGATATAGGTTGCCACACGGACTATGTTTATTTACTGCAGTGTCCGTGTGGCAAACAGTATGTAGGGCGCACGAAAAGGATTCTAAAGATACGATTTATGGAACATCTTAATCTAAAAAAGAAGCTCATAACCCATTCTATACCCACTCATTGCAATGTCTGTCCTTTGTTCTCCCTTTCCAACTTCAAGTGTGTGGGAATAGAAAGAGTATTACCCTATTGGAGGGGAGGTGATAGACTAAAAAAAATTAGCACAACGTGAAACATTCTGGATTCATAAATTCCAGACCCTTCACCCAAGAGGACTCAATCTTGATATAGACCTCATGTGTTTTCTTGATTAGTTTTTTCTTTTGTTCCACAGCAGTGCCTTTTTAGGATTCTTTTTGCATCTTTATTTTCTTTATATACCATTGCTGTTATCTCATATACATTGGAGGTTTTGCAAGATGCAAATTGTCTTGATGGTTGTCTTTTAAATATGTGATATCTATATATTGTTTGATGGATTTATATTATTATAATTCTTCAGGAACAATTTTTACTAAGGCCATATAAAAAGAAAGCACTGTATGGACACCACCAGACCACTAAGGAATACTGTTTGTAATATTCCACAGTATGGATGATATCAATAATTCAGATCTTATAATAATGAAATACATGAATATATAGGATTATAAAATAAATTCATATAATTTAATTTGAAATATAAAAAAATTTTAAAAAAAAAATTTTTTTTGATTTGGATATATCACTTATGCCAAGGTGTGAATGTAGATAAATCTTTAAACAGATAAAGACTAAAATGGATAGCATCCTATTTGATTGATGGATGCTTATTAATTTGGCACATATCCGTAATGATTATTATTTTGGAATACACATTTAATATAACTGAGTTGTAAGATAACCCACTTATTGGGTCTATAGTGCTATACACTAAATGTCACGTCAAAGAGTTTACAACACTGGTATCATCTATGGATTATATCTATTACCATAATAATACATTGAAATAACTTCTACACCAACCTCACAAGTAAAGGCACAATCATAAGAAGGGAGAGACCATCCAACAAAAAGATAAAATACCATATTTAGTAAAACGCGATCACCAATGCCAGAGATACACATAAGAAAACAACCTCAGGCAAACGAAGAAGAATCGATCTCCACCACACATGAAACGACCCACAACAATAGGACAAAAATGGTTTCCAACCATGGGTTGGGACCATCAACACTCCCTCACTGACCACACCCACTCACAAAACAAACACACCAAACCTCAGATCCACACACCACCGAAGGAGAGACAAACCTGATGAACACAATACTAGAGGAACCAAACACGCACCCACTTGCAAGGACGATAAGACCCATTACCAAGAGACTTCCTCCACCCGACACGTACGTAAAGAAAAACTGAACCACTCAACCCAGAGTACTGACATGAGGTCTCGCTATAAACCACAATGGCATTGATAAAATGTAATGAAACTGCAAAGTATTGAAAATGACAACTACCCTATCCCTACCTTTATTCTGTACCCTATACCTCATCTTAAAATTGAAAAATAAAGAATTTATAAAAAAAAAAAAAAGTGTGAGGAGCAAGAGCCACTAAATGTATGTAAGAAACACATGGGTGCTTCTTATATTTTTAAAAATATGCTAAATGATTGTTTAAAATTCATAGAAAACACTATTAAAGGGACACCATAAATACTCAGACCACTTGGTATCAAAGAAGTGGTCTGAGTGATATGTTCCCCCTGTTTTAACCCTGCAGCTGAAAACATGGCTGTTTGGCAGGAACACTACATTACAGGGCTAACTTGCGTCTGTTGGCTGTTATAAAACGCAATCATTTCTATCATATGGTTTCATAGAGACCATCTGATTAACGCAGAGTGAACTATCCTCCCAATACTTTCCTCTGGAAAAGCGTTGGACTACCTGAGATCATCAATCTCTATCCCGGCCAAAGAGGCAGAGTAACATGCTGGAGACCGATGCCGCAGGAGAGGAAAGTCACACATTAATTTTCCTTCTTCTAATTAGAGCTATTTTCTCTTGAATTTTGCAAGGCATATTCATTGTATTTTTGGGGGGAAAACCTGAGTTATTACAGTGTGTGTGTATAAATATCTGTAAAATGAAATGTATTTGTTCAAACTTTTAGGATGGTGCAGAGGTCTTGGAACAACCAATTGTCGTCCAAAGTATTGCCACTGATGGTCAGTTGTTCCAGTTTATGACATTTCAGCTGAACACCATGAATTTGGCTTCGGACGATGGAGTGAAAAACCTTGTGTGGATGGATTCTGATCAGCCCCTCTATGATACTGCTTTACGCTTGCCAATAAAGAAGAGGAGGGTTATCGTGGTGAGTATTGCAATGGATTTTTGGTGAATTAAAACAAGATGTTTTCATAGTAAGCCGTGTAATTTAACCAAAACTCCAGTATTATTAAAAGTATAGGCTACTTGCATATATTATGATGGAAGGAGATTCACTCTGTTTGTATCTTTTCTGACATTTGCAGCCATTAAGAAAAATTGCTACACATTGCAGGAGCAAATGCTCAATTGCAAATATCAGGATCTAAAATCTTTAAACACAAAACTTGCAATAAGGCTGTCTGTAAGACCATCGGCCAATCTTTATATTTGTAGAAATCTTTGTTTGCTACCGAGGCAATTAATAATTTGGATATACCCATAAATTGCTGCTCACTAGTTTGCCAATGATATGCACAGCTGGCTCTGGAAGAGGGATTGGCAGATTTGTAGCCACTTCCTGGTCACTATGAAAGCTGCTATCATACAGGAAATTAGGTGTGTGTGTGTGTATATGTGTATATATATATATATAATATTATAGAAATGTGATTCTTTGTTAAACTAATTTGCATATGCCCACCCAGAATACTTTGCGGTATGAACATCATTGCAAATTTGTGATTTCTGTGGGAAAAGCAAGTCTTATAGCTTGACTGGTGTGCAGATTTGTTTAACATTGTATTAACTATCCACTAAATTATATCCATAATACATGAGGTTTCCAAAGCCAGCAATCACTTGCATGAAAATAGTGAATATATTTTGTAGTTTTGATTGCAAAGCTGAGATATTGATTTTACAATCATGCTATCTGTAAATACCAAACGCCTTAAGTTGTCCCCTATTTACGATTTATTTTACCCAAACAACCCCAATTACAATGATTGGCCACCAGACACACTTTACACCAACAATTTGCCATGAAACCTTATAGCTCATCTGTTGGCAGTTACTGCCATGTTTCTTCCTACCGTGGCCAGTACGGAGATAACAAAACTCTGGAAGAGGCTAGTAAGGGTACTGTTTTCATTGTTAAAATACGGTTCTGATGTCTTTAGGCTAACCAAATTTATTTTTTCCCCACAGGCACCTGCTGGTATCTCCGGGTTTCAACCAGCAACATTTCTCAAATTTTGGGCAATGTACTTGCATGGAACAGTCTGAATGTCAAGATGATTTGTTAGAAATGAACTTAATAAACATATTTATATACAAATACCCCCTTTTTCTTTTTTTTGGCACCTGGAGCCAAATAAACCTTAAAAATGGGTCTAAATCCATTACTATATGTCAGATTGGCAACATGCAGGGGTATGGATAAGATGATGGAATCGGCGTTGTACAACTCCCCCTTTCACATCATGGTGGCTAAGAGTGAACAATATGTTCTGATCAGCTGTTTTACATTTCCTGGTTGTCAGCATGGCAACAGCTTGAGAAGACTAGATATAGGACCTGTGTGCATTTCAAAGGGACTTAAAGCATTAACTGGTAGCCTTAAATTTGACTTTTTTTTTTAAATTCTGTATTTATTTCAAGGCAAAAAAAGTACAAACAACACAATGCAGTAAGACACAAGTAGCATATGATACATCCAATATTGCACAAGTGAGACAAACAAACAGTGTATAAAGGCAATCTCCAAGTGCATGCGTAATTCGTGTACAGACTGTCATATCCCATGTTCTGTAGGTGCCCCGCCAGGATTTTAGATAAGAGATAATATAAAAATGGAAATACTCGAAATCCGACCAGCTATCAAGTACTGTGACCTCTCACACCACTTCCACACGTAGTAACCCATATAAAGTACAGGCGGGAGCAGAATGATTGAGGAAGCTTAGATCTTTCACAGCGCCATCATCATAAAGCCTTTAGCGTCGCGCCAGCACCGCCCGAGACTCTATACCTGCTAATCTGTGCCCACCTACTCGGTGATAGAGGACGCCATTCCCGGTCAGATCCGAGGAGAAAGCAACGTGAAGAAAAACGGAAGTACACCAAACTTCTAAGAAAGAAAGAAAAAGGAGAGAGAGAGGATTATGGTATGGGAGGGTATGAAAAGAAAGAGAGGGACAGGAAGGGATGGAACAGGGAACCAATCGCCACGACCTCGACAGGTCCATGCGGTCCAGTCCCAGAATGGACTCTAAACAATTCG
The DNA here is from genome assembly GCF_036172605.1 of Pelobates fuscus. Lineage (NCBI taxonomy): Eukaryota > Metazoa > Chordata > Amphibia > Anura > Pelobatidae > Pelobates > Pelobates fuscus. The sequence goes on from NC_086323.1 coordinate 47,541,647, forward strand.
CCATAGCACGACGGTGACACGGAAGGTCATTGTGTAGGGAAAGTCTGCCTGTTTCATTAGTCTCTGCGTGGGAGCACAGGGAGGGCGACTCAAAGGCTGGGGCAAGACTGCTAGCAAGAGACGCAGGGGGCCGGGGGAGAACCCTCCCCCATTGCCTAGTCGCTGACTCCACTCTCTATCCACGGGCCCCAGACCTTTTCAAACTTACGCAAAGTACCCCTGACCTGCGCTGTCAGTTTATCCATTAGGAAATTATCTCTAATCTTTTGAATTACCAGGTCTAGCGAAGGGATCCCCCTCTGCAGCCAGACCTGTGCTAAAGCCCTCCTAGCAGCCAAGTTCACCTTGAATATTAATTTCTGCTCTGTCCTGGTCCAATCATCCATGGACCTGGCCAGGAGGAAGACCCAGGGGTCCAATAGGAACTCCCTGTCAAAAATATCCCGTAGCAGGTCTGCAATCAGTTTCCAATACTTTTGTGCCTCTGGGCAATCCCACCACATGTGAAGATAAGTCCCCTTTTGGCCACAGCCTCTCCAACACAGATCAGTGGGCACCCTGTTCATCCTGCAAAGCTTTACCGGGGTGGTGTACCATCTAAACATGGTCTTATAAACCTGTTCCTGCATGGAGACACACATCGACGAGGTCGCCACGGCCTCCCAGATCTCCTGCCATTCAACCCCCTCTAGTTCCTCATTCAAGTCCGCCTCCCATTGGGCAGTATAGGCGAGGTCCCCCCACTCAGTCGTAGTCGTGCTTAAATGTGCATATAAAATTGTAATCAGACCTTTCGGGAATTGTTCTTTCATGCACATCCGCTCAAAGAACGTGAGCGGGGTCAACGCGGATGTTTTCACCTCCGGGGTCTGGGCAAAGTCCCTCCGTTGGATATACCGAAAAAAGTCAGACGGGCGTAAAGGGGCTCGGGATTTCAATCCCTCGAATGTGACCAACGATCCGCCTTCATATAGTTGATAAAACCTCTGTACCCCAGTACCTTCTAAACCTTGAAAGTCTCTCGCCTCCATCCCAGGCAGGAATGCCGTATTCCTCAAATAAGGAGCCCACGGGGACACACGGGAGGACAAGCTATACTTTGAAGCCGCTGCATCCCATAATTTTATAGAGTTTTTGATAGCCGGGCATGCAATATTGTGTCGATGGTCTACAGTCCCGAGAGACCCACATGTAGAATTGTGACAAATCTGAGCCCAGAAGAGCAGATTCCAAATCAACCCATCGCCTCTCTCCCACAGGGGAGTGCCACATAGCTATCTGGGTCAGTTGGGCCGCCAGATAATAAAAGTAAAAGTTAGGCAGCCCCAAACCTCCCCTCGTTTTCGCTCTATAAAGAACATTACGCGAGATTCTATGGTTCCTATTCTGCCATATGAATTTACCCACCGCCTTCTGAAGCGCTCCCAAGTCGGCTCTAGTCAGTCGGACTGGGAGTGCCTGAAACAGGAACAAGATTCGAGGGAGGACATTCATCTTTACTGAATGTATCCTGCCAATCCAAGAGATCGGCTTATCCACCCATCTCTCCATATTGTCAATCAGTGTTTGAAGCATGGGGACGTAATTTTGTTGGAATAGCCGAGCAGGGTCCGCCGTGAGTCGGACTCCCAGGTATGTGATATAGTCCCTCGCTACATGTAAGTTATATGTTCGTCCTATAAGGTCAGTTTCTGCGTCTCCTACCCTTACTGGAAGCACGCTCGATTTGACCATGTTCACCTTATAGCCGGCTATTCTGCTGTACACATCCAGCAGAAGCGTCAATGCCTCCATGGATTCCAATGGGTCGGTCAGAGTAAGCAAGACATCATCCGCGAAACCCGACACGACGTACTTCTGCCCTCCAACCATAACCCCCTTAATGTCCGCGCTCTCCCTGATAGCCTGCAGAAGGGGTTCCAAGGAGAGGGCAAACAGCAGGGGCGACAAAGGGCAGCCCTGCCTGGTTCCGTTCCCTAAGCTGAAAGGCATCAACCTGGCCCCCGCTATCCTGACCCCCGCTATCCTGACCCGTGCCCGAACATCCGTGTACATGGCTCTAACCACTGTTATAAACAGGGTAGGGAAGCCAAGATGTCGAAGTACTTCGAACAGATACGGCCACTTAACCCTATCAAAAGCCTTTTCGGCGTCGAGTGATAGTATCAAAGTTGGGGTGTCCCTAGCGGTCTGTCGCCAGATAAGGTCTACATTGCGCCTAGTATTCTCGAACAATTGCCTACCTGGAATGAAACCCACTTGATCCAGATGTATCAGCTGCGGCAGCAAGGGGTTCAGCCTATGAGCCAAAACTTTCACCAGAATTTTGCAATCATGATTAATCAAGGAGATAGGGCGGAAGTTTTCCGGCCCTGTATCATCCTTGCCTGGCTTTGGCAAGAGAACAATATCAGCCAATGACATATCCCTATCCGGTGCGCCCCCTTCCAAGAGGTCATTGAACCACTTTTCCAAATGGGGAGTCAGTTCTTCCCGAAAGATCTTATAGTAACCCACCTCAAAGCCATCAGGGCCCGGAGCCCTGTTGCCTTTTAACGAGGAGATAGCTGCATCGATTTCCTCAGCTGAGATCTGCAATCCTAAAGCCTCTGAATCCGCACCCCTCAAAACAGGGAGGGACAAACGGGACAAGAAAGAACGGGTGTTGTCAGTTTCTCTAGAGGGATTGTCGCTAGTCCCCTCAGAATGGTTATACAGCTTGGAATAATAATCCGTAAAGACTTGAGCTATCTTAGTGGGGTCAGTATGGCGTGTGCCCGAGGCATCCTTAATGCTCGTAATGTGTGTATGTCTCTGTCTTGGTCGGAGAGACCTTGCCAATAGGGTATCCTTTTTGTTTGCCTTTTCGTAGTAGGTCCGCATGGACCAAAAAATAGCCCTAGCTGACTCGTCGAGGAGGGTTTCGTGTATCGAAGCCCGTAAGGTTTTAACGTCAGCTAGAGTGTTAGGCGAATTGTTTAGTTTATGTTTCTGCTTTTCCCAGGGCCTCCAGGAGCGACGCTAACCGTTGAGTCTCTTTTTTTTATCAAGGTGGTTTCTCGGATCAGAATACCCCGAATAACCGCCTTATGAGCCGCCCACACCGTGGACGGGCGAACGCCGACCTCAGCATTTCTAGCGAAATACTCAGCCAGTTCCCCCCCTAACCTTCTCCACCACTATCGGGTCCTGAAGCAGGGAAGTATTCAACTTCCAAGACCACGGAGAAGCCATGCACAATTTGTCCAAGGTCATTGTGACCTCTGCGTGGTCCGACCAGGTTATCGACCCCACCGCGGAGCTGGATACCTTGGGCACCACATGGGGGTTCACAAGAAAAAGGTCGATCCGTGAGTAGGTATCGTGGGGAGCGGAATAAAAAGTGTAATCCCGATCGTCAGGATGATGCGCTCTCCAGAAGACCCGTTCGCCGAATAAAGTTATATAACAGTTTATCCTGTCCCCCTCTCCCATGGGACCGAGGGAGTCCCCTGCATGGGCCCCTATCCACCGCCGGACATGGAGCCGCGTTGAAGTCGCCTCCAACTATCACCATGCCGTGCGATAGTGAATTCACCAACTGAGCCATATCCTCCCAAAAATCGGTAGAGGGGATGTTCGGAGCATAGATGTTGAGCAGGTGTATCGGGTGTGAGTGAACACTCCCCCGTCACCAGAATAAAAACCCCACCCGGATCCGCCCGTACTGTTTCCACTCTGATCGGGCATCTATGATGGATAAGCACCGTCCTTCAAAACCAGCTTAGCTACAGCCGGAATATGTGTCTCCTGTAAGTATGCTATATCAGGATTAAGGCACTTAAGTTCCCGAAACATAAGGCGGCGTTTATTCGGAGCATTAAGGCCTTTCACATTCAAGGATAGTAACTTTAGAGGCATCGCAGCCTACATGATATCCAGCTAATCTTACGAGCCAACTCGCCCTGGGGCCAAGAGACGCGGTCCGTCACAACGCAGCTCAAACAGTGGTGGGCCCGGGCCTAACTGGTTAGGACTGTAGTGTGTGACTAAGTTAGGTTCACCTGTCCCCCCTTCCTGAGGGGAAAACACAATGGAGGGGATAAGGAAAAGGAAGTAAGAGGGAAAGAAAGAAGAAGAAAGAACATAAAAAAACTAAATAAGCCTGGTCTTACCTATAGCCAGGCATGTCTGGGGTGTAAGATCCCTCCTCCTCGGGGCCTCTATGAGGCTCCATAGGAACAGGAACATAGACCAACTACAGAACGCACCACACGGGTGCCGAAGGTTGCTATACAAGAGATACCAAATACATCGCCATCAGGTGGGTTACAGTGCAGCTGACCAACCCCCACTCCGAGGGCGGTGGTAGAAGAAGCAACCCACCGCCCGCCGCCCGTGGCAACCCGATCACCCCAACAATGAGCAAAGGAAAACCAAAAAAGGGGGGGGGGAGGGGAGGGGAGCAATAGCCACCCTACATAGTACGGCATTAACCGGAACAGAAACACACGTCTCTTTCCTACCATAAAGGCAGGTTCCCACCTCCCAGGTTAACCCAACATAACCCGGCATAACCAGTTAGCAGTAAAATAACCTTAGAGTGTAGCCAGATAGGGAAGTAACGAACAAAATTTGCCACTACAGTCCCTCACAGCTAGTGCAATCCCCCGCCCGCCGCCCGCAGCACAGAATAAACCCCCTAACCGCAAAAGTCCTGCCAATGTCCCTCATACAGGTTGAGCGTGACGGTGGGAGAGCCAGGGTAAAAGAGATCCGGCGTCCCAGATGTGAACGGCCTCCTCTGCCCCGAAAACAGAACGTTCTCACTCATAAGCTCACCGGGCCGAAAACAACGGGCCGTGGCGAAAGTAAGCCTTAGCCCACCCCATGAAGAGGTCCCAACCCCAACCAAAAGGGAAGCTTGTTAAACAAATGGGGTCGGGTTGGCCCAGGGCCATAAGGGGGGAGGGAGGGAGGGAGGGAAGGGGAGGGGGTAAAACAGATCGGGGATCCCCCCGGGGTCACCCACCCAAACAACAAGAGCCCCCCCTAAGAACCTGAGAGCCCGGAGACACGGATATCCGAATCAGTAGATCTCCAGACGAGCGACTCCATCACTCTCCCGCAGTGTACCAGTCGCGAGGTAGAGGATTCAAGGTGCCAGCCGGTGCAGCCTGTACCGCCAGATCCTCTGGAACCCGAATGCCCAACTCCTGCAGGAAAGGTACCGGGTCACCGTCAGCCAGCAGGATTTTGGTGCGGCCATCCTTAAACGCCATTAAATCGGAAAGGGTGGCCCCATGCATATTTAATGTTGTTGTGCTGTAGAAGCTCTGTAACAGGGCGCCACTCGCGCCGCTTCTGCAGCGTAGCAGGCGTTAAGTCCTGGTAAACCGCTAGTTCAGCCCCGTTGTATACGATTTTGTTGTTCCTACCATGCTTCATGATAGCCTCTTTAATGTGGAACGACAGGAACCTGATGATCACATCCCTCGGCCGCCTGTCTTCCATTCGCCGGGTCGTAGTGCCCTATGGGCACGCTCAACGTGCCAAAGATATTCCGTTATGTCAGGGAGAAGCGGCCTAAAAATGCTCACCACCACTTCAATGAGGGACCCCTCCCCCTCCTGCTCCGGTAGGCCGCGGAGACGGATATTATTCCTCCGTGATCTGTTGCCGAGGTCATCGATAGCGGATTCAGCGTGGGCTAGTCGGGACGTCAGGAGGTTAATTTGCGCTGCAGCTTCATTGTGGGCCACTACAGTAGACTCCACACGCTGTTCCAGGGCAGCCGTCCTGACGCCCAAGGCCTGGATCTCCGTTTTGACCTCGGCTGTGTTCCGAGCAATCTCTGTGGCTAGGTAAGTCCTAACCTCCGCCAGTTTCACCAGTATTTGGCCCGTATCGGTCTCCAGGGCCACCGAAGAGACTCCGCTCCCCGGGCTGGAGGGTGAGCGAGGCGTCCCCCGACCGTCCCGTCCGCCATCTTGGGAGGTTAGACGGAGGCCGCAAACAGTTCCGATACCGTAGTGCCCGGCTCCGAAGGTTTTTTTGGACTGCTTTCTTGGGGCCAGTTTATCCATATTAGTTTATCCACCTAGATCCGTAAGGTTTGCGGGTGTATCGTTGCTGATATATGCTGTTGGCACCGTGGCTCAGCGGAGCTCTATCCGGACGCGTCCAGCTCGCTCGGCTGCAAACCACGCCCCCCCAAATTTGACATCTTTAAAAAAAAATCCCAGAAAGTGAATATACCTTGAAAGAGACATGCATCACTTGGCAATTTTCCTTATACCAGCAAGCAAACAGTTAAATATACAAATAAAAATAAAGCAAGAAAAAAAAATTCCAAAATTATTAAAGGTTTATAAACATGTCGTCAGACTGCACTATTGGGCCCACCTCTCGGGAGCTTCCTCAGCCTCCCTGCTATCCCCCTCTCTCACCCACTTATCTGTTTCAAACCAGTCCATTAATGAAAGAAACAGGGCATTGTTGGTGCCAGGAAACACGACAGAAGAATCTGCTCTTACTGGTCACTTTTTGGGGTTTTTTCTTCTATTTTTTTCAGTGCAGATAGGTACAGATAAGCAGATATTGCCAAGACAGCATAGACAATCATGAAATACCAAACATGTAAATTGCCGAAACATGGCATGTGAATAAATTGCACTCTTATTTTTGAAAGCGAGAACATGAGGAATCCGAAAGCAAGAGTACATGACCGAATGAGTTTCGTTCTGGAAAAAAAATGAAAAGGGTTCAGAGTAATGAGAAACCAATTTTAACGGAATAGACTTGCTAGCTTTTATGTCAAAGATTTGAACCAGTGGAACTAAGCACTTCTTTATGTTGCTGCACCACTGTGTAAGTAATAATAGAGCAGATAGGGTATCAGCAGGGATAATGGTTTAGGGCAAAAGTCAACATCATCCGATTCCCAATGCTGGGAGGCAGCTGGAACCAGCAGGAAGGTAGGGTAGAAGCGCCATTAATGTAGGGAGCCCAATCGGCGCAGATCAGGACTGTTTGGAGGCCCGCAGTGTTCGTGCACGGACTTGGGAGCCCTTTGGGATAGAGTCTGTCCCCTGGTCCAGGTGAGCAGAAGGTTGAGTGGGCTCTCTGCCTAGGTAGAGTGCAAAGGCGCTTGTGCTCGCGAAGGCTCCAGAGGGGGTCCCTCTGTCTTGGCCACGCTTATCCCCGAGATACCTTTATTTGCCCAGAGTGAGTAGGTTGTATAAGATTTCTGGAGCTTCAGCCAAAAGTCCCGGACTATTACATCCAGTCTCCACAGGATAGATTCTAAGGGGTCATAGTGAGGCTTGTGGGCCAGGGATATGCTCCACTGATTGGGCGAAGTGACAGCAGCCATCTTGGAAATTTCCCTCCCGGTCCAGGATGGGTAGAGGAGTAGGATGTCAGATTTATACCAAGAGCAGGGAGAATGGCCTCCTCTCACCAGCTTTAACGCCAGCAGCTCTGTGCCCAGGGCTCCTGAGTGAGTAGAAGTCGGAGTGAAGGCTCGTTTTGTTCCTCAGTGCCCTCCTGAGCTGGGTAGCACACTGCGGTGCTAGTGGCGACTTTGTTACCGGACGTAAGCCCCAAAATCCAGCAGGCAGTGCAGGAGCCTCTGCACCATGCATCTCACCAGTTCAGTGGTCAGGTTCCCCCCCCCCCCCCCCCCCTCTTAACAATGTCAGGATTTTGCAAGGTGAAGAGATCTGTGTGTGTAAATAAGTCAGGCATGCCCAATGTACTTTTCCAGCATTTGTAGGGATAGGACAGTGGCTACATCAGTGTCCATCTGGAGTGGTTGTGGAAAGTATAAGAAAGGAGGTAAATATGGGGGGAAATTATTTTGTTTTTTTCTTTTCGATCACCTGCAGAGTGAGACAACAGTCTCCTTTAAAGGTTAAGTAATTCATCCCTTTAATAAAATTCCTCATACTAGTTCACAGGGTGTACGTTATAGCATTGTCAAACTGTTTATTTCTGGGGGAGTGGGGCCAAGCCAAAGAGACGAGCGGTCACATGCAAGCTGGGCTCCCGTCTAACGAGCCATATTACTGCCGCTACTCGCCAAACCCGAGACGGAATCCAAACCGGGAAGCACTAACTGAATTAAGTGCGACCTGGTGACAAGCCTGATACCTTCCTTACGCTCCTCGGAGACCGGGAGCCTGAGCTGGCTAGACGCGGCCTAGAGGTGAGGAGACTGGGGGGAGGCAGCTGATCTCCCCAGCCCTGCATCGGAAGGGCAGCTGCACAAACACCCTATTTCCACCACACCACCCCCCCACCCCCCGGACCGGTCAGGGTTATCCCGGTCAAATCTTGAAAGAATACCCACCTGTTCAAGCCCCAAAGATGGAGCTCCATCAACGACAGGAAGAAGTGAACTCCTGCAAAATGGCCGCCGCCACGTGCACCCGACCTGCAGAGAAGCCTGACTTTCTTGACAAGCTATTCGCAGAGTTCTGGGAGAGGATAGCACTCAGGGAGCAGCAAGCCCAGGCAAGCAAACCTGCTAACCACATTCCCACGGTGGGGCCGGCAAGCTTCCAACACAGGCACACACTCTCCAGCAACCAGAGCCCAAAAATGGCGCAGAAAGAGACGAGGCTACATGAGGGGCCGCAACCCAGCGCGAAAGACCCAGCTGAAGGCGACATGTTACCGCAACAGAGACCCAAGGCAAGAGTCGGACACCCTCCAGAATCTACGTTCCGCCCCAAGCTGGGACCGGTTGTTGCCAAGGGAGCTAGGACGGCATCCATCACACATCATTCTCCTTCACCACCCAGAAGCGGGCCCCCTAAACCAGCGGGTGAGCCTTACCTGCATACCGACATCCAGAGACTATCCCAGAGCACTGAGCCGAGGCATCGGCTGAGGTCACCGCGGCACCCGCAATCTTTAGGACATGTCTCCTTGTGTTGCACTCATATCAGCGCTGAGGATGCCGCTAATTTAATTTAATTCCATGTTACACCATAATCCATGTTTTGATTACATGTCCCTACCTACACATACTCCATGACACATTGGGGCGCCCCAGGGGCTTATATCACTGGTAATACTGTACCTGCTCACCCTAAAAGCCACTCACTCTATAATAATCTGTGTTACACATATGCACATACTGTTGAACAGCTACGCAGGATGCTAGTTAAACCCTTAAAATCTTGTACTCAACCGGGTTAACATAAACCGCTACCGTGAAACATTCTCCTTAAATGGAAAAAAGCCTGATATTTAACCTACTTAAATCCACATCATCTAACATGTTTAGACTACCCTTAAAAACAAAGCTTGACTGATCTACTCTGAACATGTGTTCTTACAATATGTGATCTTAAGCGTGTTTCTTATATTATAAAACAGTGCATGTTACTCCAATACCCGGTTTGTTAAGCGAGATAAGAAGCCAGAGGAATGCCGTTGGAGTACCTCAGGCACATATGTACTCACTGTATGCAATGCAAAAATATAAAATAAAATGTTATTTCTGGGGTTCACATCTGGCTTTTCTCAGTTGTATTTTGAAAGAGGAGGACAAGGTTATGGTATCAAATAAAACCGCACAATAACCAAAATTAAATGGAGCCCCGTTTCTTGAATGAACAATTTTGAAATCCAGAAAAAGTTTAAAAAACCAAGAAAACAAGATTCTTTACTGGGCTTCACAACTTTTAAACTGTATCAACTCCATTTCAGATAAACTTACTTATTTATGCCCGTCTTCAGAAATACATTTAAAGGAACACTATAATGTTGGGAATACAAAGCTGTATTCCTAACACTACATGTTCCTCTGTCCCTTCGTGCCACACGGAAATCAAAGTGTTTAAAGGGACACTCCAGGCACCCGGACCACTTCTGCCCATTGGAGTGGTCTAGGTGCTAACTCCCACTACCCTTAACCCTGCATGTGTAATTATTGCAGTTTTTTTAAACTGCAATAATTACCTTGCAGGGTTAACTCCTCCTCTAGTGGCTGTCTACTAGACAGCCACTAGAGGGCACTTCCTGGTCTATAGCACAGGTTTTCTGTGCTATAGCGTCGCTAAAATCCCCATAGGAGAGCATTGAAAAGCATTATCAATGCTTTCCTATGGAGAGGTCTAATGCGCCTGCGTGGCATTGCCGCCCAGGCGCATTAGGTCTCTCCCACTGGCGGGCGTGATCAGGGGAGGAGCGTGAGGGGAGGAGCGTGAGCGGAAGAAGAACCAGCAACGTTGGACATGTCGCTGCCTCTGGTAAGTCACTGAAGGGGTTTTCACCCCTTCAGCAACCGTGGATGGGAGGTGGGAGGGAGAGGGGACCTGCAGTGCCAGGAAAACGGATTGTTTTGCTGGCACTGGAGAGTCCCTTTAATAACCCTTTAAACATTTCACCGATTCCATCGCTGAGGTCCCTCGGCACTGGCTCCATCTCCACTGATGGAGGCGTGAGTGGGAACTTAATGCGCATGCATGTCAAGTGCCACGCGCATTAGGCTTTCCCCATAGGAAAGCATTGGTCCAGTGCTTTCCTATGGGATTTGCAAGACACTGGATGAACTCCAGTGTCATTGCACAGCGTTTAACTCTGTGAAAGACTAGGATAGAGGCAGTCTAACCCTGCAATGTAAACATTGGGATACTCCAGGCACCAAGACCACTTCTGCCCTTTGGAGTGGTCTGGGTGCCATCTCCCACTACCCTTAACCCTGCAAGTGTAATTATTGCAGTTTTCATAAACTGCAATATTTAAATTGCAGGATTTAGTCCTCCTCTAGTGGCTGTCTATCAGACAGCCACTAGAGTGACTTCCGTGTTCTTAGAATACGAAAAGTGTGTTATACGACGCTGACGTCCTCACGCTATGGACCTCCTCTGGACCTCCAGAGTCGCCGAAATCCCCAGAGTAAAGCATTGGTCTCCCCCGCCGGCTGATGTCGGCAGGAGAGGAGAAAAGGCGGGGCCTGACCAGTGCTGAGGGACATCGGCGCTGCACTCCGGTAAGTCACCGAAGGGGTTTTAACCCCTTCAGCAACTTGGGATGGGAGGGAGAGGGGCACTACAGGGTCCTGCAGTGCCAGGAAAACTAATGTTTGCCTGGCACTAGAGAATCCCTTTAAGGGAACAGGAATACTGCACCCAGACCAATAAGATGAAGTGGTCTGGGTATCCGTAGTTTACCTTTAAGTTTACAAAAATTGGATCTGTATCAGATAACCTAGGTTAGGGGAGCATGGGAAAGCAAACAGTATGAGAGCAAAGATTAAAATAGGCATTCTAAGTAGCAATCATTAAAACTGTAGTGGTTATGCTGTCAATTAATACAGTTTCCCAATTATGACAAACCATTTTGGAGGTTTAACAAAAAAAAGAAGAAGTGTTCTCTTGAGTCCCTGAGAACACCCTCTCTTTCGTCATTATCAGTACTGACCATACGGACAGCAGCGATAGGCTTCAAATGCTGGCCTAAGCTCTCCCCATCACTCTCAGCTTTTAAATGCCCATCAGGATGGACAAGTTGGCTGAAGAAGGAGCAGTCTCTGGTCACCAGATAGACTTCCAGTTTTTAAGACAGGGCCATCAGACACAGAGCTGTAGTGAGTGGTTCTATAAATACAATCACATACTGCTCAGCTCATCAGTGAAGCATCAAAATGTTACTGCAATTACAAGGCTGGGACCTGAAGGCCAAAATATAGTTTCCTTGGATATCTTAGTGGTTAGACAGTGTAGGCACTTTAACATTTTCATCTCATTGAAGTGGCTATACTGTCTAGAGTTCCCTGGCACCATCACTCCATTCAGCGTTAAACAGTTTTAAATGATAAACGAGAGTCCCCAGTAGCTTAACCCCTTCTGTGTTGCTTGAGCTAATGAGGAAGCATTAGCCAGAGCAGAAGTGGGTAGCTGTGGTTTGCAGAGATGGTCAGCTGACCGCTTTCAGTCTATCACAGCGACAATTGAATTGGTATGGCTAGAAGGAAGCGTGTAATCTCTGCCATTACCACACATCCAGTGGAGGCAAGACTGAGTGGCCAGGGACTCTTACTTAGTGTTAAACTTAGAATACGAAAAGTGTGTTATACGACGCTGACATCCGCACGCTATGTGAGGACCTCCAGTGTCGCCGAAATCCCCATAGGAAAGCATTGAATAATGCTTTCCTATGGGGAGGTCTAATGCGCGTGTATGTTAAAATTATTTAACACTGAATGGAGGAACTCCGGCCATGATCAGTTTTAGGAGGTGAAATTGTTATAGCGCCTACAGTGTGTCTCCTAATGAATCCAGTGCAAAAGTGTAGGAAGTCTTGGTGAATGGCCACTCCTCTTCCTTTACCATTTGTGGTGACATTAAGGATGGCTATATACCACAAAGGTGGGGAGGTCAATCAAGTCTAAATATTAAAGGACTAGAAAGTGCCCAATATTGCATAAGCAAGGTATTTGTACTGACACTTCAACATTCCAAATCAAGAACAAGGGGTTGCCCAGTCTTATGTTCTATACCTTCCCACATACTTAAGACTATTCTATACAAATCAATACTAAATCCACTGTACACCACTGCATGAGGTTTGTTCTGTATATACAGAACAGTACTGATGGCTAATCCACTTTACTGTACTATAAACAAATGTATATATATATTCTACATTTATAGTTTGCAACTTTTTTATTTTTCCCCATTTTTTCAGTTATAAATAACACATTCTTGAACACCTGCACAATATTTAATATAAAATCATTAAATCTTTAAAGGAAAACTGTCTTTATTATTTAACATAAAAGGATAGCTTTCCAACAGGCAAAAGGGTATTTACATATATGTATGCATTTCAAAATAATAGACAAATACTATATGACAGTTTTCCTTTAAATACATTGGAATGATAGAATGGAAAAGATACTTAGGAACGAAACTGTAAATCAGAGTGTTTAAATTTATTAAATTTATTACAGCATGGAGGGAGAAAAAAAAATATGAACCATTTCGACCAGGCTGTCCCGTAATAAGAGACAATAATTTAACTATCCCTTTTCAAATACATACTGAATTTCTTCTGTAACATTGTCCTGAGAGGAATTGTGTTTTTCCCTCTTTCCAGCTAAATCTTGACAAATAAAGCACAATAATAATGCCCCAAATCAGGCAACATTAATAAAGTTATTACGTCTTTAAAAATAAAAAGAAGAAAAATAAAATAAAAATGTCCTTGCAATTTGTAAATCAGCGAACTCCCATACAAACCTAGCCCAAAATGGGTGCAGGAAAAAAATGTCCCTTTTATTCAAATTTTGAGTGAAACTTAAAGTTTAGGTAACACATTTCATTTAGACCCAGGCGGAATTATTGAAGAAAAATAAAAATAATAATTACAAATTACAGTGTTGTCTATTGCCTGATTTTGTTATAGGAAACAAAACAGTGGTAACTCAGAGTAAGGACTTTGCAGGACTGTAAACGAGGTTCTTGGAGCCCATATCCTTATGGGCATCGTAAAAAAAAAAAAATCCATTCTTAGAGCCAAGATCATACAGAATAAAACATGTGTTTTAATTCCGGTTAAAAATATATATTGCCATTCAGTTCTAAAATCATAGACTGCACAGTCCTACGGGAAGGCATTGGTTTCACATGATGAGAACTTCCACTCTTGGGAATTTTAAGTTACTTAAAATTGTTGTTTTTGTGGGGTAGAGTAAAAGGTGGGGGGAAAAAAATAAATCTTAGGTGTTTAACCAGAATATCAAGTCTTGTCTTCCATGAGGTAAAGAGAGCAGTCTTTCAGTCTGTACAGTTCAAATAAGAGTCTCTCTGCACATTGTAGAAATACGACTGCATTTTTTTTTCGGAGCACGTCTTGAACTGCGCAAAAGAACTCTTTGGAGGGAGAAGGGCAACTGAAAATCTCAGTTAATTTGGAGAAAAAGAAAAAAAAATAAGGACTAGAGACACAATTTTCCTATATCAGCTATTCTTGCTTGAATATCACGTCACAGACATAGAAACATTGAAAAAAGGACACAGCAATCAGATCCGTTATTCGAAGTTTCATTCTGTTGCAAAAGGGGAATAGTGGAAGGGGAAAAAAATTTGACAAAAGGGGAAGTAAAAAGTTCTGTGCACAAGTTTAAATCCTTGAGGAAGGATTGCCTCGTCGTCTTGACCTTTTGTCATTCTTGTTTGATGGAATAAAAAGTTTCCCCTTTTTATTGCATGAAACCAAAAAGCAGGGGAGCGGGGTGGGGTGGGGGTGGGGGCTGTCCCATGCACCTCTGCAACGGCAAATCATCCTCCTTATTTGCTGTGACCTTCAAAGCAGCAGCTGAGTTGAGTGTGGTCTCTAGGTGAAGAGACTGGGTCACACGCTCATTGTCATGCTGGGCGAATACTGAAAGACAGAAGAAATGCAATCAGGAGGGAACAAATAGCTCACTTTTCACTTCTACTCGTACTATGGGAAAGGAGCCATTACTGCAATACAAGGCACGTTTATTTAATGCAGAACTTACATGACTGAGTTAATTAAACATTCTTCCCCCCTCTTAATCTTTGCCTGCTACCACTGGGACTGCGAAAAAAAAAAACATTTTGCATTTCTTGAAGCGGTTCAGTTTCCCTTGAAGTGAACTCCATGTCAAAGTGTGAGACAAGTTGGTAACAAAAACACATTTGACTCGGGACACTTGGTTTAGAAGCAAAAGGCATGCATTGTTAAAAACAAAAAAACAAAAACAAACATGTAGATGAGCCTTTACGGTGTTGCGGTATTTGTATCAAAAGTAAATATACGCAGTGTTACATTTTTTACAGGTTCTAAAATAAAACTACAGTGGAAATATGACGTGCAGTTTTTTTTGTAGACGCACATAAAACACATAAAACTATTTCATAATCTATTGCAATCTCCTACAATTCAGCGCTATAGGGTAACACAATGATCTATAGCTATATCTTACAAACTTCAACTCTGTCAAGCAAGAAAAGTCCTCTTCAAGAGATCTAATCATGACCTTGTCTGCCCGTTGCTGTAGGTATCTATCATCTTCTGGATTGGAATTCATATGAATATACCATTTACAAGGAGGAAAGTCTCCAACACATATAAAGAGGTTTGCCTTAAATTGTGAGTCTGTCCCCTGGGTTATCACAGAAACCGCAGGGGGACTCCCTACCTGTATTAAAGGACTTGTAGCTTAATCACTTTAGTTAGTACTTTTATCAGCTGTCAAATCCTAGCGCTCTGTTTTAGCAGCAAGGTTAAACTGTGATTTTAAAGGAGTTTCTCTGTCTTTAAAGATGAAAGAGCAAAAAAAAAAAAAAAGTAGTGTGTATCATAGTAGTGTATATAAAGAACTACAATATTTTTTTCTAAACTATAATAGCACAGTATAGAAAGAGACCAACATAAAAATAATCCATCTGGTAAAAAAAAAATGAATTATAATGGACCTCCACAGTACTGTTGCATTAGCCAAAAAACTGCTCTAAGGTAGAACCCTCAAAAAAAAAAAAAAAAATTGGAAAAACTACTCTACTGGCTGGTGGATCCCAAAAACAGAGGCGACAAAACCAAAATATGCCAGGTAAGTCTCGGGTAGTCATTAAAATCCTGTGTGTAAAAGATGTAGAGGAGACAGGTATCACTGTGCGGGGGCAACATAAAAATCCAACCAATATCCTTAATTACAGTATTATAGATATTATGATTTAAATATTGAAGCTTTACATACACAGCACATCATCCGGTTCTTTGTTATGTATATAGGGGTAACCGCATTGGAATGTGTAGCCTATGTAAATTCTATAATTCTAACACAGGTATTTGTAAAAATAGGGCATCCCATCTCTGTAACAGCGATGCCTATACATGACGAGAATTTCAGGTGTATACAGAGGCTTCTAATAATGGTATTTTTTCCCTTCTCCACTCAAGGCTTACATTGTCATTCTGGAAGGAATGAAGAAAGTTCCCTCCTAATTCACCATCATCTCTAGGTGTTCCTGGGGGGTTGCTAATGCCACTAATGTTGTTTGGAGAGTTCTGAGGATATTACAAAAAAGATATATATATTATTTTCACAGAAATCACAATATCTACAAAATATACATCTTTAAATATTCAAATTTAGAGAACGTCTTCCAATTTGTTCTTATTAATTTGGCATACTCCAGACCGGTATATAGTTTTCTTTTTAGTGGACTCACAAACGTGAAATATAGTCTAAGGCAGTGGCTCCTAAACCAGTCCTCAAGGCACCCCTACCAGTCCAGAATTTAGGGATTACACCGTTAAATCTAAAGTTTTTTACTTTCCCATAAAAACTGGGTAATTCCTAAATCCTGGACTGGTAGGCAGGGCTGGTGCGTCTTATGGGCTAAGCAGACAGCCGCCTACTTAGGGGGGAAGCCAGCAGTGGCTTTACTGCTTGTCTGGCCGCCCCCCTATCAAGTGGGATGAATTATATATAGTGGGCCGCAGCGGCCGCGTTACCGGGCGCTAGGGAGCACTTACTTGGAGACTAGCGCCCGGTAGAACATCGGTCCGGCATTCACCACAGCCTGCTAAGTCAGGATCCCTCTCCCAGTTAAGCACGGTGGCAGCACAAGGACGTGTCATTCACTCGCTCCCGCCCCTTGCCATGTACTTGAGGACAAGGGGGAGGGAGAATAACATGTATGTGTGTATGAGACTGTGTGTGCGTATGAGACTGTGTGTCTGTGTGTGCGCGTATGGGACTGTGTGTCTGTGTGTGCGCGTATGGGACTGTGTGTCTGTGTGTGCGCGTATGGGACTGTGTGTCTGTGTGTGCGCGTATGGGACTGTGTGTCTGTGTGTGCGCGTATGGGACTGTGTGTCTGTGTGTGCGCGTATGGGACTGTGTGTCTGTGTGTGCGCGTATGGGACTGTGTGTCTGTGTGTGCGCGTATGGGACTGTGTGTCTGTGTGTGCGCGTATGGGACTGTGTGTCTGTGTGTGCGCGTATGGGACTGTGTGTCTGTGTGTGCGCGTATGGGACTGTGTGTCTGTGTGTGCGCGTATGGGACTGTGTGTCTGTGTGTGCGCGTATGGGACTGTGTGTCTGTGTGTGCGCGTATGGGACTGTGTGTCTGTGTGTGCGCGTATGGGACTGTGTGTCTGTGTGTGCGCGTATGGGACTGTGTGTCTGTGTGTGCGCGTATGGGACTGTGTGTCTGTGTGTGCGCGTATGGGACTGTGTGTCTGTGTGTGCGCGTATGGGACTGTGTGTCTGTGTGTGCGCGTATGGGACTGTGTGTCTGTGTGTGCGCGTATGGGACTGTGTGTCTGTGTGTGCGCGTATGGGACTGTGTGTCTGTGTGTGCGCGTATGGGACTGTGTGTCTGTGTGTGCGCGTATGGGACTGTGTGTCTGTGTGTGCGCGTATGGGACTGTGTGTCTGTGTGTGCGCGTATGGGACTGTGTGTCTGTGTGTGCGCGTATGGGACTGTGTGTCTGTGTGTGCGCGTATGGGACTGTGTGTCTGTGTGTGCGCGTATGGGACTGTGTGTCTGTGTGTGCGCGTATGGGACTGTGTGTCTGTGTGTGCGCGTATGGGACTGTGTGTCTGTGTGTGCGCGTATGGGACTGTGTGTCTGTGTGTGCGCGTATGGGACTGTGTGTCTGTGTGTGCGCGTATGGGACTGTGTGTCTGTGTGTGCGCGTATGGGACTGTGTGTCTGTGTGTGCGCGTATGGGACTGTGTGTCTGTGTGTGCGCGTATGGGACTGTGTGTCTGTGTGTGCGCGTATGGGACTGTGTGTCTGTGTGTGCGTATGGGACTGTGTGTCTGTGTGTGCGTATGGGACTGTGTGTCTGTGTGTGCGTATGGGACTTTGTCTGTGTGTGCGTATGGGACTTTGTGTCTGTGTGTGCGTATGGGACTTTGTGTCTGTGTGTGCGTATGGGACTTTGTGTCTGTGTGTGCGTATGGGACTTTGTGTCTGTGTGTGCGTATGGGACTTTGTGTCTGTGTGTGCGTATGGGACTTTGTGTCTGTTTGTGTGTGTATGGGACTTTGTGTCTGTGTGTGTGTGTGTATGGGACTTTGTGTCTCTGTGTGTGTATGGGACTTTGTGTCTGTGTGTATGTATGGGACTTTGTGTCTGTGTGTATGTATGGGACTTTGTGTCTGTGTGTATGTATGGGACTTTGTGTCTGTGTGTATGTATGGGACTTTGTGTCTGTGTGTGCGTATGGGACTTTGTGTCTGTGTGTGCGTATGGGACTTTGTGTCTGTGTGTGCGTATGGGACTTTGTGTCTGTGTGTGCGTATGGGACTTTGTGTCTGTGTGTGCGTATGGGACTTTGTGTCTGTGTGTGCGTATGGGACTTTGTGTCTGTGTGTGCGTATGGGACTTTGTGTCTGTGTGTGCGTATGGGACTTTGTGTCTGTGTGTGCGTATGGGACTTTGTGTCTGTGTGTGCGTATGGGACTTTGTGTCTGTGTGTGCGTATGGGACTTTGTGTCTGTGTGTGCGTATGGGACTTTGTGTCTGTGTGTGCGTATGGGACTTTGTGTCTGTGTGTGCGTATGGGACTTTGTGTCTGTTTGTGCGTATGGGACTTTGTGTCTCTGTGTGTGTATGGGACTTTGTGTCTCTGTGTGTGTATGGGACTTTGTGTCTGTGTGTGTATGGGACTTTGTGTCTCTGTGTGTGTATGGGACTTTGTGTCTCTGTGTGTGTATGGGACTTTGTGTCTCTGTGTGTATGTATGGGACTTTGTGTCTGTGTGTATGTATGGGACTTTGTGTCTGTGTGTATGTATGGGACTTTGTGTCTGTGTGTATGTATGGGACTTTGTGTCTGTGTGTATGTATGGGACTTTGTGTCTGTGTGTATGTATGGGACTTTGTGTCTGTGTGTGCGTATGGGACTTTGTGTCTGTGTGTGCGTCTGTATGTATGTATGGGACTGTGTGTGTGTGTCTGTATGTATGGGACTGTGTGTGTGTGTCTGTATGTATGGGACTGTGTGTGTGTGTGTGTGTGTCTGTATGTATAGGTGTGTATGGGTCAGTGTGTCTTTATGAGTGTGTGTGTGTGTGTGTGTGTGTGTGTGTGTGTGTGTGTGTGTGTATGTATGGGTCAGCGTGTGTAGAGAGAGGGGTCAGTGTGAGCGTATGTGTACGGGTCAGTGTATGTAAGCCTGCATGAGTGGGCGGAACGAATGGGGCGGCAATTTATTTTTTTTCGCCCGGGGCGGCAAAAATCCTTGCACTGGCCCTGCTGCTAGGTGTGCCTTGAGAACTGATTTGGGAACCACTGGTCTAAGGGTATGACTTTAAACTCTAAATGCTATTTTTACTGTTATTTGATACAGTCATACATAGTCACATCTGGTTAAATATGGATACAATACTGGTGTAAAGATTTCAGATATTATCAGGTATATTTGAAGCTCTATCCCTGTGTTGGAATTAACACAATACAAAGATCTGCAGACTAATAATACTATCCAGTGTGGATAACTAGTATAATGGCTTTAATAAGGGTTCGTTTACCTTAGGAAGTCCATCCATGTCGCCTGACCCTGAGAATAGACATTGTATTGTTTTAGTTAAATATTATCTTAAACAAACACACGCAGTTACATTTATAATCATTTCATGGAAAGCGCTAAAAAAATAAATAAAAAATAAATTGATAGAACATGTTCATGGATGTTTTAGGACTCTCTATGGCATTGTTTCAGCAAGAATATGAATGTCATCCGACTACAGCGGGTCTCTATTCAAAAAAGCATGCTGGCTTGTGGTGTTAAAATGGCAGTACAGCCTTGTGACAAGTGAGCCCTTAAACTACCCTGGCACTACAATAAAAGCAGAGTTAGTTCAAAGACATGCACTGACTCACAACCTGTAAATATAAGCCCAACTGTACATGAAGGTGATTTAAAGCATTTATTTAGCAACATTGTTACTTTATAGAGGCTTTGCACAGAATGCCAACATCAAAAATGGTGGATGGGAACATGGCTGCATAATGATTTGAGCAGTAATATTTGGTCAAACTATGTTGGTGGCATACGGACAGTTTGCATGCTTAGTCTCCGCTTACCTAACGATCCATTCATATGATGAGGCTCCATTCCACCCATGCCCCCCATTGGGCCATCCGATCCCGGTCCCATCTGAAACTAAGAAGAGAAATATGCAGTTGTATAGACATTGAACATATTCAGTGATATATTGTAATTTACTGTAATATGGCACAGTTCATCAGCATTCCATTACCATACCACTTACTGACAACACTCTGGTAAGTGATTGTTGATGGCTAATAAAGTCCTTATAGTGGGGCATAGTCCGTGTCCATGGTTATGTTGGTAGCATGTACATGGCTTGATGTCTCTATCATCACATTATCCCTTATCTTTAATTGTTTTTACAGTACTTGTATAATTAATTGTGTGTGTATGGTCTTAATATCACTGAGTCTAGGTAACCTCTAAATATCCCCAACGGTGTTTATATAAAACTTTTATATCATTCATGACAAATATATAAGATCTTAACATAACTAACTGCATATAAGGCCACAATGTTATGGTCAGAATTAAGCATAAACTTACATTGGAACGATTTCCTGCAGGTGGTCCGGGATTTATCATAGTGTAGATATTGTCACCCGAATTTGTTGACTCTGTGAATATGAAGACAACACAAACTAAGAATAACAATGAAGATAGCAGAGTCACTGTCATAATCCCTTATGTATAGTGGAATATCAGGATAGAACCAGGAGATTTCAAAATATTTATACACACCTGCAGGACTGGGCATGATTGGCGTTCCTGGGGGTCCTCCGCCACCAGGGGGCCCCTATAAACAAGATAAATGTAAGGTATACATCAACTACAATGAAAAGCCTCAAAAACCAATTGTGTACTTCACAATAGCAAACCTTGACACCCCAAATGTTTTGGAACTTGAGTCTCCACAAAACATCATGATATTAGCAGATTCCGAAAATCTGGTGTGCATGTTTAGCCATCACCGATTTACAGACAGTATAACTATTCTTCAATACATAATGCAGTATTCGTATTCTATTATATTAGCGTTCGTGTTAAATTGATTTCTAATGTTCTTCCATAAAATTCAAATACCGGTAATTAAACACTCCATATTGTTGCTACAGCAGCAGTACTTTTCTAATTCATCTGTTTTGTTTTATATACAATCTCACATGTGTTATCAGTGTCCCCCTCTCCCCCCCCATCCAAACAAGTCCAGATTTTCATTTCGGACATTTTGTTTGGATTAAAGGATTTATTTTTAAAAAAAAAGTAGCACGCAGGCAACATTGGAAACCACTGTGCAAAATTATCTGAAAAGTTATAATTTTGTACCCAAGCTCTGAAAATCTATTAAGGCAGTTGTTCAGAAAAGGCAAAAGCGGCCAGATGCCCAAACCCTTACACATCCCCTTTGCCAAGTGACTGATTTTAAGATAGTGGACGGGGAAATACAGCAGACAATATTAGCTTGACAAAAAATACTCCTTGCATCCTATTGTATCTCTGAAAAAGTCCTTAACTTACCACATATGTGCCTGGCGAAGATGAGGAATAGGAAATCTATGAACAAAATGAATGATATATTTAGTGCAATTACACAGCTACATCTATTTTAGGATATGTTCCGCTGTAGATATTCTGACCTGGAAATGTATTTACATAAAACATTACAGGGCTTATTCAAAAAACATTATAGTAAATTGGAATATGAACTGAAACATACATAAATAAAAAATTAATTAGACGAGCTGCCAAGCTGGAGTTTTTTCCAAACCCATTTTTGGAGCCTAAAATTAGCAATTGGATCTCAATTCACTACAATTTTAAGTTTACTGAATAAACCATCTTCATCTAACTTGCTGTAAATTTGGCTGCATTTTACACTAAAAGATTTGATAAACAAAACAAAAACAGTCAGCGCTTTATAAAAATGAATCATCAAAAATTGCAGAATATAAAATGTAATTTGAAGAATGTAGACAGTTTTAAGAGAAACCCTTACCGAGTTAGCATTGTTGGGATTTGGCCACGGCCTGCCTGCTCCAGGACCCCTAAAAATAGGACAAATAAAAATATACAATCTAGTTAATCTACCAAAAGGTCAAGCAAACCTCCCCCCCCCCCCAATGTACAAGATTAGCTCCTTACATGTTCATTCCTGGACCTATTGAGTTGGGTGGTGGTCTCATCCCACTTCCATAGTTCTGCAACGATAACCAAGGATCAGACTAGGGGAACGAGTGGAGGACCAGAAAGAAAGAAGAAAATGAGAGAGGGTTAGTTAAAGAGAACTAGATGGGATTAAATACACAGATAATATCACTCACTCTTCAGTTAGCAAAAGTTATTAATGTCAATCAGTTATTCATAGGAACGATCATTATCCTATATTTGGTTCCACCTTTGGGGCAAGACACTGGCATGAGCAGAAACTCTGTTCAAAATAATTTGCACTAGAACCAGATGCAGCTAATTTTTTCCAATACCTACTTCTTATATTAGCAAGCCATTTACGGTAGTTAACAAAATACAAAGAAAGCATTACAAAAAGGTTATTAAACAAGCACAGTGCACACACTGTATTTGTTTCTAGGTCAATAGAGATTCCAGAGCGTAAAAAACTCTTTAGATTATTTAAAACTTGTCCGTACCTGGGGACCGGGGCCTATAGGGCCCATTGCTCTTGGGGGATTCATTCTTTGCATGGGGCCTCCCATACCAGGATGTCCTTAGAAATAAAAAAAGAAAAGCTATTAAAACACGCAAAATGAGGAAATGAAACAGTAGAAGGTCTGGTCCTCTAAATAACTACCTTGTCTTGTTGGATCCATTGAGTTTGGTAACAATGGCTGTGATCCTGGAACTCCTCCGGGAGGCTGAGAAGAACACACATAAAAAGGTCAGAAAGAATTAAA
Organism: Pelobates fuscus; assembly: GCF_036172605.1. Taxonomy (NCBI): domain Eukaryota; kingdom Metazoa; phylum Chordata; class Amphibia; order Anura; family Pelobatidae; genus Pelobates; species Pelobates fuscus. Next base: position 47,564,592 of record NC_086323.1, read on the forward strand.
TATAATATCTAAAAAAAAAAATGAGTGAAGGCAGAGGACTGGGAGATTATCCTTTAATTTTTTTTACCGATCCCACAGTATTAAGATAAAACAAAGCTGTAATTGTTAACAAGTGATGCATGCTTTGGTGGGTATGCTGTGTTGGCATTTATGGAATGTATAAATGTATTGATTAAAACAAAAGAACTAATTCCACAGCATTCCATTTAAAGATTATGTTGATATACCTGATTTCCCATCCGTATGTGCGGCCTTGGCCCTCCAGCATATCGAGGAGACATAAATGGCTGTATATATGTAAAAAAACAAACAGCAGATAAGTAACCATTTTTTATACCCAAAGACATTCCTATTCATCTTCTCTGTTAAAAATAAGTAATTCTAGAGGATGCCAGTGGTGCTTAGCTCCCACGTGACATCCTTCTGTAAAGCTCTTTTGCAGTATTGTCTTCTCAGGGTAATTTTTTCATTCATCTGGTTTGTTTGATGTTTATTTCTTAAAGAGAAGACAAATCTCCACTTCATTTCACTCAAATGTGAAGTTTTTCATTGTGTATATCACCGGGATTTTTTTGGTATTAAAATTGGCATGTTGTATCTGCAAGTGAGTTAAGTTATTGGAAAATAGGAATAGTTTTTCTTTCCCTTGTTGCAATATCCTCACTGGTACTAGTGACGTTATTAAAAAGCAATTCTACATTAAATAAAAAGGCTGAGATTAGCAACACATGTTTCTGTATAATTTACATTTGTCAGAGTTTAGGGACAAATCTGAACGATGTATGCGTAACAGGTCTCCTTTAAAAAAAAAAAGTATAATTCCACAACATGGAATAGATATTCTACAATAAAGAATGACATGGAAAATGTAGCGGAGACATCTGCACTCCCAAGGTATGTCATTGAACCAAGGACTCTCTTACTTCCTAAAATCTGCCCCTATAATTTCATACCGTGTTCACCACAGCCTGTATAAGTAATCAAATTATATCAGCAGGAAATGCTTCCCTAGAGATAAAACTATACATTACCTCTGAGCATTGGATGATTTGTCAAAGTGACACACTAGTTGAGAAGCCAATTACAGTCTACATAAAAGGTACACCTTTGCCCAGGTGTATATATACTGGGCAAATTACAATTTAGCACTTTGGTTAAATATTGTTTTGCATTAGTAAGCATTTATGTATGGAGGGGAGGGGGTTGGCAATGGGTTAGCAAAGGTTTGTTTGGTGGTGGCAGAGAAAAATGGGAATTGTGGCTTATCAGCAGCTAGTGTTCTACAGTATATCCAAGTATCCTGGAATGCAAAACAAATGTGTTCTAGTCTTGGTTCCAGTTTCCTATAAACAGTCAATGTATTAGAACTAGCGTCCTACTTCTGTACCTGACTATGAGGTCCCATCATGTTTGGATTGTGAGGAGGCGGCTGTGAATGGGGCGATGGCTGAGATCCTGGGGGTCCCTGCTAAACAAAAACAAAAGAAAAACATCAGTAAGGGAATGGATGAAGAGCAGTGGTGATTATTGGGTAGGACTGCATGGACAGAAACAGAAATGATTTCACTCCTAAATGACAGAGACATTAGCAGTAAGACCTCAGAGGCATGATCTAAACTGCCTTATTAAGCTAGTGATTTAGGTTACTATACTGTCCCTTTATACAAGTTTTGTTGTTTAGTGTTTGTCGTTTTGTTTTTTTGGGGTGTTTTTACTTGACTCCATTTATTATAGAAAACCAATTATAATTTGCAAAATCTTGAAACTATACAATGAAGGAGACTGGTACAGGTAACGGTAACCGCACCTCTCATTTTATGCTTTCCATTCCCTCCTCAATTCTACTACTCATTATTCTACTCTAGGCACTCTTAATATAGAAATATAGAGATTTATAGATTTTATAAATACAAATTAAAAAAAACTCCCACCAAATGAAGGCTAAAGTGGATGCATCTTTTTTCCTTTTACAAATATAATACAAAAATGACCCTCAACTTTCTGACTAACACTGCTTGTAATGTGATGTATTCAAAATGAGATGTTGTACAGTTATTGGGGAAAAAAAAAAAAAAAGAATAGTTTTTCTTTCCCTTGTTGCAATATCATTACTGGTACTTGTGATGTTATTAAAAAGCAATTCTACATTAAATAAAAAGGCTGAGATTAGCAACACATGTTTCTGTATAATTTACACTTGTCAGAGTTTAGGGTCAAATCTGAACAATGTATGTGTAACAGGTCTCCAGTGTGTATTAGCAGTGGAAGATATTTAATTTGTTTTTAACCTGTTGCCAGCAACATCATAGCTAGTTAACATGAGCAGTTGCTTTAATTAACAGACATTAATTGGCCTTTCAGCAAGCATTTGTTTAACAGCTTTTCTAAACATGAATTCCATTGATAATTATGCTGTTAAGCGGGCCTAATTACCAGCAGTACAACAAAAGGAGTGTTTCCTTGCACCTGTACGCCCGCTAAATCCATTCAAGGAATGGCGGCAACATGAGATACCAATTTAGAGTCACAAAGTATTGCACTAAAATTCGTAATATGCACATCACAAATAACCCATGTTCAGAAGATCACTTTCTCTTTCCTAGCCAAAGCAGGACGTAAGCACATCACGTTGAAGACTCTGTGCAAGAAAAACAAAATGCAAAGTTGGCGTTCATACCGGGAAAAATGGCGGTGGGATTGGTCCTCCTGGCATTCCATCGTTTGGAGGAATGTTTCCAAGTACCGGGCTAGGAGCTGCCGCTGCACTCTGTGGATATAAAGACATTACTTTATATAATCAGAGCAAAGGAATAAAAGGAAATAAAACAGACGCATTAACACGTAGCAGAAGAAAAGCTGTAAAAAAAAAAAAAAAAAGCAAACAAAAACAAAAAAACACAAACAACAACACAAAATTAGACCGGTAGAGACCACAACAAGAATTTTTTTTATTTAGAAGGATTATTTTATATTTACATTTTAGAAAATTTCCCATTAGCCCTGAATTTTTTTTCAAGATTATAAAAAACAATTACCGTATATGAACATTTGAAGCATTAGATAATTACTTTGTCAAAAACACCGTGATTAGATATATAAACATATTACTATTATTTTATATATATATATTTTTTTATTTATTTTATTTATGAAATCAAAATCCTGTTAAAGCAAATGATTTGAAAAAAGCTGTATTAAAATCACCACTGTGGTCCATTCCTAGTGATCGACAGAAAGCTTCACAAGAGACTCTGCCAATGTCACATGATTGAGGCAGTTATCCCTAATGGCTCGCCCATTACCATATGAATACTTGGGCAAGGCAAACAACTCTAAGCCGGACTACAACTCCCAGAACACAGCCTCCAGTTGACTGAAGATGCAAAGCACGATGGTCCAACAACCACCAGAGGGACCAGTGATACCTACAGACCTACCTACACAATGCAGATTCTGAGTTCTGCCACAACTGCTTATTTCACAAACAACATAAATCCTCCGCATAATACGATGAAGGTTCTGACGTGTGGCCAGCAGTCTGCTTGTGTGGCTTAATTTGATTTTCACAGCAATAAAAGAAGACTGCAGAAAATTAGTAATTTCCTAATGCAGACACAAACAGGAAAAAATAAAAAATAAAATCCAAAACATTAGGATCACAACGGAGCTAATGCCACAATTTACAAAGGTTATCACCAAGAGGGCAACTGGATGTGGGCCAGCGTGCGTAACAATTCATGACAAATCACAAATAAATAAAAACAAAAATAAAGCAACTTTGTTCACTCTTGATTCCATGAAAATGGCATAAAATGTGTCCCGGTATGGACTTCTAACAAATACAATTTGAAAACATCTATGAAGTATGCATTTTGAGTTTCTTTGTAATATGTGGGGTGAATATAATGGCTTAATATATTAATTCTGATGGAACGTTTGATATACCAGAATCACATGCAGAAACAGATTCAGATTTGCAAAAAGAGAAAGCAAACAATAAAAAACCACTAGGGGGAGCACCTGAACAAAATCTTCAACTGGTTACAGCCTGCTCTCAATAAGCAAACAATACACAACCACAGCTAAGTCAGAAAAAAACCCACAATTAGCAGGGGAAACCGAGTGCCACTGAGTGTATAACAGCAAACACTGTGATGGTTAGCTATGCCAGCTAACAAAACCACTACGTGTCACACGTTGGTTCCGGACACTCAAGATATAAAGTGGGCGCAATGCAACAGTGCGGCTAAGTAGTAATATGCCAATTGTGGCAGTGCCAACCTGTAGCACACTGGTCCGTATCCATTAACTCTCACTGCCCGAGTTGGCAAAGTGCAATTGCTCTGTGTATCTTGACCAGGGGCAAGGCTTGGCAAAGCAAAAGCTGAAATCACTGCCAAGAATAACCGCCAGATTATTGCCTCCTGTGTAATGATAAGTGGCATTGCCGGGTTGATTTGGCAAGCCATTGCCAGTCTTACGTTCAGGTAACCAGAAATTTCAGATATTGGCACAGTGAATAATTGCAATAAAAGATTTTTGGTTAATGGAGTACGAATGTCCAAAAGCAGTCTGCCTTCGGTTTTGGTGTGATTATGCTGGTATTAGTTACCGGGCTGCTTGGCAGCATCGTAAAGAATGTGTTTGACCACGGCCTCTAACCACCTTCTGTTCTTGTATGTCCCATTTGTCTTGCAGTAACTACTTGTTTGTTAGTCCACTTGATGTACAGCGCTGTTGAATATATTGGTGCCAACATTAATAATAATAATGTTACACCAAACAGTACAGTTTGGCAGGGAAAGCGGGTCATATGAAGCCAGGAAATGGACCTACACAGCAGGTCAGATAGGATAATAACCTGGAGAGTAGCTGTACAGTTTAAGAGCTACACAAGACATTTGGAACCCAGCATTCATGGACTTCTGTATGAAAATAACCAATAATATTAAGAGCTAGCAACAAAAGTCTGGGGAGTCACAGCAAACAGATACTGCAGAATTTGAGGTGCCTCGACAATTTTTGTTTACTGATCTAGTGTAGGAAGACCAGAATATACACCATAGTGTAATGTAAATCTGGTTCTCAGGGTATAGAGTGTGCAGCTTAGCAAGGTCAGGTTCTGGAATGCAGTCACATATGGTAAAGGTTCTAGAACAGGAGATGATACAGATTCAAGGTTGTCAATGCAATGTTATAAAAATGGGCAAGAAACATTGATCAATGCAGGGTAGGGTCAGGTTCTGGAGTGCATTCACATATGGTCAGGCGACAACACGGCTGGACAGTGTCAGGTTCTGAAGCTGGCTAAGCTACACAAAGCATAGATTGGATCAGCTTATGGAACGCATTCAACTATGATCAATTTCTGGAAGTAGGAATAAAACAGTTTACAATGGTCATGTTTTGGATCTGGACAGAATATTCTGAACACAACATGAACTGTCAATGTTTTGGGTGGTGGGGCAGAGAATAAAGCTTCGCAGGTCAAATACAGATCACACTCTGGCAGTGCCAGATGTTTGAGATGATCAAAATCTGCAGAAGCTTAAATTCATTAAACTTCCCTTGCTCAGAATATACAGTCACAAATCCTCCAATTTCCCCGCCCCATCTCCTTGTTTATGGTGGCTTCGTTTTTGTTTTTTTTCTTAGAAGGTTAAAATACCTGCCTCCCAAAGTCCACTCCCAAATTGGTTCCAAAGCAAGTATCAGCACTCCTGAGGGAACTGGTTAACACCCCACTTAAGCCGTTGCCATGGGTGTCGGCAATGTGACTCTTCGTGTCAAATCATGACATTAGGAGCCATGGCAAGGATTAAAGCAGGTCAGGAATACAGCGACACTGCAGCCAGGTGCGTTTAATTGGACTCCTGCTAAGTCTTTTATCTAATTAAAGTAACCATATCATCTTCAGTCAGCAAGAACTGTGACACCTGCTGTTCTCTGAGCAGTTAAGGCATTGGTAAAATTGACCAGACAGCAATAATAAAAATAAACAAAATAGGTCTGACTTCTGATGGGGTTTACATAGACAGCTTGGTGATCTCACTAAATTTCAGGACCATGGTGTAATTTATAACTTTTTTCTAAACCAAGAACTCCTTCTTAAACAGACATATTGATACATCAACCAGGCAAAGTTATGGAGCGATGGGGGCAATCGTTTTCAAAGTAAAGCATATTTTGATAGGAAATGCTATTTCACCTTCCATTAGTCCCATTTTAGACCACAGGTCCAGCAAAGAGAACTGATGCAAAGCAAACCCTACAGTGTCTGGGTTCTGTGGCTGTCATGTGGGTTCTGGTAGCACACAGTATATTTATATACATAGATATATTCCCTATACAGGGACAGGTCTATTATAAGGAACTTCAAGAATGCTTTAAGAATTCTTCTCATATCTTCCCCATTCAAGACTCATATACCAGGCAAGACATCATCTGTTAATTTGGGTTCTACCGCTGCTTAAAAAGAATCCAGGAAATCTTCTAAATCTAAAATGTTTACATTAAAGACATACTAGCCTTTTAAAGTAATCAAAGCTTATCACATGTATTTTATTGAAATAAGAAAAACGTATTTTTTTACGTATTTTTTCAAAGAATCCTGCACGTCTGTACATATAGTCCAGCAATGGACTACCCAAACAGTTTAACTCAGCAAGCCCTTTGAGAGACGCCAAAAAAAAAAAAAAAAACTCTTGAGAAGAATTCCTGGAGAAACAAACACACATTTTTCAGGGTTTTGTGTTACACAAGTACTGCAAGTGATTCAATACAAACAAGGTAATTCATCTCCAAACTAACATGAATATGGACCCGGTATGCAATCCGAAAGAGCAAAGACAGGTGAGGACTTAACACCCCAGTTCCCTTTTTGATAAGTGGCTTCATGGGCTTCTGGACATTCTGATGTGGTTAGGCTTCCCTCTAATTTATCTAGGCCTACCACCATGACAGTCATCAATCACATCAGCGCAGAGCCAGGTTATCTATTAGACACCCAAGACAAACATGGAGGTCAGTGATTGCTAACCTTTGGCACTCCAGCCATTTGGTTTGTTGAGCATCACGAGAAAACGTGGTCCATAAAGAGGTGGATTGCCAAAAACCAAAACAAATCCAAAATGCTCTTAACATGAATACATATCTGCATTCATAAATACACATCTAAACATTATCAAGTTGGAACAGTTCATCCAGCTCAACTCACACGCCATTGTTGGAATGCAGGGTTTCGTTGAAGAATCTTAACAGTTTATTACTACCATATGATGGTGAGCGGAAGCACTAACTAGAAAATTGTGATAATCAGTTGTCATATGTAGCAGTGGGATGCTTCAGGCAGGAATTTGGATTAGTTAACTTAAAGATTGCTCCTTGCCCGAAATAAAAAAAATCCCCATTAGAGATACAAAGAAGTCACCAGAAGTACCCCCTTCCTCTCCTTCTATGCAGAAAAAAAAAAAAAACAACAACAACATTGGGTGCCAGAAATCAGAGAGGATATAATAGCAGTTTGGACAACCAGCAGAAGAAGTCTGGTTTCAGAGCAGCCCTTCCATAACCCAAGAGTGGGTCACCTACTCCATTGCAGAACATGTTACTACGGTAACCATATCCAGATAGAACCACCATTAACCCTTTGACAACCAGCCCTCAAACGGCAAATTCTAAAACTAAAAATTGCGTTAATAAAATGCACGTGGCATCAAAATTGGATTTACTTTCAATTATCCAAAGACAACCAAAGAATTTTAATAGCAATGCATTTTAAACGGCAATACAATGACAGGTTAAAAATATTATATTTTTAATAATTTTAATATTTTACATAATATTGTTTTATACACAATTTTGTTTTTTTATTATTTGCCAGAAGAGCCATTCAAACTGTAACTGTCAAGTCATTCAACCTTCAAATGTTGTACAACACTCTACCTACGTTGATAAAATATATCTCACAAAGATGTGGACATCTTTTTTTTTTTAACACTCAAAAAAACACAAAAATGAACATATCAGGTGTGTGTGTACGGGGGTTAAAAAAGCCACAGCAATTCAGTTATTGGAGGTGCTTTTTTTTTTTTCTCAAACCTAAACAAGAAACTGGAGTTACACATGTTGTATAAAGCACATACTAGGTTTAGTACAAGACACTGGAAATTGTAAGGGAATGCTAAGTATTCACATCTCTTGTAGCATCCATTGTGCCATCATCAAACCCTCCACTCCCCCCTTTCCTATAATCCCCCTCTAGGACTTAATCAGTTATGCAAATACTACCCTTCCCCCATTGCATCTGGCCAGGGTCCTCCCCAGAGCAGAGTGGTTTTTCTGCTTACCCCATTCTGAACCGTAGGGCGTTAACCCCTGCACTGCTAGACTCTGCTAAGTAGCATCAGCAAGGTTTCAATCAGGACACAATACAGTTGCTATTTACAAGGCTATACAGACACTCAAAACAAGTCTGGCTAAAGCAAAGTACATGATACATATTACATAGAAATACTATGCAATACTTGGTGGTGACTGACAGATGAAGGTGTTATTAAATATTTACATAGGGTCATCAATTTCTACAGTACTGTAAGAGTATCACAAACTCCATGAGAGAGAGAGAGAGAGAGAGGAGAGAGAGAGAGAGAGAGAGAGAGAGAGAGAGAGAGAGAGAGAGAGAGAGAGAGAGAGAGAGAGAGAGAGAGAGAGAGAGAGAGAGAGAGAGAGAGAGAGACACACACAAAGTAACAGAGTGTTCTGCTCACATGTTTAATGACAACTATGGGAGAGGAATTTTAGTATAATGCAAGGAGAGTGTCCTTTGTTTATAGGCATTAGCCTGAAACCCATTGTTACCTAGGACCATTCCTGCTTGCCCCGACAACGCAACTGCTTGTGGCAGGGAGTCCTGGCACCACAATGAAACTTTTTATCTTATTTATAACAATATTTATTGTTTGTGTGAGATTGTAAAGGACATGATAACACAATACGGATCACAAGTTATCCTTGACTAAAACTTCCCTTTACAAGAAATAATGGTGCGTTCGTATGCAGGGGCGCATTGTGGACTAGGCTTTGGGGTAGCAGCATGTGTTAGAGCAGTGAAGTACATGGGGAGGGGCCTAGGACAGCCAAAAACCTTAATACATCACCTTCCATATATCAAATGTCTCCCTCTTGTCTTCTTTTTTTATCAGATTGGGATTTCAGAAGACCTGCATATATATTGGTTATTTTTAGAAGGCCAGGTACCATAGGAAGTATTATCCCCAAATAGCTATACTATTGCACCAAGATTCCACACTTTTATAGTGAGCATTTGTGTTTCTAGGGCCGGTCCTAACCTTTGGGAACTATTGAAAATTGAAATCCATTTCTAGGAGTTACACAAGATTACATTATCAATAATTTACAATTCAAATTGGTGGCATTCTTCCTACTTGAGTTGCACCTGAGTTTCTCAGACAGGGTTGTTTACGGAAGTGAGAATTGTTTGGAATTTAACCCCTTAAGGACCAAACTTCTGGAATAAAAGGGGATCATGACATCTCACACATGTCATGTGTCTTTAAGGGGTTAAAGAGAATTTCAAGCGTCAGATCAAAATAACTGAACTGGGGGCATAGCTTGCTTGAATGCATCCAGTTCTGAAATTTTATCCAATTCTCACGTTAGTAAATATCTGTTTTGGTTTCAAAATCTCGTATTAATGTGGGGCAGGAACAATAGTAATTGGGCCTTTGGGATCCAAAAGTCCATGAAGTTCAATCACGTCTGTGCCGCTGTTAATGCAAAAGGATATCTTTTGAAAGATCTATCTATATGTCCACGTAAGTCCCCTAAGCCTATTTGTTACATTTTAAGACAAACATCAGACACCTTGTTGGTCTGTTTTGATGGCCCACAACTACAGGACATGGAAGTGAAATAGTTTGTGATATTTGCGGACCAGATCGGCATATACAGATTGGATAGTAAAGAGTGCCTTTGCTTACAGGCATATTGAAACAGAGGACACAACTACAGATTGCATTTTTAATAATTAATTTGAATCCTACCATGATATATATACACTTTTCTTTTTTGACGTGGGAAAACAGACAGTGGATAGATCTTGAGTAATGAAGATCCATGTTGGAATATAGAAGCATTTAAAGTAATATGTGTACTACTTGAGATACATGGAGAAAAAAAAAAAACTACTAAATACCAAAGTGGGAATGGGTTAAAATAAAGCAAAAACACTACTTAACAGGTAATCATGTCGGGAGAGCAAAATAAATACTGATCTTTAGCTGCCTACAGGCATTGTATAAAATCACTTTGATACACACTTATTTGAAATCCTCTTCCAACAGGCACAAATCGTAAAACGGATGCAAGGGGCTTTGTATTCGGAGACAGGAATTTGGAAAAGGGGGAGGAACAGCCCAGGTGGGTCAATCCAGCTGGACAATAAGTTGTGTCTAATGTATAATCCTAGCCTTGGGCCTCCCTCTGATAACCATTAAGGGTTTTGGGGGTTTGTTTTTTAAATCTAGACAAACCTGTTGGTACAGCGACTGTTTGCAGATTTGTAAAGAATCAAAAAAATAAATAAAAGCAAATTAAAATAGCAGCTACGGGTATTTTTAAAAATGATTATTTTATATAATCTGAAGCACTCACTGTAAAAAGAAGTTCACTAAATAACTGCAACAAAACTAATAAATTCATGAGGTTCCATTGGTGCCCATCGGTATCTATACACAATACTCAAAGAACCACACTCTGACCAGGGTATTATATATAGGAGTAGGTGAATCTGTTCTTTTTATATAAAATAGCACAACTATAGAAAGTCACATGCATAGAATACATTTTCCATCGAATAATACAGATGTTTTTTTTCATTTTCTCTAGCATTCCTTGAGCCATAACTATTACGCAACTCAAACAACCTCAGGGAGGTCAAAGATTGAGCCATGCCAGCCTGGCATACAACCTACGACCATGAAGTGCTGAACAAGATCTACAGTTGGTGCGATTATCAACTGAGCTACATTACCGGCAAAAATTGCCGTAAACCCCATATATTTTCTAAAATTACTCTAGAAAGTGCGCATGTCTTAGCATACAAAACGCGTAACATTTCAAAGTGTGAAAAAAGGGTATTTTTGTTTAGTGACGATCACCTGGAGATATGGCTAAGGGACAAAACACATACCAAGAATTCTAAAGGAGGATTTATGACCCATTGATGATTATTAACGTAATTCCTGAACAAAAGAGTCAAATAGTTTACTTACAGAAACTAGCAAATCACTGGCCTGTAGTTTAAAAAACACATTTACGTTTTAGTACTGGGGGGGGAAATGTGATACATTTACACACATACAATGTTTTGGGCTCCTATAAATAGGGACACCCAGCTACAGAAGGGGGCAGGAAGTTTTACAACCCACAGAATGAATATGTCTCCAAAAGATGTCACCTGGGACATGCTTTAGTTTATTTTAAAAATAACCATATGGAAAGCACAACACAAAATATATTTTTAAGTAGGGGCACCGTTACATTACGAATACAGATTTCTCTCTGATTATTACGCTCACCTATTGTACAGCGCTACAGAATTTGCTGGTGATATATATATTAATAAAATAATAATTTAGGCAGTGTTCGTGGGCCCAGGACATACTTGAAAACAAGCGAAATCTCAATATATATTCCTGGCAAAAGATTTTATAAATAAACATAATGAGCAACCCACCAATGCACCAAGATACTCTCTAGTTTTGGTGGGAGCTAACGTCACCCAGTCATTCAGTATATCAAGCATGTTTAGGGTCTTCAGCCAGTCGGCACATGGCAATTTCCTCCGGTTCAGCAATTTTATTTTAACTCTCTCAGCTGCACTAGTTAGCTACGTCTACTAAAATGCGGTGATTCTTGCATCAATAAAGTGCATCGACAATGAGCCCAATAACATCTCTACTGATTTCAGAGTGCCACTTTAAAAAAAAAAAAAAAAAATACAAAATCTGTTTCAGTAATCAGGTACCATATAATAAATACTGTTAGAGAAATGTTGATCATGTCTAAGCAGCACACACAGCGTATCCTAAACCGAATTCTTGTGAGTTATATGAACCAAAAGTGGACAGCGTCAAACCATCCTAGGAACAAGATTTTATATTTAAACTCCGCCAAGTTTAAAGAAGGCATGCACCTCGCCCAGAAAGGTTCACAGCAGTCTGACAAAAAGCTGAAATAAGTAGGAACTGCATCTACAAAGAATGTATTGCTTCAATAACCTGTGCACATCCTGTAGTGCTATAAAAAGATATACACACACATTCAAACTCTAGGGTTTTTATTTAAACACAGAGAATTTTAGTTTAAAAAGAATCTAAATGATTCACGGTAGACTAAAAAGGTTCCCTGAAATAATTAAATATAATGTACTAGAAAGGATATATTTTTAAAGGTCTATAGTCACGTATTTTCTGATAAACCCTTCTAAGAATGGAACCAACATACTTAAGATCCATAGAAAATAGAAATGGTTTCTCTACAGAAGACTCCATATTACACATTGTGGCTAATTTTGTCATAATAGATCGTGACTAAGAGTGACTAAAGTAGATTTGCAGAATTTTTCCCAAACCGCTACTTTAGGTTAAATTTACTCTAGCCAATTTAAATTGATTTCAGTACAGTTTTTTTGTTTTTTCTTATCTATTTACAAAATGTGTTCACAAAAGTGCCCTCTCATGAATTCCTGAGTTATTGTCTCAAAGGACTGGATGTCTCTGAGTTTTCTGGGGTCCCACAAGCTTCCCTTGCAACGAGTACTGCCTCACCAAAACTTATCAAGCACATGTGACTTCGGGTGATTGTGTTCACGCAGTTTATACGCTTTGTAGAGCACAATGGGATATTTTTGTAATTTCAGAACAGTGATAATATTTGCATTTCATTTAGGTAATATTACAAATATATTATACAGTATTATAAAATAAAAATTATTTTTATGATTATTTGATCTATATATCTATAGGGCTCTGCACACATTGGTAGATAATGTGTAATACAAATAATTAAATGAAACACCAAACCCATTAATAAATACATATATATAAAAAAAAATAAAAAAGGACGGGGACAATCTTACAGAACATTTAAATAAATTCCATGGGGGGCATAAAGTATACCCAGGAGATGAAGATCTTTTCTGGGCAATGACTGTAAAAGTGTCAAAATCTGTCAAATCTGTAAAAATGTCAAAATCTTTGAGCTTCCACCATAAATATCTATTTAAAGAATATATATTCAAATCTGAGACTTCCCGATTCATTCTCGCCACTTTTTTTTTTGAATACCATGTGAAAAGTAACAAAAAAAATTAATAAATTAGTATCTAATGCTGCATTCCACACTGTGCCACAAGACAGCAAGATCCCAACGCTTCCCCCTGCTCACAGGAAGCTTCTCTTCCCATAACAGTGAGGGCAGAGGTCACATTGGAATCAAAGAGCAGCTCCTCAGTCATGGGGAGGGGAAGGCATTCCCCCTTATTAAAAAAAAAATAAAAAAAAAAAAGCTATATTTTTATAGATCAGTAAACATACTGATAAATTCTGGATCTAAATTACTAAACTATACATGGGGGAAGATACTCTCCAACACTGGCTTTGTGAAACAGGAAGTCAAATCTGTTTACTCTAGATGGAACAATATAAATTAATTATATATGCATATATGTTAGATCTAATGTAATTTTTTAAATATTTTAAAAATGTATTTGCACCCAATCATCAAAATTGAAAGTAGAATGCCAGTAACCGTTAGTTAAAAAAAAAAAATATATATATATATATATTATATATATTCACACATAAATACACAGCACATACCTATACATATAATTACATAGGCACTACTTCTGTTTAAAACACATTTTAAGACTTCTACGATTAAGTGGATTACCGATTCTTCTGAATTAGTCGAGCGATTTTGTTTACATAACCCAAATGAAACAGTATCAATGGTTCTCTATTCTTATGGCAACGCATATATCGTCTGAGGCCATGCCCTTCACCCAGGCAAGAACCTGTCTTATAGAGAACCATCACTGAAGGCCCTAGGCTCTGCTGGGTTGGGGGAGGGTAGAGGAAGAGAAGACATGAATTGTCTGTATAGAGGGTGAGGTATTGCCAGCATTGAGCACAGGATCTCATACTGCAGGGCCAATAGTAAAACTCTGCAAAAAGTCAAACAGGCCCATGTGGTCTACTCGTTTTCCAAGTCAAGTAATGTATTGTAGATTTTGTTTCCAGTCCATGTTTGGTTTTAGATGTAAAATGTGTATCTTTACCTTTCTTGATCACTGCTAGAGGTGACATTTATCTACAACTCTTTTTTTTTCTTTTGGAAAGGGGGGGGAAGCGGGAGTATTTCCAGACAGGACTCACCAAATGTTCTCCAAGTACAAATTTAGGTTGTGAAATAATACACATTGATACCTTACTAAGTATGTGTCTATTGTGCCACATCCATGCTCAAAAATTAGTATACGGTATATATGTACTTTATCGTAAAGCAAAGTTTTCTCCTCTCTTTTGAATTTCCTATTTCCATGGCTTTCTGGGAGAAAATTAAAAAATTCCCAAATATAGGATGTATAAATTCCATAAAAAACAAGGAATTTCCTGCAACCAGTGACACAAGAAATGAATAAAAAGGTTTACATTTTATCCATTAATTTACAAATATGTTAATATTAAACATGTGAATATTAAATATTTTAAATAATGGATTAGTTCATATGAAACTCCACTTCAAAACTTGACGAAAAAAAAATAAACAAAGTCTGTCGCAGATTTAGAATATTGCATTCTGGGATATTTGAAAATTCTGAAAAACGAGAACGTGGTTAATTAGCAGACAGCTTGTTCACTGTGAAAGGAGGTAGATAAGGGGGCAGGGGAGTTTCAGTCTGGTTTACTGATTTATTGCGGCCTGTTACCTCCCATGCAAAAAGGCTTTTTGTTCTTGAAGCTGTACAGGCAGAATTGCAAATGTGACTGAGCTTTCTCTCCTTTTGTTTTCCTGGCTAAGAAGAAGAAAGGGAATAAAGTGAGGTTTATAGACGGGGTGTAATCCCAGAGCGAGAAAGCCATAGTGTTAAGTGGTCACTTACACAAGGCCCGGGTGCTACTACAGTTTAAGGTTGCCCATGAAACACAATTGCCTTGAATTTTCAAATTCAGATTTTACTACGAATGCTAAATGCAATTTTCCCAATTTGAAATCACATTGCTGCATTTAGTACACCATTATAAATATAGGGGATTTCTCATAAATCTAATATGAACAGACCATTGCAATAATTTAGGCTAATGGCGGCTCTCTTTGGCACGGTGACTAAGATTGCCTATGCATCATGGTAAATGTTGTCTGCAAATCATCATTAATTTAGGTTAATCGTAGGAAAGTCACAGAATTTTAGAATCAAGTGGCGCCTGCCACAGCACGCTGAATAATTATTTTTCCAATTTCAATATTTGTAATCCTAGTTTGTAAAACTAATTTTAAAAGAAAGATGAGCAAAGTTGTACAGCGCTATGGAATTGGCTGGCGCTATATAAATTAAATAATAATAATAATGGTAATAATAAAGGACAACAGGGAGCCATGAGGGAAGGGGTAGCAGTCAAGATGGGGGGGGGGGGGGAATTGCTTTGTAAAAGCTTTGGTCCAAATTGGCATGCAATGCTTCATTGCGACCTGGCATTTAAAGAGTTAGCGGGTAGGTTATGAAGCAAGATGTACAGTCATTCAGCTAACTGAACACAACAGAAAATGTTCACGGCGTCAATTCTAGCGCTGAACGTCCCGTTAAGTAGACACCAGACGTCTGCTGTTACTGCAACACACGCAATTAGCAGATCGCTGATAGTGATTCAACTCCTATAAATAAAGTACACTCGCCCACCTCGTTTATCAAACGACAAAAGTTCCGATTTTTATTCCCCGCACCGGAAATCTGATCCTGTTCTGGGAGATCAGGAAGCACTTACAGAAATTGCCAGTCATACAGAAGAAAGCGATAAAATAAAATACACGAGTCAAACAAATATAACAGATTCCAAGGTAAAACAAAATTTCCATAAAACTCTGGCAAAGTTATATGAAAATTGCTTGTCAATACAAGTTGACATGGTTAATATCAGGAATATCAATATCCAAGAAGACACTGACAAAAGATACAATCATTATGTTTATACTGGCAGGAGAATTATCAATAGATGCATGAACTATGCAATTTATTGCTCATCTACCGTTTATTTTAAAGGAACACTAACAGAACCCAGACAACATCGTCTCAATGACATGGGTCTGGGTGCAGTGCCACTGTCATTTTAACCATGAAATGTAAGACATGGCCATTTTGTAGAAAAAAAACACAAAAATTATGTTTTCATTCAAGGGATACAGACTGCATTTTTGATCGCCACTAGAGGTACACGCACTGCAATAGCAGAGACAGACTCTGAAATAAACCAAACAAATAAGGGTCAGAGCCTAAAAAAAGGACCCTAATCTCACTAAGATTACCCCCAATGTTAGAACATTCTAAGGTAATGGCAAATAATAACTTTATTATGAACAGAGAATCAGTAACACACAAAACACACCAAGTGCCCCCCAACAAAAAAATGAGGCAAATTAAATAGTCAAGATCTAGACTATTTAATGCAGTTAAAAAGAATGGGGAATCACAGGTTAAACTGGGAGACAGACGGTTATTGAATTGATGGGCACAATGTGGTGATTTGTCGCGCATGCAAGTTAGCCAATATATTGGCTGAGATCATGAAAACTGTAGGGCGGAGATCGATGCTACAAGTACTAAAAATGCATTGTTATTACTAACCAGTTAGTGGGAGCTTGTAGTGATAGGAATAGGAATGCATGTTTGCTACAGTTTATGTTTTGAAGAAAAGAAAAATATTTTAAAGAATGTGGCTCTTTACTTCCAGTCAGACATTGTCATGTGTCCCTTACTAGATTCCTCTCTGCTACAAAACCACAGCTTGATTTTATGGTACTGACCCAGCAGTAACAGATTGGAAAAAAAAAAAAAAAAAACACACCTTCTAGAGAATACGGCAATAAACCTCAGTTGCATTTCTAAGTCGAAATCAAACAAATAAAGTAAAGACATTTTAGCAAAACATTATTGCTTGACATCCTTTTCATAAAGCTTACTGCCACCACTCTGCTTGAACTGGTTTATGATCTAGTACTCAAAGTGATGCACCCAAAGTTGTGGGAAAACTTTTGCTTTTGACTCAACAAACATACATAATAATTGTAGAGTTAGGTTCCATCAGTATGTGCACACTGTGATCCAGTTTAATTTAAAGGACATTCTAAATTATACTAAAAAGGTTTTTACATGAATACAGATTACACAAACTTCTCTTTTTAGGTGCGCAACTCTGAATATATGGTGAACAAATAAAAAATTAAATAAATAAAAATCACTTTTTGAGCCCATTTAAGTTACGATGTAAATGGGAAGTTTAAGTCTAATCAACCATATCTCTATAGAAGGGCTAGAGAACAAACAGCTCAGACTCCAGCTGCTATAGAACCAAAACTCCCACAATATGTTCAAGCGTTGCTCTGAACAGATAGCCCAGTGTAGGAGCTTCCACTGCTCTCATTGACCCCTCTGTGAAAGGGCTGCAAACGCTAATGTTTAAAAATCCAAGCAAGCTGTTTTCATCACACTTTGGAAGCAGAAGCAAGTCACTTCATTATTCAGTAGAAGACAAGCAGAAAAGAGGAGACCAATACAAAAAAAATAAAAAATAAACAAACTGTTACCGTAACAAACCACACCGCACAACATGTGGATGTCCAAACAGCTCTCACTTTATGCTAGAGTTCCCTTAAATGAATGATGCAATTGATATTCTAGCACTTTTGTAGAATCATTTAAAAACAACTTGTTGCCCGCTGAACCAGGTTAATTACGGGCAGGTTAAAGAGCTTCCCAGACAAAGATTGACCATTTATAGAGCCAGTTGTTAGGAAAGGGAGTAGTATATGATCCTTTTTTATCTGTTTGAGATTGGCCACTGTGGGTTAGCCTTCCCTACCGTGTTCATTGAAAAGTCAAATAAAAAAAAAAAAAAAACAGAAAAAACAACGCAACAGGGACAGCATTCATTCAAATACCACACCACCACCAAAATAAGAGATTATTCTTTTGTAAGGCATACTGGAGCTACATAAAATTACAGCTGTACTTCTTCAGCACATTAACCAAAAGTTCATTTGTGGCAAACAAAAACGGTGAATGGATTCAGCAAGAGATCAGCAAAGTGATGGATTGATTACATTTTATTAATTTTTTTTTTTTTATTTATTTTTTTTAAATCGCACCACTTGCAGCCAAAATCCCTACAAATGCTGGGGGTGCCGAGCTATGTATGCATTTCTATACGCATCTCTGGGCTTAAAGAGGAATGATCACGTTTAACATTAAAGTATTTTTGAATCCAATGCTAAAAACTAGATATTATTTGCATCGTTACTTTTTGTTTTCATGTATTAAACTACACTCTGATAACACAAGTGCCATACAAACCAGGCTCGGAAAGAGGCCCTTAATCACCCTTCATACAGATCGGATTAACATTTAAAGTAGGCCTTCTCTGCTCAAGTAAACACCCCTTACATATGGGAAGTGTGAAAACATTGTGTGAAATAAACGTGCCTCTGTGCTACAGTTGTGATCAAGGATCACATTTTAAAGGAACAGAGAAGCAGGCAACCAACCACATACTATAATTACTGCAGATTTCTTGACAACATATTTTAAAGTAGTATAGCATACATTCAGATCAGTTCTAGGTTTCATTGTAGAATTACTACACCACAAAGTTACATGTGAAGCATACGAGACAAGGGCAAGAACGAGTAAGTGATTAATAGTGACAATATGTGGGAGTTATAAAGAGAAGAAGTTTTAAAATCGTTTAATGTTGGATATTTAATCATTTTTCTCTCCAGCTTTTTTATTAACATAGGTAGTTTTACCTTTCAATCTTCGTACAAAACAATATTACATATAAAAAAATAATATAGCTTAGAAAGAGAAAAAAGAAATACCAATGGTATGTCAAACTGAGAGAAAATTCTGGTTTACAATCACAGGAAACTGCAAGAGTGATTGTGGCCGAGTTCAACATAGAAAACTGCATTCTAAGAAATAAAAAAAATAAAAAATGAAAGTAGAAGGCGGCAACTTACAGAGCTTGACTTGTAATAGACATGCTCTCATCATAAATATTTTTTACACTGTGCTTTAATGCAAATGATGAGGTCTGTGCTTGCTTTTTCAATACTACAATACCATTCTATGCACACGTTATATGATGGAAGCGATTAGACACATGTAGCAAAAGAATACCTATCCCCAGACACAATGCAGTGAACACATAGGAAACCTATTCCCAGACACAATGCACTGATCACATGGAATGCTACATCCAGACACATTGTAGAGGTCACTAGAGAACCTGTGTCCTGACACAATGCAGCAATTACGAGATAAGTGGAATCCATTGTACAGCGCTATGGAATTTGCTGGCGCTTTATAAATAATAACCCACTCAGCGATTATAAGAGACCCTGCCCCCAGACCAAATGCACAGTTCACAGGGGATCCTGCGGCCAGCGATCACAGGGGATCCTGCGGCCAGCGATCACAGGGGATCCTGCGGCCAGCGATCACAGGGGATCCTGCGGCCAGCGATCACAGGGGATCCTGCGGCCAGCGATCACAGGGGATCCTGCGGCCAGCGATCACAGGGGATCCTGCGGCCAGCGATCACAGGGGATCCTGCGGCCAGCGATCACAGGGGATCCTGCGGCCAGCGATCACAGGGGATCCTGCGGCCAGCGATCACAGGGGATCCTGCGGCCAGCGATCACAGGGGATCCTGCGGCCAGACAACGTAGCGATCACAGGGGATCCTGCGGCCAGACAACGTAGCGATCACAAGGGATCCTGCGGCCAGACAACGTAGCGATCACAAGGGATCCTGCGGCCAGACAACGTAGCGATCACAAGGGATCCTCGGCCAGACAACGTAGCGATCACAAGGGATCCTGCGGCCAGACAACGTAGCGATCACAAGGGATCCTGCGTCCAGACAACGTAGCGATCACAAGGGATCCTGCGTCCAGACAACGTAGCGATCACAAGGGATCCTGCGTCCAGACAACGTAGCGATCACAAGGGATCCTGCGTCCAGACAACGTAGCGATCACAAGGGATCCTGCGTCCAGACAACGTAGCGATCACAAGGGATCCTGCGTCCAGACAACGTAGCGATCACAAGGGATCCTGCGTCCAGACAACGTAGCGATCACAAGGGATCCTGCGTCCAGACAACGTAGCGATCACAAGGGAGCCTGCGTCCAGACAACGTAGCGATCACAAGGGAGCCTGCGTCCAGACAATGTAGCGATCACAAAGGATCCTGCGTCCAGACAATGTAGCGATCACAAGGGATCCTGCGTCCAGACAATGTAGCGATCACAAGGGATTCTGTGTCCAGACAGTGTAGCGATCACAAAGGATCCTGTGTCCAGACAATGTAGCGATCACAAGGGATCCTGTGTCCAGACAATGTAGCGATCACAAGGGATCCTGCGTCCAGAAAACAACAATCACAAGAGATCTTGTGCTTAGGCAATGTAGTGATCACAAGGGATCATTTGCCCACACACATTGTAGAGATCAGTAGAGAATGTGCCCTGACACAATGCAGCAATTATGAGGCAAGTGGAACCCACTCAGAGAGCACAAGAGACCCTGTGCCCAGACAACGCAGAGATCACAAGGAATTCTGAACCCAGACCCTGCACCCAACTGTAACTCAGTAGCAACAAATGGAATGCATGGATCACAGAAAATATACATGCAGCAGTAGTAAATAGGTTAGTCACCTTTTCTAGAATGGAAATAAACAGCAGCACATGAAGACAGGCAGAAACAGATGAACAGGGCCCTGCTCTCAAACTTACAATATATAAGCAGAGTAGCAGATGAATATGAATAGGAGGTCAAAAAAATACCACATTTGCTCCATCAGGGCAGAGCACCCGATGCAATTTGCTATACCCTGAAGACAATGGATAAGAAGTACCAGTTCATGTATTTCACAGCAGTGTCACAGCTTCTTATCTAATATTAGCAACAGAAAGGATTTTGTGTGGTTCACGCCTTTGCCCAAACACCTCCCCTCTGTGTCTCTTACCCTATTTTAAATGAGAGACTCTCCTGCACTTCCTTTCACAACACGTGAAATCTACAATTTAATTTATTTTTATTTATTTTTGCATGAAAGGGTTTTCCATTCAGATGGAACAAAGGAAATACAAATCCTTTTAGAGAGATATATAAAATGTTCCATTTTCTACATTCCAGAGTGGAAAAGAGAAGGAAATTTAGGTTTCGGAGATACTCACATTGACCTCGAGCAAAACTGTGGACAACAACTACATTGCTTTTGAAACATTGGGCTGGGTGAAAATAGTGACCATTTCCAATACCTGTCAAAAAGCCTAAATTCTCAACTTTTTGCTTTTTCAAAAAATGCTCCATTTTCCTTTAAATTTCGATTAAATATTTAGCAAACTACGTCATAATCCATTTCAGACAAAGCAAACATTGCAAATAAATTAAAGAAGCAGAAACATTTAACATAGCGGATAACATTGATTGCCAAGAAACAAAGATGTGAGTTTAATCAGGTCTTTGGGAAATCCTGCAGCCAAAAGCCTCCTTTAGGCCAGACTACAAAGTTTTAAAGAAATTAGTGGTACTGAGGCACTCTGTTTCTTCCAATTTCTATTTTAATTCATGAAGTACTATTTTCTATGTTCTATGCAAATGATCGTGCCATGTTTATTTTGTCCTTAAGGTATTGTACACAACACTACAGTGTACGTATTATTTTGTCTACTTTCTACAAATAAAAGGTTTTTGTTTTTTTAGTGTTCAAACCTAGTTGTGAAGATTATGAGCATGCATTTTCTAACGGCTAACCATTATGAGAAATATATTTATTACTTAGAATATCATGGATTGCCAATTAACCGATAGTAAAACGATGGAACAAGTTTACATTTTGGTAGTTCTTAAATAAATAGTACTAAGATGGTGAGTATCCAGGACACTGGTTTTGTAGCGTGACCTTTAATGGGATAAGGTTAATGTCTACTCACATAATCATGGAAGGCTTTGGCTTCACTAGAATGTTCACAGGTATCTCGTCTCTCTGGAGCAGCACAATAGAGGTCCCAGAACACGCTGCACACAAACAGAAACATTGGGTAAATAAATATTGCAGAACGAGTGAAAACCAATCATCATCTCCATCAAACAAAGTTAAGGCCACACTCATGGGCTGTCTGAAAGAACAAATAAAGTTGATGACAATTGTCTCCTTAGGCTTACATATCAAAGTGGCCTATCCAACTACTCTGTCTGTACCTGCTTCCACACATTGTGGGGATTGTTTAACAAGACATAGCCCTAGTGGCTACCAAAATCCAGTTTTTACTTGCAGATCACAGAATTTAGGAGGTGAAAACTCAGATTGTGATCCATCCTTGCTTCTGTACAGAGGAGCCAACAACGATAATGTAGATTTGTAGCCAAGTAGCCTGACCATCTCTTTTATCATTGCTAATTTATTCATTCAAACTTTACATTGATTGTTCTTAGTTTGTCCACAGGTAAAGTGATTGTTCGATACCCAGTAGCACAATTAGCACTAAGTAATCATTTTTAGTATATGACAGACAAGAGTTTTCTTGCGAAATCAGGCACAGCAATGGGCAACAATGGACACACTAGACTAAGAAAGGAGATTTTTATTTATATACAGAAAGACAACACATCAGACTTGACAATGTCAGATCAGAAATATATTGCAGAAATGTACTCACCACCACCACGAGTGTAAGAAACCAGGCGGCTCTCCCAGAGTAATGTTCTTTTCCCATCGTATCTGTAAGATAATTTAATAAGAATCTTCAGAATGCAGCAATTGGATATTGGAGGGTACTAGCAATAAGGATAAGAACTAGAGAATATTACAGGCTGACATCAATACCTCCGAGGCACCACACAAAAGGTCCATCTCTGCTTACTTTACTAGAGACACAAATGTAGCTACATCTCAAACCATGCTCTGTTTCGGCTTCCATAAAGGAACCTGTATTTCATGAGCTAGAGAACAAGACTACAAATCACTCATCCATTTGTTACTGGACTTTAATTCTTATCGAAGCTTACTGTATTACAATAAGGCGAGTACCACCACATGTTCACTGCCTTTAACAGTGTGCATCATATTCTGGTTTTACAAATCTTCAATCCCTAGCCACGAACTCAAAACAGTTATTTGGTAGTATAATCAGCCTTCCAACATGTGCGCTACACCTCTCTATACAACCATTTGCTGCCCAAATTATATCCACAGCACACGACCTTTGAGTCTTCTGTTTATAGAATCAAAACCTCCCAAACCTCCTTATATAGAGAGGTATTGTAAATATATTATAGCTAGATCATAATAATACATTTAAGAAAAAAACCTCAAAATCACTGTCCATGGAACCAATTGATATCGCTTTTTATCTGGATCACATCTCATACACAGCACCCTATTTGCCATGGTATATATTAGCCATATCACATCCAGATTAGACTAGAACTCAACAAACACTGGCTACGAATACTATAAGCCATTTTATATCCCATATCCAGAAGACACTGAACAGTGTTACTAAACTGCAATTAAATATCTCCATCCAAAGAGTCACACAAGACTACACTCAGCCAAACCTGTCTCTTACACAGGCTCTCATCAGACATCAACACACCACACATTCTATATTATCATTTTAATGCATTTAATACTGTATAAAATGGTGTATTTATTGTGTAAATGAACACATTTTACTTAAGTTTATTTCAAATCATATCCTGCCCCCCTCCCAACCAATCCATGTCATTGGTGTGATGCCTGATGAATGTTTTGGGCAAAAACACCTTAGTACCATAAGTACACCACTACTTGTCACCCTATTCCTGAAAAGATAAGTCCCCTGAAAACAGGAAGTGTATGGTTTTCTATAGGATTCTATTGGAACAACTACAAAAGCTGTAAGCTATGGTTGATTGTAGAAATGAATTAGCTTGTGTAAGTGAGGAGAAGCAGAGTGGCTTATGGGGAAATAGTTTTCTCATAGAAAGCTACTGGAGGACCAGTATTTGCAGAGAGATACTAAATAAACTAAACTAATAAGCTAAAAATAAACAAACCACATGTTAAACATCAAATCCACCGGTACATTTACAATTTCACCATTGAAACATTAAAATCTAATAGCTGACATCACTGTGACGTAGTAATGACACGGCAAAACTACTGTTACCAGCATGGCTGTGATTAACAAGTTACACAACATCCTATACCACCCACAGCAACCGACATAGGGCAGCATGCCCACTCCCCAAGGGAAGCAACCCGCGTAGGGCAGCATGCCCACTTCCCAAGGGAAGCAACCCGCGTAGGGCAGCATGCCCACTTCCCAAGGGAAGCAACCCGCGTAGGGCAGTATGCCCACTCCCCAAAGGAAGCATGGCTATTCCCAAGGGACACAACCCACATAGGGCAGCATGCCCCCTCCCAAGGGGAAAAAAACTCACTTAGGGCAGCATGCCCACTGCCAACCAAAGCAACCGATGTAGGGCAGCATGCCCACTCCCAACCAAAGCAACCCATGTAGGGCAGCAGGCTCAAACACAAGTAAAGCAGCCCAGGTAGGGAAGCAGGCACACTCCCGTCCAAGCAACCCACGTAGGGAAGCATGCCCATAATACCTGCAGCAATCCACATAGGGCAGTGTGGCAACAACAACACACATTCAGCCATACGCTCAACCTTAACCACAAACGTCTAGCACCCACTCTTTACAACAATTCACATACTAAATACATCCACACTCCATGTACAAAACCTCCAAACCAAGAGCAAATTCCAACACAGAACCATGTCATATATAAACACACAATCATCCCCATCCCATAATGAGACAATAAAAGAAAGACAATAAAAAAATAAAAATTTTGTGTATCAGATCTTACCTCTGACAAAAACGTCTGTGCTGATTTCTGAGCGCCAACGTGAAGCAAATATTCATAGACATAAAGAGCGAGTCTGTAAATCAGGAGTCAAAAAGTAAATCATTAAACAAGATATTAGCACACATATGGAAAAAAATATGAGGGAATATAGAAAATGGTGAGGGAGGAAGACTGTACAGAAAATGACTCTGGAGGGCATTACGATGCTGAGATGCAAGTAAAGGAGGGTCGTTGGGCAGTGGTTAGGACAAGGATGGGACAGGAACCTGAGAACCATGTGAGCTATGGAAAAGGGGATGGGGCAAGAAGTTGGGGAAACTCAATGGAAAGGAATGAAGTATGAAAGACCATGGCAGTGACAGAGCAGAGTGCAAAGGTAAGAATTAATGCACAAAGCTAGAAAGAAAGGAGAAGAGCAATATGAGAATTTGGACAGTTGGGAGCAGAGTTCATAGTAGGCAAAGGTATAGACAAGTGGGCACATTGGAAACTATAGTGATGGCAATCAAACCCGTCAGGATTAGTCTAGGGGGAGGATAGGAGGACCTGACAGTCAAGAGGAGAGGAGACAAAATAAGAGAACCTAGAAGGCAAAGCGAGAGACTAAATAATATGGAGGACGGTAGCATGTGGAATAGTTAATTCATGTGTGCATTATTTTTTTTTAGCAATTAAAATCCAACAAACAACACAGGGAGAGAGTGTGGGGAAAGGGTAGGGAGAGAACTGAGCAGAGGCAAAGAAGGGGGAGAAGAACTCGGCAAAAAAATAAGTAATGGTAGCAGGGACAAAGTGGGGAATGCAAAGGAGAAGAGAGTAGAGAACCCAGTGGGGAAATAGGCAGAGAAAATAGGAACCCAGCCAGGAAAAAAAAAAAAAAGTACCCAGTTGGGAAAAAGGCAGGTGAAATGAGAACCCAAACAGGGGGAAAAATGAGGAGGGCGAGTACCCAGCAGGTGGGGGTGGAGAGAACAGGAAAGGCGTTAACCCAGCAGGGGGAGACGAGAACCCAGCAGGAAGGGAGGAAACGGGGGAGAAGAGAACCCAGCAGGAAGGGAGGAAACGGGGGAGAAGAGAACCCAGCAGGAAGGGAGGAAACGGGGGAGAAGAGAACCCAGCAGGAAGGGAGGAAACGGGGGAGAAGAGAACCCAGCAGGAAGGGAGGAAACGGGGGAGAAGAGAACCCAGCAGGAAGGGAGGAAACGGGGGAGAAGAGATCCCAGCAGGAAGGGAGGAAACGGGGGAGAAGAGAACCCAGCAGGAAGGGACTAAACGGGGGAGAAGAGATCCCAGCAGGAAGGGAGGAAACGGGGGAGAAGAGAACCCAGCAGGAAGGGAGGAAACGGGGGAGAAGAGAACCCAGCAGGAAGGGAGGAAACGGGGGAGAAGAGAACCCAGCAGGAAGGGAGGAAACGGGGGAGAAGAGAACCCAGCAGGAAGGGAGGAAACGGGGGAGAAGAGAACCCAGCAGGAAGGGAGGAAACGGGGGAGAAGAGAACCCAGCAGGAAGGGAGGAAACGGGGGAGAAGAGAGCCCAGCAGGAAGGGAGGTAACGGGGGAGAAGAGAGCCCAGCAGGAAGGGAGGAAACGGGGGAGAAGAGAGCCCAGCAGGAAGGGAGGAAACGGGGGAGAAGAGAACGGGGGAGAAAATGGGGGAGAGGAGAACCCAGCAGGGGGAAGGAAACGGGGGAGAAGAGAACCCAGCAGGAAGGTTAGTAAAAGGGGGAGAAGAGAACCCAGCGGGGGGTGGAAATGGGGATTAGAGAACCCAGCGGGGGGAGGAAATGGGGATAAAAGAACCCAGCGGGGGGGAGGAAATGGGGGTAAAAGAACCCAGCGGGGGGGAGGAAATGGGGGTAAAAGAACCCAGCGGGGGGGAGGAAATGGGGATAAAAGAACCCAGCGGGGGGAGGAAATGGGGATAAGAGAACCCAGTGGGGGGGGGAAACGGGGATTAGAGAACCCAGTGGGGGGGGGAAACGGGGATTAGAGAACCCAGCGGGTGGGAGGAAACGGGGATTAGAGAACCCAGCAGAGGGGGGGGAACAGGGGAGAAGAGAACCCAGCAGAGGGGGGGAATGGGGAGGGGAAACGAGAACCCAGCAGAGGGGGGGGTGAATGGGGAGTGGAAACGGGGGAGAAGAGAACCCAGCAGAGGTGGGGGGAATGGGGAGAAGAGAACCCAGCAGGGGAGGGAGGAAAAGGGGGAGAAGAGAACCCAGCAGGGGAGGGAGGAAAAGGGGGAGAAGAGAACCCAGCAGGGGAGGGAGGAAAAGGGGGAGAAGAGAACCCAGCAAGGGGGGGGGGGGATGGGGATAGGAAACGGGGGAGAAGGGAACCCAACAGAGGGGGGTGAAATGGGGGGTGGAAGAGAACCCAGCAAGGGGAGAGGAAACAGGGAAAAAAGAACCCAGAAGAGGTGGGGGGAAAGGGGAGAAGAGAACCCAGCAGGGGATGGAGGAAACGGGGATGAGAGAACCCAGCAAATGGGGGGGGGGGGGGCGGATGAAATGGGGAGAAGAGAACCCAGCAGGGGAGGGAGGAAACGGGGGAGAAGAGAACCCAGCAGGGGAGGGAGGAAACGGGGAGAAGAGAACCCAGCAGGGGAGGGAGGAAACGGGGGAGAAGAGAACCCAGCAGGGGAGGGAGGAAACGGGGGAGAAGAGAACCCAGCAGGGGAGGGAGGAAACGGGGGAGAAGAGAACCCAGCAGGGGAGGGAGGAAACGGGGGAGAAGAGAACCCAGCAGGGGAGGGAGGAAACGGGGGAGAAGAGAACCCAGCAGGGGAGGGAGGAAACGGGGGAGAAGAGAACCCAGCAGGGGAGGGAGGAAACGGGGGAGAAGAGAACCCAGCAGGGGAGGGAGGAAACGGGGGAGAAGAGAACCCAGCAGGGGAGGGAGGAAACGGGGGAGAAGAGAACCCAGCAGGGGAGGGAGGAAACGGGGGAGAAGAGAACCCAGCAGGGGAGGGAGGAAATGGGGGAGAAGAGAACCCAGCAGGGGAGGGAGGAAACGGGGGAGAAGAGAACCCTGCAGGGGAGGGAGGAAACGGGGGAGAAGAGAACCCTGCAAAGGAAAAAGGGGAAGTAGAGAACCCTGCAGATGAAAATGTGGAAGGACAGAATCCTGCAAGAAAAAGGCAGAAGAGAGAATATCCAAAAGGGCAGTGCAACTGAACCAGAAAATACAGTAGGCAATTAACTGAGTACAATCACGTCCGAATTTGGGACACACATTTCTGCCAACTATTCAAAGACATTATTTTAGACATGGGGTAATGAGACACAACTAATCAGACAAAGTAGGAGAGAAGTGTGGGGGAAAAAGGGCAAGGAGATGAGAGGAAAAGCGAACATGGAAGAAAGAGGACATACAAATGTGCAGGGAACCCAACAGGGCAAACAGTCTGCAGAGAACCCAGCAGATATCCCTACACCAGAAGGGCCAGCAACCTGCAGAGAACCCAGGAGGGCCAGCAACCTGCAGAGAACCCAGCAACCTGCAGAGAACCCAGCAGGGCCAGCAATCTGCAGAGAACCCAGCAACCTGCAGAGAACCCAGCAGGGCCAGCAATCTGCAGAGAACCCAGCAGGGCCAGCAATCTGCAGAGAACCCAGCAGGGCCAGCAATCTGCAGAGAACCCAGCAGGGCCAGCAATCTGCAGAGAACCCAGCAGGGCCAGCAATCTGCAGAGAACCCAGCAGGGCCAGCAATCTGCAGAGAACCCAGCAGGGCCAGCAATCTGCAGAGAACCCAGCAGGGCCAGCAATCTGCAGAGAACCCAGCAGGGCCAGCAATCTGCAGAGAACCCACAAGAGCCAGCAATCTGCAGAGAACCCACAAGAGCTAGCAATCTGCAGAGAACCCACAAGAGCTAGCAATCTGCAGAGAACCCACAAGAGCTAGCAATCTGCAGAGAACCCACAAGAGCTAGCAATCTGCAGAGAACCCACAAGAGCTAGCAATCTGCAGAGAACCCACAAGAGCTAGCAATCTGCAGAGAACCCACAAGAGCTAGCAATCTGCAGAGAACCCACAAGAGCTAGCAATCTGCAGAGAACCCACAAGAGCTAGCAATCTGCAGAGAACCCACAAGAGCTAGCAATCTGCAGAGAACCCACAAGAGCTAGCAATCTGCAGAGAACCCACAAGAGCTAGCAATCTGCAGCGATCCAAGAATAGAATGGGTTGTAAAAATCCCTGGGAGGGGGACTCGGCATACAAAAAGGAAATGCATCGAGAAGATATAGGGAATAATTCCATGAGGGGAACGGGGCATGAGAGACTGGCATTTAAAGGGAGGTGAAGCGATAACCAGATGGGCAGGAGAGGCTGGCACCAAGGGGTGCAGGAGGGAGAATAAAAGCCAGCAGTCAAAGCAGCAGAGTGCCCGGCTCCCAATAAAGGGGGGTAATGGAGGGACACAGGGAAGGTGAACACGTCACAAAGGGAACCCCAACTTTCCAGCTCCCCCTCTCCCCGGCCTATCTTACTTCTCCCGGGCTTGCCCGTCCGATGGCACCGCGGAGCCTTTCCCTTTGGCGAACATGTTGGGTCGGTAAGTCCGTCCGGAGCGGCCTGGCAGTGTGCGGGCTGTGCTGGCTCTCCGTGTGGATGGTGTGTCCCGGGTGTGCGGCTCTCACAGTGCGGGGCTCCCAGGCTGGCTGTGTGGCCCCATCTCTCTGTATGTGACTGCCGGGAGCACGGGCTGTGTCTGGCCGGGGATTCCCTCCTGGCGGCCTCTCTGGGGATCTGTCCCTGCGGCAGTCGCTCTCGGTGTTTGGGGGTCTCCCTGCGGTCTAGCTGTCCCGGGCCTGGCCCATGTCTCTGTGTGTAGCGTGCACTGTGTGTATCTCCCCAGAACGTGTCCTGGAGGAGGAGGAGCCACGACCTTCCGCTGCCCCTCACCCACCGGGCCGGCCAATAGGAGGGGAGAGAGCCTGATACATTGTGTATGTGTGGGATACATTGTGTATGTACACCTCTTACAGTGTATGTGTGGGATACATTGTGTATGTACACCTCTTACAGTGTATGTGTGGGATACATTGTGTATGTACACCTCTTACAGTGTATGTGTGGGATACATTGTGTATGTGTGGGATACATTGTGTATGTACACCTCTTACACTGTATGTGTGGGATACATTGTGTATGTACACCTCTTACAGTGTATGTGTGGGATACATTGTGTATGTACACCTCTTACAGTGTATGTGTGGGATACATTGTGTATGTACAGCTATGCCAGGGTATGTGTGGGATACATTGTGTATGTGTGGGATACATTGTGTGTGTGTGGGATACATTGTGTATGTACACCTCTTACAGTGTATGTGTGGGATACATTGTGTATGTACACCTCTTACAGTGTATGTGTGGGATACGTTGTGTATGTACACCTCTTACAGTGTATGTGTGGGATACATTGTGTATGTACACCTCTTACAGTGTATGTGTGGGATACATTGTGTATGTACACCTCTTACAGTGTATGTGTGGGATACGTTGTGTATGTACACCTCTTACACTGTATGTGTGGGATACATTGTGTATGTGTGGGATACATTGTGTACGTACACCTCTTACACTGTATGTGTGGGATACATTGTGTATGTGTGGGATACATTGTGTATGTACACCTCTTACACTGTATGTGTGGGATACATTGTGTATGTACACCTCTTACAGTGTATGTGTGGGATACATTGTGTATTTGTGGGATACATTGTGTATGTGTGGGATACATTGTGTATGTACACCTCTTACAGTGTATGTGTGGGATACATTGTGTATGTACAGCTATACCAGGGTATGTGTGGGATACATTGTGTATGTGTGGGATACATTGTGTGTGAGTGGGATACATTGTGTATGTACAGCACTGGCTGTATGTGTGTCTGAGACATTGTGTATGTACAGCTCTGGAAGTGTGTGATACATTGTGTATGTTCAACACTGTCAGTGTGTTTATGTATGAGATAGATTGTGTGTGTGTACAGCACTGGCAGTTTGCGTGATACAGTGTGTATGTACCATACTGGCAGCGTATGTGATACATAGAATTGCGTTACAAGTGCATATTATGAATATTATGTATATAGATAATTAGGAGTACATGTGATGCACAGTGTTATATGTAAAACACAGTGTGAAGTCATGTTGTATATATTGTTTACAAAGAATTGGGGATCTGAAAACAAAGTGTTAATGTGGCAGAGGTGTGCTAAATATTGTATGTCATATATTATATACATTACTTAATATAAATATACACACACTGTATTCACAGTGATGAGTTTGTAATGATGTTGCTACAAAAGCAATGAGCATATATTTCATGCATCATAGGTATACGACTTTATATCCTGCTCCCAGATCCGGCAAGCAGATCATTGTATAGGGAGGGCCCCTGACACAGGCACAGCTTGATAACTGTGTGTTTGGCTTGCATGCAACTAAATGTTACAATACACATAACTGGAATGTGAATTTTTAGTCTTATATAATATATATTTATATATATATATGTGTGTGTGTGTGTGTATACATACACTCACACACTGGGCACTTGTTGAATTAAAGGTTAGGGGTACTTGGCTGGAAAAAACAGTTACTGATAGAATTCAGTTAGAAAAAAAAAGAGTTTAAGAATAAATATGTTCTGTTATTTGCAGTGAACAGTTTGCATGGTTACTTCCTGGATCTTTGTTACACAAATATCTGATATTTTGTTATGCACTGAAGGATAAACAATCAGGAATTTAAAGTGAATTTCACATTTTAGCTAGCTCACACAATTTTCCCTGTTTAACCCCTTAAGGACCAAACTTCTGGAATAAAAGGGAATCATGACATGTCACACATGTCGTGTGACCTTAAGGGGTTAATCATTTTAGCCTAAAATTTGGAATTCCTTTAAAATTCCCAACAATTCACACTTTAGCGAATGAGTCTGAAAGGGATTTTTTTTATATATCCTTTGCAATGAAAATCAAAGATTCCTGTTTATTGGTTTGAATGAAATTAAGTGCACTTATGTGCCTCTGATGGCTTACAAAGGGCCCCTAGAAGCAAATGTATAACGTGTAAATGTCCCTTTCCAAATTTAGCTGCTATTCCTTTAAGAGCTAAACAGGAGCTTCCTGTCCCTTTAAATTGGCTAAGGTTCAACATTCTCTGATTGGCTGTTTTCCGAGGGGAGACTTGAAACTGCTTGCCCAGCCCGACTATGAGTGCTGCTGTTCCAAGAAGGGAAGCGTCCCCCCTCCTACTAACACACAACACTGTCCGGGGAGGATGGGGGGGAGGGCTGACTTGCTAGAAAGACAGGCTGTGAGACTGCATATCCCTCGGGGAGATTGTCTTTTAACTGTTTCCTTGCCTGACAGTCGTAGGCACTTAGTCTCCTGTTAACTAAAAGAGTTAAGGTCTCCTCTTAAAAATATATTTGTAAGAGGCAACTTGTCTCTTGTGTTGGGAATTACTGAATGAATCTGCATTATTTTATGATTTTTTTTTCCTATTGGGAAAATAATAATGCCTGAATATTCATGTATAAAAATATCCTTTATGGTTCAGTCAGAGACATAAATTTAATTAATGCGGAATGATGCGAAGGATTCTGAATCTTTATCTAGGGGGATGGCCGTGAATGAATGATGTCAAAGACAATGGAAGCTGTAAGGGTTATCCACTAAATTCTGAATTTTAGCAGGTTAAATATGGAAAATGGCAAAAACGAGGCTTACGTAACCAAGCTGTGACTATAGCGCAGTCGAATAATTTGTCGAAATCTTCTATTTTATCCTAGACTTTTCCATTTGGGTTTTATTTGGAGCCTAATAAATAACCCCTTATGTGTTATACAGGCAGGAGGGTGGAGGAGGGGGGTCTCGCTAACATCTATGGGGCTTACTCACTAAACTGGGAAATGTAGAGAATTTACAAAGGAATTTAAAATTCTAGGCATTGATAGAAGAATTGTAAATGTTTTCATTCTCCGTTGCATTTCCAGCTCGACTATTTAGGCCTTCATTTTACAATTCCTCTTAATTCCCAGTGTAGGCTAAATAGTCTTTTTGACCAGTTGTAACCAACCATACCTTGGAACTCTGAAAATAGTCTTACAATAATTAACCGATGGTGTGCCCTCACCTAGATTGTACACAATGAGTCATTTATCTGAGATTAGTTTCATAAGAATCTGTTCCAAGCAAGGGATAAAAGTAGCCGAGTGACCTGTTTTCAAGGGAGGATTAAGTGTATTTGTGCACCCCGGAATACACGTTTAACTCTTTATGAACCACTGACATTCCATACCATGATCACAATATGGGTCGCGCTGACTACATGCCAACATGGAATGCCATGCGTATTTATCTACTCCAGTTCCAGACAGCAATGCTGTTGCTGAATGAGCTGGACATTCTGAATCAGTTGATAGAATTTATGGGATAGAATGTTATGGTGACATAGAAATCCATTGGTCCTTCTTGCTTGTAAAACAATGTCTACATAAACACGAACATATCCCTGTGACGAGCACTCAGGTGAGGTTTAAGCAACACTGGATCAGTCCAGACCAGTTTTTCTCAAATTTGATGCCTGAAGGCTATTTTATAATGCCTTTGGACTTTAAATTCCACCTCCACAACCCCCCTCACCCTCTCCATGAATATCTAAATAATTCTAATTCAAATGCTAAAAGTCTTGGTAGGTAACCTCTACCAACAGCATCCGCTCTAAAACAGAAAATGGCAGTGAAATGAAAATGATTTACAAAACTTTAGCAAACATAGACAAGCTGTGACTGTGGTTGAGTTGGAGAAATGTTCTAAATCCTATGTTTTTGCCTAAATTTTGCAGTTCAGATTTCAGTTCACGTCAGTTCAGCATTTAGCGACTAATCTCTTTTGATTCTCCTTGCGATTATACCCTCATTTTGTCACACTATTGGTTTAATTGAACGAACAAAAAATGTTTGTAGAATTAATTAGCAAATATATAGTCTACGGCATCCAAGTAAGAAACACTCTATAAACTTTTTTTTTTTTTGTCTCCAGAAGTATATTATCAAAGTTCTGGCAAACACGGGGTAAGAACCGCTAGTTGTATTGGTGTAGACCACAATATTAGATGGTTTTAACTTTATTCAGCTAAAGAGACCGCAGCACAACGCAGGATGGGTGGACTGAGGACCACATTTAAAGTGGAATTGTCAGCTGTGGGATTTTTAAAGAACCTGATTGCTAAACAAAAAGTTAGCTCTAGGTTCTGCTTTAAAAAAAACAACACTTTTTAATTTAAAAAAATTTACTTTGCATACCTGGCTGTATTGATAAAGCCAGAGCACATCATGTCAATTAATTTAACCCCCTCGAGTCCGTACAGGCACACGATCAGATATGGAACTATCGAACGCTTTTTAGTAGATGCCACAGTAACTCCAAGAGGCAATGATGTTACCCTGAAAATGAAAATACTGTCAATATAAATGAATTTTTTTTATATACCTACACAGCATTGCTCACCCCAGTAGAGGCGTCAAAAGTGTTTGCTGCGGTGAGGATATAAAGAATTTTGTCTTATAGAGATGCGAGTTGCGACACTACTATTTTAAAATGAAGCACTGCTGAAATTTAATTTACCTGTTTTCCAGCAGCAAAGTGTCAGTTTCAAATAAATTTGACGATTAATTTTTTTATTTACTGATAATAGACGTTTACCAGGAAGAATACAGCAAGATTTCTCTCATTTCAACACATGCTGAGACATGTGTAAATAGACAGGATTTTCCACTAAAGTGAGAATTCAAAGTGGATTTCACGTTTAAGGCCAGAGTAGTTGAACTGAAAGCATAGCTGACTTAGAGAATTTTTCAAGTTCGGCTATTTTTCACCTTAAATTTGAAATTCATTTAGAATTCCCTGTGAATTCTCACTTTTGCGAATAACCCTGTCAGTGTTACACAACTGTTATGAGGCATGACAATTAAAAGGCAACCAGGATTTGTTATATTATGTTGACTTATCCTCTATATTTAGCTAATATGCGTTTGTTAGGTTTGAAAAATAAAAGTACATGTAGAAATGCACACAGCTGTATTTACCTTTACCCTTCAAATGTACAGCTCTTTCGCAACTCCTTATCAGCCATTGTTATAAGCTCTGCCTTTTTCTCTCACTGAACTAAGTAAATTGAAGTAAAGAAACAGAAGTAATATTTACCGTATTTACTTGAATCTAATGCACACGTTTACTGGTAAAATAAACTCTCCAAAATTTGATTGCCTATTAGATTCGAGTTAAAACGTCAAATTATATACGACGGGCATATGGCGCAAATTCGGCGGGGAGAAATTTGCATTCTCATCACTTCGAAAGGGATGTGAGACTTGGTTTTTGTATGCAGTAAAGCCGTACCTCACATCTTTGTCGCGATGTGGTTGCGAATTTCTGCTCGTGAATTTCGCCCCGATCAGAGGGCATTCCTCTCTTGTCGACCTATATGTTGTATAGTAGTATCTTCTTGTACAAATGCGCATTACATTTGCCAGTGAAAACATTTTTCGGCTTCCAGGTTTCAAAACTGAATGCGCATTAGATTCCATGGCACATAAGATTCGAGTAAATACAGAATATTTCTCCTTCTCCAGTCTGTGCCCTGGTTGTGTCAGGACTGAACCGGACTATGATGTCATAGACTGATCTTTAATATAAATTTAAAATAAAATTAAAAACATGTAAAAAAAAAAAAAAAAGGTTAAAGTGATTTTCAGTATTTTGTTCAGTTGTGTAATTTCCATAAAATTGATCATTCTCCTTTAAACAATTAAAGCAAGTGCAGAATAACGACATAATAAAACAGATGTTTTCAAGGATTTAAGACTGGTGGCAGGTTTGATATATTCTGGAAGGTTATTTTTCAATTGCGGTGCTCTGTAGGAGAAGACTGGTTGATCTACATCCTTTTTGTAATGCAAGACGGAAAACCAAGTGCTG
Organism: Pelobates fuscus; assembly: GCF_036172605.1. Classification (NCBI taxonomy): domain Eukaryota; kingdom Metazoa; phylum Chordata; class Amphibia; order Anura; family Pelobatidae; genus Pelobates; species Pelobates fuscus. Next base: position 47,600,829 of record NC_086323.1, read on the forward strand.
GTGGTGAATTGAAGGTTATAGATATTGGAGGTATAGAGGGACATGTGGTTATAAGTCAGGTATTAAAGGCGAAGGGTACATCTGAATTCACAAGTTATTTTAACACATATTAAAAGTGATGTGTAATGCAGTGAGAGCGGTGTGACATAATGAATCATGCAGTATACTGAGTGTGCTGAGATGGATTTGTGGTCAGATTCATATACTATAATATGCACAACTGGGTAACATGCTGCAGAGTCCCTTTTTGTTGGGTGATCGAAAGAAGATTTGTTTCTGAATGTCACGATTCTGGGAACCAAACACGCTAACACACACACAGAAAAGGTGCAGTACTGGACCTTAGAGTGGCCGGGCTAAGCACACAAAGAATAGTCAGGAGACAAGCCAAGTAAGGGGAACTAGAAGACAGAATAACGAGAGACAAGCCGAGGTCAAAGGGTAGGAGAAAGTCGCATGGCCGGATAAACAAGCCAGAGAGTACGTAACCAGAGAGAAACACAAGTAGAACAGCAATACTAGAAAGCAAAGACCACAACAGGGCAGAGAGAGACAGGAATGGTAAGTATTTAAACCCATAGATTAATTCTGATTGGATAATTTCCAATCAGAATTAACAATCACACGTGGGAGATATCTATACCTCCCACTGTGATTGAGGCACAGTGCCTTTAACGCCGGGTCAGGTGGCTGACCCCGGCGTTTACAAAAATGGGCGGTCTCCCAGCGTGCAGCGTCATGCATACTGCCGCTGGGGGACGAAGAGGAAGACGCGGGCGGCTGGAGGGTGAGTGCCGCGAGCAGACTGCAGCCTCCCCTCGCAGCTGCCCGCGGGATCCCGACACTGAATAAAGAGCCAATTTTGGGAAATACAATTTTGATGCTAGTTTGACCAACATAGAGCCTGGTTTCTAACCATATAACAAGATGCAACTCTTAAAAGTTAAAGGGGCAGTCTGGAAATCATACCCACTGCTTGTCAATGTCGTTGTTATTGTGTATATTAGGTTGCTGTGCTTTCACCCGGCTCTTGACCAAACTCTTTTCGAGTAGTTTGACCAAAGCCAGGCATCTCTAAGCCACCTGTGACACCTGTGACCCATCCCCCTGCCCATTATTCTAAGTGCCAAAATGTAGCGATACCAGTTTCATCCACATTTTGACGCCATTCATTGACATATCAGTGGAACTCAGGACACCCGATATGGTTCAAACCAATGCACAAAAATGGTTTGAACAAGAACCAGGGAATTGCACTTGCAGCCTAATGGCAGCCATTAGATCAGCATATAGTGGTTATGGTGCTTAGATTGTACACTTTGTAATTTGTGGTTATTTAGTTTTGTCTTAAATATCTTTGAGACTGTTTTGCCAGTAGTTAAAGTATTTAGTATTGTGGAGGTGATTATTTAGCATTTTTTAGCATGCTCTCTTCTGCAAATGCAAAATTTCGGTTAAAAGTAAATTAAACACGAAAGTCTTACATTATTTTTTAGATGAGAAAGAAAAAATATATTATATATACTGTCCAGATTGGACAAGGAATACTTTTTTCCTCCCACCCCGTGAACCACCTCAAACACATCCCTCCAGGAATTAAAAAAAACCTTTGAGTACACTGAGGCAAGAGCATCTTGGACCTCATACTCAGGGAAATACACAGAACTCAGGAATTCTGTCCAAAGAACCACACATTGCATATGTAGTGTGGGATTTGGAATCCGAATTCCAGAGATTAGAATTTTCAACGGTCTTAACCCAGGTGCCAAGGCATTAATATTTTAAATTTGAATACAAGATGATTCATAAATTTCAGGAATAACGGTTAATGGTTTAATGTAGCCGTGAGTGAGTAGGGAACACTATTGGCCATGAACCTAAAGCCGATGGTCAGGTAAAACTGATCTTTAGTGCCAGAGTTCAGAACACTGAGACACTGTGATGTGAGCCTGGATATTCTGTCGTCCATTCTCTGCTCATAACTTGCTCACTGTTACTAGAATAGTATTAGAGAACCTGTCCCATGGGGAAGATATATTAATCACTCCCACATTGTGATACCTAATACTATTAACAAGGTGGATGTCAGTAAAACTGTTTCTAAGCAGCATTCAGGGCTAGAGAGGACATTTTCTAAAATATTATTTAACTATAGCAGTACACTATAACATATATCTATTGATATGTGCAACATTCGTTTCCACCCTGAAATGGTTGTTCATTAAAATGTTGATTTTTGGAAATTTAAAGTGAATATAAAATTTTAGGCCAAATTAGCCAAAGTGAAAAAAAATAACTTGTTTGGAAAATTTTCACAATGTAGACGTTTTGTCCTAAAATTTTAAATTCACTTTGAATATCCAAATATTCACACTCTAGAGAATATTATGCCTATAGTGGCTATAATGGGGAACCTGGAATGCAAAAGTAGGGGGGGGGGGGGGGACAGAGCCTAGCAAGAGAACAAGATGGACGCACGTAGATGGGCTCTCTGTACACACTGCTTATAAACCCGTTTTCCAACAAGACAAAGTGCTGCAAAAGTACCCCACGGACCCACAGGGGACATGGGGAGAAGAACCATAAAGCAAAGACTGGACAAACCCAAAACGGGGCCTGATATCGGCGATTTATTCCGGCAGGTGCAAGGGGCACATAGGCCCAAAATGGCAGTCGGCCTCGCAGAATACACAGACTCGGACGACCTGAGCCTGGATGACTGCACTGGCGGTATGCTTGCTCCGTCCACACAGCCAACCCCAAAAAAGGGGCCACCCGACCCAGTCACCACAGAGACAATGCGATCCATGTTAGGTGACTTGCAGAGAGTACTGCAGGCTGACGTAGCTCAGCTCCGCACAGACTTGACAGGCCTGGTGGGCCGCATTGGGGTAATTAAGGCCTCCTCAGACAAGCAGGCACAAGTCATAGCGGAACTCCAGACAGAAGTGCAAGCGCTAAAAAAACACCAAGAGACCACAGACCAACGGTTTGCATCTCTTGAAGACCTCAGACGCCGCAATAACTTAAAAAAATAAGAGGCATCCCCGACGATATCCCAGCGGAGGAACTCCCACATTTAACGCAGAGGCTCATCGGAGCCCTTTTAACACGGAAACAGGCCAAAAATGCGAGCACTGAGGCGGTCTTCTGGGTCCCCAAACCGCGGAGAGCTCCAACCTCAGCCTCAAGGGATGTTGTGGGGAAATTCCGCACTGCCGCTAATAAGGTGGCGGTCCTCGCGTCCCTCAAACGGAAAACACCATATGTCTTCAGAAATGCAGCCCTCACCTTTTATGTTGACCTGTCCATGGACAGCCTACAATGAAGACGGTCCCTCCAACCATTCATGGCGCTTTTGAGGAAGAGCAACATAGAATACAGATGGCGCTCGCCAAGGGCTCTGCAAGCCCAGTGGAACAGCTTGACCTACACAGTAACAGACCTGCAGGGAGCGGCGGCGCTACTATCAACACTCGGCCTGCCAGAGAACTCCCTAACTCCTTCAATGCATCCAGAAAACTCCACCATAGCCCACCGCTGGGACCCAGCGAGGATTACGCCGTTCGTGCCACAAGGACAAAAGCCAGAGGCTTACACGGCAGCTACGACCGGATCTTTGGGACTCATAACCCCACTATCTCCTTTACCGTCCTAAGGACATACATCAATTGCGGTTCGAAGTTCCTTAGGTTTATTTTGGACTCCACCTTTACACTTTTATTTTCAGAAGAATTCCAGTAACACTTGGGCACCCACTGCCTCCCAATCCGAGACTCTTAGGCTCACAAAGATTGCCCTGATATTTTGAGCAAACAAATGCGGTTCAAAGTTGTTTCTATTTTTATGTTTTCACTTTCTTTTGATTTGCACTATATGTTAACAAGCTGTACTGTACTTTAGGCCCCATGAGATGCAATACTACAGACGAGACTCCACGCCCACCTCAAACTGACACGCAGGGGACTTCCCACCTCCTAGTCTAGCCAGACTCACCCCTTGACGGAACAAGACACTGGAAGTGTAAACCCATTTACCGTCTGACATAGCCTAGTTTAACAGGGCTACCTATGCGACCTTATATCATATCTATCATAGACCATATCGCTTTTAGCATAAAATCCCCTACTCCCAAGCACTGCTCACTAAGGACAGACAGCAGAGCAATGTGCACACCAAGATACCTGTACTGTATATAATGTCTGATTTGCTCTTGTTTCTGTTAAACTACTCATGCTTGTGAGCTGGGGTAAAAATAAAGAATAAAAAAAAGTAGACTTCCCACGTTTTTTGGAAAAAAATACCGGCCATGTTAATTTGCAGAATTGGTTATATATGCGTGACATCAAACTATATATCAATACAAAATAGCATGGTAAAAAAAACTACAATACTTGATTGCTACAAAAACCTTAAAAATTCCTGAGACTCCACTTTAATTCGTAACTAAATATAATGTACATTTCCTTGCAAAAATTGCTGTAAAAAAAATAAAAGCACATTAGTATTCTGCTTGCGTTCGACAGCGGCTGTAATAGTGTTAGAGAGACTAGCTGCAATGTACACTCTGAATCTTGATCATTTTCAGAGGTAGAATGGGTCACAGTCCAATGTCAGGGCTAAAAAAGGGATCTTTGTTAGTGAATTCCCTATGCAAAGCTTCAGGATAACAGAGGTCAGTTCTGGATGCAGGATCCGGGTATAACAAGCACATGCAGAGACCGGACGAACAGGTTCAGAGTTGAGATTATTATATTAGGCAGGGCAAACTGAATAACAATGGAATTCAGGTGGCAGTGTATGGACAAACAAAGTGACCTGCAGAATAATCTCAACACAATGTTTGAGGCTGTTCACTATTTTATGGTGAATATTCATGTCTGAGACTGTTGGCAATGGTAAGACGTTCTGCTAGATAAAGACATCTTTCGGGATACAAAACCGTGATGGGGATCCTATAACACAGGAGTCACTAGTGCACTCAGCCCAATCTGAAGTGGAACTCACTATTATTTGCTAATGTTTGAGTTGGGAGCTCAGAGTAATTGGTTGTTGTTTTTTAAAATTTTAGGCCACGACCGCAATATTGAAAACATGCCTTAATTGAAAACGTTATCCAAATCAGCTAGTTTAGCCTTGAAATACACATTGCATTCATTCTGAATTCCAGAAAACCCACTCTTTAATAAATAACCCTGTCTTTGTTTCCCAGGGAATGATATTGAGAGTGGAAATGAAAATGGCATATTAAGTAGCAGGCTGATTCATACGACGGTGGTAAAGAGTGAATTCTCTCGATAGAACTAGTGATAATTGAGGGATTTAGGGAAAGATGATAAAGTTAAAGCTGGAACTGGTGTGGAAATTAGTTAGTTAGTCAGCGAGAACTGAGCTGGAGGGAGTGAGGATGAAGAGAAAGAGAATGGAATCTGGTATTGGGAGAGGGTGCGGTGAGATTACATGGAGGGGGAAGGGAGCTGATATAAAAGGAAGAAGAAGAAGACACATACGAGTGGACAGACATGAATAAGAAGGATTTATAGTTGAGAACCTTAAAGAAGCAAGGAACCTCCTAACCATAACCACTAAACCTAACTTCGTCCTATACTAAGCCCCCCAAAACCGTATTGTAAGCCCCATAATGCTGGTTCACCCTTAACCCTAAACAAACCCAACCTTAATCTAGTAGTGTCTTTATCAACATGGCATTGTTTTTAGCAGTGTTTTAATGATGCTGAGGTCATATGAATAAAGCATAATTCACTGTATTTGACAAGCTTGTATAAAAGGCACCTTTATAACTGCTACATGTTAAATGTATACATGGGAATCAATGTAGAAGACTCTCATCTGAGATGGAGGTGGTCATTTATTAAGTTATTTATTTTTACACAAAGGATAAAAACGAAGAAATTACACAATTATCTATTGTAAGAAAAAAATATTCTGGAAGCAGAGGGATTCTGGATAACTTGTTTTTGTTCCAGTACAAATTGTGCTCTGATAGCTGTACCCAGGCAGCAGCTGTTATGTAAACTGTGGGAGCGCTTTTTCGAAACAAAAGGATATGGTTTAGATTGTGTACAAAAAAAAAAGCTAAGCTGATCTGTCACATATAGGATGTATTTACTAAACAACAGGTTTTGGTGAGTTAGTAATCTACGTGACGTGCAAACTTTAGGCTATCACCCATCTCGAGGTTTATTCCAACCGTGATATTTATTTATTTAATGTCCTAAAATGGAATTTCTCATCTCATCACTGCTCATAGTTCAATAAAAGACCCTTGTATCTCATACTATATTTACAGAGCATCAGTATGTACCGTGTTTCTGATTGTGACTTACCTCGGTGTCGGGGGGGACCACGGTGCAAACGATGAAACAATAAACATGATCGCAGGGCACATCGTTAAGGATTTCATGAATACTGTGAATAGTATAGAACTGGCACTTATATGTGTAAGCCGTTAAGGGACGACACTAGTATTAATCATGTTCACAATCTGGTTGGTGAAGATCCTAGGCCAGCATGGAACTTTGCAATGGCAACTTACAGTGTGCTATAGTGGTTATGGTGTCAGAATTGCCCTGGCAATACTCTTATGTAAGTAATCAAATAGTTTTTAAAAGGTTTGACCTGGGGCTATTCCCTACCTCATCTCACCCTACAGGGAAGTCAGAAGCTGCTAATCAGGTCAGTGGCCAGCTCATTGGCTAAGAACTACATGGGGGGTCCTAGAGTACTCCTGACACCATAACCATTACAGTCTGCTGTAGTGATGGTGCTTGCAGTGCTCCTTTAAAGACTTGATTGATAGGCTGGCATAAACTGTTATTGGCCTCTCCTGTGATAAACAAGCATTTGACTTTAACAATGTACAGCTGTGACCTGTATGTTTAAATTGGCAATACATCACCTCCCATGTCACCTGCAGGCATTTGGCATGAATAAGGTGCAGCTAGGTTTTTTCTAAAGTTAACTGCCCTTCCCATAAATTCAGGATTTGTCCTTTAGTTACTAACAGAACATAAACAATTATTTATATGTTGTGTTCTTTTTGTTTGTTTCTTTGTTTCTAACAGTAGCTGTTATAATAGGGAAGAAAAATTGTTTAGTGGTGAATATTGAATCAAACTCAGAAAAAAAAACCACTAAAGGAAGAGAGCCCCCACTGGGGGTATAGATATATCTTTTGTTTTTCCTCGGTGGTGTATATAATATTATGCACAGATTCTGAAAGTGTATACTTCTTCTAGTGTATTCATAGCTCAAAGCATACAGTAGCAGAAACCATAAGACATCACTGAATAGAGCTATGTAGAAGCTTATACGAGCCAGATTGGTGGTCTTAAAGCGAATCCGAAAAGTTAAACTGTCTGTGCGTGCATCTGACTGTCAGCGCTGCCATTAGCTATCGCAGCTGAAGTTGTGATACCATAATTATAACAACCCCCAGAAGCCTCATGCCATCCTTTTACCCCTTACGTAGAAAGTTATGCAATGGTAAGTGAGTGAAGTGGGGATGTTTTTAGGATTTCTATAGGAGCGTTCCGTGGTGAAATTAAAGCCATTTTGGTAAGTAACGTTGGAAATGGTTGTATATAGAAAACATTGACAATATATTTGGAACAGCTTAATATTATTGGTATTTATATAGCGCCAATATATTCTGGAGTGCTGTACAACTCCCCACTTTTATTTCATGTGCACTCACATCTGACATAGCAGAAAAGAAATAAGTAATATAGCCTAGTTTACCCCACGTAACCATATACCTATTATTCAGAGCTGCAGAATATGTCTGTGTTTTATAAATAATAATAAATGCAACAACTCTGGGATATCTTTAGTATTAACTTCACGAAAATGTTTTGATCATCTTAACAGCCGAAGTGACAACGTGACAATTCGCAGAAGCCATAGTGGTATAAGATGTTAATACTGTTATCCCTGGAGTCTAAAAAATGAAATTGTCTCTGAAGTCTAACTGTCTGGCTCCAAAATTCTACAAACATTTGCCAAGCTCTGTCCTTTTATGGCCATATACAACACTATAAACCACAAATACAAAGTCTATAGTTGGAACTTGCCCTCTCTACTGAATGGAGTTCCAAAGGTTGTAGAATTCTTTGTTTCCTAAGTATTACTTATTGTAAATGTAACAAAATTAAGAGTCAGGTATGTCAGAGTAGCCGTTGTCCCATATAGAATAAAAGTGTTTTGTGTGAATTTTAGCGTTCATATATTAAGCTTTTCAAAATAGTTTCTGGTTTTATAAATCATTAAAGTCAATGGGCCTGAACACGGCTAACGTTTTACAAGATGTGGAGACGAAGTGTCACTGTATGTTACATGCTATAAAGGTTTGACACGTGCTCAATGTCTCCATGAGGTATCATAAATGTGTCTCCAAATAACTTGCAGGTGGATCTGCATTGCAAATTATAAGGGTGAATGTATGCTAATAACCCAAAACAATCGATGAGAACAAATCATTCTGTCGATCCACACTCAAGTTTCAACAAGTTTCAGCTCACTTGTGCCAGTTCAGATAGAATCAAACCCGTTTACTGATCTCACCAACAAGCAGCCTAGAACCAAAATGCCAACAGGTTCCCCTGCATTAGAAGTACAGCAACCAAAGACAAGCGTTTTGATGTTATTTGGGGCTCACCAGTGACGCTTAGCTGATAACCGTCATGGCACGATGAGCAGGGGCCAATCCCTAGATTACCCTTTAGACTTAGGGAGACCCTAATCATATGTAAATAAACCAAAATGAGATTTATGAGAATTTTGTTGATGCCCAAAAAAGGGTGAAATGACTGCCTGTGATTGCTGCATCTCTCCTCCTTGTTTTGTTAATGTCTAAGAATGATCACTAATTTATATTGAGCCGCCTGCATCAAAAATGATATAAAACGGTAAAATATTGTTTTTACAACATTTTTGCCCTTTATCCTCTTATTAAAGTTCAAGGGCGCCAGTACTTTGCACCTGATTACGTATCAAAGTATTTTCTCTGTAAAACTGCTTGACCCTACTAAAATACAATGATTTCTCAAACTAGCAAACATTATTCACATTCCAGCATTTGCCAAAGCATGGGGCTACCACTTCTTGGTGTCTGTAAGTTTTAAAGTAGTGTTGTATTGTTGTATTGTGTTGTTAATTACTCCAGACTCAAACTCTGTGCAACGTGTGTTAGCACTCAATAATTAGACAACAATCTCCATAACAAGAGTGTATTAAGTATTTATAGTCTATGGCGTACGTTAGAAGGTGAGTAAATTAGGAATGTTTGTATTTGGCACCATCAGTTCTTATGGTCTGTTTAACTTGTCCAAACGGAAAGCACCAACCTTCAGAAACTCACACCATAAAATAGCTCTCAGATTATTAATTAGACGTTCCTGTGAATGTTCTTGTTTGTTCTCATCTCATTCCCTTCCACCCAGTAGACGCTGAATACTGAGCTGTCATTGGTACGCAGTATTCCATGTACTGTCTGAAAACCCACAATAAAATGGAATCTCTCCTATAGTCCTTTCTCTTCTTTCAAACATGTAATCTTCTGATTTATTCACAATCCGGCTGTGAGTGATAATTATGTTATGTGACATGGATATTAATTTAAAAAAAAATATTAAAGGGACACTCCAATCCCAATAACAACAACAGCAATAATATATAATAGTAACATATATAATAATGAACAGAAGTCTTCTTTTCCGGTCTTACTGTATTAGTTCATTATACTTGCAGTAATTTGCTACAGGCTTTCTCAAACCATTTTACCAGGCAGTCTATACAGCCTTTATTCATAAAGAAAATCATGAATGGAGCTAATCAAGAAGCATATGGAAGGAGATTCATTTCCTAATAATAAAAATACTTTTAAATGCTAAACTACTTATCACATGAAGCCTTGCTAAGTACGAAATCGATGGATATGTAGACAGAGTTCCCACTGAAGTCAATAAAAGGACAAGTATTCACTCAAAACAAACAAATGAGAAACAACCTCCATCGCAAATGAAGGCATTTCGGAGTTGTATATCTTGTTCTTTTTCCCCACAAAGCATATAAAAGAAGTCACAGCTCTAGTCTAGGGAGTGGATTTCATTTTCATAACCAGCAAATTCTATTTTGAGAAATAGAGAGTCTTGTCTTTATCAATCACAATGCTTTGTAACTTTCATTCCAGGGAATAAACACTAAAGCACATTAGATGTTTTTGTTGGAGCCTCTGTAATTAGTATACGTGCGATGAGTAAAGATCTGAATTAGTGGAATAAAGTTGTGCAATTTATTGAATAGGTGGTCATACAACCCATTATAACATTTCATCCAGACCCAAGATATTGTCCATCGCTGATGTGTTCCGTGATACGTGGGAAAAAGTTAGATTTGTCCTACTAAACCCAAATATATCTCAGATTCCAGTTATTAATGTTTCTAAATCTGTTTCCAGACAAGTAACTGCAATCTCTCAACAAAGTGCTACAATAGCAGCTATTTGTCCTGCAGTTATCCCATGAAAATGTAATATAATCTGACCTTTTTGTAAATGGTACTTATACGAATGGTGTGCTTGTTGGAGGCAGCCATTAAGTCCTCAAACCAAACTTCTCTGTGGACTACACATATCTCATGGTCTGTATCTTCACTGTGCATGCTCCCAAAAACTGGAAGCCCTTCAAACCCATACAGTCAGGAATGGTTCACAAATAGGAGCATGTGATGCTGCTTTAAATAACAATTGCATCTGCTTCACTGTCGCTTTTGCTGCTCTGTGTGTAACCCAGTCTAGTCCAATATAGTCATGCATGTAATATTGCCATAATAAAGACCATTTTTCATTGAAATCTTACTAAATCTGTGTATTCATCTGTGTGAGCTCTATGTGTTCAAGTCTATTCTACCAGCTTGCCTTGCCTAACTGTCCAGTATGGTTGTCATGTCTCGTTTCCAGTAACTATTTACCGCCAAATCCTGAATCCATCGAGCAGCACCATTAAAATACTGATTCTTTTTATTGGTATAGGCCTGTTCAGGTTTCGGATTGCTTTATTTTGGTGAGGAGTGTAATCCAATCAAGTCTGTCCTTGTCACACTTATTAATCACACCAGTGATTTCACACCATTACTAATGGCCACTAAATCCTAAGATCTTAAAGACTTATGGTATGTCTACCACTGAAAAGTGGACTCCAATCATGGTCTGTCAAGAACGTCTCCTACCTGTTCCTTGGCATTATCATGGTGTACATATGCATTGGTGTCACTTGTGTTGCATAGCGGCCATATTAATCCCAAGCATTGTTATAAAAGCAACGTCATAATTTTTGCCACCAAGCATAGTATCATAATCATTCAAATGTCATGCAAAGATGATGTGTTTGTTGTCAATTATTAGTGCCACAGTAATCTACATGTGTCATGCTGGCATTAGGGGAGTTTCCCATGCCACATGAACCCTTGGCATGACTATGAAAGCCTCAGAGCCCCTCCAGCCAGTGCTTGCTTATTCAGCTGCACCACTATTGCACTTGTAAGCAAGAGTTCCTCTTCCAACTTTACTTCGACCTATCATTTGACCCAGTCTCTGCGCATCCTCTTCCCGGTCTTGCCTGCTGCATTACTCTGAGACCAGGGGTCAGCAATCTATGACACGTGCACCATGCTTGCAACTTAAGGTTCCTTTTCACGGCACTCAAGTGTCAGGATTACTGTTTGATCCAGCACGTAGAACTGTATAGCACGGATGACAAATAAGTAACGTATTACCGGTCCTTAGAATGGCCGGATTTAACGTACAAAGAATAATCAAAAATATTAGCCGAGGTCAGGGAACACAGAAAGGGACGCAGCGATGAGGAAAGCCAGGAGTCAGGATACCAGAATATAGAGAAGTCAATAAACAAAGCCAAAGTCAAAAACCAGGTAGAAAACTATAAACAGGAACGCGCTCTCGGACAACCACAAGGGAAACCAGGACAGGGCACTGAACAGGATGAGAACTGGGCCTAAATACCCCTCCTCTAGATCTGATAGGCTGTAACCGGCCTTTGACCCCAAAGTCAGTTACCAGGTTTCATTTGCATAATTGCTGCTCAGCATTAACCCTTCTGTGGATTAGGTTGCTGCTCGGCACAACTTTTCCTGTGTGGACAGTAAATGTCATTAACCACATTTCTATAAGAGGATGAATACGTGGCATCAAGGCTGCCAAAGCCAAACAGTCTTTGGCCTATTAGGAGTTTCAGTGGGACTTCAGATATTTGCTAGCACAACCTGATTGGTGATTGCAGGTGGTGAGGGCCAATCCTCAATTTACACATTGCAGCACTTAGAGGAAGTGATATCAGATCACTTCCAGCCCGTACTTGTGAACAGGAATCGATACTAGAGTAGATAAGCCGGCAGAAGCTATCGCAGTTCGTGACCTGGACCTGTACCGGGCCAGCCCAGTCCCCACTGGACCCCAGGGAAGACACCTACACTGCTTGATATACACAGAGGTGCAGAAGAAGCGTTCTCCTCATACAAATAAAACGGCCCACTGACACTTCACATAACTCATACAACCCCACAAGCAGCACTATAAGAGCAGCCCCCACCACCAAACACACTGTAATTTATCATCCGGACACACAATTCCACAAGCAGCTGCAATACACAGACTATATTTATAAGTATCATACACAATACCACAAACTATTCATGAACATATACAATGTAAAACAGCCCACATACGCACAAATACAATGTTACAAAGCAACTGCAGCACCAATAAATACCAAAAGAACAATACGGCAACATATACACAGAATTAAAAAAAATAAACAGGACCAGCATGCCAAGGGACTTCAAGATCTTGTTTTGGCACAGTACTACTAAAAGGTTGCCTACCCCTGTCCTCTTTGCTGCCAGGCCCTGAGTAATGGGTCGTCTTCTCCATCTCTGGATTTGATGTGTTGGCCTTTTTCCTGTTCCAGTTTCATAAACCTACATTTCTGTTTCTTGATATCTCTATTAAAGCCTATGTGCCCACATGTACTTGCTAGGACCTTGCCTCCAACGTCGGGGTCTCTTTAGAAGTTATTTTCTGAATCAATGTGCTGTGTCCTGTGACTGGATTCAAGCTTCAAAAACAGTAAGGTTTCAGACCCTGACATAATAAAAAAAAAAAACAATATGGAAACTGCAGATAGAGCCAGACATAGCAACTAGACGGCCTAAAATACTTCTAAATGGGTTTGACTCCAGACTAAAACTTTTTCTCTGCCTCCCTTTCTTAAATCTGCTTCTATGTAACTTTGAGCACACAATCAGTATACTTCCCAGAACCAAAATTCCCAATGCAGAAGACTTGTTCCCAATGCAGAAGACTTGTTTGGGAAAGAAGGACCAATGACTGTGACTGTAAACATTTTTTCTTTGTAAACATGAACCTACTTCCCAGATTAGTGTTGGTCTGGACTGTAATTGTCTTACTATCAGCTTGGGCCCACCAGCTTCTTCATACCAATAGCTGGTGGGACTACTTTGTACAAGCAAGGAACTAACTACACTATGATTGTCACCACTGCTTGTTCCACCTTGGGAGCATAGCGACAGGAACATAATCCATTAGGTGAGTATTTAGCTAAATTCCATTAGATGGCTGTGAACATGGCCTAGCATGTATTAGGTCTCCTTGACCAATTTTGCCTATCCGAGGACATGAAATACAGAATATGAGATTTTGCAGATTGAACTATCTGACTGCGCCCTGAGCTGCTGTGGTAAATTGGTGGTTATCACGCTTTTTAGTATAATTTGTTCCTGACTGTTTATAAATTATAATCTCTGTCTTCTGGGAAATGGGGATCATTTAATAGGGACCCAGGATACTTTTTGTAGGCTTTCAATTAGTGAATTAGTGCAAGTTTTCTTCTGTAAACATGTTCTACAAATGGATGTTAAATACATTTACTCAATACTTGCAGATGTGGCCATCAGATTAGATAAGAACAGATTAGAGGAGCAAGATACAGGCCCTTTGATCATTCATTAGTAAGTGTGAGCTGTAAAATGTTCAGGCCATGAAGACAGCCTCCAAACGTGCCTTTCAAGCTTTCAGTGGGTGATGTCTTGCACATTGTCTTACAAGTGATATAAAAGGCGACATTGGCACCTCTTCTGTCCCAATACCAAATCCTATACCTACCAAGCTGCTGGGTTTTACTCCTCCTCTGTCAAATTGTCTGCTTACTTTTAGGTTATTTCAGACATCAGACACCTTTGTTCTCTTATTGCACTCTAATGCCTATATTTGCACTTCCTGATCTTCAATTCCAGATACTTGACATTTTCACTATTACTCTATTGTTGCTCCTTTGGTTAAAACCCTCAGGAATAACTGCCCTGTTGCACATTACTGTATTCCGTAAATCACAGAATTTTAGTGAATTAAATCTGAACTGTAATCAAAAGCTAAAAGAGCCAAGCGGTGCCTTCATAGGCGTGCGCAGCCTATTATTGCATTAGGGTGTGCCCCCTAAAGCACAAACACACGCTGCATGTATATATATATATATATATATATATATATATATATATATAAATATACATATATACACACACATACATATACTGCTGTGTGTGTGTGAGGGTGCTGTTAGTGTGATGTGTGTGTCAGGGTGTTCGTAGTGTGCTATGTGGGTGAGGGTGCGGTTTGTGTGTGAGGGTGCTGGTAGTGTGCTGTGTGTGAGGGTATTTGTGTATGTGTGTTAGGGTCCTGTTAGTGTGCTGTGTGTGTGTGAGGGTGCTGTTTGTGTGATATGTGTGTGTGAGGGTGCTGTTTGTGTGATATGTGTGTGTGAGGGTGCTCTTTGTGTCGTGTATTTGTGAGGGTGCTGTTATTGTGCTGTGTGTGAGTGTGCTGTTTGTGTGAGGGTGCTGTGTGTGTTTGTGAGGGTGCTGTGTGTGTGGGTGCTGTGTATGTGAGGGTGCCATGTGTGCGGGCTGTTTGTGTTAGGGTGCTGTATGTGTGTAGGTGCTGTGTGTGTGTGTGTGTGCTGTATGTTTGGAGGGATTGTGAAGGTAAGGGCAGATTAGTAAATAACCCCCCTCCCTTCTTACCTTATGTAGGCAGGGGGGATCCTTGCTGTCCAAGGGAGAGTGAACTCTAGCCTGCGGGGCTAGAGTTCACTCTCGCGATATCTGAGCGTTGCCGCGGCGCACGCCTATGGGTGCCTTGAAATGAGCTGAAGAGATCAACTATTTTAACCTTAATTTTTAACAATTTAGATCGAATTTGCTTAAATTCATAGTTTTAGTGAATAACCATGATAGTTTGGCTCCTAAAGTATGTGCAATAGTGATAATGATCATATTAAAAACAATGGGTCCCAAGCTTGATCCCCAATACCCATCAGCACTAACTAGTCTTTCCCTTGAATCCTAGCTATTCACCACCACATTATCAATGCCTGTTTGCTGATTCTTTATTATTATTATTAATTTATTATTTATATAGCGCCAGCAAATTCAATAGCGCTGTACAATGGGTGGACTAACCAGACAAATGGACGCACTGGAACAGAGGGGTTGAAGGCCCTGCTCAATGAGCTTACATGCTAGAGGGAATGGGGTATAGTGACACAAAGGGTATAAGTAGGGGTAATGAAATAGGTTGCTAGAAAAGTATTCACTGAGAACTTATTTTTGACAGTTGCAGGAGAGGAGTCATGGGGAAGGGAGGGAATGAAAACCCGCTAACAGTTTAAATGATATGCTTTCCTGAAGAAGTGTGTTTTCAAAGATTTTTTGAAGGAGTGAAGACTGGGTGAAAGTCTAACAGAGAATGAAGGGGGTTCCACAGAAAAGGTGCAGCCCTGGAGAAGTCTTGGAGGCGAGCATTAGATGTTGGAGTACGGACAGAGGATAGACGAAGGTCTTCGGCAGAGCGCAGAGGCCTCCAAGGGACATACTTGTGTATTAGGCAGGATAGGTAGATTGGAGCAGCATTATGTAGGGACTTGTAAGCAAGCACCAGAATCTTAAATCGAGCCCTATATCTAACTGGAAGCCAATGTAGGTACTGACAGAGGGGGAGGCGTGGGAGGTGCAGGCGGACAGGAAAATGAGCCTCGCCGCCGTATTCATTATAGATTGCAGCGGTGCAATCTGGGAACACGTAAGACCACTGAGTCAACTCGAGTCAAGATGGGCGGAGAACATTCAGGAGAGGACAGGTAGATTTGCGTGTCATCTGCATATAAATGATAATATAAGCCAAAGGAGCTGATGAGATTACCAAGGGAGGCAGTATAGATGGAGAACAGCAGGGGCCCAAGGACAGAAACTTGGGGAACGCCAACAGAGAGGGGTTGGGGAGAAGAGGCAGAGCTAGAGAAAGAAAAACTGAAAAAGCTCTGGGAGAGGTAGGAGGAGCACCAGAAGAGAGCAGTATCTCGTAGGCCGAAATTACAGAGAATGAGAAGAATCTGTTGCTCAACAGTGTCAAAGGCAGCAGTAGGATCAAGGAGAATTCGGATAGAGTAATGGCCGCAAGATTTAGCAGCGATTAAATAGTTGGATACTTTGGTCACAGCTGTTTCAACAGAGTGATGAGCGCGGAATCCAGACTGAAGCAGGTCAAGCAGAGAGTTGAATTTGAGGAAGTCTGTCAATCTCACATACTCAACTTTCTCAAGGATCTAGGAGACAAACGGCAGTAGCGATATAGGGCGGTAGTTCGATGGGGAATTGGGGTCAAGGTTGGGCTTTTACAGAATTGGCGTTATGGTTGCATGGTTGCATGCTTGAAGGGTGAAGGAAATGTGCCGGAGCAAAGGGAGAGATTAAAAATTTTAGTGAGAGGAAGAGCAAGAGAGGGTGACAGGGTGCAGAAGAGATATGAGGGACACACATAATTTCATCTTGTTGAATGGTGGCACCTGAATATTCTGCCACGTAGTATGCAGAATTTATATACTAAACTGGTTTATCATCTGATGTAATACCTGGGACATCTGACTTCTACATACTAGTGGGAAAATCATTTCACCATTAGTCATAAATTATTATAAGGGATTTATGACCTGCAAAACATGGTAGATATGCTGGAATCACTATCAATTCTCCAATTCTAATACCTAACTCATATTTCAGTTTCTTGAGTATTTATATATTTAGGGTAGTTTAGCATCCCACCTATTCCAGCAAACCCCCATGACTATGATTTCCAGAAATGATCACCCCATATATTTATCTCTTCACATGCACTAGCTTCACCACTAATCTCCTCTTCATTTACTTTTTTCACTGTATTTTTAAAACATTACATTGTGGTTGTGGGTCTTATGCCAGGCTGTCTATTGGTTACATGACATTTATCCTACCTTTACCAAGCACGTGTCTAATGTGGCCAGTTTAGCAGCCCATTTAAATCTCAACCACAAAACAATTTATTGATTTAACATTTTTTTTTTTTTAAATTTCAACCAATAGATGATGATGATCATGGTCTTCAGATCTCCTCTGTTGTAGGCCATTGCAAGAACTGAGCTGTTGTACTGTTTTTGGTTTTTCAGAACAATTTTCTCCATATACAGTTTGGCTAAACCTATTTCCTTCCTATTTGTTCTTGTGGCTTCATTATTACTGATACATTTCTCATATTCTTTCCCTTATTTAATTTTCATACCCCTCCCTTGATTTCACTTGCTTGCTCATTTATTTATTCTTTATTGTTTGTACTTATTTATTATTAATGGGATGCTTAACAAAAATTAATGTTAAAATAAATAAATAAACCATGCACAAAAGGGAGAGAGAGAGATAATCAAGAATGTTTCACTAGAGCCATTTCATAGCTTTTATTGCAACTATTTTACTATTAGTCTCTCTTAAACATAAAACAAATACACATTCAACCTACCTACCTGCTAACAACATAACTATCCTCCTTAGTTTGTGAATCTAGGCACCATAACTACTACAGTAAGGGGTAATGTGGAGGAGAGCCTCACAGAATTTCACTGAGGATGCCACAGTCCTCTGGCAATATGCTGGTGATAGGGTGACTGTTTAAGTAGGGGTAAAGAGATGCTAATATATTTGGTCCATGAAATGGATAGTTAAGGTAATGGGTTGGAGCGGGATCGACAGCAAGAAGTGATTAGTGTAGGGATAATGAAATGGATTGCTAGGGGAGATAGGTTAGAGGGGCTTTACAAAATTAAAAATGGAAAACATGAAATTAATTATAGGTTCATGCATGAAATGTAGCAAATACAGAATGAAATATGGGATGAGATATGCAAAGTATGGGATCATGAGAAAGGAAATATATGACATGGGATTGGAAATATAACCAACAGGTATGGGGTTAAAGGACCACTATAGTGCCAGGAAAACATACTCGTTTTCCTGGCACTATAGTGCCCTGAGGGTGCTCCCACCCTCAGGGACCCCCTCCCGCCGGGCTCTAGGGGGTGGAAGGGGTTAAACTTACCTCTTTCTCCAGCGCCGGGCGGGGGACTCTCCTCCTCCTCGGCTGCGCGCGCATTCAGCCAGCCTCATAGGAAAGCATCTACAATGATTTCCTATGGACGTTGGAGTCTTCTCACTGCTATGTTTATAGAAAAAAGGGTTAACCCTAGCTGGACCAGGCACCCAGACCACTTCATTAAGCTGAAGTGGTCTGGGTGCCTATAGTGGTCCTTTAACTTGTAAAAGTGAAATAGAATATATACCATATGGAATGGACTATGGTAAATTTGGAATGGAACATAGTATGAACTGTGCAAGTGGGAGAATTACAACATGGGTTAAAAGGTGGTAAATAATGAGACAGGTCAACAAATTTTACTTTTGTCTTAAACACAAGGTATGTTTGTGACACTCCTGTCCGCTCAAAGTTTGCTCTCATCAAAGCATCTGCTACAAGAGCCTCAATTAGCGCTTTTGGTTATTTTTTATGCATTTTGGTTTTTTTTACACTGAAGAAAGTATCCAGAATAGTTATTTATTTTGCATTGGAAAGGTATTTAAGTTGTACATTCTAATGAAGGGAAGAGGTTGAACATGTAAAAGAAAGGTGGAGTCTAGGTTTAAAAAGGGAGAGCAACTTCTTGACTCACCCCTGATTATGAGAAAGTAGATTGGATGGGGGGAGCCTGTCGAGGGTTTCGAAGAGTGGATCAGCCGAAGAGGAATGATTTCACATTCAAGAATACTTTGTTAATAGGACATTGATACATTTGTTACTGGAATAAATTGTACGGAAGATGATTCAGGCTCCGGCATTTTGTAGAAAATGAAGTTGAGTCAAATGCTTGACACAAAGATCAATAGCTAGGTAATACTTTACTATGGCAGTGTTCAGTGAGAACATAAGATTGTAAAGCATTGAGGACTATGTTGGCGCTGTATAAATGTCGATAATGATAGACGTTGATTCATGGCTCACTAATTTGGAAAAATAGAATGTTTGAGTAAAAGCCACTCTCAGATGACAAATGGTCCTTTATGGTGTTGGCTCATGAGATTTCCCCCCCCCCCCCCCCTAATTATGAGGTCTAGTCCCCTCCTTGACTTTGATGTGGCAACATTCTTCAGTTAAAGTATAATGTTCCCTTGCACAAGGTGGGATGTGGCAATAGGCAATTATACAGAGATTTACCAGCTGATAAGATTGTATTAAACAAGCTGGGATTGGGTGACGTCATTCAAAATCCAAGATTTTTTTTATTTTTTTTAAGTAGACACCCCAGTGCAAATACTTTAAAAAGAAATAGTAAGGTCAACTGTGGGTCAAAACACAGTGGTCTGTTTGTTATTTATGACACTAGTCATGATATCACATTTTACTGTCTCACTTTCATGTAAGAGAGTGACAAAGTAACCCATCTGTAACATGAGATGGTCTGATCTCTTAGTGATCATATATATATATATATATAGTCTAAACGTACCCTATAGACTGAAAACTCGTTTGAGCAGGGTCCTCTTCAACGTATCGTTCCTGTAAGTTTTTTGTAATTGTCCTATTTATAATTAAATCCCCCCTCTTATGATGTTGTAAAGCGCTACGGAATCTGTTGGCGCTATATAAAAGGCAATCATAATAATAATGCTGCAAGTGTGGCTTTAGATTTACTGCAAGAGGTTTGATCCAATTAGTTGACATTCAATTGGTTTTCAAACAACTGATCTAAAAATACAAAATAACCAACATGAAGAAGAAAAAAGTTGCTTTCAATCAGAGCAGAATGTGCCTAGGAATTAGTTCTTAAAAGGACACTCCACTGCCAAAATACAAAATAAATAAGAATCACTGTTAAGCAGATATACCAGAAATATGCAAGCATTTCAATTTGTATTTCTTCATTGGAGTTATATCTAAAAACCGCTTGCAAAACCTGCAGTTTTCGTGTCTGCTGCCCTCTAACCACACTTAGACTTTCTGTGGCTGTCCAATCACAGACTTCCCAATACAGCTCAATGAGAAGTATTTGCAAGGCAGGAGCTCTGGGCAAATGCTGTCTCTTGAGTTTAGCCCTATTAAGCTAACCAAACCAGGAAGTAACAGAACTTATAAAAGTGCAGATTTCTGTTGAAAGCCACCCTTTTTGCAAAATGAAAAACGTGGACACACTCTTCACACATAAATCATTTCAGCAATCTAAAGTGCTTTGGGAGTCTGGAGTGTCCCTTTAAACTATAACAGAATAGCAATAATAATAGTCATAATATTTAAAAAGGTCAGCGGCTTGCATGCATGATCCTATAGATTGCAAGCTCATTTGAACAGGGATCTCAATAACATCTTATTCCTGTTAATATTTGTATAGTTTGTTTCATACTTCTTATTTTATACTCATATTAAAAATTTAAAAGCTTCTATATATGTCGGCACTAAATAAACGCCAATAACAATAATTCAAAATCAATCAATTACCTATTGTGATGAGGGACATAGAGTTACTTTTCTCCTCTAACCACACCATATTTGCAGGTTGAGAGGAATTAATACCCCTTGTAGGACTTGGATAGTAGGACTTTCATTATCTCAACAGGTAACAAACAGAAATCCCCGCAATTCCATGGGAATTTGTTTTACATGGGATTTCAAGGATAATTTATTTTACAGTTTAATTGTTGACAAATATCTGAATGTCTACAATATACATTGTAGTTTGGCCTGAAGGTCAATGAATTGAGTATGCAAATCATGGAACAATAGCTGAATTGAATTCAGCGAAATACATGAATTAGCATTTATTTAGCCGATTGGCTATTGTACACACGTTTTGCAATTCAGCTGCAAATCTTGTCTTTAACAGATAAACTCTTTGGGTAAAGTAAGACATGACAATGTCATGTGACCCAAGGAAGCCCACCCAAACCAAATCTGAGGTAATCAGGTTAACAAGGCAGTGTATCCGTGTGTGTAGCAGTATATTTCTGTGTTGTAGTAGTGTGTTCGTGTGCATATGAATCAGTGTGTTTGTATCTGTGAACAGGGCCGGCGCTACCT
Organism: Pelobates fuscus; assembly: GCF_036172605.1. Classification (NCBI taxonomy): domain Eukaryota; kingdom Metazoa; phylum Chordata; class Amphibia; order Anura; family Pelobatidae; genus Pelobates; species Pelobates fuscus. Next base: position 47,622,367 of record NC_086323.1, read on the forward strand.
GTAAGGCGGACTAGGCAGCCGCCTAGGGCGCCCCTTGGGAAGGGGCGCCGCCAGGAGCGCCGGCCCCCCTAATGCTGCAGCCGCCCGAGCGCTCTGTAGAGAGCCTCAGGCGGCTGCAGCTTTGCCCGGGCTGGTGCGTCCATGAGGGCGCACCGCCCGGGCACAGCATGAGGAGAGGGAGGGGGCTGACAGGAGGGAAGCGCTCAGCGCTCCCTCCTGTCACTCCCTCTCTGTAGCGTGACCGAGCGCAGTATAGTCCGCCGGTACAGGGAGCATCTGTCTCCTGTACTCGGACGGACTAACAGGAAGTGAACACTGGTGTTCACTTCCTGTCAGTCTGCCGGGTACAGGAAACAAAAGCTCCCTGTACCCGCGGACCATGATACAGAGCTCGGCCACGCTACTATAGAGGTAGGGGAGGGTGGGGGGAATAAATAGAGAGGGGGGGGGAGATAAATAAATGGAGAGGGAGGGGAGGAGGAGAAATCAATGAAGAGGGAGGGGGGGAGAAATAAATGGAGAGGGGGGGAGGAGAAATAAATGGAGAGGGAGGGGAGGAGGACAGGGAGGGGGGAATAAATGGACAGGCAGGGTGGGGGGAATAAATGGACAGACAGGGAGGGGGGAATAAATGGACAGACAGGGAAGGGGGAATAAATGGACAGGGAGGGGGGGGGATAAATGGACAGGGGGGGAAATAAATGGACAGGGAGGGGGGGAAATAAATGGACAGGGAGGGGGTAAATAAATGGACAGGGAGGGGGAGGGAATAAATGGACAGGAGGGGGAGGGAATAAATGGACAGGGAGGGGGGGATACATGGACGGGGGGATAAATGGACAGGGGGGGGAAATGGACAGGCAGGGTGGGGGAATAAATGGACAGGCAGGGTGGGGGGAATAAATTGAAAGGGGGGGGGATAAATTGACAGGGAGGGGAATTGACGGGATTAGGAGGGGGAATGAGAGTGGGGAGGGGAGAAGAGAGTGACAACGGGGGAGACGAGAGTGACAAGGGAGGGGGAGAAGAGAGGGACACGCAGGGGAGAAGAGAGTGACAAGGGAGGAGGGGGGAGAAGAGAGGGACAAGAGGGGGGAGAAGAGAGGGACATGGGGGGAGAAGAGAGGGACAAGGGGGGTTGAGAAGAGAGTGACGAGGGAGGGAGAGGGGGAGAAGAGAGTGACAAGGGAGGGGGGAGAGATTGACATCCATCACACACACACAATGCACCCCTTGCACACAGAAAAACACACAATGCATTACACACAGACACACACACACAAGCAATTCAACCCTTACACACAATGCATCCCTTACACACACAGAAACACACAATGCATTCCTTACACACACTCAATGCACCCCTTACAGACGCACACACTGCATCCCGTACATACACAGAAACACTCATTGCAGCCCTTACACATACAAACACAGATTCACACAATGCATTCCTTACACACATATCAGGACATCCCCTACTCCTGTGAACAAACTAATTGGTGGAACATGAAGGTGGACCCTGGGGCCCAGACCTTGAGCTGTGCAAAGGGCCTTAAAAAAAATGGAGCCTTCTTCCTGTTCTCCCAGAACACAAACAGCCTCCAGAGAGCCTGTTCTACACCAGACCAGTGGAGCCAGACTGCAGGTAGAGCCCATCACCATCCTCATCTGATTGTAAGTAGGCAATCTAGTATATTATTCGTGGCACTAATCTCTAATTTACCTCACATTAAAGGGACACTTTAGTCCCCAGAACCACTGCAGCTTAATGTAGTGGTTCTGGTGTCTATAGCCTGTCCCTGCAGGCCTTTTAATGTAAACACGGTGGCACTGCAGCACTTGCGTTAGTTAACATGGGGCATTGTGATGTCATATCGGGGGGGGATGGGGGGCGGCAAACTTTACTTTTGCCTAGGGCGGCAAAAATCCTTGCACCGGCCCTGTCTGTGAATGTTTATAGATGTGTGTGAGAGTCTATGAGCATGTATCTGCTTTACTAGGAATATGAGTCGAGATGGAAGAGGTAGTGGGTTTTGTAAGGTGCCTGAAGCAGCCATGAATGCTAATTCTTAAAGGTGTGGTGGGGACAGATCTCCCTCAGGGGGTGAGAATGGTAAGATGGTGAGATGGTGTAGCTTTAAACATCACAAGATATACCATTTAAGCACAACATTTTTTTTGGTCATTTTCTGTTGTTGTTGTTGTTGTTGTAATTTATTAAATTTCTGGCAAAATATCAGACATTCATGTCAGAGTATTTGGAATGAAATACGTATTGTATATAGTGCAGCATTGTTACATAACATATTTCAACATAGTACATTTTCAACATCTCTGGTTGAGGCCTCTGTGTATGGTGTCACTTGTCGGGGTGGGGTCTATTGTACATATCTTGTCGTGTGCGGCTAATGGCCCTTTTCTTTTTTGTCCAAGGCATGGGTGGTAGTTTCGTTTGTGATGGCGGTATAAGTGCAGGTGAGACGGCCTGAGCAGCATCTCTGGATTGTGGGGTAGGGGGTATCTCGGCCTGTGGAACGTGTGAATGCAATAGGTGCCCTATTTGGCATGGTTAGTTCAGCGCAGGGTGGATAAAAATCAATGATTTAAAAAAAAATAAATTTAAAAAATCAGATTTTTTTAAATTTAGATCTGATTTTTTTGATTTAAATCTGATTTTTTTTTAAATAAAATGCTTTTTGAGGAAAATATATTACCATCCAAAGGTTATAACATATGGTTGCAGTGCTCATTTGCTGCACCTCTTAGCCAAAGACTTAAGTTCCAGAAATAAAGACTAATGTTGTTGAAATTGCTAAATACTTCCGTAACAATCATTTTGCTGCAGCAGCTCTGAAAAGGATGGGTGGAACCAAGCTAACGCTCCCACAAGATGTTAAATGGAACTCTGTGGTGGGCTGTTTTGAGCAGTATATCAAGAACTTGCCTATTCTGATGACAGTTTGTGAACAAAATCGAGATAAAATAGATGACACTGTCACGGCCAAAATCCTCAACATTGGGCTTAAAGGGAAACTCCAGTGCCAGAAAAACGATCCGTTTTTCTGGCACTGGAGGGTCCCTCTCCCTCCCACCCCCCAATCCCCGGTTACTGAAGTTACTTTCAGTCACTTACCTGGGACAGCGGCGATGTCGCCGCTGTCTCCGCCTCCGCGACGCTCCTCCCAGTGATTGCGTCGGCCGGTGGGCGAGACTAATCTCGCTCACCGGCCGAGGAGACCTAATGCGCATGCGCGGAAATGCCGCGGATGCGCATTACGTCTCCCCATAGGAAAGCATTGAAAAATAATTTCAATGCTTTCCTATGGGGAATAGAGCGACGCTGGAGGTCCACACACAGCGTGAGGACGTCCAGCGACGCTCTAGCACAGGAAACCTGTGCTAGAAACAAGGAAGTGACCTCTAGTGGCTGTCTAGTAGACAGCCACTAGAGGTGGAGTTAACCCTGCAATGTAATTATTGCAGTTTATGAAAAACTGCAATAATTACAGTTGCAGGGTTAAGGGTAGTGGGAGTTGGCACCCAGACCACTCCAATGGGCAGAAGTGGTCTGGGTGCCTACAGTGTTCCTTTAAGAGAAATGTTGAACATATGCTGAGCATCCTGAAACCCATCTCTGAAGCTTTAAACAAAATACAGAAAAATAGCTGTTTTATTGCTGGTGCTGTTGAAATTTGGAAGGAACTGAGTGAACACTTAAAAACAGAACTACACATGGACAGAATTAAATTACAAGCATTAAAAAAACTAATGGGACAAGTACTGTCTCCAGCTCATTTTTTGGCAAATATTGTCAATATCCAGTACCAGGGTCAAAACTTGTCCCAAAAAAGTGCTGAGGAAGAGGAGTTAGCTATGACATGGGTATCCAGCAATCATCCATCTGTAATGCCAACTATAATAAACTTCAAAGCTAAGAGGTAACCATTCAAGAAATATATGTTTGCTGAAGAAATTTGAAAGAAAGTCACACCAGTGAACTGGTGGAAGTCACTTAAGCACTTGGATTTAGAGACTGTTCAAGTAATGATTTCACTTTTAACAGCAGTAGCTTCTTCCTTTGGACTCATTCATTCTAAATTGAGAAATCGTTTGGGACCCGATAAAGCAGGAAAGCTTGTTTTACTTTTCCAGATTATGAACAAAGAAGAAGATGAAGATGACGAGTGAGCTACAGAGGACAGTATTTAAGTTTTTTCATGTGTAGGCTGGGCTGACAGTCTAAGTTTCTTAAAATATATATATTTTGTTTGGCCAAATTAGTTAACAAACATGGATGTTTGTTTAAGCAAATAACATATGCTGTAATGTTATTGTTCCAGTTGAATAAATCTATTTAAATTGTTATTATTAAGGTAATGATTTTTTTCTCCTTCCTAAGTACAACAGAAAAGTTGTCCAAATATGAACGATTAACCTGTTAAACTGGGGATAAAAAAACTAATATGAAAAGTTGTTATTTTTAAAATCTTCATCTACTTGTATATTAAAGTTATACCAGCAAGAATTAATCTTTATGTAGAAAACTATGATTTAAATCAAGCCTTACTGACTAGTTTGATTTAAATCAAATCCACCCTGGTTCAGCGTCTCCGCGTTCCCAGTTTGGTGATCTTGTGCCTGTTTCCTGCTTTGCCCACTTCTGGTGTGTCTCGCACTGAGTCTTCCCCCGCCTGTGTGTGGTTCTTGGTCTTTTTGTGAGTCTTCTCTGCCCATCTTGCTGAACAGTTCTTCTGGGTGGAAGTGAGGATGGGGGTCGTATCGCCAGCCGCCACGATCAGTGCTCCATCCGCTCCCCAGCGGTACCACATTGCATGGTCTCGTAGCCTCTTTGCGACTGGTGCCAGTTTTCACTTTTCTACAAGCGCTGTGAATGGGATGTCACTGAAAAAGCTGATAGTGGCGCCCTCGAACTTCGCAGTTCCCATCTCTCTGGAACGAGCTAGAATTGCAGAGTGTACAGCTACATCTCTCGTGATTATGATGGTGTCTCGTGGGGCCGTCACTGGAGCTGTGCCCGCCTTCCTGACTCAGAAAGCGGTAATTATCCTGTTAGGGTCTGGGTTCCCTTTTAAGCCTATGGTAGCTATTAGCTTTTAAGCATATGTCAGGAGCGTTTCTCCCTGCACATCTTCAAGGATACCTCTCAAGTGTACATTCCTGTGTCTGTGGCGGGACTCTAATGCTTCTACCGTGCGGTTCAGTCTCTGTATTTGCAGCTCCATCCCTGCCACCTTAGTTTCTGTCTGTGGTATCCTTTAATCTCTCGCCTTGTCCCACTCTTCCGCCCCTAGGAGTCGCATCTTCAGTCCCCCATGTCACGTTGGATGCCACGTTGGATGCCACTACACAAACACACACTGCATCCACAACACACACACTGCATCCACAACACACACACTGCATCCACAACACTCACACTACACAAACTGCATCCACAACACACACTGCATCCACTACACACACACACTACACAAACACTGCATCCACTACACAAACATACACAGCTCCCCTGTCTAAACACACTGCATCCACTACACGTGGCATGTATATTTTGTGCATTTACCTTTAGAAATAGTTTTTATTTTCCAAAATGATAAATGTACAGAATATCGGCAAATTATATCGGCTATCGGCCTAAAAGTTCACAGAATATCGGTATCGGTATCGGCTCTAAAAAATCAATATCGGTCGATCCCTAGTTTGGGGCACACATATAATAATAACTAAGCCATGATTGGTGGGAGTCACAATCACAGTAATAGCTGCTGTTTAGGGGTGCCACCGCTAATTGAGTCTCTGTCATGGCATATGAGTAAGGGAAGAGGTACTGAAACAATGTGACTGTAAATAATGGCTTCTGCTCAAACGTGTGACTCTGTAGCGGTACTTACCCTTCCGGGTGCCGGCCGGGGTCCTCTATTCAAGCCGCGCGCGGCTCAGCTGCTGCACGAGCCGCGCGCGGCTCATCCGACGGCTGGAAATGGAGGGCGGGCAGTGACCGCGAGAAGCGGTCACGTGTCCCGCCTGACACTAAGAGCGCGCCGCGAGTCTCGGGCGCGCTCTTAAAGGGACAGTGGGAGCCTAATTAGAAAAGGTCTCCCATTGGTCCCTGTCATGCCTCACTCCCCATACAATTACCTTTTGGGGGTGTGGATATGACAGAGACCAATCATAATAGATGTTTGGCTATTTATACTTACCTCTTTCCCTTTGTTCCTTGCCCTATCGTGGTTTCTGCTACAGTTCCCTTTAGCGCTTGTGGTGTTCAGTTGTGTTTCTTCGTTTTGACCTTGGCTTTGTATTCTGACTTTGTTTACTCTTTATCCTTATCTGTTCTGTTTGCCGGCTTGCTGTTTACTGTGTACCAGACCACAGCTAGTCCTAGTTTACGCTGTCTCTTAGTGCCCTTGACCTCGGATCGTTACTTAATCTGTACTTCTCCTATATACGTCGAGTGCGGCCACTCTATGGACCGGTAGACGTATCTTCCCTCTGTGTTGTCTTCTGTTTAGCTGGATCCTGCGTGTTGGGGTATAATCTCGTTACAGACTCCTATTAAAGGGATACTATAGGCACCCAGGTAGAGGCGTAACTAGAAACCATGGGGCCCCGGTGCGAAAATTGCCCTGGGGCCCCCCATACATCTCCGTCCCCGTCCCCCCCGACACATCCACCCCCCACACATGCATACAAACAGATACACATAGATACACACACACAGAGACCCATACATACAGACATACATACAAACACACATAGATACACACACAGACATGTAGAGACACACATACAGACACACACATGCACTAACAGACACACACTTACACTCATATACACACTCAGACATACACACACATACACTCACAGACACATACACATACAGACACACTCTCAGACACACACAGACACTCACACATTCAGACACACACACTTCACATTCAGACACATACACTCAAACACACACACACATACACACTTACAGACACACACACACTCACACATACACTCACAGACACACACACACACTCACAGACATACACACATATACACTCAGATACACACACACACAAACAGACACACACACACAGACACACACACACACTCACTCACAAACATACACTCACAGACACACACACATACACACACAAATTATTCATATAAAATGTCCACCCAGCCTCCCTACCTAGAGAGCAGGCGTGGATCTGTCCCTGGGGTCCAGTGGAGCTTCAGTGCGGCTTGAGGCTGAGGCGAGGGAGCTGTGTTTGACAGGAACTCTGCTGCCCGATAAGGGGGTCTATTAGGTGGTCAGTGGGCCACCACAGGGGCCCCCCTATGACCGGGGAAACACGGAGGGGGCGGCATCTAGACGGCCAACGGTCGCAGGGCCCGGTGGCAGGTGCGACCCCTGCGACCGTGGTAGGTACACCACTGCACCCTGGCCACTTAATTTCAATGAAGTGGTCTGGGTGCCATGTCCCTGTAGTTTTGTTACTGCAGTCTAAAACATTGGTATGTAAAACTCTGCTATTTCTATCAGATGATCTCATAAAGTCTTATTGGCACAGTGTGGCCTTTTGTTGTGCATGCATACTAGCTTTCCAATGCTTTTAGTGGGAAAGCACTGGATTGGCTGAGATCATCGCTCTTGATGATCTCAGCCAAGAAGACGGGACGGCAAACTGGAGCTGCAAGGGAGAGTAGGTAAGTAAAATACAATTTTTACTCCCTGCAGGTTGGCTGGGGACATAAATGTCTACCAGGGCTCTATAGCATTAGGAATACACATTTGTATTTCTAACGCTATAGTGTTCCTTTAATTCTGCCCTTTGTGTTACTTACACTGATCAGCAACAACATTAAAACCACTGACAGGTGAAGTGAATTAGATTGATTATATCGCTAAAATGTCACCCGTCAAGGGATGAAGGACCATCATAAGGAAGGAACTGAAGAAGTGGCCCTAGAATCCACTGATCCCAGTGGTGGATGGTTCAAGAAGATCCCTCTCAGCAGTTGCCTCCCTCTTCTTCCGTAGCCTCCTCTAGATTGGATGCACCATATTTGTGCCTATGGCACCAGTAAGAGACTCTTGTATCATGGGAAAGCCAGGGCCTCAAACCTCTGTTGACCTCCCATTATAGGTGGCATATCCGAGGCACACCGTGGACTTCCTTAAAGAGAATTGAGACAGGGTACTAGAGTACGGCAGCCTCTAAGGATTCTTGATGATCAAGTTGGAAAACCCAGCTAGGTTCCAATGCCTCAGGAACATTCCAAAATGATTCATTTTATGTGTGTAATTGCGGAATGATAAATGTTGGAACCCCTCTGTACTAGAGTAGACTGCAAGATAGTTGACATTTGTCTAGTTAGGATTGTTAGTGCAGGATTATGTTTATGCGTTTATTTTTCTATCATGGACAGCATTAAGTTTTTCAGAAACTTTAGATACAGTAGCTGTTCTATGTGATTGGACCACATAGGCTAGCCTTTGCTCCCCACGTACATAAATGAGCCTTGGGCGCCCATGACCATGATGGCGATTCGCCGGTTGCCTTTCCTTGCACCATGTTCTGTAAGTACTAACCACTGCATACCAGGAACTGGAACACCACACAAGACTTGCTGTTTTGGAGATGGTCTGACCTAGTCTTCTAGCCATCACTATTTGGCCCTTGTCAAAGTGACTCGGATCTTTTCGTTTGCCCCTTTTTCCTGCTTCCAAGACATGAAATTCAACAACTGGCTGTTCACTTGCTGCCTAATATATCCCATCCATTGGCAGTTTCTCTTTGTTTTACGCGTTTTATGGCGTCATATCACCTTGTTCATTTAGCTTAGCAGCAGACTGGTTAGCCATTTGATAAGCTCTCTGAAGGTTCTGCTTCAATGACTTCACATATTAAAATTGGATGCAGGACTTGACCCATCTGAAGAAACTGCCAGTTTCAAGTCTATGAGCAAGCAGGCTTCCCTTCCAAACATTAAAATGTGTGGTGAAAACCCTATAGATTCATGCCTGGTGCAATTGTAGGCATGCACCAGAGCTTCCACATCTCGGGCTCCAAGCCCTTTTCTCTACTTTCTGCAGAGTACCCAACATATCCAGAAGGATCCTGTTAAATCTCTCAGGCTAAGCATCACCTTCTGGGTGGTAGGGAGTAGTCCTTGACTTATCAACATTTAAGATGCTCAAGAACTCCTTGATGAGCCTTCTCTCAAAATCCCTATCATGATCAGAGTGTGTCTGATTGGGCAGTCCATAATGCAAGAAGTACTTTTGTCACAAGATCTTTGCAACCTTCACTGTCTTTTTGGTGTTTGGATGGAAATGCTTGTGCGTAGCGGGTGAAGAGATCAGTAACAACCAGGACATTACCAATACCAGCAGGATTATTTTCAATACACAGAACCAGTACTCTTAAGATGGCTCATGGAAGCAGCTTTTACTGGTATAGTCTTCCTCTGTAAACATCTTTTGCAGGTTTTTATTTACTGCTCCTCAATCTCTCTCACCTATGGGCCAGAAAAATCTGTCTTGCACTAGAGCATAAATTTTGTCCATCCCCAGAAGCCCATGCTTATCATGTTGCGCTCTCAGCACCATTCCTCTGAATTGGTGGGGAAGCACCAGCTGCTTGCAATCAGGGTGGTCATGGTACTCAAATATCCCATACAGCAAGCCAAACTCCAGATGTAATTTGTTCTGTTTTCTCCCCGGAATATCTCCTTCTGGTCAGAAGACTAGGATTATTTGCTTTTATGGCCTTGAGGACATTCCCTATATACCAATCTTAAGCCTGAGCTCTCCACTTATCCGCTGCCATGATAGCCAACCATTGTTGTAGAATAATGTGAGCACTGCATGCCTCTGGTATAACTCCAGGAGAAACAGCTAATAGAGTCTATTCCACTGAGCTCGGCAAAATCTTCTGGCCTCTCTATGAATACTGCCATACTGCACAGAGCCCTTACTCCAGGTCATGGAGTCCGGGTCAACGTGATAGTGCGTCAGGAAGTCTGGGTCGACGTGATAGTGCGTCAGCACTGACATTTTTGGGGCACGGCTTGTATGTGAACTTGAAACAATAATTTGACAATGCTGTCAATCATCGGTGTCCAGTGGCATCCAGTTTAGCTGTAGTCTGTATGTAAATGAGGGCATTGTTATCCGTTCTCACCTCAAACTCTGTCCCAAATAGGCAGTGGCGGAATTACCATAGGATAGGTCTTGCTGAACAGGAGCCCGGTAGGGCACCTTGGCCCATTAAGACCGCGACCAGGCCCCTGCATGATCAGCCAGCTGGGAGAAATTGACAGCAGATCACTATATCCCAGTTAAATAGAGAGCCGCGCTGGAGGGAAAAGGAGGTGCGGGGCTTGTCGGCTGTCCATCACAGGGACCCTCCCAGGTTTACTTGTGACCCCTCTGCATACACTCCTCTGCGGCAGAGTTCTATGGAAGCCGAGCAGAAGGGAAGAGGGAGCACAGTACTATGCAGAACCCAGGTCAGATTGGAATGTCAGAAGCTGCAAGTGCATAATCCTGCAGGTGGGACTGCATGAGTCTATGTGAGTATTGGTCACTGTGTGTGGGTCACTGTGTGTCTGTGTGGGTCACTGTGTGTGAGTCTTGGTCACTATGTGTGGGGGCCACTGTGTGTGTGGGGGGGCCACTGTGTGTGGGAGGGATCACTGTGTGTGTGTGTGTCACTAAGTGGATGTATGGGTCGCTGTGTGTGTGTGTGGTTCACTATGTGTGTGGGGGGGTGTAATTGTGTGTGTGTGTGGTTCACAGTGTGGGTGGGGGTTACTGTGTGTGGGCCATTGTGTTTGTGGGGGGGGGTGACTGTATGGGAGTATGGATCACTGTGTGTGGTTGGGGGGTCACTGTGTGTGGGGGGGATCATGGTGTGTATGGATCATTGTGTGTGTAGGTCACTGTGTGTGGTCAGAGTGTGTGTGGGGGTCACTGAGTGTGTGTGTGGCTGGAGAGGGGGGTCAGTGAGTGTATGTATAGGTCACTGTGTGTATTTGTGGGTGTGTGTGTGTCACTGAGTATGTGTATAGATCACTGTGTGTATGGGTCACTACATGTATGTATCTGTCCGTGTGTATGTATATGTATATCTGTGTGTGTATGTGTATCTGTGTGAGTACATCTGTGTATCTGTGTGTGTCAGTATGGGTGTGTATCTGCGTGTATGTGTATCTTTGTCAGTTTTGGTGTATATCTCAGTGTGTATGTGCATGTGTTTCAGTATGTGAGTATCTGTGTGTGTAACGGTGTATGTATATCTGTACTTGTGTCAGTGCGTGTATCTGTGACAGTGTGTATGTGTATCTGTGTGTTACAGTGTATGTATATATGTCAAGACATCCAGGCATTCAAACACCAACACAATACACAAATGCACCCCTGCATTCAAATACCAACACTACATACAAACACACCAGTACATACAAATTACAACAATATCTACGAATACACAACTACATTCAAAAACACACATACTCAATGCAAAAACATTCTTACATTCAAACACACATTTACCCCTCACAAATACATACAAGCCTGCAAGAATGGAAAATGGTAGATCTCCAGCTGGCAAAGCATTGTGGGAGTTGCATGATAGTTAAGGATCTACCTAGGATCTATTAGCCGTCCTTGTGCTAAAAGGGGCCAAAACAATTTCCTGAACCAGGGCCCTCTCTACGCTAGTTCCGCCACTGCATATAGGTAATCATGAAGTTTGTCTACTACTGCCCATTTAAGGGCCCTAAACTCCTTAGAATGGCTATATTTAACATACAAAGAATAGTCAGTAACAAGCCGAGGTCAGGGACACAGACAGAAGCATAAACAAATAGACAAAGCCAAAACGTCAAGGATACCAAGCCAGGATCATAAACCGGATAAACAATTACAAGAACGCACTCTCAGATTATATACAAGAGGAAACCACGACAGGGCACAGAAAACAAGGAAAGAAGGGTTTAAATATCTCTAAAACACTCCTGAATGGCAGGACGGGGCCTTTTTGACCCCAGAACATGCATGCGCGTCGATGGCGTAAGGACTCACGGATGTTCGCGCCAATCATGACACGGTCGGGGGCGGAGCTATTTAGAGACCCGGCGTTCTTATTGTTGATGGACTGGAATGTGGCGTGCCGCAGAGATTCGAGTAAGTCCCTCTCCCTCCCCTTCATGTGACCGCACCCATTGGGTGCGTTCACGTGGCGGTGGCACCGTGACACTATCTTGGCCAGATCCTAAGCAGGTCCCTTGGCAGACACTTTATGCCCTATATAAGTGACAGACCTTCTGGTGAACTTGCACTTGACTAGGGACAATTTTAACCCTAGGGTGACTAGGGTTTATAAACAAAGGGATTTAACTCCTAAATGGCAGAGGATTGAGCAGTGAGGCTGCAGGGGCATGTTCTTTACACCAAAACTGCTTCATTAAGCTAAAGTTGTTCAGGTGACTATAGTGTCCCTTTAAATTTATTATTTTTGCTTACACTGAGCTTATCTTTCTTCAATCTTACACTTTTGCAAATGTATTATGCTTTTATTGTTTTTGCTATTGAGACCTATGTGTCTCTTACCGTTTCTTTTTTGCGCATTTTAGTGCAGACTACATGAACCTTCGTCAGGGTTCCCCTGATGAAAGTGCATGTAGTTTGCACCAAAATGGGCGTCGGGCGTTTAACCCTGCTTTAAAAGGGAATTCTGAGACTCTGCTATGTGGGAATTGGGGTACATACAATGAGCGGTGCCTCCACCTGACTGAGCATCCACTCCATGGACAGGTTTCCCAGGCAGGAACATAATAAATAACTACCACATACAGCAGTAACAGTAAAACAGTATGAACATGTATTTAAAGGATAATGGCAGATACAAGTAAGACAAATAATACAGTGGCTAACTAAACACACCACAATCTGTCTAACCAGGTCCAGCACATTCACAAACCTCCTGCAGACCCACCTTCAGGCCTCACACTAATGGCTGATGGGTACTAATTGGTGCACAGAAGTGTTGGGGCCCTTTAAATAATCCACAAGATTAAAGCAGTTGTAAATCACAGGAAGGCTGTTGACATGGGATGGCTGTGTAACTCTTTACTACTGTATGTGAAAGATAGAATGACCAGTGACAGGGGGAGAGGATACTCCTTACAACTATTCAGTTACACAGGCCCAAAGGTAATCTCCAGAGCCGGGCGGCCATTTGCTGTGTGTGTATCCACAGCTCTGTCTCTGGATCAAGGTGCAGCTGGCAGCACACTGGATTCACGCTGCTCCACAGCTCTGTTACTGGCAGCTCACACTGCTCCAGAGCTCTCACTGGCAGCTCACACTGGATTCACACTGCTCCACAGCTCTGTCACTGGCAGCTCACACTGCTCCAGAGCTCTGTCACTGACAGCTCACACTGGATTCACACTGCTCCAGAGCTCTGTCACTGGCAGCTCACACTGGATTCACACTGATCCACAGCTCTGTCACTGGCAGCTCACACTGGATTCACACTGCTTCACAGCTCTGTCACTGGCAGCTCACACTGCTCCACAGCTCTGTCACTGGCAGCTCACACTGGATTCACACTGCTTCAGAGCTCTGTCACTGGCAGCTCACACTGGATTCACACTGCTCCAGAGCTGTGTCACTGACAGCTCACAATGGATTCACACTGCTCCAGAGCTCTGTCACTGGCAGCTCACATTGGATTCACACTGCTTCACAACTCTGTCACTGGCAGCTCACACTGCTCCACAGCTCTGTCACTGGCAGCTCACACTGGATTCACACTGCTCCACAGCTCTGTCACTGGCAGCTCACACTGGATTCACACTGATACCGGAGAAACTGACGGAAGCAAAGCACAGAGAGATGGACACAGGTTTCTTCAGGAAGGAAGAGATTCTTTATTGGATCACCGATCGGGACTCAGAGGGACTAACGTTGTGGCGAAACCAACCTCGCCACTATGAGCTGGAGAAGCCTGGTTGCTCGCCTGCTTCCTTTGGACTATGGACCAGACTTTAAAAAGCTTTATTTTACCTGCAGAAAGGCATATTCGTGCCTTTCAGCCGGGGTGTTCAGTAGATTCCAGCTACCGAACAAACTACCGTATGAGGGACCACCTAGGAGATGGAGTGTGCCGTCAATTAACCGCCCAGAAGCTGCGGTTAACCGCAGCTTAATTGATGAACGCTGGGTGGCCTTTGTTCGTTTGCCGACCACGAGGTAGCGGCCATTTTAATCGTGCGAAAGACCGGCGGTGTTCGGCGAGGATTCTATGGAACTATAAACGGACACTTAATTGCACGAACACCGCTGAGCCGTCTGTCGCCTGGGTCCTATCGTACAAGGTTAACCGAACACTGGAATTCGGTATTTCTATGGGAATTGTAGTAACCCAGATAGCTATACCATGGAGCCTATTTGTGTGATTAAAGACTTTGGCTCCATGGCGATTAAACTGTATTCGTGTAGTCTGGGTGCCAGTCACTTAATAATGTGCACCCAGACCTGAGCTATCTGGGGATATGTAACATGTCTGTGTTGGGTGGAATAAAAGTGACTTTATATATTTTAAAGCATAATACTGTATTTAGATCCCCACATGTGTAATGGAGTCTTGTCTTTGTCCTGGGAGGTAATTGGATTACCTCTACAATTATCTCCAGGGCAGAAGAGAGGAAACCAGGATGCATTGTGGGAATGTTTACTGCTGTGTGTCTGTAATTGGTTTATGTCTGTCCTTTGTTACAGTCTTCCATTTGGTCCCCTAGGGGAGTGTCCACCAGGTGGGAGACCTGCATAAATACTGGGCAGGTAGCCCTGAGTAAATGAGTTGCTGTTTAACCCTGAAGCTGGAGTGTGTCTCTTTCTTGGGGGGAAGGGGACTGTATGCCGACTGCCAGGAGTGTAAGCTGTCCATATTGCTTTTCCTGTTCGGCTGCTTCCAGGGTTCGTGTGTCTGCTGTTCGAGAGTTGGTGAATTCGTGCATTTTGGGAGTTCGGGAAGTTGGTGCTTATGGTAGCTGCTGGTCTATGGAAAAGGGGATTATCGCCTAAACGCATTTTTCCCCTTTTTGGCTGAAACGGTCCGTTACAATTGGTGGCAAGCGGTGGGATCGTTCCTACAACCAGAGGGACAGCTACAGACAACACCATTCCTGGATTACAAAGTGAGGGCAACGCCAGTACCCGTACAGCGCCCCTATCTACAAGGAACCAACTGCAGCAGAGCAAGCATGGCACCCAGCTACACTCAAGAGGCGTATGACAGAGAGGTCACCAAGATACTGGCTTTATGCGGACCCAACCCCTCAGAATATAGAGTGCAGCGTGTGAAGCAAGCAGTGCGAGAGTACTTGCCGTGGGAATCAGAGCGGGCCAGGGGGTTTGCAGACCTCCCTCCCCAGCGGCAATGTGTGGCCCAGGGAGCTGATGGTGTCGTCCATCCTCCCCAGCAGCCGTGTGTGTCCAAGGGAGCCGAAGGTGCAGTCCTTCCTCCCCAGCGGCAGGCTGAGTTACAGGGGGCAGAGGTTGTTGTTCCTGCCCCCCAGCAGCAAAGTGAGATGCCAAGAAGGCAGTGTGAAGTGAAGGGAGAGGAGAGCAGCGTCCTCCCTCCCCAGCGGCCGTGTGTGCCCCAGGGAGCTGATGGTGTCGTCCATCCTCCCCAGCAGCCGTGTGTGTCCCAGGGAGCCGAAGGTGCAGTCCTTCCTCCCCAGCGGCAGGCTGAGTTACAGGGGGCAGAGGTTGTTGTTCCTGCCCCCCAGCAGCAAAGTTATATGCCAAGAAGGCAGTGTGAAGCGAAGGGAGAGGAGAGCAGCGTCCTCCCTCCCCAGCGGCAGTGTGTGCCCCAGGGAGCTGATGGTGTCGTCCATCCTCCCCAGCGGCAGTGTCTGTCCCAGGGAGCAGAAGGTGCAGTCCTTCCCCCCCAGCGGCAGTGTGTGTCCCAGGGAGCAGAAGGTGTCGCCCTTCCTCCCCAGCGGCAGTGTGTACCCCAGGGAGCTGATGGTGTCGTCCATCCTCCCCAGCGGCAGTGTGTCCTGCCGGGAGCAGAGACAGTCAGTCTCGCACCCCAGCAGCCGGACAAGAGAATGAAAGGGGAGACAGCTGGTCCCCCTTTCCACCAGCAGAGAGAGTGGCAGGGAGAGGAGCCTGCTACCCCCTCTCCCCAGCGGCAGTTTACCGTCCAGAGGGAGGAGCTTGTTACACCCTCTCTCCAGCGGCAGCCTAACCCACCAAGGGGAGATGTTAAGCCCCACGACTGTGCAGATGGGACCGTAGTCTCTGTACTTACAGCCCAAGGGGTAGGGACGGTCGGTCCTGTCCCCCAGCCACAGAGCGATGTATCCAAAGGGGAGACAGTCGGTCTCCCCCTCCGGCAGCCGAGCTATGCACCTAAAGGGAAGACAGTCAGTCTCCAGCAACCAGGCTCCAACCAGACTACTTCCGTGGTAGTGCTGGCACCAGGACAGAATACCGCTGGTCTCTGCCCCCTCAGCAACCCACCAAGGCAGCCTAACTGTTCCCCACACAGTCATGGTGAGACACCTGGACCTGGACAAGTTTGTAATTTTTTCAGGTGTAGTACCCAGTTATTGTGGGGGGGCTGTACTAATAGTTGTGTTTTGTGGGTGGGTTGCTGGACTAACCAGGGCACTGACCGGCAGGAGGTCAGGTACCCTGTTAGTCTAGTTGGTAAAGGGGAGAAGTGTGGCGAAACCAACCTCGCCACTATGAGCTGGAGAAGCCTGGTTGCTCGCCTGCTTCCTTTGGACTATGGACCAGACTTTAACCCCTTAAGGACACATGACGTGTGTGACACGTCATGATTCCCTTTTATTCCAGAAGTTTGGTCCTTAAGGGGTTAAAAAGCTTTATTTTACCTGCAGAAAGGCATATTCGTGCCTTTCAGCCGGGGTGTTCAGTAGATTCCAGCTACCGAACAAACTACCGTATGAGGGACCACCTAGGAGATGGAGTGTGCCGTCAATTAACCGCCCAGAAGCTGCGGTTAACCGCAGCTTAATTGATGAACGCTGGGTGGCCTTTGTTCGTTTGCCGACCACGAGGTAGCGGCCATTTTAATCGTGCGAAAGACCAGCGGTGTTCGGCGAGGATTCTATGGAACTATAAACGGACACTTAATTGCACGAACACCGCTGAGCCGTCTGTCGCCTGGGTCCTATCGTACAAGGTTAACCGAACACTGGAATTCGGTATTTCTATGGGAATTGTAGTAACCCAGATAGCTATACCATGGAGCCTATTTGTGTGATTAAAGACTTTGGCTCCATGGCGATTAAACTGTATTCGTGTAGTCTGGGTGCCAGTCACTTAATAATGTGCACCCAGACCTGAGCTATCTGGGGATATGTAACATGTCTGTGTTGGGTGGAATAAAAGTGACTTTATATATTTTAAAGCATAATACTGTATTTAGATCCCCACATGTGTAATGGAGTCTTGTCTTTGTCCTGGGAGGTAATTGGATTACCTCTACAATTATCTCCAGGGCAGAAGAGAGGAAACCAGGATGCATTGTGGGAATGTTTACTGCTGTGTGTCTGTAATTGGTTTATGTCTGTCCTTTGTTACAGTCTTCCATTTGGTCCCCTAGGGGAGTGTCCACCAGGTGGGAGACCTGCATAAATACTGGGCAGGTAGCCCTGAGTAAATGAGTTGCTGTTTAACCCTGAAGCTGGAGTGTGTCTCTTTCTTGGGGGGAAGGGGACTGTATGCCGACTGCCAGGAGTGTAAGCTGTCCATATTGCTTTTCCTGTTCGGCTGCTTCCAGGGTTCGTGTGTCTGCTGTTCGAGAGTTGGTGAATTCGTGCAATTTGGGAGTTCGGGAAGTTGGTGCTTATGGTAGCTGCTGGTCTATGGAAAAGGGGATTATCGCCTAAACGCATTTTTCCCCTTTTTGGCTGAAACGGTCCGTTACAAACGTCACCAAAATACAGCAAGTTCTGAGCCCCGGACAATAGTGCAGGCTCCTTATATAGGCACATAACTCCTCCTATATTAAGCTCCACCCGCACATTCTCTTGACCAATCAATACAAATAAGAATTAACTTCCTGCTTGACCGCATGGCTTGTCCAGCACAATGGAGGAGGGGAATACTACATCCTGTATTCTTGCACATGCTCCGTACACTACTGATCGTATCTTGCCTCGTGCAACCAACTGATCGATACGTCAGCATATGCACGTACACATGCCACGTGGTAATCTCGGCCTACTAAATTTATTTTTACCGAGATTCCACCACATTCCCCCCTTTGATGCCTCTTGATATTTCACAATTACTTGAGGCATCACTTAACCTTAGTTTGCATACACCGCAAGTTACCTTGGACCAGACCAGACTTATCTTATGATGTGAATCTTCAACACTCATCTTCCTGCATTGGTTCTCCCTGATCTAGAGCCTTATATTTATAAATTGCCATTATCTGTACAGCAGCCTTCCTCTCTGCTATATTTTCTATCAGGCTTTGCACAGACCTAACTACTAAGGGTATAAGACACGGCAGGAGTAGACACAACATTAAAATCAGTAGGACTCCACCTACCACTGCCTTAAGCCCTCCAAACCACTCATACCAGCTACCAAACCAACTGCTTGGATTATACCCTTTCCATACCTGAGTAGGCACATGCGCTAGTTTAACCATATGGCTAGTAAGCTCAGCTATTGCTTGCCCTTCGTCATCTATTTGAAGGCAGCAATTGCTCAGGTTAAACTTCCCACATACACCTCCCTCTACTGCCAAAAGGTAATCCAAGGCTAATCTATTTTGGTAGACTGCTGTCCTCATCCTGGTATTATGCTTCGCTAGAAGATTGAGCGCTTGTGATGTCTCGTTAGTAATAATCTCAACCACCGCCTGTAATCGTATAATACGGTTGAGCATATAAATAGGGGTTCTATAACCAAAAGTACCGTCCTCTGCCCACGTGGCTGGCCCATAATAATCTATAATACGCTGGGGAGGCCATTCATTATCTTCCCAGGCGCCTATCTCTATGGGTCCCCTTTTCTTCCTATGATTCACATCATACACTTTAACACCTAAAGTCTCACCTGTTTCAATAGGTAACAAGAAGAAGGATGGTTTGAGCATACCCAACACACATGCCCCTTCCCAGTCCTGTGGCAACTCCGAATAGGCTTTCTTACCACAGATCCAGTACAAATTTGCTGGGGCTCTCCAGGTAGATGTGATGGATAGATCAAACCACACATCCTTTAAATTGGCGTATCTAGCAAACGGGTTAGATGGTTCTGAGACATTTGAAGCCGACCACCAAGTTGTATTCTTTGTATCATCATCATAAGCTTTTTGCCCTAGACAAGTTAATTCTCCTACAGAAGTATTATACATTATTCCTTTCCTTGCTATGCAAACATAACCTATGATGGAGGTCTTTAATCTCCACTCAGATTTACCTCTAACACTCATATGATAATCGGCTTGTGTAGATATTAATTGGTCAACTGCCTCAGAACCGGACATTACCTCCTTTGCTTCCCAAGGCCATTGGTCTCCCATGTTAATACCTCCACACACCTAGCAATTGGTAACATTAAGACTACCGGCAATACTTTCGGCTAAATCAATGAACAGGTTTTTAGCATTATGGGGGATCTTATTATCTATACTCATCTCTTCATAAAAGGAATGGTATACTTGATGAGTCTGGGAGGATACCGTATCAGTCTCTATCCCTATAAACAATACTGTCCCAGGATCTAAACCCGTCCCATATATTTGAAACCCAAATAAATTACCATACTTGTCTAAGAACTTGTCGGGGTTATTTATAAGTATATGGACTGGATTGCATTCCATAGACTTACAATATGGGCTGGTAGGCAACTTAGTCACTATCATGTCCTTGTCTACTGTCTGTCCCCAAGTTGCCCACCCCACACAAGACCAATATGGGCAAAAGTTATAGTCTCTATTTGGGCATCTAGGACTCACATATTTATTTTTACTACTGGGACAAATATATTTATCGTTAGACCCATACGTCCTCTCCCATCTAAGATCCCCACATACATTCCACGGCTTTCTACCACTTGATATCGCCTTACACGCATCAAATAGCAGAACACCCGAAGAATGTACGGATTCTAATACTGTCTTGTTAATTAGGGTCCCCTGAGGATCTCCATTCCTGAGAGTCAACCAAATTGTACGAGGTTGATACTCTGGACTGAAGCACTTAGGTTCTCCTACTCCTAAATGGCACACACTATATTCTATATTTAGGTATCTACATCTTGATACATCTCCTTTACACTCGTATTGTGAATGCCAAATTAGGGTTTGGGAAATATGGTTACCTGTTCTTGTAGTCTTAATGCATACCTCACAGCTAGGAGTGTCGGTACCTCTACCTTCCTGAATATAAAAATACACATAAATAAACATTATCAAGAACACATCTTTCGTCGTCATCCTCAGTCTTCGTCCGTGCGAAGGCACCTCAGCTTCCAGGATGTAAGGGCTGCAGGGAATGGAGTTCTGCTCGTCTTCACAGGAGTCCCTTCGAGACTTTCCTGGCTTATACACTATACGTCGGTGGGCGGACAGGCTTTTTTATGGCCTTCTCACTCACGTACCAAGTCTCTGAAACAATAAAATTTTGTAATCCACAAAGTTCCTCGTCACTCCGACTGAGTCGTGCGTTTTAATCGGATCTTGCAGGGATTCTCTGGATCTGCTGTAACTTGCCAAGAATCGACTGCTGCTGGTTTAACCCTGGAGTGATGTATCCACGGAGTCACTTCGGCTACTTTTATCGCTGTAGGGGTAGACAAAAGAACAACATAAGGACCTCTCCACTTGGGCCCTAACGGTACATTATTCCACTCTTTAATCCACACTTGGTCTCCTGGTCTCCTGGTCTCCTGGTGGTAACTATGAACTGGGGGATAAATATTCACAGGTAATCTATCTTGTACCCATTTCTGTACCTCCTCCATAGTCTTACCCAACTCTACAACCTGCTGCCGGGTAATTCCTTCTCCCAACTGACTCAAATCCCCCCTTAAGTTACCAAGTACGGGAGGTGGTCGCCCATACATGATTTCAAAAGGAGAGAGGCCCATCCTTCTGGTAGGTGTACTGCGGATTCGCAATAGAGCTATGGGTAAGAGAACGTTCCACTTAAGTTGGGTTTCCTGACACATTTTAGCCAACTGATTCTTAATAGTTCTATTCATTCTCTCTACCTTACCAGAACTCTGGGGTCTATATGCCGTATGAAGCCTCCACTTTATACCAAGCATATGAGTCAGTTGTTGTAGGCACTGATGAACAAAAGCTGGACCATTGTCCGATCCTATAGAGCAGGGTAGTCCATATCGGGGTATTATTTCTCGTAGCAGGAATCTCACAACTTCTCCTGCTTTCTCTGTACGAGTAGGACATGCTTCTACCCAGCCTGAATAGGTACACACAATTACCAGCAGGTAACGATGTCCACCCGATTTAGGCATCACTGTATAGTCAATTTGTAAATCGGACATGGGGAGTCCCCCCATAAACTGGACTCCTGGTGGCTTTACTGGTCCTTGTCTTGCATTATCTTTAGCACACGTTACACATCTTCGTACAATGGCCTGAGTCAAGTTGGACAATCTTGGTATGTAGAAATGTTTTCTGAGAGATTCCTCTGTGCTGTCTCTCCCAGAATGTGTCCCGTTGTGATAATTTTGGACAATTTCTACCGCTAGTGATGCTGGAATGACTATTCTTCCATCTTCTAACTGATACCATTTGTTCTCCAAATACTTTCCAGGTTCAGTCTTTAACCACTCCTCTTCTTGAGCTGTATAAACTGGAGTCCATTGAGACAGTGGAGTTGGTATAAGAGCAGCTATATGCCCCACATACTCTTGTCTTCCCGATTCAGCGGCACGCTTAGCTGCACTATCTGCCATCCGATTTCCTTTGGTTACATCACCATCTCAGATGCGCTCGACAATGAATAATACCGACTTCTTTCGGCTCCCACACTGCTTCCAATAGTTGTAGGATTTCAGCTGCATATTTGATTTCTTTGCCTTCTGAATTCAATAGTCCTCTTTCTTTATACAAAGCTCCGTGGGCATGAGTGGTTAAAAACGCATATTTGGAGTCCGTGTAGATGTTCACTCTTAAACCTTCAGCCAATTGTAACGCTTGTGTCAGTGCTATCAATTCTGCCTTTAGTGCTGATGTTCCTTTCGCCAGTGGCCGAGCTTCTATCACCTTGTCTATTGTTGTTACTGCATATCCTGCATAGCGGATCCCTTCTTTCACATAACTACTGCCGTCGGTGTAATATTGAACATCGGGGTTCTGGATGGGAAAATCACGAAGATCTGGTCTACTTGAAAATACTTCATCCATTACTTCCAAACAATCATGTTGACTTTCAGTAGGTTGTGGCAAAAGGGTAGCTGGATTTAGGGTGTTTACAGTCTCTAAATGCACTCTTGGGTTTTCACACAACATTTCTTGATACTTGGTCATACGGCTGTTACTAAACCAATGATTTCCTTTGTAATCCAACAACGTCTGTACTGCATGTGGAACTCGTACATAAAGTTCTTGACCTAGAGTGAGTTTATCGGCTTCAGCTACTAGCAGGGCGGCTGCAGCTACGGCTCTTAGACAAAGTGGAAGTCCGCTGGCCACTGCATCCAGTTGCTTAGACATGTAGGCAACAGGTCTTTGCCATGATCCCAAGTACTGTGTCAATACTCCCACAGCCATTCTTCTTTGCTCATGTACATACAGGTAGAATGGTCGTGTGTGATCAGGTAGACCTAATGCTGGGGCACTTATCAAAGCCTTCTTCACATCTTCAAATGCCGTTTGCTGTTCTTGAGTCCATAAGAAGGGGTCGTGCTCTGTACCTTTGATAGCTGCATACAGAGGTTTTGCCAGTATCGCGTAGCTGGGAATCCATATCCTACAGAAGCCTGCTGCCCCCAAGAATTCTCGCACTTGTCTTCTATTCTTGGGTATCGGTATTTGGCACACAGCTTATTTTCTCTCTGGCCCCATAATTCTTTGACCTTCAGAGATATGGAATCCCAGATATTTGACAGTTGGCAAACACAACTGAGCCTTCTTTCTAGACACCTTGTATCCTGCCTTCCAGAGTATGTGTAGTAGATCGTGCGTTGCTTGCTGACATATTTCCTTTGTAACTGCTGCTATCAACAAGTCATCTACATATTGTAACAATACACACTCTCCTGGGATGGACTCGAAATCCAGTAGATCTTGACTTAGGGCTGAACCAAATAGGGTAGGTGAATTTTTAAACCCTTGGGGCAGTCTTGTCCAGGTCATTTGGCATTTTGAGCCCGTTACAGCGTTTTCCCATTGGAAAGCGAAGATACATTGACTTTCTGCGGCAATTCGGAGGCAAAAGAAGGCATCTTTGAGGTCTAAGACTGTAAAGTAAGTAGCCCCGCCCGGAATTAAAGCAAGCAGGTTATATGGATTGGGTACAACTGGATGTATACTAACAACCGCATCATTGACTGCTCTCAAGTCCTGCACAGGTCGATAATCATCTTTACCGGGCTTTTGAACAGGCAGCAATGGGGTGTTCCAGGGGGAAGTACAGAATTTTAGGATACCATACCGTATGAACTTATCCAGATAAGATTGGATGTTCTTCTTAGCCTTCTGCGGGATGTGATATTGTCTTAGGCTCACTGGATAAACCCCAAGTTTTAGTTTGATTTTAATAGGTGGAATATTGCGGGCCAGTCCTGGTGGGTTGTTCTCTGCCCAAACTCCTGGTATGTTGAATAAGGACTCATCACTCCTAGGGTTTTGGCTAGTCAACGCTGTATAAAGTCGCCACTCTTCTTCCTTTGGTACGGATAATGTCATAATACCTGAAGGTCCATTAAACTTTAAGGATGTTGTTCCATTTGGTAGGAACGTAATCTGTGCTTGTAATTTAGATAGCATACCACGTCCCAGCAATTGGACTGGACATTCAGGCATATAAAGGAATTGATGTTTTACTACGTGGCCTCCCAATGTACAGAGTCGACTTTTAAGAACCGGTTTTTCAGCACTTCTTCCAGTTGCTCCTATTACAGTAATAGTCCTTCCAGATGGAGGAGCAACTAGATTAGTCACCACTGAATGTTCAGCACCAGTGTCGATCATGAACGCACTCCTTTTTCCCCCTATTGATACATCGACCATAGGCTCCGCTCGACCAAGGGGGATGGAGCCCGGTCGGTATCAATAGTCCTCCATGACCGTGTCAGCCAATCCTACAAAGTCCCTACCTTCTCTTTCGCGGGACCTTTGCGCTGCTGGAAAATACCTATCTTCCCTAACACTTCCTCTGTTCCCATTGCTCCCTCTATTACCATTACTCCCTCCGGGGCCTCCTCTACCTCTCGCTCTGCCTCTAAAATTTCCGTAACCTGCCCTGGGTTGGTCTCTCTCGTACTGCTCTCTTTGTGGACACTCGTTCCTCCAATGCCCTTCTTCCTTGCAATACGCGCACTGATTCCTACTCAAAGGCTCCCTATTCCATTGTCAGGGTACCTGTGGTCTCTACCTCCGAAAGAGGTAGAGACTTAGCTGTTCCTCCATCCAGACGGTCTGATGGCTCCCTTCCCCGCGGTCTATCCGGTCATGCTAGGCCGGCCGCGAGGGAGTGACTGCCTTTTACAGCATCTAGGCAGGAAGTAGTCATCAGGACACTCCCCCGGAACGACCTGTCAGTCAATTGCTGCAGGACCAATCAGGACGCCTCGGAGGCGTGGTTACTGCTCTGAACAGGGTATTTAACAGAGCTTCTTTCATTAGCTCATTGCCCTGTCGTGGTTCTAGCTTGTTCTAGTCACTCAGTGCTTGTGTATTCTATTATCCCTTTTGGTTTTGACCCGGCTTGTTTTCCTTACTCTGCTTATCTCTGTTACCCTTGATTCGGCTTGTCTCTCGCTTACCTGTCTTCTGTTACCCTCGACCTCGGCTTGTCTTTGACCATTCTATACTGTACTACTTACGTTAGTCCGGCCATTCTAAGGTCCGGTATACGTATCTGGCTACTGTTTGTACTCTGCGTGTTGGATCCCTGTCCCGATCCTGACATTACGACAGGGCCAATGGATCCTGCAAGTACAAACAGTCAGCTGGCTGCTCCTGATCCTAGGTTTGAAGCCATGGATCACAGAATGGATCAGATGGCGCTTGCGCTACAGGCTCTATTAGCTTGTGCCAATAACCCACCAGAGGAGATTCGTAATACCCCTGTTTCTCCTGTCGGTTCAGGTCTAGAGGTAGCCACAGTGGGTGCTTCTTCTCGCATTACCCCCCCCCAGTACGCTATGGTGGGGCTCCTGAGAAGTGTCGTGGTTTTTTAAACCAAATTAGTATCCACTTTGAATTGCAACCTCGCTCTTATCCTATAGATAGGGCAAAAGTAGGATTTATTATCACCCTACTCATTGAGAAAGCTCTGAGATGGGCCAATCCACTATGGGAGAACGATAACCCATTAGTTTATAACCATAACGCATTTGTAGCTGCTTTTAGAAGAACATTTGACCCTCCAGGTAGAAAGGTTAATGCAGCCAGATTACTGTTGCGCCTGAGACAGGAGAACCGAACACTGGCGGATTATGCACTAGAGTTCAGGTCTCTGGCGGCAGAAATCAAGTGGAATGAGCAGGCGTATATGGATGTATTTTTGAATGGCCTATCTGATGTAATCCTTGATGAGGTTGCTACCAGAGAACTCCCTGAGAATTTAGAGGATTTAATTTCGTTCATCTCTCATATAGATGAACGTCTAAGAGAGAGACAGAACACTCGAGAGAGGAACCAGAGACCTTCTTTTAGGTTAGCTCCCGCTTTTCCAAGTCCTGACTCCACGATATCTTTGCTTACTGAACCTATGCAGATAGGGTATACCCGCCTCTCTGAGGAGGAAAGACAGCACAGGAGAAGAGAGGGTTTGTGTATGTATTGTGGAGCCAAGGGTCATTTACTCTCGAACTGTTCTAACCGCCCGGGAAACGCTCGCACCTAAGTCTCTCTAGAGGACAGGCCTTGGGTGTTTCTATTTTGTCCTCTACTCCTAATTATAAAGATCACAGGCTTCTGCTACCAGTTTCCTTAACTTGGGGGAAGGAAGTAGTAAGGGCTATGGCATTGATAGATTCCGGTGCTGCTGAGAATTTTATCGACCAAGCCTTTGCTAGTAAGAACAATTTCCCATCCCAGCTAACGGAGACACCTTTGGCCGTTGAGGCCATAGATGGTAGACCACTACTAGACCCTGTTATCTTTCGTGAGACCATACCCATTGAGTTAAATGTTGGTATCCTACACGTGGAGAATTTATCTCTTATGCTCATTTCGTCTCCTTCCGTTCCCATAGTTCTGGGGTACCCATGGTTGAAAAAACATAACCCTATTATCGATTGGGAGTTAGGAGAGATACTCTCGTGGGGCCAGGGCTGCCAGGATCGGTGTTTGTGCAAGGTTTCTCCATTAGCTAATATTAACATACCGGAGAATCCTACTCAGTCCACAGAAAGACAAATACCAGACCTTTACCTAGACTTAAGGGCAGTGTTTGACAAGAAGAATGCTGATTCTTTGCCTCCACACAGGTCATTTGACTGTAAGATTAAGCTTCTACCCGGCACTATGCCTCCGAGGGGCCATGTATATCCTTTGTCTGTTCAGGAAAACTCGGTTCTAGAGGAGTATATTCGGGAGAATTTAGAAAAGGGATTCATCAGGAGGTCTTCTTCTCCGGCCGGGGCTGGGTTCTTTTTCATTAAGAAGAAGGATGGCACGCTGAGACCTTGTATCGATTACCGAGGCTTGAATAAAATAACTGTCAGAAATGCCTATCCTATCCCACTGATTACCGAGTTATTTGATCGTCTTAAGGGCTCCAAAATCTTCACCAAGTTAGATCTCAGAGGGGATTACAATTTGGTGAGAATCCAGCAAGGTCACGAGTGGATGACGGCATTCAATACCCGGTATGGCCATTACGAATACACTGTTATGCCATTTGGACTATGCAATGCTCCTGCAGTATTTCAAGATTTGATTAATGAGGTACTTAGGGAGTTTCAGCACGATTGTGTTATTGTTTACCTGGACGACATACTAATACACTCTAAGGAGATTGAGACTCACCATAGACAGGTCAGAAAGGTATTACACAAGCTGCTGCAACATGGTCTATATTGCAAATTGGAGAAGTGCAGTTTTGATCAGTCTCAGGTAGACTTTCTTGGATACGTGATTTCTGGGGAGGGTTTTAAAATGGATCCTGTAAAACTCCAATCTATTGTAGACTGGCCCTTGCCCAAAGGACTCAAGGCTATCCAAAGGTTTATTGGTTTTTCCAACTACTATAGGCGCTTCATTAAAGGATACTCCTCTATCATTGCGCCTATTACCAATATGACCAAACAAGGGGCTGATACTAAGTTCTGGTCTAAGGAAGCTCTTGGTGCTTTCAAGACTCTCAAGGAACTTTTTGCCTCGGCTCCCATTCTAGTCCATCCTGATACGACTCTGCCTTTCTTGCTCGAGGTCGATGCCTCTGAGACAGCAGTTGGGGCTGTTCTGTCTCAAAGGTTAGGGGTGGATAAACCGTTACACCCTTGTGGTTTCTTCTCTAAGAAATTTTCTGGGCCTGAGAGCAGATATGACATCGGGGAAAGGGAACTGTTAGCAGTCATTAAAGCCTTAAAGGAGTGGAGACATTTGTTGGAGGGGACCCTACACCCTATTACGATTTTGACGGACCACAAAAACTTGTCCTATATTGGGGAGGCTAAGCGCTTATCCTCTAGACAAGCTCGTTGGTCCTTATTCCTGACTCACTTCAATTATGTACTGACTTACAGACCTGGTTCTAAAAACTCTAAAGCCGATGCATTATCTCGCCAATATGAACCTTCTACTGTACCTGAACCAGTTCTTTCTTCTATAGTTCCGAAATGCAATATCATTGCTAATACGAATCTCAGGATTCATTCTCCATTACTGGCCGAGATCATTAAGTTGCAACATCTAGCACCTAAACAGACTCCTGCGGGCCGTCATTTCGTTCCTCCTGCTCTTCAACTGGAACTTTTACAGTGTTTACATAATAGCAAGATGGCGGGACATCCTGGTATTCGCAAAACTTACGCATTGATCTCTAAGGACTTCTTGTGGCCTGCTTTACGGAGGGATATTGAGGAGTTCATCGCTGCATGTGAAGTTTGTACTAAAACCAAACAACCCCATACGCTTCCATGTGGATTCCTGCACCCCTTGGAGGTTCCAGAAAAACCATGGTCCTGTTTGGCCATGGACTTTATTGTCGATCTACCTATCTCTAAAAGACAGACTGTTATCCTCACCGTGGTTGACAGGTTTACTAAGATGGCACACTTCATTCCCCTGCCTAAACTCCCGTCTTCTCCCGAATTGGCAGAGATATTCGCTAAGGAGATTTTTCGCCTACATGGGATACCCTCTCAAATTGTATCGGACAGAGGCTCCCAATTTGTTTCCCGCTTTTGGAGGTCCTTCTGCTCTCAACTTGGTATTAAATTAAACTTTTCTTCTGCCTATCATCCTCAGTCTAACGGAGCTGCTGAACGTACCAACCAGAAAATTTAACAATATTTACGATGCTTTGTTTCTGAACACCAGGATGATTGGGTCGGTTTGATTCCTTGGGCGGAGTTTGCACACAACAATCTTGTTTGCGATTCTACTCATTCAAGCCCCTTCTTCATGAATTATGGTTTTCATCCGTCTATTCTTCCTTCGGATTCTCCTTCCCAGGGGGTGCCGTCGGTTGATGTTCATGTTGCCAATTTGAGGAAGTTGTGGGATCAAACTCGACAAATCCTTGTGCACAACTCTATGTTGGTCAAGAAACACGCTGATAAACGTAGAAGGGCGGCTCCGGTCTTTGTTCCAGGTGATAGGGTATGGCTGAGCACGAGGAACATCCGTTTAAAAGTGCCCTCCATGAAGTTCGCTCCTCGTTATATTGGACCCTACAGGGTGCTGACCCGTATCAATCCAGTTGCGTACCGTTTAGCTCTTCCTAATACCTTACGCATCCCGAACTCGTTTCACGTTTCATTGCTGAAACCCCTCATATGTAACAGATTTTCCTCCACAATAGCCCCTCCTCGCTCCGTTCAGGTGGAGGGTCAGGAGGAGTATGAGGTTAACTCTATTATTGATTCTCGAATCTCCCGGGGGAGAGTACAATATCTGGTTGATTGGAAGGGATATGGTCCTGAGGAGAGGAGTTGGGTACCTCAGGAGGATGTTCATGCTCCCCGTCTCCGCAGGGCGTATCACTCTCGCTTCCCATCTCGTCCCGGTTCATTCCGCCCGGTGGGCGTATCTGAGAGGGGGGGTACTGTCAGGGTACCTGTGGTCTCTACCTCCGAAAGAGGTAGAGACTTAGCTGTTCCTCCATCCAGACGGTCTGATGGCTCCCTTCCCCGCGGTCTATCCGGTCATGCTAGGCCGGCCGCGAGGGAGTGACTGCCTTTTACAGCATCTAGGCAGGAAGTAGTCATCAGGACACTCCCCCGGAACGACCTGTCAGTCAATTGCTGCAGGACCAATCAGGACGCCTCGGAGGCGTGGTTACTGCTCTGAACAGGGTATTTAACAGAGCTTCTTTCATTAGCTCATTGCCCTGTCGTGGTTCTAGCTTGTTCTAGTCACTCAGTGCTTGTGTATTCTATTATCCCTTTTGGTTTTGACCCGGCTTGTTTTCCTTACTCTGCTTATCTCTCTTACCCTTGATTCGGCTTGTCTCTCGCTTACCTGTCTTCTGTTACCCTCGACCTCGGCTTGTCTTTGACCATTCTATACTGTACTACTTACGTTAGTCCGGCCATTCTAAGGTCCGGTATACGTATCTGGCTACTGTTTGTACTCTGCGTGTTGGATCCCTGTCCCGATCCTGACATCCATCTACTATCGCCTCTATCTGGGCCCCGTCTATCTACGCCTGCGATCGCTACCGCTAGCATATCAGCCTTTTTACGCATCTTGCGCTCTTCCTCTTTCTTACTTTCTGTTTCCTTATTCATCTATACTTTATTCGCTACCTCCATTAGTTGGGTGATAGACATACCTGCAAACCCTTCTAACTTCTGTAGCTTGCGCTTAATATCTCCGTAAGCTTGGCTGACAAAGGCGGAGTTCACCATTCGGGAATTATCTGCGTCTTCCGGATTAAAGGGGGTATACAAGCGGTATGCCTCCAATAATCGGTCATAAAAGACACTGGGCGCTTCATCACTTTTCTGAATCACCTCAACTGTCTTCGACATATTAATGGCTTTCTTTCCTCCGGCTTTCATGCCAGCAATTATAGCGTCTCTATAGGCTCTGAGTTGAACCATATCAGCACCATTTACATTGCAGTCGGGATCGGTGTTAGGATAATGTGTTGCGGCCCATGCTGCTGGATTGGCTTGATTCAAAGCACGGGCTCTATCCTCTAGCGCTTTAATGGCCGCTTGGTTAATCCTTTTACGCAAAGTAGATGGTGGGAACCGCACTCAATCCCAGCGGCCAAGGGTGCTCCGGATCAGGACCAGCAATCCCAGAATTATACACGAAAGAAGAAAGGACCACAGGCACTCCAAATTGAAACCGTATGCAGATTTATTAGGAAAAAATGCATTTTTTCCTAATAAATCTGCATACGGTTTCAATTTGGAGTGCCTGTGGTCCTTTCTTCTTGCTTGGTTAATCCTTGTCCTTTCCTCATTGTTAAACAAAGTCATTAATAACTGCTGGCAATCAGCCCATGTCGGGTTATGTGTCTGAACTATTGAGGTGAACAGATCGGTCATAGCTTGTGGTTTCTCAGTGTACGAGGAATTGTGGGTCTTCCAATTCAAGAGATCGGTAGTCGTGAACGGGACATATACGAAGACTGGGTCAGCATGTGCCATTTGACCTGCGGCATCGATATAGGCTGACCCGGGATTCAGACGAAGAGGCATCTGATAATGTTTTAATTGTTGGGTACCGGTCAGTTGTCGGGTTAGTATGGGGCTACGTAGAGGGGCGTCAGTTAGAGGTTCCGGTCGGGGGGTAATAAAGCATGAGGATGTGGGAGCTTGGTTTTGGGAAAAGTTAGTAAATAGAACACTTCGAGCCGAGCTAGAAGAAGCTTGACCGGAAGTCTGAAGTGGCGCCAAATCAGGATATTCAGATCTAATGGGGGTTGGTTCTGGTTCCGGAAGGGGAGATTTAGTACGAGAGGGGGTGGATTCTGTACTGGAGGAGGAAGCGGAAGTGGATGGGGGCAATGGGGGAAGGGGTGCAGGACTTCCTGCATTTGCGTCACTTCCTCTTAAAGGAAAGTAAGGGGGCGGCAAAGGGATCTCGGACTCAGGGGGCGTGTCCAAAATGGGCCTAACACCAGTCCTAGTGGACAAACAAGACCTAGCCACCATGAGGCAACATTGCTCCTCGTGGCATGTCTGAATCCATTTTGGCGAGTCATTTACGGCCTGTCTCCAACAATCAATATAAGGAAACTGCCCGTAAAGTTCAGGCCTACCCGATACAGCCACGTGTAAGCGCTGTACCAGAGTTGGATCCAAACTGCCACGTGGCGGCCATGCCGCAACCAAAGTAGGCCACTCCCTAGTACACAAAGTGACCAAACGTACAGGAGACATTTTAACCCCAAAATCACATGTTTTGAATCCCTTTTTAAAATTCTTCACCATACAACCTAAGGGATCAGGAATCGTTGACTGCGACGCGCCCATACTTATCAATGGAACGTCATTGACAACGAATACTATGCACGCGTACTATTCAACAGTCACACCCGTTTCCTCTGGCAACAGCACCACGTGGTACGGTTACCAAGTGAAACGTACACAATAACACAATAAACACTCAGGGAATTCCCGTACACACACAGCTGTTACACCAGTCACTAGATAATCAATATTATGCCCTTTGGCGAAACTATACAGTCACCCACGCTATAATTCTCTATATATGAATTACCCGTCTATAACACACCCCAGTAACATCGTCTTTTACAAATAGCGGTTACAGTACGGTTAGCATAGGTCAAAGCACAATTTAAGGTCACAATACAATTATTAGTGGTTATGGTGTTAAACATGCAATGGACGACAATGATTAGTACTCATATACAGTGTCAGTAAATATACAGGGTTATGGTACCGTGCACTATAATACAGCAACACACTATTAACACTCTCGCTAGACGGTTGAGCTTGCGCTATCTAACAAGATATACACTTTACTAAACAATCTTTAACACATTTACAATTCCCAACTAAACTATTGGCCAGTACCTTGAATGGACTACCTAAAACTATGTACACCCGTTTTGGTTAGCCACACTGCCCAAGCACCACATATAGCGAGCTAGAGGACCGAATTTACACAGGCGCCTCTTAGTCGATTACTATCAAAAATCTAGTGGGTTCCAAATTTACAAGCCTTCCCACTTAGCCAAGATAGGTTGAGAGCTAGCGAACCGAATTTACACAGGCGCCGCTTAGTCTCCCGGTCCCTCCGACCTAGCGAACGTAATATACACCCTAGAACACTAGTCTAGACAAGACACCGGTGTCCGGCTAGGGCTATTTACACAGGACCCCGCCTGACTAACCAAATCAAACGGTCTGACTAAAGAGCGTTCGATTGAGCGGTGCGCCTTCGCTCCTTCCCTCCGACAGAGGGGGCAGATTCCATACACAAATAACCCCTTATGGGCCTACCGCACAATCGGTATACCCCTAGTGGGTCTGCCGTCTAAAACAGCAGTTGTCTTACCTCCTCGTTCCTGAACCTGAGTTCACACTCATCGACGGGGACACCCCAGCACTTCTTACGTAGAGGCCGATGATCTCCTGGACAACAGACCAGTGGCGCCGAGACGAAGTGAGGTCCACGCAGAAGTTCAGGGGTGCAGCCGTAGAGAACGTGGGCAAAGATAGACCGTCTCACGCCTCTGCCTCTCAGCTACCGTTGAACGATGAGCTTCCCGGCCAATGCACCAAATGATACCGGAGAAACTGATGGAAGCAAAGCACAGAGAGATGGACACAGGTTTCTTCAGGAAGGAAGAGATTCTTTATTGGATCACCGATCGGGACTCAGAGGGACTAACGTCACCAAAATACAGCAAGTTCTGAGCCCCGGACAATAGTGCAGGCTCCTTATATAGGCACATAACTCCTCCTATATTAAGCTCCACCCGCACATTCTCTTGACCAATCAATACAAATAAGAATTAACTTCCTGCTTGACCGCATGGCTTGTCCAGCACAATGGAGGAGGGGAATACTACATCCTGTATTCTTGCACATGCTCCGTACACTACTGATCGTATCTTGCCTCGTGCAACCAACTGATCGATACGTCAGCATATGCACGTACACATGCCACGTGGTAATCTCGGCCTACTAAATTTATTTTTACCGAGATTCCACCACAACACTGCTCCAGAGCTCTGTCACTGGCAGCTCACACTGGATTCACACTGATTCACATCTCTGTCACTGGATCAGGGTGCAGCTGGCAGCTTACACGCTCCACTGCTGGGCCTCACACACCTTTACTGCTGCAGCATGACCTTCTCACCATGTCGCACACTGTTCTGGAGAGTTCCTATTGGCTGAACTGGTCACATGACCCCTGCCAGTCAGGTGCCAAAGTTAACAGCTCCAAAAATGTGAAGGGCTACATAGACCTGATATAGAATGAGCATAACCTGTGTGTATGTGAAAGATAGAATGACCTGTGACAGGGGGAGAGGATACTTCTTACCACTATTCAGTTACACAGGGCCAAAGGGAATCTCCAGAGCCGGGCGGCCATTTGCTGTGTGTGTATCCACAGCTCTGCCTCTGGATCAAGGTGCAGCTAGCAGCACACTGGATTCACGCTGCTCCACAGCTCTGTTACTGGCAGCTCACACTGATCCACAGCTCTGTCACTGGCAGCTCACACTGGATTCACACTGCTCCACGGCTCTGTCACTGGCAGCTCACACTGCTCCAGAGCTCTGTCACTGGCAGCTCACACTGGATTCACACTGCTCCACAGCTCTGTCACTGGCAGCTCACACTGCTCCAGAGCTCTGTCACTGACAGCTCACACTGGATTCACACTGCTCCACAGCTCTGTCACTGGCAGCTCACACTGCTCCAGAGCTCTGTCACTGACAGCTCACACTGGATTCACACTGCTCCAGAGCTCTGTCACTGACAGCTCACACTGGATTCACACTGCTCCACAGCTCTGTCACTGGCAGCTCACACTGCTCCAGAGCTCTGTCACTGACAGCTCACACTGGATTCACACTGCTCCAGAGCTCTGTCACTGGCAGCTCACACTGGATTCACACTGATTCACATCTCTATCACTGGATCAGGGTGCAGCTGGCAGCTTACACGCTCCACTGCTGGGCCTCACACACCTTTACTGCTGCAGCATGACCTTCTCACCATGTCGCACAGTGTTCTGGAGAGTTCCTATTGGCTGAACTGGTCACATGACCCATGCCAGTCAGGTGCCAAAGTTAACAGCTCCAAAAATGTGAGGGGCTACATAGACCTGATATAGAATGAGCATAACCTGTGTGTATGCCATGACAGGTACACTTGAAAGTAAAGCAAAACAAAAATTGAAAAAAGATCAAGCATCTCTCTGGGGGTCTGGAGCATCTTCGTGGGGTCATTCACACACTGGGCTAACATGCTCCTTACTAGGGCGGTACCCTCCACTTTCTTCCTTGGTCGTTGCAAGCTATACCATGTCACTGTAGATTGCAAGCTCCTTCGAGCTCATTAGCTCTTGTTCTTGTAAGTAAAAAAAAAAATGGGTGTTGAACTTATTTGTAAGTCTTGTAAACCAATTATACAGCTCTTTCGAAAATGATTTTTTAAATAATAATAATAATTGGCACCCCACCCCCGCCCCATCAGCTTGTAACTGATAGCAACAAGCATCAAAACTAGCCCTAAGTCCGTACACAGATTACCCAAACTAACTGTGTTTGAGGAAAAAAAACAGAAAATAAATCTTTTTATCTTGAGAAAGGTGGTTATAAAGGAATGGCTATAACATTTGATGTTCTTCCTATTAACACCAGGGGAATGCACCTTAATTTAGCAAGGTTTTGGCAGGTTATGGCCTGTGAAGCCATTTTGCCTGTAACTCTCTAAAGCAGTCCCCAACAAAAGCTGTTAGATT
Organism: Pelobates fuscus; assembly: GCF_036172605.1. Lineage (NCBI taxonomy): Eukaryota > Metazoa > Chordata > Amphibia > Anura > Pelobatidae > Pelobates > Pelobates fuscus. The sequence continues at coordinate 47,657,727 of NC_086323.1, forward strand.
GTATGCTAACACTGTTCAATCTGTTGCATTTATTTTTTTTTTCTAAGCCTACATACTGTACTCTTAATTTTTTATTTATTTTTTTTAAACAGGTCCATCAGGATAAAGAAAAGGGTCAGATTGGTTTGGGTGACAAAAATGTCTGGAACACAATGTCTGGAGTGCCCTCCTGGCAGCCTGAGCAAGCCCCTTCAGGGAGCCTCTGCTGTCTCGTGTAATTTACATCACCCTGGAGATCCCTGACTCCCCCTGGGCAGCCTTGCAAAAAAATCTGAAACTCAAAAGGAACTGTCTAATAAATCACATCTTGGCTCCCCCCCCTGACCTGCCTGCTCTCTGTAGACAGACAGACACAAACATTTACCATTCAGTCAGGACTGAATAATTATGGCAGTGCACACTTTGTACTTCATCTTTTATACATCGGCTAAAAGCTAGATCACAAATCTAGATACATGTAGATACCAGCTTTTATAGAACTACCATGATGGTTTGCTTAGGACTGGCAAAGCATGATGGGAATTGTAGTTCTCTCAAATCTGAGGATCTCATTTTCTGCAACTCCAACCTTTTGATGTTTTAAAATTGTATCAAGAAGGAATAATTATGCAATGGTGCAATTTGCAGATTTAAGTACAAAATTGTGTGGGGCGCCCAACGTGCATGCGCATCAGGCCACCAGTGCTCCTCCACGTACTTTGTGGAGGTGGCCATATCTCCTGCATGATGTCGCAGGAGGTGGAGAGGTAAACAGTGTTTGTAATCCTAATGCTTTAGAATTTCTCTAAGGTCGAAATGTTTGTCTTGACTATATTTGGCATAAATTTTGTAAATTTTGTTTTCAACAGTCTACTGAAATTTTTTTTTTTTAATGGCAAGCAAACTGTTTACACTGTAACTCTTTTGTATAGGACTCTTGTTATCTCCTGTTCCAGCTAAGCTAAACTTGCCCTAGTTACTTGTTTTTTTCCGTCTACCCACTGTGCAGCATCGCAGAACATGTTGGTGTATTATACATAAAATAAAAACATCAAAACAAACATCAAAACGATAAGAAACTGGAGTAAACCCATATAGTCAGGGCTTTCATTAAATTTGGGAAGTCAGTGTAAACTTTTTTTTTTTTTAAATTCTTTATTTTTGCTGTGCTTGAAATAACAATGGCATGTCAACAATGCCACAACAGCATTTGCAAACAGTGGAAAAAACACATATTGGTTAACTGTTGTATAGCATTCAGATTAAACACAATTTTTTTTGGTTTATAATACAAGCTAAGTACAGGCTTGGTAACTATCTTTGTCTTAATGAATTACCTCGTCGATTGATAACCATAGCCTAACAATGGTATTTATGTTGAGTATCGTCGCTTTATTATCTAGATATTTCCTGTATCATTGTGAAGTCGCTGTGTTAAACTAAAGCATGCGTACAGTCGCTGTTATGAGATTTGAGCTTAGTTAGGGTGCTCGTACAATATAAAGTGAGACTTTTGGATAGTGCCATCGCATCATTCGCGTTAAATTAGGCTTTGTCAGAGGACGGCTATATCATAAGCTGCAACCTGTTTATCCAGTTTTTAATCCTACACTTAGGGCATATATACTTCTAATTTAGCATTTGAGTGCGGAGAGAAACAAACGCAAGAGAGAGTTAACATATAATGGAGCGATCACCTGGAAAGCAGGAATAGTGGGCATAGCATACAGGCATATACTGCTGGAACAGGTCACATAGTTAACTTTAGGTGCCTAGCGCAGAGGCAGAGCTTGCCAAGCTTAGATGTATTGGGGAGAAGTCACAAGCATGGCACTCCCACATGGGTCTCTCTTTGTACCATCAAGCGAATTGACCTGCAAATAGGTCAGCAGTTACCCATTGATTATTAGTCAAAGACATAATACAAACATTTTACTCAAGACATGGTGCATGGCATGTAAAACTCAGATATATGCTGCTCTGGACGTTGGGGAGAGAATGTGTCTATGTGTTAGACCCATAGGCTAAAGTAAAGTAGAGGCATGCAAGGGATAAAAAAGAAAATAGAAACTTAAGTCTCTGTAAGCAGGATCATAACAGGTGTCCGCCCGGTTAAACAGGGTCTGCAATGTCGTCTGTGCCAGCGCCATCACTGGATCATGCCCGAAGGCCGTCCGAGTCTTCTTACCCCTTCATCCAATGCCCAGTCCATGGGGAGGTCGTTGGTCGCTCTGCAGAGGGCATGTTTCACGCAGGTATTCACCTTTCGTAAGATGAGGCTGTACTGTGTCTGGGTGCCTCGTGGTGCTCCTGCACGAAGATCCGCCATCTTGTGGGGCTAGGGCCTTGAGCACATGTGGAGGCCAGTAATGCCAGTAATGAGTGACTTTGGGTAAGCATGTTGGGGATGTTTGAGGAGCACCTGTGGGAAGCCTGCCTTGTAACCTGTCCCCGAAGCATTCGAAAAGGGCTTCCAGTCTGGACAGAGCGTCACTGACCGTGAAGCCTGCACCTGGATACGCTTATGGTAGCACTGCTCCCGCCGTCATCTTGGGGTCAGCCATTCTGATCCGATGGCGTTAGGTAGTTGCTCCTGCAGTAGGTCGCACATGTGGCTGGCGTGCGGCGGGCATTTTGGGGAGTACCGCCGGAGAGTTTTCTATAGCAGGGTGGTAGTTTTCGGCCCCGCGTGTCGTGACATGACAGGGGTTGCTGTGTGTGTGAGTAGACCGGGATGACCCCCCCGGTCCAGAGGGGGGGGTACGCCGGACAGCGGCCGGAGACCCAGGAGAGCGGCCGTCTCGTCCCAGCTCAAGCTCCTCACGCCTCGGGCCTTCGTTTGGTTACGGAAGGCATCTTGAAGGGTATCCCCTCGTACCCCAAGATCTGGGGATCAGGGTGAGTATTGTTGCGGGTGGTTAGGAAGATTTTGCCTCCAGTTTGCGCCGTTTTCCCGGCCCCAAAGCGGGAGCTCAGACAAAGCGTGTCTGATCCCGTCGGTGTAAACTTTTTAAGTCAAAAATAGTCAAATTGAAACCGTAGCTGAATTGGAGAATATTTTAAATTCAGCTATTTTGGCTTTATATTTTAAATTTCCTTTAAATTAACTTTGAATTCCAAAATAATTCACACTTTAGTAAGTAACACTGCAAATGTTTTGAACCAGTGCTCTGTCTTCAAGTTTACAGTCTAAAAAAAAAAAGTGTCATTTCAAAAACAAGTTCATAAACAATGAGCAAAAAAATTGTGTTGGTGTTAGATTAACGCTTACTGAGTCTCTACTTGAGAGAGTTTTGAGGGAGTATTTTAAGATGGGGAGGGAGAGATCATGAGAAAAAAAGATCCAGATATATGGGGCAGCTCAGATCAGTTAGTGGGAAAGAATAGATTTTCAGAGCAACATGGAGAAAGCCTAGGACCCTAGGTCATGAGAAAAACAAAGGGGCTAATCAGGAGCATATTAGTAACTAGGGAAAAGATGTAAGGAGGTACAGGGATTTTGAGGGATTTGAAAGCAAGGGTGAGGAGTTTTAATGGCTTACTAAATTGGGGACGGAGTCAGTGAAAGGGCTCTGCACAACAGATTAACAGAAGCGGAACAATGCTTAAGGAAGACGAGTCGAGTGGCAGCATTTTGTAGACACTGGAGTTGAGCCAAACATTTGTCAGCAAGTTTAGTTCGGAGAAGGTTGCAGAATTCAAGACAGTAGATGACATGAAAATTAATTAGATTTTTTTTTTTTTTACAATATCTCAAGCTGGAGTATAAGAAATAGAAAGGAAATAAATAGAAAGGGTAAGCGATATTCTTGAGGTGCAGGTAACAGGAAGGGGTAAAGGATAAGGCGCAATCGATATGACACTGAGCACGTGTGCTTGATTATATGTGGATAATGTCATGGAGAGAGAAGGGGGTTTGGCAGTGTTGAGGAAGTGGAGGGCGGAAAGGTAATTAGGTCAACTTTAGAAGGGATACATTTCATGGAACCTGCTGACAGAAAGGCAGTTAGTAAAATGGGTTATGAGAGAAGGTTAAAGGTCAAAAGAAGAGATGTAATTCTGGGTATCTCTGCATCATGACAAACTCCGATATGTAAGTGTCAATACCTGGATTTCCACCACTAAATGCAAAACACAGCAACAAGCTTTATTTACAAGGACTCTCATTAATGACGCACCCGCAAGGGTGGCAATGCTTTCAGTATGTTCTTGTTGGATACATTTTCTTAAGAAATTAGGCACCCTGCTGTAGCCCACTACAAGTGTCTCTGCAGCTGCATGAAAAGTTACTGCAGTGATCAGATTTATTTTTATTACCATATATTTTGGCCTAAATATTTTATACCCACTGTCCCATAAAATGTTCATAAAATTAGGGATATCCTCGTCCTGCATACATTTTGCATTGTGTATGGCGGCCATTGCTTGCCACCATCTGATTTGCGCACTCAGCTGGTAGAAATAATCAGTAAATAAATCAAATTTCTTTTTTTTATTGCATTACAGTAAAATAAATCATTTCTTTAAGGACAGGTAGACAATCTATCATTGCTTAAATTATACTTGTCTAACCCTCAATATTCACTAAATCACAAAAACTGTTGATTCACAAAATTCATATTAAAATTAGTTTAAAGGGTTACTCCAAGCACCACGATCACTTCAGTGTTTCAAGTGGTTAATGTACCTGGAATTTTCTATAAGATGTTGCACATACTGAGTTTAACCCCTTTGCTCCCAGAGATGTAACTCCACTCCCGACAGCGACATTGGGTGTCATTAGCTGGCTGTTAACAAGAGTTATGGGCTGGCTAATGTCAATTCTGTGCATATTTCAATGCACAGATTGTCAATCATTGACTGATGAATGGCATTCATTGACAGCCAACGAAAGAACGTCTGCATCAACATTGGCTACTGCGGCTCTGAAGAAGCCAGATGAGGTTTAGCTGCCATTATTGGTCTGTTGACATTAAGTGGGACCGGCTAAGAGGGCAAACTGTTGTAGAACAGTTTGGCCCATTACCTATGAACGGCACCAGGGTACTTCTGGCATCACAACCACTACAGAGAGCTGAAGTGGTTATTATGGTTGGACTAGGTGGAAAAGGGAATACCTCATGAGCATTTCCACAAGACAGAAATGGCACACACCTCGACGCAACCAGAAAGGAAATGACATAGTCATAATCAAGGAAGATGTTTCTCCAAGATTCCAGTGGCAGTTAGGGTGTGTGATTGAAACTACAATAGAAAAGGACGGTTTAGTTCATCGAGTCAAAGTGTTAGTAGGTGACCGAAGATGGACAGATAAGAAAGACCATGCATCAAAGATCTCAATAATTGAGCGTCCGAACCAGAAATTAGTAGTCCTTATAGAGGACTTATCAGTCTCAGTCAACTTATCAGTCTCAGTGATACACTAGTATAAGACACATAACACAAGACACAGTTACAGAAGTACCTATAATCTATTTTATTTACAACATAAGTACATAGCGGTCCATTTGTTATGTTCTGTAAATGATTTATGACTCTTTAAGTTTATATTCGTCATAACATAATTTGATCGGAGTGTAAGTGTCCGCTAGTAATTTTAAATCGTTGTTACGCACTGACGTCATCAGAAGCTTTGCCCCGGAACTTGTACAGTCAAGTAATCCCTCCTTTCTATAGATCCGGTGGCAAAAGCTCTCTGTGAGTAATTAACTTAAAGATATATCGTATATTGTTCAATGTTCATACATGATGTACTGCAGCCCAAATCTTTGTACATGTGAGTTGTATTCCGTTAAGATGATTTGATGTAATTTCGCTGTGTCTTTGCAAGTAACTGAACTCCACTGTATAACTCTGTTTATAATCCTTTCGGTGAAACTTTGTAAGCAAATGTATTTTGTATTCCATGTTGTTTATAGTTTTCACGGTGCTAAAGATATTGACGTTGGTGGTCTTCAGAGCATTCCTGCACACTTCTTTGCAAAGAATAAAATACTGCGCCCATCAAAAGCTCTCTTCTCCCTTTTTTATTGATGCCAAAGAGCTGCTACAATTGTGATGGGTCATTGACATCAAGTGATGTCAATGGTTCCATTGACACAGTTTATATAGTAGAGTGCCCTCATATTCACGGCTTTGACATTCTGATCACTACACTATCACTGTATCCTTCCTTACTTGTAACTCATTGGCTATTTATTGTGAATTCATGGCACACTGACACTTAGATTCTAATTTCTGTTTAGCATGGGAGATAAACATACTAACTTACATGCGTAGGACCAGTGGCGTAACTACCATGGACCCTTCACTCTAGGGGGCTCATCTGTCCTTTCGACCGCTGCGACCGATGGGCTGGTATAACTTTAGGGCTGGTGCAGGGCCCCACCGGCTCTGTGCGCACAGTCGTCAGGTAACCAACAGCAGGGGAACAAAGGACAGTGCTCCCCTCCAGCCACATAGGACCCACCAATATTATGTTACTTTGACATAGTGGTGGGCTTAACACAATAGGTCATATGGTATAACAAAAATCCCTATATCTATTTGATAATATGGATAATTGGAAGATTAAAAAAAAATAAAAAATTATTTAGTGTGTGCACTCTTCCCTTTTATATTTTGCCTACATTTTAGCCTTTACAGCAGCACCACTGCTAAAAAAAAGCATGTTCTGGGTGGTCCTTAATTTTCCTATTTTTCTTGGCATAGATCAGTAGTCATAAACCCATTCATTAATTAGGCTAGAGGTTCGCCAATTAACAGCAAATAGGTAATGGGTGAATGCGAGTATCCTCTCACAATCTCCCAACCCCAGGTGGCATCCATATAAACCATAATGACACTACTAGAATGATGACATTGCGCTAGAACAATGTGACGTGTCAAACGTGCCTTCTTGACCATCACTACTGTGCAATCTGCCATGCCATAGGATACTGCAAAGTTGTTTTTCAGGACCAGTACAGCTTGAAATTTCCAGTTCAGAGAACTGCAGCTCAACCTTTCTTGCAGTTAAAGAGTTAAATCTGTTTGGTTTTTTTTGTTTTTATTAGTGCATATAGCGCATACAAGGAACAGTCAGAGCAAGATTAATGACCCAGCAGGGCTGAAGCTGAAAATATTGATTGCAGCCCTTTCCAGAGATACTGACCACCTAAATATGTCACGGAAACACTGCCGCACTAACGGTGCCGCAGAACATATTAATAGATTAAAGTGGACACAAACAATCAGCACAATTTTCATACATCAGATACGTGGGAAGACTAACATTTTCTGCATTAAACATTTGAGTGCCAGAACAAAACTGAAAATTATTCTGGGATTCCCATGAGCCTTCTGTAGCTTGGCTGGTCTCCCAGTGTCCTGCAGCCTCATATCCAGGACTTTTACTATAATTTATTCATAAAGCACTAACATATCGTGCAGGGCGATACGGGGGCAAAGTATATATACAAGCCTTTTGCAATACAGGGATACTGTAAATATAAAATACATACAGCCCTTTAGAGGGGTAAAAAAGACATTGCAGTGATCCGGAAGTAAAATATGCACAGATATCATATCACTAGAAAGATATTAGTGTAAATGGCAAGCATACAGAATAACTTTGAGTCATTTATAACACTATACAGAGACATAGGGGGTTATTCACTCACAAAACCTTTGAGCATGGCCCTAAACACCCTCTGGTCCTGTGCGTCCAGCTCATCTTGATGCAAATACTTGTCTGTTAGTCCACACTACTAAATGTGTCGGCTCTTCATAAATAATAATAATAAAAAAGAATTAGGGTAAACTGAAAACCTAATAAAAAAAAATAGATAAAATATAGTAATTGGATAGGTGTTTATTTTCTGGTAACTATCAATATGGAGGAAATATGGAGGAAATAATGAAAAACATGCAAGTTGACAATAGGATACAGTGGAAACATAGACTGTAGATAGATATACAATAGAATGTAAACTTCCAAATGAGGTTTATCTCCAAGCTTCAAAAATATAACTCCATAAATAGGCTTTTACGAAGATTCAATGTGCGACTCACGCCTTGGGATAAAACTAAACTAGAACTTGCCCTCAAGACTTGCATAACTTGCATTTAAGAAGGGATGCTTGTAACATTCTAGTACTGAAAGCTCTATACTGGGATATGGTGGGTCTGTTCTTTATGTTGTCACCCTGAGATTGAATTAACAATAAGGCAGGTGACAGAGCCCTCTGTGTACCCTGCAAGATGGATAATGGCACAATAAAATAGCCTTTGATGTTGCTCCTCTTTTCCTGCTGTGTCTGGATGAGTGAAATATGACAACATATCTTTTTATCTAAAAAAGGACATCATGCCAACTGGTTCCTGAGGAAGGAACGTGTTTCTTTGGTGCTTAAATTATATGTATTCTGTCTGTGTCTTCCTGTCATGCACGTCTGAAAAAAAAAATCACAAGTACCTTCTTCTGAAAATTGAACCCCATGGTAGCACTGTTACCTCTTCCTAAAGAATGAACCCCATGTTACCACTGTTACCTCTTCCTGAAGATTGATCCCATATTACTACTGTTACCTCTTCCTGAAGATGGATCCCATGTTACTACTGTTATCTCTTCCTAAAGAATGAACCCCACGTTAGTACTGTTACCTCTTCCTGTTGAATGAACTCCATGTTACCACTGTTACCTATTCCTGAAGATGGATCCCATGTTAGTACTGTTACCTCTTCCTGATGAATGAACCCCATGTTAGCACGGTTACCTCTTCCTAAAGAATGAACCCCATGTTACCACTGTTACCTCTTCCTAAAGAATGAACCCCATGTTAGCACTTTTACCTCTTCTTGTTGAATGAACCCCATGTTACCACTGTTACCTATTCCGGAAGATGGATCCCATGTTAGTACTGTTACCTCTTCCTTCAGAATGTACCCCATGTAAGCAGTGTTACCTCTCCCTGAACACTAAACCCTGTTTAAGCAGTGTTACCTCTTCCTGAAGATGAACCCCATGTTAGCACTGTTACCTTTTCCTGAAGAATGAACACTGTGTAAGCAATGTTACCACTTCACTTCCTAAAGAGTACACCCTGTGTAAGCAGTGTTACCTCTTCCTAAAGATTAAACCCCATGTAAACAGTGTTACCTCTTCCTGAAGATGAACTCCATGTAAGCAGTCTTACCTCTTCCTAAAGAATAAACCTCATGTGCACTGTTACCTCTTCCTTAAGAATGAACCCCATGTGAGCAGTGTTACCTCTTCCTAAGGTGTAAACCCTATATAAGCAGTGTTACCTCTTCATGAAGATGAACTCCATGTGAGCAGTGTTACCTCTTCCTAAGGTGTAAACCCTATATAAACAGTGTTACCTCTTCATGAAGAGTAAACCTCATGTCAGCAGTGTTACCTCCTCCTGAAAATTATACCCATTTAGGCAGTGTTACCTCTTCCTGAAGAATGAACCCTGTGTAAGCAGTGTTACCACTTCCTAAAGAGTAAACCCGATGTTAGCATGGTTACATCTCCCTAAAGAGTAAACCCCATGTAAGCAGTGCTCTCTCTTCCTAAAGATTAAACCCCATGTTACCACTGTTACCTCTTCCTGAAGATGAACCCCATGTTACCACTGTTACCTCTTCATGACGAATGAACTGAAAACCTAGGCAGTGCTACCTTTAAGAATAAACCCCATGTTAGTACTGTTACCTCTTCTTTAAGAATGAACCCCATGTAAGCAGAGCTACCTCTTCCTGAACACTAAACCCTGTTTAAGCAGTGTTACCTCTTCTTTAAGAATGAACCCCATGTAAGCACTGTTACCTCTTCCTTAAGAATGAACCCCATGTAAGCAGTGCTACCTCTTCCTTAAGAATGAACCCCATGTAAGCAGTGCTACCTCTTCCTGAAGAATGAACCATGTGTAAGCACTGTTACCTCTTCCTGAAGAATGAACCATGTGTAAGCACTGTTACCTCTTCCTAAGGAGTAAACCCTATATAAGCAGTGTTACCTCTTCATGACGAATGAACCCCATCATTTAAGCAGTGCTATCTCTTCCTGAAGAATGAACCCCATGTAAGCAGTGTTACCTTTTCCTAAAAAGTAAACCCCAATGTAAGCAGTGCTATCTCTTCCTGAAGAGTAAACCCTATGTAAGCAGTCTTACCTCTTCCTTAAGAATGAACTCCATGTCAGCACTGTTACCTCCTCCTGAAGAATTATACCCATGTAAGCAGTGTTACATCCTGCTGAAGAATCCACCTCACACACACACACTGCACCACTCACACAGACACAATGCGCCCCTCACACACAATGCATCCCGTACACACACTACACCACTCAAACACACACTGCACCCTACACAGTGCACCCCTCTAACACCACAGACCCTGTACATACACCTTACACACTAAATTTCATCCCCCTCTCATACAACATGCACCTCTCACACACACTGCTCCCTTCACACACTACATCCCCTTTAGTCACTACCTACCAATTTCTACATGGGATGCCATGCCAGCACAGCCTTGGGCCATTATCTCCAAAGTGACAATTCCTCTTTAAATAGGTTTTATCTTGTATGGCTGCTACATCTATATAAGCCGACTTAATAACTACTAAGGTATGACATAATAAGGTAGCATGTAACCAACTTATAACTTTGCATGCGGCCCTCAGATACATTTTGTTTTTTAATGCGGCCCTCGGATTACCTCAGGTTTGAGAGCCATGTTCTAGATTAATGACAAGCAATGTCCACATACTTACACAAAAGTTTTCTTGTTAATCAACTCAAGCAACTAAATGCAAATAAGCATTGTAATAACTTAACAAATCCCATAGCACAACATACATGCATATCAATGATGATTTGGAGGTCAGCAATTTAAATGCAAATGTCACCTATTATCATCACCTCTCCACTATAAAAAGGGTCAAAGAGGCAGACCAGATCTTTACAAGATGGGTCTGTTTTTTATTTGCAAATCTCAGCATATTTTTCTCAATATCATGTGATTAACAATGACTGAAGTTAACGTTTCAGGAGTCAATAACGATTTTTAACTTCTGAGGATTACTGTCATAAAATGGTGTGACATTTTTGTATTGGGATTACATTGAAAACACACGCACACTCAGTTCTGACTGAAGTTCACGAAACATTCCTCAGTCAGAAACCGGTGCTGAATTGTGATCAACCCTTAGTGTTTAGAACTCTTTAGTAATTTAGAACTTGCAGGTCCTTGCAGGGAGACTTGCTGGGGACAGGTATACCCAGTATTTATGAGAACTAGACTTGAGAGTCTCTGTTCTTTCCCTCCTAGATGCAGGGAAAGAGGATTTACTGGAAAGTTGAGTTGCCTGCTTAATCATAAACCTCCTACCAGGATTTTTAGTAAGCTTTCCCAGCTTTGCTTTGTGTTCCAACGTCTGGTAAAAGGGTTTTCTGGTACTGTTCAATCTTGCTTCTATCAGATTGTTTTTTTCTGGTTTGTCTTTTGTCTTGTCCGTATGTGTTTGCTTGTCCTTGTGTTTATGTTCTGTTATATTATTATTATTATTATTGTTTCTTGGTTGTTTTTTTCTGGTTTGTCTTTTGTCTTGTCCGTATGTGTTTGCTTGTCCGTGTGTTTATGTTCTATGTTATATTATTATTATTGTTTTTTGGTTGTTTTTTTTCTGGTTTGTCTTTTGTCTTGTCCGTATGCGTTTGCTTGTCCGTGTGTTTATGTTCTACGTTATATTATTATTATTATTATTATTGGCATTTATATAGCTCCAAATTATTCCGCAGCGCTTTATAAGAGGGGGAGAATTTAACAATACATGAGATAATTACAAAGCGAAATGTTACAGGAACAATAGAGTGATGAGGACCCTGCTCAAACGAGCTTACAGTCTAGAAGAGGTGGGGTGTAAAAATAGAATATGAAGGGCATCAGGTGGGATAGCAACCAAACAACAAGGTGGGGAAGTAGCAGAACTGGAGGTGAGAGTGGATTGTGGTCTTTTAAAAGAGAACAAGAGACAGGTTTGTAATATAGAAGTTACTCTGGAAGGACATAAGCTTTTCTGAAGAGATGGGTTATGAGAGACTTCTTAAAAGATCGAAGACATGGGGAGAGTTTGATTATTATCATATAGCTAGCTTCTACCCATTGTATAGTTTACACAACCACTTGCATGCCCAAGTCATACCCCATTTGATCTACCTGGGGCCATACTTTTTTGAAGGTATCCTTGGTATGAATCAGTTACCTTTATCCAATTGACCATACGTATTTAGATTTTTTTTACAGGATTAATAAAACCTTTACTGAAAACAAAGACCACCCTGGCAGTTGTCTAGGTTACAAGACATGACCTTGCTGTGTTTTTTGTAATGGCACACATTGTACACGGTACATCTGGATAGCCCCTTAATCCTACCTAATCCACAATGGTGACAGGAAAATGGCTCCTTTATGAACTGCACTGCGATCATGCAGCACTCCTGTAGATATAAATAAATGTTGCTCAAACGATGCTCCCCTACATTATGAATTCATCCTTCGAACATCTTGATTTTTAATGGAAAGCCACACTGAGCACCTCTTTCTACTGTACTACTGTAGGGTTTGTTAGATAGTGCTATAACTCGCCAGCATAAGATTACTAAGGGTTTCCTTCCCCAAATAAAGCTTTGTTTTTTAGACATTGCAAATGAGTGCCTTCACAGGATATGCTCTTTGTGGGGGATACAAAGGCTGTAAATAACAAGACACCACAAAACGGGGGTGGGGAGAATATGTTTCACAGCTAACAACAATACTCCTAGCCTGGATTCATTGTCTGCATGATTGGGGGCGTGAGGTTAGGAACAACCCAAAAGTGTGACTTTATTGCCATATTGCCCTGAAGATAGTATTGTAGCAATATGCTTATTTCCTCTGATACACAGCTTCCCTCCTGTTATTATTTAAAATGGCTTGCCTCTTCACTATTGCTTAGAGTTATAAGCCAGTTTGACTCCACAGTAGGAAATTCTGTAAGGGACATCGGCTAGAATATTTCTCCCTTACTTTTGGTTCTACTGTAGTGTTGTCTCAACAGGAGCGGACTGAGATACTTCCTGTTCTGCAGCTTTGTACAAAGAATAGGTCCAATAGTCCAGTAAGGTCTTATGGTCTTATTAGGATTAGAGGTCAATTTTTAATGGTTCTTACTGCAAAATATTGGCTAAAAATCAATACTATCAATACTACTTGAATTAGGGATCTGTTAGAAAATGTAAGCACAGCCAGCTATATTTATAAGTCAAAACTGCAGCATTCCAGGGTACTAATGCTAAATTTGGAACAATGTCTATCACAAACAATGGAATATTTCAGCTAATCGGGGAAAAAAAAGCAAAATACTTTTGCGAAGGAACATCTTAATACCATATGTTTTATTTCTTTTTGTTTCTTTTTTTGCATTAATATAAATCCCTTTAGAATTGGGTTGCCCTGGTAAACAATGACATACAGATGCCCCTACTGAATGCACGCCAAACCCTTCTACTTATGGGGTTATTCACTAAAGTCATTGTCCCCTTCCTTGAATTAAATAATAGTCAATGTGTGGGGGCTATTATAACATCAGGGTGGAAACCTACTGCCCTCCTTGGCCCGCACTCACTGTTGGAGGCCCTAATAATAAGATTCAGGAGAAAAGACCTAATGCCCTCCCCAAGGATCTTACCCATTGGAGGCAGGTGGGGGCACCAATAATAATATTAAAACAAGCATGTCCTTTCCCCCAGACTCACCTACTGCTGGCATGTTTGCACAGCCTGGTTGTGCATTGGTTCCTGATGGGTTCATGGCCCCAGGTGGCACTTTGAAAGGGGCAGCATTTTGCCACCTCTGTACACATGAACTAATCTGCTGTGCAAGGTCTGGGCCGCCTATACCCCCTATTTGCAACCATATATAAAAATAAAAAGGAAATCTGGCACGCTGCCTAAATGTTTAATCCTAGAGTGATATAATAAATACCACGGTGCTGCTCAGTGCTGGATATGTAGAACTGAATGAATGAGAGCACTCAATGTATTTTTCAAAAGTTTATTTAACCCCTTAAGGACACATGACATGTGTGACATGTCATGATTCCCTTTTATTCCAGAAGTTTGGTCCTTAAGGGGTTAAAGGAACACTATAGTCACCTAAATTACTTTAACTAAATAAAGCAGTTTTAGTGTATAGATCATTCCCCTGCAATTTCACTGCTCAATTCTCTCCATTTAGGAGTTACATCACTTTTGTTTCTGAAGCCCATGGAACAGTGAAACAGGGGAGTGGGCCTTGACAAGGCCAGGAAGTAGGCAGGTGGAAAGTTATGGGATGTTCAGGGCGGGGCTAAGTAGGGGAGGAGTCAGGTAGTGTAAATAGGCGGCCATCTTAAGTGAGGAGCCAGTTAATCTGAATTGCACTGACCTGTCACTTGTGGCTGGTCGGCGGAGTTCTTTTTCTTTTTCTCCCTCTGCAGGTAATGGCGTCCCTAGAGGAGATTCTGGACGGAGTTCGGGCGGCGGTTCGTGACAGAGGAATGGCGTGGCTGCACGAACAGATCGGGGCTGCTGCCACCCACGCGGAGGGACCGGAGAGGAGGTCGGCGCGGAGGACCAGGCCGCCGCAGAGGTTGAGCCCGGGAGAGGCCCCTGCGGCCCGGCGGCGGAGGAGCCCTTCAGCGGTCGGCGGTTCGGAGGCCGGACCGAGCACAGCGGCGGAGGAGGGAATGCGGCAGGTGCCTTCGGGCGGACCCGCCAGGCAAGTGACTGCGGGCGCAAAACGGAGGCCACGAGGTCAGAAGGCGCCCCGCGAAATGGCGGCCGGCGGGACAGCAGAAAAAGGGACTGCGGCAACACCAGCGGACCATGCGGCTGCGGATGGCTTCACCCACGCGGCCAGTGGGCAACGGACTGAGCGTCCCGGTGAGTCAACCTCCAGCGGTATCACTGAGGGGCAAAGTGGGAATGCTAGTCGGGTTACTACAGCACCAGCGGTCCGCCGGGCAGTGCGGGGAGACCAGGCCAGCAAGGGATCCGAAGGGGCGGCCGGAGGGAGGGCCAGGACTGAGATCAGTGGACTAGGAGTAGAGGACAGCGGAGCGGGTCGGGCGGCTCAGAGGGTCTCTGGAGCTAGGAAGGCGACAGGCGGCCTATCCTTAGGGGCTAGGGCAGAGTCAGACGGGGCGGCCGGTGGGGGGCCAGGCGCAGCGGCTGTGGGAGAGCCTGTGGTTTCAGCACGATACCGGGGAACAAGAGGTGGCAGTATAGAGCGGGGGGGCCCATCCGGCTGCCCTCAGGTACGGCCTAGTGACAGGGATGCGGCAGTAAAGGGCCAGGGCGGCCAGCGGCGCAGCAGCAGCGCCAGGTGCAGCAGTGACAGGAGCTGGTCGGGAGGACGGGACAGCAGGGACAGGAGCCATTCACGGCTAGGCCGCAGTGAGTCCAGGTTCAGCGTCAGGGAGAGGAGAAGGAGGTCCAGGTCAGAGGAAGGGAGGCGGAGCAGAAGGCACAGTGCATCGAGATCTTCAGAGAGGAGCTTCAGGGAGCAGCGACGGGGAGCGCTCAGCAAGGGAGGTCGGAAAGAGCAGTGGAGAGGATCCAGGGCAGTCGGAGAAGAGCGTAGGGAGGAAGGGCGGGTAGGGAGCTACTCGGGCAGACTACCCAGGATGTCTTCTCCTTACAGGTCGCGGAGTAACTCACCAGCGGTTCCGAGGCGGGACCAGGCGGGCAGGAGTCGGCGTCTATTGGGAGCTCCAGTGTCAGAAATGGCGGATGGAGGGACAGCAACCCCGCGGCCTGCGGCGGCCAGGGGCATCAGCGGTGAGTCTTCCTCTACACCACACCCGGGGACATTCATACATTGTTTGAAGTCATTTATAGATTCATGGTCAGAGGATAGGGAGCCACTTAGGTTCGATAGGGTTTGGTCAGCAGGTGAAGGCAGTGGGTCGGGGTTGGTGGGGGTATCCTCAGGAGTGACAGGTGGTACTAGGGAGGAAACGCGGCCCACTGATAAGCCTGACGGATCATCGGTGGGGGACGGGGTACTCGACGTGACGGGGGGGGACATTACGGAAGCAGCACGTCAGAATGTACATGTGTCCTTCGCGGGGCCGTTAGGTTGCCATTTGAAAGGGGAGGTGAAGGAGAAGATTGCGAAAGGGGAATTCGTGGAAATATTTTCCCTTCTTCCCCTGGAGGAATTCTTAGATTTAAAAGAGGAGGACAAGAAGGACGCCAAGAAGGAAGAGGAGGAGAAAAGGCGGAGGTATCGCAAGATACCGAAGACCTTCGGCAACTGGCTGCGAGCTTTTTGCATTTTGGCCAGTGTTATTGGGGAGAAGCGGCCGGAGTGCTGCTCTCAGTTGTTTTGTTACTTGGACGGAATCGGGGACGCATACCGCACCTATGGAGGGTTGGCATGGTGGAGGTATGATGAGCAGTTCCGTCAGCGACTGGCGGCCAACCCTTCCATGCGCTGGGACCAAATGGACCTGCCGCTTTGGATGCGGTTAATGATGGCGCAAAAGAACGCGCCCTTTCCAGGGACTGCCGGCACCGCTCCCGGGGGGGCGGTGGCGGCAGGTCAAAAGAAAGGTGCCTGCTGGGCCTTCAACGAAGGACAGTGTAAGTGGGGATCCGCTTGTAGATTCCGGCATGAATGCTCAGGGTGCGGCGGGAACCACGGGGTCAACAGGTGCTTCAAGAAAGGTAAGTCGGCTGCAGGGGGAGGAGCAACGGGAGCGGCCGCTCCCACAGCTCCCGCTGGGGGTGTCACCAGTGAAGGTAGGCGCGATGTTGCCTTGGCTAAGGCAATACGCTGATCAAGCCGTGGCAGAATTCCTTCGGGCGGGCTTTGCCGAGGGTTTCAAAATTCCCTTCAAAGCCACGGGGCCGGGGGCACCTTGTGAGAACCTCAGGTCGGTCAGGGAACACCCGGGGGTAGTGCGGGAGAAATTGGCCAAGGAGGTGCAAGCTGGTAGGATGGCAGGCCCATTTCCGGCTCCGCCCTTGGCGAATCTGAGGTTGTCACCATTGGGGGTGGTCCCCAAAAAGGAAGAGGGAAAGTTCCGTCTGATTCATCATTTATCGCACCCGAAAGGGTCTTCGGTGAATGATGACATCGACGCCGACCTATGCTCGGTCTCCTACATGTCATTCGACAAGGCCGTCGAGCTGGTTAGGAGAGCGGGGCGTGGGGCGCTGATGGCCAAGGTGGACGTGGAGGCGGCTTTTCGGCTGCTGCCCATACACCCGGACTGTCACCACCTGTTGGGGTGCCACTTTGAGGGTGCAATCTTCGTGGACTTGTGTCTGCCTATGGGTTGTTCCATCTCTTGTGCTTACTTCGAGAGGTTTAGTACCTTCTTGGAATGGGTGGTGCGCACGGAATCGGCCGGGGGTGCTGTAGTGCACTACTTGGATGATTTTCTGTGTGTCGGCCCACGGGAATCTGAGCGGTGTGCTCAGGTACTGAGGGTTTTTCAGCGGGTGGCGCATACCTTTGGGGTGCCGTTGGCGGGGGACAAGACGGTGGGCCCCACCACGTGCCTTAGCTTCTTGGGTCTCGAAATTGATTCGGAGCTCGGGGAATGCAGGCTGCCTAGGGATAAGCTGCGGCATCTGCGACAGCTAGTGGACGTGGTCAAGGGGGCGAGGAAGGTGACCTTGCGGGGGCTCCAGTCCCTCGTGGGGAGCCTTAATTTTGCGTGCAGGGTGATCCCCATGGGGAGGATATTTTGCCGGAGGTTGGCGCAAGCAACAAGTGGGGTGCGGTGGCCGTCGCACTACATTCGGGTGTCGGCCGAGATGAAGGACGATTTGGGGGTTTGGGAACAGTTTTTGGGCAACTTTAACGGGACAGTGTTCTTTCGGGAACCGACGGTGTCGTCGGCCGCAATGAAGTTGTTTACAGACGCTTCCGGCAGTATTGGTTTTGGGGCCTACTTGGCAGGTAAGTGGTGCGCGGAGGCGTGGCCGGAACCGTGGAAGGTGAGTCCTCTGATTAAGAACTTGGCGTTCTTGGAGTTGTTTCCCATCGTTGTAGCGGTGGTACTCTGGGGTACGGAGTTGGCTGACAAAAAGGTGGTATTCTACTCCGATAACATGGCGGTAGTGCAAGCGATCAATAGCTTGACCGCCTCGTCGCCCCCGGTAGTACGCCTGCTTCGACAATTAGTGCTTAGTTGTATGTCATTCAACATAGTGTTCAGGGCTAGGCACATCCCGGGGCTCCAGAACGTGGTGGCTGACTCACTGTCTCGTTTTCAGTGGGAACGCTTCCGGGAGGCCGCGCCGGACGCGCTGGCCCAGGGTCAGGAGTGCCCGGGTGTGATGTGGCAACTCGTGACGGCCTGCTTGGAGACTGTGTGAGGAGGTCACTGGCGCCGAGCACGTGGGCGTCCTACGTAAAGGTTTGGAAACTGTGGGACGAGACGGTGGCTCAGGTGAGTAGCCCCCCTACGGAGGGGCAACGCTTGGATGCACTTTTGTGGTTGCTCTGTCGATTGTTCGCGGCTCAGGCATCGCCTGCCATGGTGGATAGGCATCTCTCTGCCTTGGCTTTCCTGTTTAAGTTCAATGGCTGGGTTGATGATACCAAACACTTCCTGGTCCGTCAGGCAGTGAAGGGATTCAGGAGGGGGAAGAAAACGGTAGACTCGCGTAGACCAGTGTCCTTTGAATTGTTGCGGGAGCTGGTGGGCGTTCTTCCGGGTATTTGCAGCTCCACATTCGAGGTGTCGTTGTTCACGGTGGCATTTGTGTGGGCCTTTTTCGGGGCTTTTCGGATCGGGGAGTTGGTAAGCGCAAACAAGAAGGGCCTTGGGGGTCTTCAGCTCACAGATGTGGAGGTTCGCGAGGACAGGGTGCAAATTCAGTTACGCCGTTCGAAGACGGACGTTTTTGGTAAAGGTTGCACAGTTGTGCTGTTCGGGTTGCCTGGGTCAGGGGTGTGCCCAGTTGAAAAGGGGTCGGAGTACCGGGCATTGCGCCCGGGGGGTGATGGTTGCTTCTTGGTGCACCAGGACGGCTCGGCCCTGTCGCGCTTCCAGTTCGCGAGGGTGTTTAGGATGGGGGTAAGTAAGCTGGGCCTAGAGCCGGGGCAATTTGGGACTCACTCCTTTCGGATTGGGGCGGCAACTGAGGCCGCACGGCTGGGACTGGGGGTACTGAGGGTTTTTCAGCGGGTGGCGCATACCTTTGGGGTGCCGTTGGCGGGGGACAAGACGGTGGGCCCCACCACGTGCCTTAGCTTCTTGGGTCCCGAAATTGATTCGGAGCTCGGGGAATGCAGGCTGCCTAGGGATAAGCTGCGGCATCTGCGACAGCTAGTGGACGTGGTCAAGGGGGCGAGGAAGGTGACCTTGCGGGGGCTCCAGTCCCTCGTGGGGAGCCTTAATTTTGCGTGCAGGGTGATCCCCATGGGGAGGATATTTTGCCGGAGGTTGGCGCAAGCAACAAGTGGGGTGCGGTGGCCGTCGCACTACATTCGGGTGTCGGCCGAGATGAAGGACGATTTGGGGGTTTGGGAACAGTTTTTGGGCAACTTTAACGGGACAGTGTTCTTTCGGGAACCGACGGTGTCGTCGGCCGCAATGAAGTTGTTTACAGACGCTTCCGGCAGTATTGGTTTTGGGGCCTACTTGGCAGGTAAGTGGTGCGCGGAGGCGTGGCCGGAACCGTGGAAGGTGAGTCCTCTGATTAAGAACTTGGCGTTCTTGGAGTTGTTTCCCATCGTTGTAGCGGTGGTACTCTGGGGTACGGAGTTGGCTGACAAAAAGGTGGTATTCTACTCCGATAACATGGCGGTAGTGCAAGCGATCAATAGCTTGACCGCCTCGTCGCCCCCGGTAGTACGCCTGCTTCGACAATTAGTGCTTAGTTGTATGTCATTCAACATAGTGTTCAGGGCTAGGCACATCCCGGGGCTCCAGAACGTGGTGGCTGACTCACTGTCTCGTTTTCAGTGGGAACGCTTCCGGGAGGCCGCGCCGGACGCGCTGGCCCAGGGTCAGGAGTGCCCGGGTGTGATGTGGCAACTCGGGACGGCCTGCTTGGAGACTGTGTGAGGAGGTCACTGGCGCCGAGCACGTGGGCGTCCTACGTAAAGGTTTGGAAACTGTGGGACGAGACGGTGGCTCAGGTGAGTAGCCCCCCTACGGAGGGGCAACGCTTGGATGCACTTTTGTGGTTGCTCTGTCGATTGTTCGCGGCTCAGGCATCGCCTGCCATGGTGGATAGGCATCTCTCTGCCTTGGCTTTCCTGTTTAAGTTCAATGGCTGGGTTGATGATACCAAACACTTCCTGGTCCGTCAGGCAGTGAAGGGATTCAGGAGGGGGAAGAAAACGGTAGACTCGCGTAGACCAGTGTCCTTTGAATTGTTGCGGGAGCTGGTGGGCGTTCTTCCGGGTATTTGCAGCTCCACATTCGAGGTGTCGTTGTTCACGGTGGCATTTGTGTGGGCCTTTTTCGGGGCTTTTCGGATCGGGGAGTTGGTAAGCGCAAACAAGAAGGGCCTTGGGGGTCTTCAGCTCACAGATGTGGAGGTTCGCGAGGACAGGGTGCAAATTCAGTTACGCCGTTCGAAGACGGACGTTTTTGGTAAAGGTTGCACAGTTGTGCTGTTCGGGTTGCCTGGGTCAGGGGTGTGCCCAGTTGAAAAGGGGTCGGAGTACCGGGCATTGCGCCCGGGGGGTGATGGTTGCTTCTTGGTGCACCAGGACGGCTCGGCCCTGTCGCGCTTCCAGTTTGTGAGGGTGTTTAGGATGGGGGTAAGTAAGCTGGGCCTAGAGCCGGGGCAATTTGGGACTCACTCCTTTCAGATTGGGGCGGCAACTGAGGCCGCACGGCTGGGACTGGGGGACGAGAGGATTAAACGCATAGGGAGGTGGGAATCCTTGCGTTTTAGATCATACGTTAGACCAGATAGGCTGGTGTGAGCAGGGCAGTGCGATGCTGTGATGGAAGTGGAATCCATCTGTTTGGTATTAACGTGTTTTTCTTTGCAGGATGGAGAGTGTGGATCTGGGGCCACTCGTATGTCTATTGGGCTCAGAAGAGGGCTGCTGTTCGGAGAAGTGGAGCACAGCTGGGTTTTACTCAAGGAGAAGTGTTGATTTCTTGGTTTGGCTTTAGGGGGTTTAGCTGGCAAAGCCTCAGTAGTTCGTTGTTTAGCAGGTTGGCCGGAGGGTCTGCACCAGACATAGTTTTATTACACGGGGGTGGGAATGATTTGGGTCTGATTCCGCAAAGGGAGTTGGTTAGACGGATGAAGAGAGACGTTGATCGGCTGTTGGACCTGGTCCCTGGCGTGGTGGTGGTGTGGTCGGAAATGGTCCCCCGTTTCACGTGGCGGCACGCCAGGGATCCAGCTGCAGTGGCTCGATGCAGGGGCAAGGTTAACAGGGCAATGGCGAGTTTTGTGCGGCGAATGGGGGGTATTGTAGTTCGGCATAGGGAACTGGAGGACATGCTGCCGGGCTATTTTAGGAGAGACGGGGTACACTTGTCAGATGTGGGTTGTGACTTGCTCAATCTAGGCTTTCAGGAAGGGATTAGCTTGGCCCTGTTTCAGGGTGGTGGGGGGCGCACATGTCCTTAAGGGATCAAGTCATGTGCTATGGCGGAACAGGGCGTGTTAAAGCCAGGAGTTAGCTGGAATTGGGAATGGACAGGCCAAGGCCTAGGCTGGAGTAGGCCAGATGGATTAGATGTTGGTAGGTTCAAGCTCTTCGGTGGCTACGAACCTAGGGGGTAGGGGTGTCTGGGTACACCCCTACAGTTAACAGATGGTTTTGGGGCCTCTCTGGTAGGCCGTGTGTTTCTGGTTATATGTTAAGTGAATGTTAATTATTGTTCAAAAGATAGGGTCATTGTCAGGGGTATTGTGCGGGGGGATAGTAATATAATGTTAGCTGGACAATGACCCTAAATTGTTAATTTATTTATTGATATATTTAATAATTAATAAAGCTGTGGACGTTATAATCCAACAGATAAATTCGGTGTCAGTGTTTTATTTAAGGTAAACTAAAATAGCACCTGCCGAATAACGACGGTGCATATGTCATGTTTATGCAGCCCTAGCCACACCTCCCCTGGCTATGATTGACAGAGCCTGCATGAAAGAAAAAACTGGTTTCACTTTTAAACAGATGTAATTTAGCTTAAATAATTGTATCTCAATCTCTAAATTGAACTTTAATCACATACAGGAGGCTTTTGCAGGGTCTAGCAAGCTATTAACATAGCAGGGGATAAGAAAATCTTAATTAAACAGAACTTGCAATAAAGAAAGCCTAAATAAGGCTCTCTTTACAGGAAGTGTTTATGGAAGGCTGTGCAAGTCACATGCAGGGAGGTGTGACTAGGGTTCATAAACAAAGGGATTTAATTCCTAAATGGCAGAGGATTGAGCAGTGAGGCTGCAGGGGCATGTTCTATAC
This sequence comes from Pelobates fuscus, assembly GCF_036172605.1. Lineage (NCBI taxonomy): Eukaryota > Metazoa > Chordata > Amphibia > Anura > Pelobatidae > Pelobates > Pelobates fuscus. The sequence goes on from NC_086323.1 coordinate 47,680,188, forward strand.
ACCAAAACTGCTTCATTAAGCTAAAGTTGTTCAGGTGACTATAGTGTCCCTCTAAGTCAAACAAAGGATCAACTTGACTTGAATCCACTTTTGAAAAATCCAGCGAGTGCTCTCATATCAGTATGTCAATATGAATATATGTCTGCATGTCATTATGAATGTATGTCTGTGTGTATGTGTGTATGGATGTCAGTATGCATGTATGTCAGTATGTCTGTCAGTATATCTCTATATATGCATGTCAGTATGAATGTATGCATGTATGTCTATATGTATGTATGCCAGTATCAATGTATGTCTGTATGTCATTATGTATGTCTGCATGTCATTATGAACGTATGTCTGTGTGTATGGATGTCAGTATGCATGTATGTCAGTATGTATGAATGTATGTATGTATGTCTGTCAGTATGTCTGCATATATGCATGTATGTCAGTATGAATGTATGTATGGATGTCTGTATGCCATTATGAATGTATGTCTGTGTATGTATGTCATTATGAATGTATGTCTGTGTATGTATGTATGTATGTATGTGTGTATGGATGTCAGTGTCTGTATGCATGTATGTCTGTATGAATGTTTGTATGTAGAGATGTCCCGAACGGTTCGCAGGCCAATAGTTCATGGCGAACATATGCGATGTTCGGTCCGCCCCCTATTCGTCATCATTGAGTAAACTTTGACCCTGTACCTCACAGTCAGCAGACACATTCCAGCCAATCAGCTGTGTATTTATATCAGCAGCTCCACCACTAGTTATAAATCAAGTGTGAGTCGCCCCATGAGATGAGACTAGTGAATAACATAATACATGAACGGTTAAGGTAAAGGCATGTAAGGAACTACGACAATAAACTCTTTAGGAGGTGAAATAATGACATGTTTAAACGCTTGCTACTTTACGATTAGTTAATGTGCAGAGAGCAGTTCATGTGATCAAAGGCATGGTGTGGAGGATCGGCTATAGTGGGACATGCTTGGCATGCTGCTGTTTACTGCTTGTGCTCATCCGATCCCTTCTGGGCGCCAGGTGCAGACCCTGGGAGTCCCTGATACCTGGAACAACAAAGGCAAGTCTCTGGCTGAGTGCCGGGTTCGCGGCTTGAGGTGGTGGAAGCTTGTTTTGGCGGGTGGTTGGATCTGTCCCGGTGGTGATTCACGTCAGGTGCGGGATTGTGGTGGCTTAAGGTGGAGGCGAGTGCTTGACGTGGGGCAGGCTCTGCATTTCTGTTTGTGCATCCGGTCCCGTCTTTCGATGCCTTTTGCGTTGGTGGATTTTAATGGGGACTGATTCGCTTAGCTGTGGTTGTGGTGGGGCTGTGGTGGAGCTTGTTGGGGCTTCCTGCTTGTTATTTGCTTCCAAAATTGATTAAAGAGTCTGTCCAGCTTAGACTCAATATCCTGCCATGCTTTGCTGGTACCAGGAGGACACGCGGCTGCCGCCATATTGGGAGCGTCGCAGATGAGTATATCAGCCTGGGCGGCTGTGCTCTGTGCGTCCATTAGCTCCAGACAGCCTCTCAAGTAGCTGCTCCTGGGCATCCCAGGATCGGGAGATCGGCCACCTCTCCCGCCCGGTGAGCACCATGCCACACTTGCCACGCGGAGGTAAGTAAGACTCTGTCGAGTTGCTGACCGCTATTAAGCATGTCGGATCGGTCAGGTAGGAGCAACATTGCTGGGTCATCCCCTTCTGGGGTGAAATTCGCTTGTTGATAGCTGCTTAAAGTGAGATATTGAGATAGCATACTATAGAGCGACGCATCTCCACAGAATAGTAGACTGGCATGCACGCCCCAGCACTAAACGCTGGGTATCCATGGAACTGCAACAGACACGGGGAATTGTTCCATCACAGCTCTGGCTCGGGGGTCCACTTTCACTGACCTACACACTAAGAACCCGATGATTGACGCCACCCTCAGGGTATGGTGTGGACAACGGTATGCCCACCAACTTACCACATCCCCAAGCCCGCTTACGCCCATCACGCACAATCCGGGGGTGGCAGGAGGCCTCCACCCGGCCGCCCTAAGCAATTTCCAGAGGACAGATTGGTTCTTTATACGCCAGTGGAGTCCGGGGGGAACGCTACAACCGCTGGACAACTTAATAACAGACAGACAACCTACCCTGCTTGACAAATTCCATTACCACCAAATTAGGTCCGACTACGCCAAACTCCCAGGGAAACCCCACCTCCACCGTACACTTACAGAATTCGAACGATTATGCACAGAAAGATGACATATAGACCATGGGGTCTCCTGTCTATATGCTATGCTCCAGAGGACAGGAGACAGCTGCCCATTAGGCTACACGAGCAGATGGGAGGGGGAGACGGGCACACAGCTGACAGCTCACGAATGGGACAAAATATTCATCCTTACCCATAAATGTTCGATAAGCTCTAAGTTCCAGGAAACAGGCTACAAATTATTAACACGGTGGTACAGAACACCAGACACACTTAGACACATACATGCAACGGAATCAGGCGATTGTTGGAGGTGTGGCTTGGAGAGAGGCACGAGCCTACACATCTGGTGGTCATGCCCACATATCACACCATACTGGCAGATGATCAGGGCCAAGATCAAAGAGATCACGGGGGATGATATCCCCCTGCAGCCCCTGACGATGCTCCTGCACCATACCACCAGCCCCATGCAAGCATACAAAAATTTGCTGACAATCCACCTACTAAACGCAGCAAAAGCTCTTATCCCCCTGCACTGGAAGAGTCCATCAGTCCCCACTCTTAGACAATGGATAGACAAAGTAGAGACCATTTACGATATGGAGATTCTGACGGCCTCCCTGCGAGAGCGCTCAGATAAGTGCGCCCTGACATGGTACCCCTGGAGGCGATATGTCTCAGGGGGAGTAGCATAAATCACCAGAGCCCTGGAATTACCCGGAACGACGGGGCCGCAGTGGTCGAGACTCAATACGCAGCGCCCAGACGCTCAATACGCCCCCCATTCCCCTCCCCCCTTTTTTTTCCCCCTCTTTCTCTTCTACTATCTCTTCCCCCACGTTTCCTTTTTCTTCTGTACTTATACGTAGTACGACGACTCGACAATAGACCGGCTCCGACCGGACCACTCATAGACTGCAGCTCTACCTAGCAACACACAGCCGACGCGTTTGACGCGGACAGACCACACTTACACAGCTAAAGAGGTCACCCTCCTAGGTGACACCATCGGATGTACGGCTGCCCTCAATATGACGGAGGCCTGCCGGCACCAATATCACGCCCATAAAAACTGACAAGGACACACACTGACACTGGGTACGACGATAGACAACGCTCACTGTCTATGACGGCCAGAAAAGAGCCGACTTTCTATAAGACACACATGAGAAGGGCTATATCAGCACCTAAGCAATCATTAGATCTTGAGAGCGGTAAAGACCTGACTTTGTAAAGCTGTTCATAAATGTATTGTACCATATACTGTTTTATTTGCCGTATGCTTACGGAATTCACGAAAAATTTCTTCAATAAATATGATTGACACAAAAGTGAGATATTGAGGGAGCTCACACAAAGTGCGTCTTTCCTCCATGATAGCTAGACTAGTGTATTCAATGTCCACTACAGTCCTGAAGGACTCATCTGATCTCTGCTGTAAGGACAGCACCCCAAAAAGCCCTTTTTAGGGCTAGAACATCAGTCTGCTTTTTTTTTTCCTGTGTAATCTAATTGCAGTTGCCTGCCTGCCAGCGTGTGTGTCAGGCTCACAGCGTATACTGTGCCCACTTGCCCAGTGCCACCACTCATATCTGGTGTCACAATAGCTTGCATTTAAAAATAACAAAACTTTTTTTTTTTGTAATTCTTTATTTTTGCACACGATAGGGAAGGCAAGAGTAACACAACTTGTGGGCTTGCGCAGAAGCCAAAATATACAGGAACATACATTTAAATACCAATATAACTCTTTTAGCACATACAACAATCCACTTTATGCATTCTGTATCACTTGCCCCCCATCGAGGGTTTTCGTTTTTATAGTAACATCAGTTAAGTTCCTTATTGTTAAATAGGAGAGGCGTTATGATAAAACCTGTGCAGTAGTATACAATGTAAGATAACCTCTTCCAGAGCTCAAATTATATATCGGTCCTACAGATTATACACCTCCGGAATTCCAGGCTACCCGGCTCTCTACATTTGTGTTGTACCACTAGACAGGTTCTGTACCCCGAGTTATAGCCCATAGACTACCCAAAGTAGGATGAGCCCCAGGGATCCCCATCTCTCCATCTGGACGCATGTCTGTGCTAGGAAGGAACCATATCCATATGAACTGAGACAATACAAGTAAAAGAGACAGAATACAAGAGAACACCCTCATATATCAAGGGTTATGGAAAGATATAAAGAGAAGAGAGGAGGAAAGGAGAAAGAGTAGAAAGAAGGTCTAAGGAATAAAGAGGGGGAGGGGGGGAGGGAGGGCGAACGAGCTAGGGACCCCCCAAGCAGTGATCGTGATTCTATCACCTCTAGTATCTCCATTGCCTAGGGCACTATTGTCCCATGGTTCCCAAACCTTTCGGAAGGCCGCTATGGTTCCTCTCATCCTGGCAGTAAGATCTTCCATAATCCTGCTTTCCTTTATCCTAGAGATCACCCCCCCGAACTCCGGTCCTCCAGGTGTTAACCATGCCGCTGCTATAGTTCTACGCGCACTCAAGGTGATTGTCCGCACTAATTTCTGTTCCCTCCTCGACCATCCCTCTATAGTTCTATTTAACAGATAAATCCATGGGTCTAAGGGGAGGGGCCTGCCGAATGTCTGCCTCAGTAGATTTTCAACAGCCTTCCAAAATCTTTGGAGCGTCGGGCATTCCCACCACATATGAAGATACGTACCCCGGAAACCACAGCTCCTCCAACAATCATCAGAATCTAGTTTGTGCATTTTGTGCAAAATGGCCGGGGTAGTATACCATCTGAGCATGGTTTTCCATGCCTGTTCTTGTTGTGTGACGCATATAGAGGCGCTCTTGGTTGCTTCCCAGATTTCCTGCCATTCGATACCTTCTAGTTCTTCCCCTAAGTCCTGTTCCCATCTGTCAATGTACGTCAGTCTACCCCATTCTTTAGTTTCTGTACTAAGATGAGCGTATAGGAGGGTGATCATCCCCTTGGGGGCAGACGCATCTCTACATAGTCTCTCGTAGAAGGTAAACTGTGCCTTGGCCGCCGCTGTAATATCTGGTCTCCTAGCAAAGTCCCTTATCTGGAGGTATCTAAAATAATTTGCTGGAGTCAGGTGGATGTTTTGTTGGAGGTCTTGAAAGGGGATCACATCCCCCTCTCGGTAGAGTTGGTAATACCGTTGAACCCCGTTTTTTTCTATATTGCAAACATTCCTTGGGGCCATACCAGGTGGAAATGCTCGATTCCTAAGTATCGGAGTCATAGGGGAAGGAGATGAGGTGAGTCTGAACTTGGTGCAGTTCACATCCCATAATCGTAGAGAATTAAGGATGGCCGGGCAGGTCGCTCTGATCATGGGCCTGTGTTCTCTCGGGACCCACATCGTGAATTGGGGGACATCGAGACCGACCATCAAAGATTCTATTTCCACCCATCTCCTTTCTCCCACAGGGGAATGCCACATAATCACCTGGGCCAATTGGGCCGCCAAATAGTAATAATACAAATTTGGAAGCCCCAATCCCCCTCTATCTTTGCGCCTATACAAGATTTGTCTGGCTATTTTATGCCGCTTATTGTGCCACACAAAGTTACAGATCGCCCTTTGTAGCGGCTGTAATTGAGGTTTCGTGATGCGGATGGGAAGGGCTTGAAACAGGAAAAGTATACGCGGGAGGATGTTCATCTTGGCGGAGTGAATACGACCCAGCCAAGAGATAGATTTATCGGTCCATTTGTCCATATCACTCATCAAAGTCCGTAGCATGGGTTCGTAATTGCTAGAGTACAGTCGGTTCGGATCTGCCGTCAAGTAAACTCCCAGGTATTTGAGGGAGTGCGGTTCCATTCTTAAGTGGTGAGTGTTCTGTATCAGAGCCACATCTTCTGCCGCCATACCTACCGGCATTGCGCTGGATTTCCTAATGTTTGCTTTGTATCCGGATAAGTCCCCGTATTCTCTTATAACTCTCTGTAATGCTGTCATCGACTCGATTGGGTTCGTAACTGTGAGGAGGACATCGTCTGCGTAGGCGGATACGGTGAATTCCTCCCCCCCGACTTCTACTCCATGAATGTTCGGATGCCTGCGGATCGCCTGTAAAAGAGGCTCTAAGGCCAGCACGAAGAGGAGGGGGGAGAGAGGACACCCCTGCCTGGTTCCGTTGTGTAGACGAAACGGAGTAAGCGGGGCCCCCGAGATCTGTATCTGAGCCCTTACGTTATGGTACATTGCCCTCGTGACTTGCAGGAACTCATCCGGAAATCCCAGGTGTGACAGCACCGCAAATAGGAAATTCCATTTAACCCTGTCGAAAGCCTTCTCGGCATCAATAGATATTATCAGGGAGGGTGTACTCGTCGCTACTTGTTTCCAGATCAAATCAACCGTTCGCCTGGTGTTTTCGAACAGTTGTCGGCCTTGTATGAACCCCACCTGATCGGCATGGATAAGAGTAGTCAAAAGTGGGTTCAGTCTGTCCGCCTGTATTTTGGCCAAGATCTTCACATCATGATTGATCAACGATATAGGCCTGTAGTTTTCAGGTAGATGTGCATCCTTATCTGGTTTGGGTAGTAATACGATCGTAGCTAATGACATGTCAGGGCCCAATCGTCCTCCCTGGCTTAAGGAGTTAAACAGCGTCGCCAGGTGAGGCGCTAGCTCCTATAACAAAACTTTTTTGACTGTAATATAATAGCAGTCAGTTTCCTTCACACGTGTGCGTTTCAGGGCCTGCGAGGGCACAGTGTCACACCAGTGCAACTCATATCTGGTGTAACAGTAGTGTACATTAAAAAAAAAAACTAGAAATTTGACTGTGAAATAATAGCAGTCAGTTTCCTTCACACGTGTGCATTTCAGGGCCTGCCAGGGCACAGTGTCACACCAGTGCAACTCATATCTAGTGTAACAGTAGTGTACATTTAAAAAAAAATACAGGGGGCTTGTTGTCACCTTTCGGGGACCCTTGGTGTTGTACATGGCTGGGTGGAGGAAGAGACCTTCAATGACATCAGTGAGGACAAGGAACGGGACATGGCTAGCTTTGTATCCAACCTTGTGCAAATGGGGAGTTTGCGGTTGTGCAAATGAACTGTTTGCGGTTGTTTGCGGTGCGTTAAACGGGGAGTTTGGTCTGTCACTGTGAAGCGGGCGTAACCCTTACACTACCTGATCGATACAACATCATACCTGATGTTTTAAAGCACGTTATTCCAAACAATTTAGGAATGTTAGGTGATTTATGCCCTTTATGGATTAAAACCAGACTCTGCATCAACTATGTAATTTTCCATGGGAGTTTTGCCATGGATCCCCCTCCGGCATGCCACAGTCCAGGTGTTAGTCCCCTTGAAACAACTTTTCCATCACTATTGTGGCCAGAAAGAGTCCCTGTGGGTTTTAAAATTCGCCTGCCTATTGAAGTCTAGGGCGGTTCGCCCGGTTCGCCCGTTCGCGAACATTTGCGGAAGTTCGCATTCGCGTTTGCGAACGGAAAATTTTATGTTCGCGACATCTCTATTGTATGTATGTCTGTCAATATGTCTGTATGTATGTATATATGTATGTATGCCAGTATGAATGTATGTATGTATGTATGTCTGTATGTCATTATGAATGTATGTATGTATGTGTGTATGTTTGTCGGTGTCTGTATTTATGTCAGTGTGTATGTATGTATGTGTCTGTATGTCCTCATGCATGTGTGTCTGTATGTATGTTAGTATGTAAATTAAAAGAAATACAGTATTGCCAGTGGAGCACACATATGCTAAAATAAACCAAGAGATTCTCATACACCTTAGTGAGTACCCTTCGCCCTCACAACAAACAGAATATACATACAATATAAGGTGGAGTATCTTCTTGTTTAAAACGAATTTAAAACAACCTAGAGATAAAGAAAAAAAAACACATAATAGTGCAATATTGTCTAAGTCTCCTATAAACGTCAGGGAAGTATGTGGAAATAAACTCACAAGGCAGGAGCCTGTAAAGTAAGGCTCAATCTTCCAGCGTTGTGGGATTTAGGTTCCCACTCCCTTCTTTCTACTGCCCAGAGGTGATGAATAAGGTGATGTCCTCTCACAGGTAAGTTGAAATAGTAAAAAGTGCTTTATTGATAAAGTGCACAAAAAGTATAAAAATCACAAGACCTTACGGTTAAAGGAAATCTTGTAGAGATTGTCTCTGATAGCAAAACGCGTTTCGCCTCCTATGGAGGCTTCCTCAGTTGCTGTGGGTCCTTGCTGTAGGTTTTCTTTATATGTGGTTTGAATTTCGCGCCCTTTTTCTGGCTTGAGTGCTCGATCGCGGTATTTTTTACTTCCGCGTTCCACGGGTGGAACGCATTAGTTCAGTCATTTCCGGTTTCGGCTCTTGCGTTCCAACGGTGGAACGCATGCGCTATGATTCCGATTTCTCTGTATTGGGACGTGCTTCTGCGTTCTATTTGGTTTCATTCTCGGCTGGTAGTCCATTTTGCCCTTAATGAGTCCCATAAAAAGCTGGCAGTCCATTTTAAATAATTGTCATTGTGCAAATAAGTCTCTCAAAACGGAGTTTAAATGGAGAGAATAAAATGTAGTAAATACATATTCTAGATACAAAATTTACATAAATATAATATTGAAAAACTTATAAATGACCAGGAAATATAAAATTATACACTTTAAAATTACTATATAGATCTGGTATAAAAAAGAGAACTAAATGGATAAGACATATGAATGAAAAAGTGCTGATAGTAAGGCAAGAATAAAATGAGCTTAAGAGCATTCCCAAAATAGACTTAAGATCAAAAATCTTTATAAAAAACTTTCTTTAAAAGGAACTGGATATTTAAAAGTGACACACCTCAAAATCTAAATTAAGGCCATGGGGGATAAGTGTTTTAAAAGTATATATAAATTTCAATTCTTCTTTCCCTAATGTTTTAATATAATTTCCCCCTCTCCAGTCTCGTTTCACTTCCTTAATCGCACAGAAAAATAAATTCTCTGGGTTTTGATTATGAGTTTCTTTGAAATGCTGCGACACACTATGGGTTTCCAAGCCATTTTTAATGTTCCGAATGTGTTCGGCGATTCTAACTTTGAGAGGTCTAATGGTTCTCCCTACATAGAGCAGATTACAAGGGCATTTTAAAATATATAAAATACCCTTGGAGTGGCACGTGAGATGGTCTTTTATAGTGTACGGTTTCTGAATAATACTCTCCATGTCTTCTAGATGTCTTTTTGTTTGTTTAGTTGTTCTGCATGGGAGACATGTGCCACAACCATAGAATCCTTTAAGATCCTGAATAAAATGCTTGGGTTTTGTGGGTTTTAGGTGACTCTTAACTAGTATATTTTTAAAAATTTTTGCTCCTCTGTATGTGATCCTAGGTTTTGAAGGTAAAATTTTATATAAAATTGGATCGTCTTTTAATAGGTGCCAATGTTTATTTATGGTCTTATGTATACGTTTATTATGTCCGTTAAAGTTACAAATGAAAGGAACTTCATTGGTGTTGGTTTGTATTTTCTTTGGTTTGTATTGGATAAGTTGGCTTCTTTTTAGTTTGCCTACATCTTCTAAGTCTTGATTCAAAGATGTTTCGTTATATCCCTTTTCCATAAATTGCTGTTTAATGTACTGGGCTTGCTCTAGATAGTCACTGTCTAATTTACAGTTGCGGCGAATCCTTAAAAATTGGCTCCTAGGGGCGTTGCTTAGCCAGGGTTTATGGTGACAGCTACTGGTGTCAATATAACTATTGGCATCCACTGGTTTGAAGTAGTTTTTGGTAACTATCATGGCATCTTCAATCCATGTAGATGCCATGTAGATGCCAGTAAAAAATACCGCGATCGAGCACTCAAGCCAGAAAAAGGGCGCGAAATTCAAACCACATATAAAGAAAACCTACAGCAAGGACCCACAGCAACTGAGGAAGCCTCCATAGCAGGCGAAACGCGTTTTGCTATCAGAGAAAATCTCTACAAGATTTCCTTTAACCGTAAGGTCTTGTGATTTTTATACTTTTTGTGCACTTTATCAATAAAGCACTTTTTACTATTTCAACTTACCTGTGAGAGGACATCACCTTATTCATCACCTCTGGGCAGTAGAAAGAAGGGAGTGGGAACCTAAATCCCACAACGCTGGAAGATTGAGCCTTACTTTACAGGCTCCTGCCTTGTGAGTTTATTTCCACATACTTCCCTGACGTTTATAGGAGACTTAGACAATATTGCACTATTATGTGGTTTTTTTTTCTTTATCTCTAGGTTGTTTTAAATTCGTTTTAAACAAGAAGATACTCCACCTTATATTGTATGTATATTCTGTTTGTTGTGAGGGCGAAGGGTACTCACTAAGGTGTATGAGAATCTCTTGGTTTATTTTAGCATATGTGTGCTCCACTGGCAATACTGTATTTCTTTTAATTTCTGTACAGCACTGTATATTCCATATACGATTCCCTTCTCAGTATTTGAAGTGGTTATCACACTAAGATGTCTTTCTTATATAATAGAGAATATCGCACAAACAATATTGATGCTTGTTTTGAACAACTATAGGACAAAATCCTGTCCCACAATATAATGACAAGAATAAATCTAGATATAACCTAGAGAGAAATCTCATAAAAGAGATGAAGGTAAAATGGGAGATTGCAACCCTTAAAAAATATGTTCGAGATCGGATCACCCCTAGAGGACTTAGGTTCTATAAGGACCCAAGTTTCGATAGGGAAGACCCACATTTTATGGCTGGTTGGGATAAACTCCTTGATGGCTTCTCATTTAGCACAATGGGTTACATTGTGGCAAGAAGAGAGGAAACCCTCCCTAAACTTGATGAAGAAATAAATAAATGGAAAAATTGTCTGGCAGAATCTACAAGTCCAGAAGTTTACAATAATACCTTAAAAGAAATCCAATCTAAGGTAGATAAAATTGAGTTAGATATTATAGAAATAAAAAAGAAAAAATATTTAAGAGATACGATTGATTATGAGACAGGCAATGTAAGGGACAATAAAAAGAACAACACACGCCAGAACACCCATCTCCAAAGAAAACAATACATCAAAAATACCCATTCTCAACGTCCATATATCACCCAACATCAATTAGAGAGAGGTGATAGAAATACCCATTCCCAACGTCCGCATACCACCCAACATCAATTAGAGAGAGAAGATAGGAATACTAAATGGGAAAATAGTAGAAAGTCGCCATACACAAATAAAGTAGAGAAATATCCAGACAGAGAACAAAATAGATGGCAGCCACAGAAAAGAACCTATTATAACAAGACTGTTAGACCCCAAACAGGACATAACCGTACACCAATCCATAGGGGACACCAACGCACTAATTATGAACCCACCGAGATCACCACCAAAAATAAGGATCTTAGAAAATATAGTGATGTAGTAAAAGAAGGAACCCAAAGGAAAGAAAAAGAAAAACGTTCCAATGAAGAACCCTCTCACCAATCCCATGATAGATCAATTTCCCAATATAGAGAATCAAGAAAAGAGAATATTGATACATCATCCCCCCCCAGATACCCCACCATCACCATCGTTTTTTGGAGGGACTTAATACAAAACAGAAGAAAGTGGACAGACGACACACAACCATGGGAAATACAGGGGAAAAGACAACGATCAATGGAAGAAGAAGGAGACAGAGAAGAAAGAGGAAAACAACACAGAGAGAAGAGAGGCAAGACATCAATTTAGAAGGAATTTTTAACTTAACCGATAAAACCCTTACTTTAGAACAGGCAAACATTTTTAATAAAGGTCTTACATTCGCCCCCACAGCTGATTTTAATTCTTTTGATTTTTTTGTTGACATGAATTTGTTTAAAAGAAAATTATGCCTTAAAAATTTTTTTTATAACAAAGAAAATAACGTGCTAGAAGAACAAAATGATGGATACATCCATACATCACTCAAAGCTAAATCCCAGTTTTTCCCAAGACATCTGATTTCAGATGCAATTCAAACCTTTGAAACAATGGTGATGAAGGATATAGAGAAATTTGGAAAAATTAACAAATATAAACATAATTTATCGATAAAAGGAAAAAAAGCTTTAAAAGAAATTAAAAATAATGACCAATTAGTGATCAAACCCGCTGACAAGGGGGGAGGGACGGTAATTCTGGATAAAGATTCATACATAAAAGAAGCAGATAGAATACTTTCGGATTCCTCGACCTATCAGAAATTAACACATAACCCTACGAATGAAACCATAAAAATCTTTAAGCAGTATGTGGAGAAAGGAAAAAACTTAGGAATCCTTACAGACAAAGAGGCAGACTATCTGTGGATAGACAACCCCAAAATACCGGTCTTTTATCTATTACCTAAAATTCATAAAGATGTAATCAATCCCCCAGGAAGACCAATTATATCTGGTATAGATTCAATCTCTACTAGAATTTCCGAGTATATAGATACCATCCTCCAGCCAATTGTCAGAAAAAATCCCACATATCTTAAGGATACTATTCATGTCCTACAGATTTTAGAAAAAACAAAATGGATAGAAGGCAACAGATTAGTCACATGTGACGTAACTGCGCTATATAGTATCATACCCCATAATAAAGGAATAGCAGCAGTGAAACATTTTTTTAGAAAAATCCGATTTTAAAGAAGAGCAAATACAGTACATCTTGGAAGGAATCTCACTAATTTTAACCCATAATTATTTTTGGTTTGAGAATACTTTTTACCTACAAATCTGTGGAACGGCAATGGGCACCAAATTCGCCCCAAGCTATGCCAACCTATTCATGGCATTTTGGGAAGAAGCATTTGTACTCCAAGGACATCCATGGGGGGCGAGTTTGGTGTCCTATTGTCGTTTCATAGATGATATCTTTTTTATATGGACTGGCACTTTAGAGGCTCTACAAGAATTAATTTTATATCTTAATACCAACAACTATGGAATCAATTTAACTAGCACTTATAGTGAACATAATATTAATTTTTTGGACCTTGACATCAGGATTCAAGATGCCATGATAGTTACCAAAAACTACTTCAAACCAGTGGATGCCAATAGTTATATTGACACCAGTAGCTGTCACCATAAACCCTGGCTAAGCAACGCCCCTAGGAGCCAATTTTTAAGGATTCGCCGCAACTGTAAATTAGACAGTGACTATCTAGAGCAAGCCCAGTACATTAAACAGCAATTTATGGAAAAGGGATATAACGAAACATTTTTGAATCAAGACTTAGAAGATGTAGGCAAACTAAAAAGAAGCCAACTTATCCAATACAAACCAAAGAAAATACAAACCAACACCAATGAAGTTCATTTCATTTGTAACTTTAACGGACATAATAAACGTATACATAAGACCATAAATAAACATTGGCACCTATTAAAAGACGATCCAATTTTATATAAAATTTTACCTTCAAAACCTAGGATCACATACAGAGGAGCAAAAATTTTTAAAAATATACTAGTTAAGAGTCACCTAAAACCCACAAAACCCAAGCATTTTATTCAGGATCTTAAAGGATTCTATGGTTGTGGCACATGTCTCCCATGCAGAACAACGAAACAAACAAAAAGACATCTAGAAGACATGGAGAGTATTATTCAGAAACCGTACACTATAAAAGACCATCTCACGTGCCACTCCAAGGGTATTTTATATATTTTAAAATGCCCTTGTAATCTGCTCTATGTAGGGAGAACCATTAGACCTCTCAAAGTTAGAATCGCCGAACACATTCGGAACATTAAAAATGGCTTGGAAACCCATAGTGTGTCGCAGCATTTCAAAGAAACTCATAATCAAAACCCAGAGAATTTATTTTTCTGTGCGATTAAGGAAGTGAAACGAGACTGGAGAGGGGGAAATTATATTAAAACATTAGGGAAAGAAGAAATGAAATTTATATATACTTTTAAAACACTTATCCCCCATGGCCTTAATTTAGATTTTGAGGTTTGTCACTTTTAAATATCCAGTTCCTTTTTTTTGTAAATCTCTTTTTTATTGAGGCATAAAGGTATGTGGGTACAGAAAGTAAGAAGGGAGACAATAAAATTTCAAACAAGCAGGGATAATACAATGTAAGGCATATCATCTCTATATAGTGCTAGCCTCATTTTTGTGTAGAATATTAAGGTTACGTCAAACGGTTATTCAGTTGCTGGATACGTAAATACATGCTAAGACTAGGTTAAGGAATCTAAGAGTCATGTAAGGTCGGAGTATACAGGCTGAGCAATGACACAATACGACGTCTCTTATACAGGGCTGTCTCATGCGATACCTCGCGAGCAGGCTAAACAATTATTAACTAGAGCAGCTTAGTTATAGTAGTTTCAGCGGTTCCGTAGTCCAGCCCAGATAGGGTGGCTGGGAAATTTAAGGCTAAACTATGGCCAACATGGCGCGTGCGTGTTTAATATGCTTGTCATTAACAGGCTATGCATCATTGTGTGTGAACATAAGAAGACAATAGGATAACATAACAGTACATACCCCGCTTATGCCTGTGGTATGAGGCCTATCTAACCATATAACAGGATTAAGACTTATATGATACAAGAAGGTAGCTATGTAAAGCTAGTTAGTATGGCTGGAGTATGCAGGCCATGCCCAGTGCTATAAACGTGTAGTATAACATGCCTAATAATCATTGGTAGGACTGGTATTGTCTGGTAATACAATCTAGACAAAAAAAAAAAAAAGCATAGGTAGCGAGCTAAGTCATATACAGATGAAATGCTAATGAATGACTATCATGGAGGTGCTGAAACACTTGACACGGGTGTACAGTGTATATTACTTTAAAGATCAATCTCGTCGGAAAGTCTCTATTCCAGAGGTGTCAGTATAGTATGGACAGCGTCTATAGTAGGAGAGGCTTTAAGCTTGCACCCCTGTATGTCCCAGTTCGTGAGTTCCCTGTCAGCCGATACCTTGAGCATTGAAGGATGTTAAGGATGGTTGAGAGTCCTGGTGAGGCACGGCGAGGTGCAGCTTTGTGGGCTCCAGCAGCTGTCTCGTCCATCCGTCGCTGTGGAAGCCCGCTCTGACGATGCAGGCAAGTGGGGTCACCTTCTGGTGCTTTGGGGTCTTCCCTGGCGTCATGTGGGATCGTGGCTGGTTTGTTGCTGCTTGCTGTTCGGGTCTCCGTTTCCGGCAGGATCTGGGTTGAACTTGTGGGCCCGTTAGGGCAGTGATCGTAGCGTGGTGAGATCTGGCCTGCTTGCGTTTCAGCAGATGGGATCTCCGCCGTCGGCGCCATCTTTTAGGTCCCATTAGTCGAGGGCCAGTGCAGTCGTGTCTAGTATGTACGGGTTCCTCGTTGGGTTTGTGCACTGGTGATTTAGTATAACGCTCCCTGGTTGACATCTTTGCCCAAAAGGCGTCGAGTATGGCGTCGAGTCGTGCCATGAGTTCTATGCTGTGGCTGTCTGTGCGGCAGTGTTGAGCGCACGTGGCGTCCGCCATTTTAAGAGCCCGTGTAGCTTGGGGTTGCCGTGTAGGCTCTGCCATCAGCTCGCGTTGTAGCCCCGCTATCAGGACAGATTGGACCGGGATCACCCCCGCCGGTCCTAAGGGGGGGGAGCGGGTAATCAGTATTGCAGTACCTCCGGCGTAGGGGCGAGGAGAGCGGCCGTCCCACCTCTGCTCCGTCCACCGCAGGCCGCTGCCTGTCATCTTGGGTTCTCGCTTGCGGGAAACACTTGGATCCAGTATCGGGTGATTCACCAGGGTGCCCCCAGCATGGGTAACACACCCCGGCATCAATTCAGGCCTGGTATCAGCCAGTATTTCCCTGTATCCAGTCTGTGTGGTGGGAGCTCATCCACCATGCGACTGCTCCGCTTGCAGGTCAGACCCCGCCCCAATATCCAGTTCCTTTTAAAGAAAGTTTTTTATAAAGATTTTTGATCTTAAGTCTATTTTGGGAATGCTCTTAAGCTCATTTTATTCTTGCCTTACTATCAGCACTTTTTCATTCATATGTCTTATCCATTTAGTTCTCTTTTTTATACCAGATCTATATAGTAATTTTAAAGTGTATAATTTTATATTTCCTGGTCATTTATAAGTTTTTCAATATTATATTTATGTAAATTTTGTATCTAGAATATGTATTTACTACATTTTATTCTCTCCATTTAAACTCCGTTTTGAGAGACTTATTTGCACAATGACAATTATTTAAAATGGACTGCCAGCTTTTTATGGGACTCATTAAGGGCAAAATGGACTACCAGCCGAGAATGAAACCAAATAGAACGCAGAAGCACGTCCCAATACAGAGAAATCGGAATCACAGTGCATGCGTTCCACCGTTGGAACGCAAGAGCCGAAACCGGAAATTACTGAACTAATGCGTTCCACCCGTGGAACGCGGAAGTAAAAAATACCGCGATCGAGCACTCAAGCCAGAAAAAGGGCGCGAAATTCAAACCACATATAAAGAAAACCTACAGCAAGGACCCACAGCAACTGAGGAAGCCTCCATAGGAGGCGAAACGCGTTTTGCTATCAGAGACAATCTCTACAAGATTTCCTTTAACCGTAAGGTCTTGTGATTTTTATACTTTTTGTGCACTTTATCAATAAAGCACTTTTTACTATTTCAACTTACCTGTGAGAGGACATCACCTTATTCATCACCTCTGGGCAGTAGAAAGAAGGGAGTGGGAACCTAAATCCCACAACACTGGAAGATTGAGCCTTACTTTACAGGCTCCTGCCTTGTGAGTTTATTTCCACATACTTCCCTGACGTTTATAGGAGACTTAGACAATATTGCACTATTATGTGTTTTTTTTTCTTTATCTCTAGGTTGTTTTAAATTCGTTTTAAACAAGAAGATACTCCACCTTATATTGTATGTATAGTATGTTAGTATGTGTCTGTCTGTCTGTCACTATGTATGCCTGTGTGTCTGTCTCAGTATGTGTGTGTCAGTATGTATGCCTATATGTGTTTATGTGTGTTTCAGTATGTGTGTGTTAGTATGTATCTGTGTGTGTGTCTGTGCCCTTTTGTATCAGTGTGTGTGTGTTTGTGTGTGTATCCTGTGGGTGGGATTTGGAGGCGGACCCTGTGGACCCCTGGGGCCCAGACCCTGAGCTGAGTTAGGGGCCCCAACATTTCTGGTGGAGGCCCTACACACACTGCATCCACTACACAAACACTGACACTGCATTCACTACACACGGCATCCACTAATCAAACAGACACTGCATCCACTACACAAATTGCATTCACTACACAAACACAGACACTGCATTCACTACACAGACACTGCACCCACTACACAAATGCACACTCTGCATCCATTATATACTCACACACACTCTGCATTCACTACACACACTACATCCACTACATAAACACAAACACTGCATCCACTACACACACACAAACACTGCATCCACTATACACACAAAATACATCCACTATAGACACATAATACATTTACTATAGACATTACATACAATACACAAACACATACACTTAATTCACTACACACACTACATCCACTGCATCCCCTGCAAACACTACATCCACTACATACACTGCACCCACTACACAAACAGACACTGCATCCACTATACACACACACTATGCATACATTACGCACACTGCATCCACTACACAAACACAGACACTGCATCCACTACACTCAGACACTGCATACAATACACATAGACAGTGCATCCACTACCCACACTGCATCAGTGGTGTGGAATTTGTTGGCACCTTATAAATAATAATAATCCACTAAACAAATACACACTCTCTGAATCCCTTATACACACACACAATGCATTTACTATACACTGCATCCACTACACAAAGACAGAAACTGCATTAACTACACACACACTGCATAACATAATGGTTGGCATGATTTTAATGAAGGGATAAGCATTTTATACTTGGACCCAGGGAGCACAATGTCTTGGGCCGGCCCTGCGTGTGGCAGCAGCGGGCACTAATTATAATATTGAGCAGAGAAGACCTAATGTCCACGCCCATCCCCCAATCATGGGTGGGGATCAGGTCTCTAAATAATCAAACAATAGGATGGGTGGACGCAGCATTGTCTACCCCCCAAATAGTAGCATGTCTCTTCCCCTTCCAGTCCCTGGGTTGCTAGCGCTCCTTGATCCCCTATCCAGCCCTCATTAAAAATAAGTAACCCTACCTACTCTTCTCACTCTAATAATAGTGAGGGGGTAGGAATAAAACTAATACTTAGAAAAAAAATATAGATATACATGCCACCTGAAATCTTCTTCCTTTTAACTCTTCTTTTCATCAGTCCCAAATTAAAATTCATAATGTATGACGCAACTAATGAAGAAAACAAAACAAACAGACATTCCCAAAAAAAAATCAACACAATAAAATGAATGCATCTTCACCCATTATAAACGCTTCACCATGCTATATCAGTTATTATATTGCTTGGGGAAATGTTCCCACATTATGCAATATGAGTAAGAGCGGTCTGATTGGTTGTCTTACAAGCCAACCAATCAGAGCGCTCTGACAGGCAGGTCTCGATAGAAGAGGTGGGGCATAGGGAGGTTACAAAGCTTCCTTACAGAAATATGGGGGTCTTATTGACAGCCATAGGGTTTAAAAATTTTTTTTCACTTTTTGTGGCTGGTGGCTGGTTAGACCTCACATTGCAGAGGGTGTTGAAACCAGCAAGCAAATAGCACTTAAAATGATCAATTCACTTGCAAAAAAAGCAAGGGAACGATAATTTGCAAATGTGCAACCTGATGAATTCATTCAACTCTGAAGTTTAGTAAAACTATCGATTTGTGAATATTGTGAACAAAGTGTGAACAAAGTATAGGATTCGGATGCGATTGCTGCAGATTGGCACGGGCCGACTGAATTCCGACCATGTTTGGCTTTAGTAAATATGAGAATTGCTATTGTGATTGGAAATCCGGACAAAATCCTGTTAATGTGGGTCAGGACAGCCAACAAGACATGGGTCCCGTTATCAGAATTATCCTAACCAAACTGCAACTGTTGACAACAACGCAAAGGACGAATTCAGAATTCTTTTTTTTTTTAATTCTTTATTTTTGTCGTGCATGTATCTCCAACATTTACTCAAAGCTACACCAGCTTCTGAGTGCAATTTACAATATTCAACAGAATAACAGGTGGACACAGCACAATTTTTAGTTTATAACAAAGAAAGGAACAATAAAGGAATACGACTCAGTCAGTTAATGTTGAGTTGGATAGCATGTAGCTTTCCATGCATGGTCAGGACCAAAGTCCTTTGTGTCAGGTATAGGCATTCTCACCTCCAATGTTAAACTTTTACTTAAGACTTAAGAAGAGGCTTCTAGACCCTAGGAAAGGCCCGGAACATCGTCAGGGTAGATTTTGATACTATACAGTCAGAGTTCCCGCCCATACAATATACATGTAACTCGTCATCACGTGCCTATCAGTTGCCATTGTCCAAGGTGACCGCTGCTGATAGTGAGGTGGTATAGAGTGCGACCGGCGCGGCAGTCATGCCGAGTTACCAGTCTCCATCAATGCCCAACTTCCGTATGGATTACATTGCTCGTCCAACCCCGTCTCCGGATCTGATAAAGGTGTAACATTAACTCCACCTCCCATGGAGAGTCCAGAGGGAGGGGTACAAGAAACAAGAAAGATAAGAAACTTAACACAAAGAAAAAGACGAGACTAAGAAAGGTGGAAAAATATAGTAATGTGAGAGAGAGAAATTAGAAGTAGAGCAGCTGTCTAAAAAATAGAGAGCAGGTTAGATGGAGGGAGAGGGAGGGGGAGGGAGAAAAGAAAAGAAAAGGAAGGAAAAAGGAAGAGGGGGCAGAGGGGGGCTTCCTGCGCGAGATCCCGCCTACTTACACTAGATAAGATGCCGTCAAGCTCGACCCGAGCCCATTGGACTACTGTCCCAGGGCTCCCAAATCTTTTGAAACGAACCTACTGTCCCTCGTACTCTTGCAGTCAAGTCGTCCATGATTCTACTCTCTCTAATCCTAGACGTCGTAAAAATCAGGGCCTTCCGGGGAAAGCCACGCGGTCGCTATAGCCCGGCGTGCGCTCAGGGTTATCTTGTGCGCCAATGTTTGTTCCCTCCTGGTCCAGCCCTCCAGAGACCTATTCAGCAGGTACACCCAAGGGTCCATTCGCAGGGGTCTGTTGAACGTCTGCCTCAGGAGGTCCTCTACCGACCTCCAGAAGCCGGTGAGTTTTGGACATTCCCACCACATATGGATATAGGTGCCCCGGTAACCGCAACCCCGCCAGCAGTCATCGTTGACCAACTTGCGCATGCGATACAGTTGAACAGGCGTGGTATACCACCGTAGCATGGTCTTCCACGCCTGTTCTTGGAGTGTGACACAAATCGAGACGGTGGCATTCGCCTCCCAGATCTCCCTCCACTCCAAACCCTCCAATACCTCGCCCAGATCCGTTTCCCATCGCTCAGTATAATTTAGGTTACCCCATTCACTGGTTTCTGTGCTTAAGTGTGCGTACAGAAGCGTAATCATGCGTACAGTGCGTACAGAAGCGTAATACCCTTGGGGGTTGTCCCAGTGGAGCAAAGCCTTTCATAAAAGGTCAATGGGCCCAAAGCAGCCTTCTTAATGCGGGGTTTGTTAGCAAAGTCGCGGATCTGGACGTAGCGGAAAAAATCTGCAGGGGTGAGATGGGCACTCTGTTGTAGCTCAGTAAATTGGACCACCGAGCCGTTACGGTAAAGCTGATGTAGACGCTGGAGCCCCGTTCGGTCAATGGTACGGAAATCTCTGGGTGCCATGCCGGGGGTAAAATCCCCATTCCTGAGGATCGGGGTCATCGGGGAGGGAGACGTCGCCAATCGATATTTGAGATGACATGCGTCCCAAATTCGGATAGAATTGAGGATGGACGGACACGTACTCCGTATAGCGGGTCTATGCTCTTTGGGGATCCACATTGCGAACTCGGGAGCATTGACCCCTACCATCATAGATTCAACGTCCGCCCATCTTCTCTCCCCTGGCGGGGGTGCCACATGGCTATCTGCGTAAGCTGTGCCGCAAGATAATAGAAGTATAGATTAGGTAGGCCCAAACCCCCTCTATCCTTTCTTCTATACAGAACTTGGCGGGAAATTCTATGCCTCTTATTCTGCCAGATAAAGTCCCCAATCGATCGTTGCAAAGGGACCAGTTGGGTTTTAGTGATGCGGATGGGAAGAGCCTGAAATAAGAACAATATACGTGGCAGAATGTTCATCTTGACAGAATGTATGCGGCCTATCCACGAGATGGGTCTATCTGTCCACTTATCAAGGTCACCCATTAGGGTTCTCATCATCGGGGCGTAGTTAGCGATGTATAGGCGATCAGGATCGGCAGTCAGGTGGATTCCGAGGTACTTAACGGAATACGCTTCTATCTTGAGTTGATACGTGTCCTTGATCCGCGTGATCTCCGCGTCCGTAAGGCAGACCGGGAGAGCACTAGATTTCTGGATATTCACCTTATAGCCTGATAGCTCGCCGTATTCCGCCATGACCCTCTGTAGTGCCAACATAGAATCAATAGGATTCGTAACAGTCAGGAGGACGTCGTCTGCATAGGCTGACACTTTGTATTCATCGGCTCCCGCCTTGACACCTGTAATATCCGGGTGTCGTCGGATGGCCTGTAGTAGCGGTTCCAAGGCAAGCACAAATAGGAGGGGGGAGAGAGGGCAACCCTGCCTAGTTCCGTTATACAGCCGAAACGGAGTCTTAGGGGCGCCCGTTATTTGGATCTGCGCTCGCACATCCTGATACATCGCTCTCGTCACCGTGACAGATTCGTCTGGAAAGCCCATAGTCTTCAATACCGGGAAGAGGAATTGCCAACGCACCCTATCAAAGGCTTTTTCGGCGTCAATAGACACCGTCAGGGTGGGAGTGCCGGTGGTCTTATGTTTCCATATCAAGTTGATATTCCTCCTGGTATTTTCGAACAGCTGCCTTCCTTGAATAAAACCGACCTGATCAGCGTGTATTAGGGTGGTCAACAGGGGGTTCAACCTGTCCGCTTGGATCTTTGCTAGGATCTTCAGATCATGATTAATTAAAGATATAGGCCTATAATTTTCTGGGAGGAGCGAATCCTTTCCCGGTTTGGGCAACAGGACAATGGTGGCCAAAGACATATCAGGATCCAGCCGTCCCCCCTGACGTAGATGTGTGAAGAGTCGGGTCAATTGAGGTACAAGTTCGTCCCGAAAGGTTTTATAATAAGTGCCATCGAAGCGGTCCGGTCCAGGCGCCTTATTCCCTTTCAGGTGCAATATAGCTTTGTCAACCTCATCTTCCGTAATCTCAGCAGCCAGCGCTCCTGCAGCATCTTCGCTCAATTTGGGTAACCCCAAGCCATCTAGATATTGGAGGATCCGATCCTCCTCTCTCCCTCCAGGATGAGCACCGCCGGGCGAGTGATTGTATAAAATCTTATAGAAGTCTTCAAAGACCTTCGCTATCTCTGCGGGTGTTAGTTTCGTCGTGCCATCTGGATGCCTAATAGCAGTAATATGGGCCCTATCCTGTCTAGGTCGAAGAGTCCTGGCGAGAAGTGTGTCCATTTTGTTGGCGCTTTCATAATACGTTCGCTTGGACCATACCATGGACCTAGCCGCGTCATCCAGTAATAGCGTACGTATGTCTCTCCGGACTGCTTCCAACTGCCTATATACTCTCTCTTCCGGCGCTGTCTGGTGTTTCTGTTCTAGGGATCTCAATTGTCTCAGGAGCTTATCCAGTGTCTGATATTTCAACTTCTTTTTCCTGGTGGCCAGTTTAATTAAGTTCCCCCTTATGACAGCCTTATGAGCCGCCCATAGCGTGCTCGCGTGAATATCTGGTGTGGCGTTCAATTCGAAATATTCCACAATCCCCTTACGGATTTGTTCCCGTATCTCTTCATCTCGCAGCAAGGACGCGTTCAGCCTCCACGTCCATGGTGAGGCCACGCATAAGTTGCCCAGTGTGATAGACACATCCGCGTGATCGGACCACGAGATGTTACCAATTGTGGAGTCCGCGATCCTGGACATGCCCGATGCGTTAGCAAGGAACATGTCGATACGTGAATACGTGCCATGGGGGGCCGAGTAAAAGGAGTACGCCTTATCTCCTGGGTGGTGAGCCCGCCACACGTCTACCAGTCCTAAATCGGCTATGAAGTCTCTGAGCAACCTGTCCTGTCCGCCCCTGCCCTGAGACCTAGGGACGCCAGTGCGCGAGCTCCTGTCCGCAGCCGGGCATGGGGCAGCATTAAAGTCTCCACCCATGCAGGGGCGGGGGGGGGCGGGGGGGGCGGCCCGCCCCGGGTGCCACTGACTAGGGGGGTGCCATGACGTCCAGTGTCATGTGTCACCCCCCATCATTACGCTGCGGCGGCTGCGCACAGCCGCAGCACCTTTGCGGCCCGGCAGGACTTACTTCCAGGATGAGAAGGGGGAGGAGTGTTGTGGGCCGCGGCGTCGCGCAACGTGATGACGTCGTGCGCAGCGCCGTCAGCCCGCCTTCACGGAACTATCCAGCGGAAGGATCCAATATCCGGGCGGTGAGGCACCCAGTCGGTCAAGGCATCATCAAAATGTAAGTAGTCATTTTATGTGATGGGGCTAAATTAATTAAAGGGGGGGTGGATAATGGCCATTAAAGAATTAAAGGGGAGGGAGGTTTAATTAAAGGAGTGAGGATTAATTAAGGGGGTGTATTAAGGGGGGTGTGAATTAATTAAGGGGGCTGTATTAATTAAGGGGGAGTGAGGATTAATTAAGGGGGTATTATGAGGGGTATGGATTAATTAAGGGGGTGTATTAATTAAGGGGGTGTGGGTTAATTAAGGGGGCTGTATTAATTAAGGGGGTGTGGGTTAATTAAGGGGGCTGTATTAATTAAGGGGGGAGTGAGGATTAATTAAGGGGGGTGTATTAATTAAGGGGGGAGTGAGGATTAATTAAGGGGGGGTGTATTAATTAAGGGGGTGTATTAATTAAGGGGGTGTGGATTAATTAAAGGGGTGTATAAATTAAAGGGGGTGTGGATTAATTAAGGGGGGTGTATTAATTAAGGGGGAGTGAGGATTAATTAAGGGGGTGGATTAATTAAGGGCGGTGTGGATTAATTAAGGGGGCTGTATTAATTAAGGGGGAGTGAGGATTAATTAAGGGGGGTGTATTAATTAAGGGGGGTGTATTAATTAAGGCAGTTAGGATTAATTAAGGGGGTGTTTTAAGGGGGGTGTGGATTAATTAAGGGGGCTGTATTAATTAAGGGGGGAGTGAGGATTAATTAAGGGGGTGTATTAATTAAGGGGGGTGTGGATTAATTAAGGGGGTGTATTAATTAAGGGGGGTGTGGATTAATTAAGGGGGTGTATTAATTAAGGGGGGTGTGGATTAATTAAGGGGGGGTGTATTAATTAAGAGGGGAGTGAGGATTAATTAAGGGGGTGTATTAATTAAGGGGGGTGTGGATTAATTAAGGGGGCTGTATTAATTAAGGGGGAGTGAGGATTAATTAAGGGGGGTGTATTAATTAAGGCAGTGAGGATTAATTAAGGGGGTGTTTTAAGGGGGTGTGGATTAATTAAGAGGGCTGTATTAAGGGGGGAGTGAGGATTAATTAAGGGGGTGTATTAATTAAGGGGTGTGTGGATTAATTAAGGGGGGTGTATTAATTAAGGGGGGTGTGGATTAATTAAGGGGGGTGTATTAATTAAGGGGGGAGTGAGGATTAATTAAGGGGGTGTATTAATTAAGGGGTGTGTGGATTAATTAAGGGGGGTGTATTTATTAAGGGGGGTGTGGATTAATTAAGGGGGGTGTATTAATTAAGGGGGGAGTGAGGATTAATTAAGGGGGTGTATTAATTAAGGGGGGTGTGGATTAATTAAGGGGGCTGTATTAATTAAGGGGGAGTGAGGATTAATTATGGGGGTGTATTAATTAAGGGGGTGAAGATTAATTAAGGGGGTGTTTTAAGGGTGGTGGATTAATTAAGGGGGTTGTGATAATTAAGGGGGGTGTGGATTAATTAAGGAGGGTGTATTAATTAAGGGGGGAGTGAGGATTTATTAAGGGGGTGTATTAATTAAGGGGGGTGTGGATTAATTAAGGGGGCTGTATTAATTAAGGGGGAGTGAGGATTAATTAAGGGGGGTGTATTTAAGGCAGTGAGGATTAATTAAGGGGGTGTTTTAAGGGTGTGTGGATTAATTAAGGGGCTGTATTAATTAAGGGGGGAGTGAGGATTAATTAAGGGGTGTATTAATTAAGGGGGGAGTGAGTATTAATTAAGGGGGTGTATTAATTAAGGGGGGTGTGGATTAATTAAGGGGGCTGTATTAATTAAGGGGTGTGTGGATTAATTAAAGGGGGTGTATTAATTAAGGGGCAGTGAGGATTTATTAAGGGGGGTGTATTAATTAAGGGGGGTGTATTAAGGGGTGTGTGGATTAATTAATGGGGGTGTATTAATTAAGGGGGTTGTGGATTAATTAATGGGGGTGTATTAATTAAGGGGGTTGTGGATTAATTAAGGGGGGTGTATTAATTAAGGGGGGTGTGGATTAATTAAAGGGGGCTGTGGATTAAAGAATTAAAGGGGAGGTTTAAATAATGGGGGTGCAGGGTTTTTTTGATTAAGGGGGTTGCAGTATTCTATTTATTAAGGGAGGATGTGCACTGCAGATTTTTGTTTTTTTGTTAAGGGGGTGTGCAGGGTTTTTATAAGGGGGGTGTGCAGGGTTTTTATAAGGGGGGTGTGCAGTTTTTTTGTTATTAAGAGGGGTTGTGCACGTTTTTGTTTTTTATTAAGGGGGTGTGCAGGGTTTTTTATTAAGGGGTGTGCAGGATTTTTATGTGTAGGGAGTGAATGAAATTTATGTGATCGGGGTGCAGGGTTTTTATGTGTAGGGAGTGTATGAAATGTATGTGATCGGGGTGCAGGGTTTTTATATGAAGGGCGAGACAAGGGGCTTTGTAGAAAGGAGCAGGGCAGTTCTCACCAGCCCCTTTCTACAAAAGCACTGGTCTTCCCCCTTCTACAAAACTGGCGCATTTTACAAATGTTACAAGCAGTTTACAAATTTGTGCAATAAATATTATTGAAAACATTGAAAAAAATGTGGGTGTTTTCTTACATTTTTATTATGGGGGGGGGGGGGGCAGGGGGGTGCCACACTCAGGGTCCGCCCCGGGTGCCAAATGCTCTAGGTACGCCCCTGCACCCATGTACACTAGGCCATGAGGGAGGGCCAGGAATTTGTCTCGAAGCGTGGACCAGAAGGCAGGCTCCGGTTGATTTGGTGACGAATTCAGAATTCTAACTGCACAGATCATGTTATAATACTGTAATTCAGGACATCAGTCAGCAATCTAAGTACTTAGTATCCACCATCATGAGGATCCAGCCTCATACTTATCCTCTGATTACACTAGCACATTTTGTTTAGTGTACAAATGTAATATTACAGAAGCATTTGGGTTGATAAGTCTGGAAAACGACATAGATGTTTATTTTCAAGGGACCAGCTGTTGAAATCATGGAATGAATAGATCACCAGAATGAAATAGAAGCCCTACACTAACGAAATGTTAAATATAATAAGTATCTACATTCTGACAGTTTTTATTGAACCCTTGGAGAGAGCTGAAATCTCTTGGGGAATGCAAACATTATTGAGGAAATCTAAGCAGGGGTAGCAGAAAATCAGTTTTTTTCACTATAGGAAAGAGGCCATCTGTCCCCTGTTTGCCCATCATAAAATGCTCCCATTGGAAAGCCAGTGACTCAGTGACTGCGAGATTCACATATTATAAAACATGTGTCTAACTGGCTGATAAGACAGTGTGGGTGTTGGGTAGGCAGTGAGTGGGAGGATCAGTGGTCAGTCAAAAGTGTATATTAGTGTAGTTAACACCTTCTGCTACACTGAACACTTTCACTACAGAGTTCTTTTCATTTAATACACTGCGACTATTTAAAACAATAAATGATTTGCTATTGCTAGCACATTAAACATACCACAAAACAGCAGTTCGAAAAATGTAAGTTTGCCAATTTCTGTCAACACACAACAAGATGTGTTGGGGGGGTGGGGAGGGGGTAACACGTTTTAGAGATTATACTGTATCCATCTATTATCATGCAATATTACAAACAGTCCTGTACTGCAAAATTATTTAGCCTGTATATAGATAAGGTTGGAAGAGATGGCGTTAAAAGGACACTATAGTCACCAGAACCACTACAGCTAAATGTAGCTGTTCTGGTGTCTGTAGTGTGTTCCTATAGGTTTTTCAATGTAAACGCTGCCTTTTCAGAGAAGAAGTAGTGTTTACACTGTTGCCCAGGTACACCTTTAGGTGCAGACACTCAGATGTCCACAAGAGGTGCTTCCTATACGTTCAGGGTCTCCACGCTCTGTATGGAGATGCTGAACGCTTCCCACAGAGATGCATTGATTCTATGATGTTGATTAGCGCAGTGTGACATTTTGGCATTCGCGATACCACACACGGAGTAATGTTCGGCAGATTTTACCCTTTTTCTGCTGAAATGGAAGAGGCCCATTTTCGCCGGAAAATGTAGGCAGGCGAAAGTTCGGTGCATCCATCCTTTCAATGCTTTACTATGGGTATAGCATTGGATTGGCTGAGATCATGAAGCCACAGAGGCGGGATTAGCACAGAGATGGTCTCGCTGTGGCTGGCAAAAATAAGTTTAAACACCTTTTCTTTTTTTTTTTTAATTCTTTATTTTTCATTCAATAGCACGTACAGGTGCACATCAGTTTACGGGCTTACGCAGAAGCCGACATTATCGACATTATGGTAAAATACAGCGTTACAATCACAGTATTATAAGCCTCAGTTTTCTTATCAAAACCGATGGCGCCTGCCGGCCATTGAGGTATTTCGTAAATTTTAACTTCACAGTACCCCTTGTTAGTATATACATCATTTTACTTTTAGCTCCACAGGTAAACAAACTCTGTTAGGCTAAGGAAGAGGCCAAGTAAATTACAAACCCTCCTTCGGAGACCTTAGTTCTCTGTAACATTGTAAACGTGGGTCTGAACCCAGGCTTGGCACTCGCCGTTTGTAGGGGAAAATTATGTTAGGTATATACACAGGCCAGTGGGCTAAAAATAGTCAGCTATCGTATGTGCCAGTTAAATTTAAACACCTTTTCATGCGCTTGGAGGACATGTTTGTATTCCTAACACTATAGTGTTCCTTTAAGGTAATAGATTCAGAATATAAACACTGCAATTATGACTCAATTTCTATAAACTGAACAATTAACAGGTAACATATTAAATTTTAAATATTAAATATTAAGCCAAAAGTGAGTCCTGTTCAGTCCAAAAGAAAAAATACATTCAGATATGTAAATATATTCACATACACACACACACACACACACACACACACATATATATCCGTTAAAGTGGGAGAGAGATGACTGAGCAGTTTTAAGACACTCCTATGCACGAGTGTATAAAATGCTTTTAAATTGACTAAGAGGGACTCTTTCATTTTAGGGGTATGACTGGGGGTGTGGCCAGTAGCAGGGCTATTTTGAATTTTTTTTTTTTTTTTTTTTTTGTAAATCTGTTTATTGTGGTATAACACGTACGATAGATCGGCTCGCAGGCCGGAAACAAAGGAGTACATTGTTTTAAAGGTTAACAGGGTAAACATTAAAGTATGCGTTTCATCAAAATACAAATATGCGCATCATGTCTAGTCACATTCCAAAGTTCTGGGTGCATGGTTGGATACAGCACCTATGGCACCTAACCTCAGGGAAGAGGTGCGACATGTTCCTCTCGTCCATGATTGGTATATTCGCATAAACGGACCCAACCGTGACTGTGGGCCCAATAGGCTGCAATATACTTATGATCGCTTTGGGTGAAAGCGTTATGCATAATGTGGGTGTACAAGTAAAAGTATAATTTAACAAACTGCGGATAGGTTCAACAATTGTATGTAGGTACAGGTGCACCCAGCGCACTGACATTTTTATGTCGGAAACTACTTGTGTTCGTGTTTGTTGTAGGTTAGGTTAATACATCTTATATATAGTCATCTCCAACTAAGCAAAGTCATTTATACCCTGTCATGTTGGGGGGAAGGTGAGTCGGGTAGCCCGTGAAGAGGGGTATGCCATTTCAGGTCAGGAGGGACAGGGTAGTATCGAGCCTAGGAGGGGCAAGGGTCGGGGACCAACTGGGTTATATCGGGCACATGCGGTAGGGTATCAGAGTTATTGCCTCTTCCGCGTCTTGGTCGTGTATCAATTATGCTGTTTTGTGGTTAATGACGCCTATGTATCTTTTTCTGCCGGGTTAATCATCCCGTTCCCCGTCCCTCCCCAGCTCCAAACGCGGAGTCCACAACCCATATTTGAGAGTATCATCCCCTAGGGCTCGTGACTAAGGGGGGGGCTCTTCCGATCCCCACGACCGCCACCTGAAGCGGAGCTCGAGACTCAGTTGTTGGGCTATGTCGGCCCCATTCCATTGTATCTACGTCAGGATCAAGTCTCATGCGAGTCATGGCCGGAGTTACCGAACCCGTCACTCATGTATTGGTAGGTGCTGTTTAGTCGAGGCATCGAAGTTTAGATTTCGTCCCGTTCATAGGTCGGTCAGGGCGGTACTTATCCCTGGTGATGGGTGAGTAATCCGCGTCTACAACCCGTTCTCGGATTACAGTCAAAGAGTCACTATCCTTAGATGTCATTGTCTGTCACAAGTCGTATGTTGAAACTTCCGTTCTGTATGTGACCCTGCCAGTCCCGGGCCCGTGTACACCTGGCCCTTATGGGTCCAGAGCATAGTGGGGAAGGAGGGGAGTTAGAGGGGGGTGGGCATTGCACTGTCAGCACCGCTACCACGAGCTACCTCCTCCTGTCGATATCTGGCAATATATAAGAACCACGGGGTCCACATTTCGACATGTTTGGTCCCCCGGCCAGTGATGGTGGCCCGAGCCTCCTCTGCCCCTTGAATCTCCTCCACCCTGTGCATCCATTCTTGCTTGGTCGGCACCACGTCCGTCTTCCAGTGGGCTGGGATGTTTGCTTTGGCGGCGTTAAGTAAATGTCGGAGGATTGACTTCTTGTATACTGAGATGGGCTGAGTGGAGATGTGTAATAGGGCAAGTTCTGCTGTCCAATCAGGTATGTCCCCCAAGATGAGTTCCAGCGAGGTTTTGATCAGGTCCCAGTAGGGTGTTATTATTCTGCACTCCCACCAGATATGGGATACCGTCCCCCTTTCGTCTTGGCATCTCCAGCACACCGAGGGGTGGGACGGATTAATGCGGTGCAAAAATACTGGTGTCCTGTACCATAGGGATATGAGTTTGTAATTCATCTCTTGGTAGTAAGAGCTCGTAGTACTCTTATGTTGCCAAAGTAACGCTAATTCCCACTGTTGAGTAGTGAGTGCTCTTCCCAGCTGACACTCCCATTGTCGTTTAAATGTCGTCTGGGTGGAAGCGCCACCTGCTAGCAAATGTTGATATAACTTCGAGATAGCATGCTCAAGGGGGGTTCCCCGGTCACATAGTTCTTCGAACCAAGTGAGGTCTCTATTTAAACGTTCGTTATGCGGTATTGAGGCATGGAAGTGTTTCAGCTGTAGGTACCGAAGATGTAAGATAGGTGTCCGTGGTCTGTCCGCTAGCAATGATGGGAAGTCTCGCACCCTTCCAGCAGAGAGGACCGTGTAAATGGGTATATAGTCACGCGTGTTCTCACTGGTCCACGTTCCCGCTGGGAGGCCTCCGCCCAGCTCCTCGTTATGCGTGATCGGTAGCATAGGGCTGGGTAGTGGGGATATGTGTTCCTGTCCCCTCAGTGTTTGCCAGCTCCGCAGGGTCTGTAGGGTCAATCCCTCCTCGGTCGCTGGGGCGGGCCGTCCCGCATACTTCCCCCAGATTTTTGCCTCCATCGCCCGGCCCATAAGGCCCCTGTCCAGGGTCACCCATTGTTTGGTCGTAGGTGTTATGTGCCAATCCAGTATGCGTTGAAGTACTGCCGCCTGATAATACTTCCGGAAGTCCGGCAGTGCGAGCCCACCTTGTATCCTGGGGCGACACAGAATGTCATGACGTAGCCGGGATCGGCTTCCATTCCAGACATATTTGATCACACCCGTTTTTAGGGCAGAGAAGAAAGTTGCTGGCATGGCAAGGGGTATGGTCTGCATGAGGTATAAAACCCTCGGGAGGATATTCATTTTAATCACAGCCACCCTGCCATGCCACGAGATGTGTGGGTGGGACCATCTAGCCAGATCCATTAAGATCTTCTTCAGAAGGGGTGTAAAGTTATGATCGTACATATCCGTAGGTTCCGTGGTCACCCATACACCTAGGTACTTCATCTTGCCATAGCACCAGTGGAACGCGAATTGTGACTCCAGGGAATGGTATTCCTCCGCAGGGAGCGAGATGTTCAGCGTTTCACATTTGGAAATGTTAAGTTTGAAGCCGGATATCCGTCCGAATCTGTTGATTTCTGTGAGGAGGCAAGGTAGAGTGACTCGTGGGTTGTGTACGAAGAAGAGGAGATCGTCCGCGTAAGCAGCTACCTTGTGTTGTATACCCTGCCACTCGTAGCCCAAAACGTCTGGGTTTCGCCTGATCGCCTGGAGAAGGGGTTCCAGGTGAAGCGCGAACAGCAGAGGCGAGAGTGGGCAGCCTTGTCTGGTGCCGTTGCGGATTGGGAACTCGGCAGTTGTGGCGCCATTAATCCGTACCGTTGCTCTGGGATCCGTGTATAGAGCTGAGATCCACGTTAAGAGCCTCTCTCCAAAGCCCAGCCACTTCAACGTTTCCAACAGGTATATCCAGTTGACCCGATCGAATGCCTTCTCCGCATCCGTTGACAGTAGCATTATTCGGGTCCCCCGTTTTCGAGCGTGGTGTTGGATAGCGAATAGTCTCAGCGTGCTGTCTCTGGCTTCCCTACCTGGAATAAATCCCGTTTGGTCCGCGTGTACTAGGTCAGGCAGGAGGTGTTTCATGCGGGATGCCAGCACCTTCGTGAACAGTTTGGAATCTACATTTATGAGCGAGATCGGGCGGTAGCTACCGCACTGTAGGGGGTCTTTCCCCGGTTTGAGGAGAACAGTGATGGTGGCCGCCACCGACTCTCTGCCCAGGGTTCCCCCTTCTCCCGCTTTGTTCAATGCATCAGTAAGTCGTGACAAGAGCAGACCTGAGAAGCTTTTGTAATATCCTAGGGAGAAGCCATCTGGGCCTGGTGCTTTGCCAGTCTTGGACGATTTGAGAGCAGCTGCCAATTCCTCTACGCTGATCGGGGCATCCATCATCGCCGCCGAATCCCTATCCAACGTGCTCAAGACTGTTTCAGATAGATAGTCATGTATCGTCAAACGTTTCCGTGCAGCCTCGGCGCCAGCAGCAGTTGGGTGTAGATTGTAAAGTTTCTCGTAGAAGATCCTGAATTCCTCTGCGATCTTTTCGGGAAAAGGGGAAATTTCCCCAGTTGACAAGCGTATCTGACGGATTTGTCTATGGGGGGCGGGGCCTCTCAACAATCTAGCTAAATATTTGCCGCCTTTATTAGCGTGGGCGTAGTAAAAGCCCTTGGTGCGTTGCACCGCGCGGAGATGTCTTTTCAAGAGGAGCGCTTTGAGTTTCCGCCTGTGTTCCATCAGTTCGCCATACACCGCGGTCAGTTGTGATCGCTTGTGGCGGCATTCCAGAGCTGCGATTGTTTGATGTAATTCGGTGAGTTCGGCCATAAACGATTTCCGTTTCTGCGAAGCAAGGCGTATGAGCGTACCCCGGATCACACTCTTATGTGCTTCCCAAAGGGATATCGGGGAGATGTCCGGAGTATCGTTTTCCTGGAAGTATCGTTCTAACTCCTGCTGAATCTGTTCCTTAATGTTTGGGTCCAGTAGCAGGGCTTCATTCAATCTCCAGTTCCATCCCGCCGGTTTATATAAGGGGGCAGCGAGTGTCATCTCGACCGAACCGTGATCCGACCAGGTTGCCGGGGTGATGTCAGCTCCCTGCAAGTGTGTCAGCCCCTCACGTGTGATAAAGAGATAATCTATGCGAGAATAGCGGTTGTGGAATGCCGAGTAATAGGTATAATCCTTCACCGAGGGATGAAGCACTCTCCAGCAATCTACTAGTCTTAGATCTTCCATCGTTTGTCTGATTAATTTGATAGTACGCTGCGGTATGCAGCTATGTCCCGTCGAGGAGTCTAAGATCGGGTCCAGCGGGACGTTGAAGTCACCTCCCGCAATCAAGATTCCATCCGAGAAGTCTTCCAACTGCTGTAGAGTGTTGCGGAGGAAGGGGGCCTGCCTCTTATTTGGTGTATAGATGGAGGCTATTGTGTAGATCTTGCCGGCTATAACTCCCTTAAGGAAGAGATATCTCCCTAGTGAATCCTGCTGTCGATCCAGTTCCTCAAAACCGAGTTCAGCTGCCAGGAGAATGGCCACTCCAGTTTTGTGCGACATAGGGTGGTTACTGAAATAGTTATTGGGGTAATGTCGATTCCGTAACCTGGGCTGTGAGCCCTCTTTAAAGTGGGTCTCCTGTAGTAAGGCAATCGACACATGGTTTTTCCTCAGTTCCCTCAGTAGGTGGGTCCTACGCTCTGGTATATTAAGGCCCCTACAGTTCTGTGTGACAATCTTCAGGGGGGTGTTGCAATAGGCCATGGTTACTGGGCCAGTCGACAATGAAGGTACTGTATTGCCCCAGGGAAGGTGCTCAGCCGATAGAGCTACTAGTGCAGTGCCCAAGCGGAGGAAGGAAGGGGGGGGGAGATAGCGATGGGGGGGGGGTAGAAAGGGTCAGAGAGAAAGCGGGTACGTTAAGAAGGAGAGTAAGTCAGGAGCCGGTGGTCCAGGTGCGGGACTGGTAATCCTGTTGTTAGTTAAAAGGAGGTATGTATCCCTATCGTGGATACCCTCTCAGAATTTGGACTAGGTCCAAATCTATGTCCCCCTTCCCGAGTGGGGGGGGGGGGATTGTCTCGTGCAGCGACCGACACTAGCGGGACCTCGGACCGGAACCAGCCCAGGTGACCGAAGCACTCCCTGTGTGGCCGCGCTACGGTCAGCACGAGCGTGTGGGTGTGAGGGTGTGTCTCGAGCTCCGACCAGATGAGGTTCACTGATGAACGGTATGCTCCCGCCCCCGTTCGCCCCCTCAGTGCTGTATTTTTTTTTTTTGACATTCTTTATTTAGTTTTATGTTTAGGTAACAGTACAAACATTTTTTTTGACATAACAATGGTTTGCTAAAGACCCCATCTAGTATACCCTTCCCCCGTGTCATTCCCTCCGTTGAGTTACTGGCCTATTGTTGGGGCTCCGCAGGTGATTGAGTCCGTGTGGGTTGGTGGAGTCGGCCCCTGGAGGTCAACTAAGGATGTCACTATTCCCAATGCCCACCCCACGGCCCCCACACCCACCCCGTGGTCTTGGGGGGGTGGCAGACCGGGGGGTGCATTTCGATGTGCGGTTGGGTTGTGGTTCCTCGGTTCGAGGTGTGGGTCATGCCCGTTCCCCTAGGGGGAGGGTGGTAGGTGGAATTGCCCTGTGGAGCGTCAGTTTCCCTAGGGTCGCGGCCTCGTCGGCCTGATGTACGGGCAGTGTCTCCCACCATCTGTGTCTTGGGGATGGGTGTCGTAGCGTCCCTGAGCCGTCCTGGGTGGAGAGAGCCACCTTTGGGCTGCCTGCGTCGCTTATGTCTTGGCCGGGGGTAAGGGGTCCCTGTACGGGTCACCCCCCTGAGAGATCCTATCAGTACTATGGTGGGGCCCACTGGTCTCGTCCGATGTCCGTCTAGTTTTAGAGCCCGGCTATGTCCTATCGCTTGTCTAGTTGTGTGCAGCGAGTGTGTCTCTCCCCGCTCTGTCTCCCACCCGCTTATGTCCGCCTATGGAGTCTGGTGTCGCTATGCTACTCGCGCGGGCCTATCGGTCCCCCTCGTGGCTGCGCTCGGGCCTCGGGAGGCTAGTCTTGTGTGGGTGGGGGCCCTTAACGTACATTCCGAGTCCTATTGGTTGGGGGGGGTGTCAGTCGAGTCCTGTTGGTCGGGGGGGGTCAGTCGAGTCTTGGGCGCGAGGCAAGGGTAGGGGGTGGAGGGGAAGGGGGGGGAGAAGGGAGAAGAAGAAGAAGAAGAAGAAGAAGGAAGGGAAAAAAAAAAGGGAAGGGGGGGGTCTGCGTCCCTGTGTCTCACGTTCCCCCCTATGCATCCCCAGCTCCTCCCCCAGGTCCCTGGCGGGCCCGCCCCGGCGCGTCCCGCCCCCGGTCCGCCATGTAGATGATCCAAGGGGTCCACAGTTGGGTGCAGCGCTCCTGAGTCCCCCGTAGCTCAGCCGTGAGGGTCTCCATCGTGTATGTTTCGTCCACCTTATCTATCCATTGTGATATCGTGGGGACATCCGCCGACTTCCATCTGGCTGGGACCAGGCTCTTGGCCGCATTGAGGAAGTGCCTAATTAGAGATTTTTTGTAGCGTGGTATCGGCATCTGCGTGTGGTTGAGCAACATAGGCATGGGTTCCATGGGTATGTCTTCGTCTAGGATTTCCACGAGTTTGTCATGGATCTGTTGCCAGTAGCCTGTGATCCGGGGGCATGCCCACCACACGTGTAGGTCTGTTCCCTCGGCGGCGTTGCATCGCCAGCATGTGCCATCTGATGTCAGCCCCATGGATCTCAGTTTGGATGGGGTCCTGTACCAGCAGGTCAGGACTTTATAGTTAAGTTCCTGCATTTTGGTGCTCAGTATCCCTTGGTGCGCTAGGATATGTATCTTCCCCCATTGCTGGTCCGTCAGGGCGACCCCCGTAGCCTGCTCCCACTTAGAGTGGAAATGTGCCGGCGTCCCTTGGTCAGCTGACCCGAGCATTGCATAGAGTGTCGATATTCCACGAGTCAAATGTTCTCCATTGGAGCAGAATGCCTCGAATTGTGTGGGGTCTCTGTGTAGTAACTGTTTCCCTTGGAGAGTGGCGTAGTAATGTTTAACCTGGTGGTATCGGAATTGGTGTAGGCCCGTGGGCCTGGTATGTGTTGTCATGGCGGCACATGTTTTCATTTCTGTCCTGGTACACCACGCCCGGAGGTGTTGGGCCCCCCTCCCTCCAAAACCTTCTATGTCCCGCATTCGCAGGCCGTCAGCCAGTTCCGGGTTGTGTATTACCGGTGTCATGGGCGCGGGGTAGGTCGTGAACTGCAGCTTGTAGCGGATGGTCGACCATATCCTCAGTGTCGCCCCAATAAAGGGGTGGTTCCTGAGTTCCTGATCTCGCATCGGGGTTCGTGTCCACACCACCAGTGGGATCCGTCCCCCCGCCCACGTCCGCTCCAGGTGGACCCATTGTTTGTCCGTGTCCGTCACATGCCAGTCGATGATGCGGGAGAGATGGGAGGCTTGGTAGTATCCCTGTATAGATGGCAGTCCCGTGCCTCCACGATGTTTCGGGAGGGTAAGTTGAGCCCTCCTCACTCTCGGTGGGCCCGACGACCACACAAATTTCAGTATCGCAGAGCCCAGGGACTTGAAGAAGGCTTGTGGGAGAGCTATTGGAATGGTCTGGAACAGATACAGCAGGCGTGGTAGCAAGTTCATCTTCACTGTATTTATCCGTCCAAACCATGATACACATAGCTTCCCCCAACGCATCAGGTCCGTTTGGAGTGTGCGGAGGATGGGGAGAAAGTTCTCCTGGTAGAGCCGGTCCAGGTCCCTCGTCAGCCAGATTCCGAGGTATTTTAGTCGTTGCGGGCACCACCGAAAGGGAAAGCGTGCCTCCAGTTGTTCCACCTGCCCGTGAGTCAGGGATATGGGGAGAGCTTCCGACTTTGTCGCGTTAAGTTTCAAGTTTGAGAGTGCTCCATACGCGTCGAAAGCCGAGAGTAGGTTAGGTAACGAGACCAGTGGTGTTCTTATAAAGAAGAGGAGGTCATCCGCGTAGGCTGCCACTTTGTGTTCTCGGTCGCCCTGGGTGATCCCCGTAATACCCCCATCCCGTCTGACCGCCTCCAGAAATGGTTCCAGAGAGAGGGCAAACAGGAGGGGGGACAGGGGACACCCCTGCCGGGTCCCGTTTGTTATCTCAAATGTCGGGGAGAGAACCCCGTTGATCCGGAGCTGGGCCCTCGGGGTCTCGTAAAGCGCCGCGATCCATCGCAGTATGTTGGGACCGAAACCCATCCTCCGTAGCGTGGTTTGTAGGAACTGCCAGTCCACCCTATCAAAAGCCTTCTCGGCGTCGGTGGAAAGGAGAAGGCTACCCCGGTCGGAGTGCTGTTGTGAGTGCATGATGTTAAGTGCCCGGACCGTGTTGTCCTTGGCCTCTCTCCCCGGGATGAAGCCCGTTTGATCCGGGTGGATTAGAGTGGAGACCAGTCGGCCTATGCGGGTCGCTAGGATCTTTGTGAATAGCTTAAGGTCCGAGTTTAGCAGCGATATCGGCCTGTAACTGGAGCATGCGGCCGGGTCCTTGCCCTCCTTGGGTATGACCGTTATGGTTGCCAGAAGGGTGTCCCCCTGAAACCGTCCATCCTCCAGAAGCGAGTTCAGGCCCGGCAGCAGCTCTGGCAGCAGTATCTCTCCGAAGGCCTTAAGGTAGCGTGGGGGTAGCCCGTCTGGTCCCGGGGCCTTGTTGAGCGGAGTGTTTTTTAGGGCCCCCTGTAGCTCCTCGATCGTAATGGGGGATTCAAGTTCCTCGCTTTGTTCTTGTGTGAGAGTCCGAGTAACGTGCTGATCTAGGTATGCTTGTATCTGCGTTTGTCTCCTGTGTGTCTCAATGTCTGTTCTGTCAGGTGTAATGTTGTAGAGTTTGGTGTAATATTCCCGGAATTCTCCTATTATTTTGTCGGGGACTTGCGTGAGGGGACCACTGCGCGTCTTGATTTTGGTAATGTGGCTCTGGCGGCGTTTCTGTTGAAGCATTCTGGCGAGCAGGCGGCCACACTTATTGGAGAACTCATAGAAGTGGCGGTTGGACCTCCTCAACGAGTGTGCCAGTTGCTTTGACAGTTGGCGTTGTAGGGCCCGTCGGGCTTCCAATAGCGCTTGGTATGCTTCTTCTGAGTTTGTGGTTTTGTGCTCTTGGTCTAGCTGGGCGACCCGCGTATGGAGATCCGTTAGGAGCCTGTGTAGTTCCTTCTTTCGCGCTGTGCCGACCTTGATAAAGTGTCCCCTGATTACGCACTTATGTGCTTCCCAGCGGGTCAGGTGCGATGTCTCCATGGGGTCGTTTTCATCGAAGTATTGGCGAAGCACTGTTTTAGCGTCCGCAAGGGCTATCGTGTCGGTCAGCAGTTGGTCGTTCAGTTTCCAGTGCCGGCGCGTGGGCTTATGGAGGGGGGACGCCATGACGGCCAGGACTGGTGAGTGATCGGACCAGTTAGCAGGGAGGATCTCACACGAGTGTAGCAAGTGAAGGTACTCCTGTGAGATAAAGATGTAATCAAGCCTACTGTGTCCACAGTGTACTGGGGAGTAGTAGGAATAATCCCTCACCTCCGGGTGAAGGACCCGCCATCCATCCGCCAGCCCTGCTGTTCGAAGTGCCGTCTGAGTGGCCCGGAGGCAGGTTCCCGACAATGAGCTAGTGCCCCTCGAGGTGTCCATTCGGGGGTCCATTGGGACGTTAATGTCGCCTGCGAGGATCAGGAGCCCCTCCCGAAAGCTTTCCAATAACCGTAAGGTATTAGCGAGGAAGCGGTGTTGTCTGGCATTGGGGGCGTATACAGAGGCGAAGGTGAAGCGCCGGTCCGCTATTGTGCCTTTAAGGAACAAGTAGCGCCCATTCGGGTCCGCCTTTTCTTCTATGCAGTGAAATGGCACAGTGCTAGCGAAGAGGATGGCCACTCCTGCTTTCTTGGAGTCTCCGTGGTTGGCGAAGTATCCCAAGGGGTACCTCCAATCCCGAAGTGCCGGGGCGCTACCCCCCTGGAAGTGGGTTTCCTGGAGGAATGCCACCGACGCCCTGTCTGCCCACATTGTTCTCAGTAGGTGCGACCTCCGTTCCGGTGTATTCAGACCCCTAACATTGTTGGACCAGAGGCGCAGGGGCGCCGGGGCGAACCCCCCAGCCCCCGGGGAGGGCATGAGGGCAGGGACGGCGACGCAGGGAGGGGGAGGAGAAGGGGTCGGGAGGGGGGGGGGGAGTCCGGGTGTGTCTGTCTGGTGTGGTAGGCTCGCGTATAGTCGGTATCCTCAAGTCGCGGTGTCGCGGTGGGGTGGTTGCGTCTGTGATCGCGGGGTGAGTGGGTCAAAAGAGGTAAACAAACACAACAATGAAACTATGTACAAAGGTCGACTTGACTGTCTAGGTGGCGGATCCGGTCTGGGCGTTCCGTGTCTTAAGTTAACAACCCTTCCGTTCCCCAGTCCTAGTGTGATTTACAGTCCGTCTGTGGGTGTGCGTGCGGCCTGCAATGTGGGCAGGTGTGAAGGATGGGTGTGTCCCCAGATAAGAACTACCTGTCCTGTATATATGTGGTTCCATCGTGACCTCCCCCCTGGCCCTCAGCGTCTGTCTGGGCCAGCCATTACTAAGTTGCGGTCTGGTTTGAGAATATACTGGTCAGGTTCCCGTTCTGATGCTATCATGGTGTGGGGCAGTGTCGGGCGGGCTGCTCCGGCGGGTCTCTCTCGGTCCAGTCTCCCACAACCCAGGGGACTTAAAGGTCTGGGGCGACCGCTAGTCGGTCTCCGCTGGTGGCCCCGGGACAGATCCCCCCCCCCCACCAGCCCCCCAAGCTTGATCCCCCCCGCAGCCCCTCCCCCCCCCGCAGCCCCAGACCAAATTGACCCCCATCCCGAGTCTCCCCGGGTGCTGTCCAGGCACAGAGCGTACAGTTCACTTCCCCGAGTCCCACTCCCCGTCCGCACTCCAAGTGCCCTCACAGCCCACCCAAAACCCCGGGCAGGGGCTACCGCTTCCGGTCCCTATTCTAACTCGGGGGGTGGGGGGGTCGC
Organism: Pelobates fuscus; assembly: GCF_036172605.1. Taxonomy (NCBI): domain Eukaryota; kingdom Metazoa; phylum Chordata; class Amphibia; order Anura; family Pelobatidae; genus Pelobates; species Pelobates fuscus. The sequence continues at coordinate 47,720,472 of NC_086323.1, forward strand.
TGGTGTGTGTAGAGTGCCACTCAGTGATTTGTGGTTGGCTCCCGTTCGTGGCCTTACTTGCTTATATGCGACTGCTGTCTAAGTATAACAAAGCGCCATGTGGGATGTGTGTTATGTGTCCACAATGAGCGTTACCAGCTTTCTTGGGGGTTGTGTGCTCAGGCCAGTGGTTGCATGAGCTGCCCATCCATTATCTGCTCAAACGCGCTGTGTGCTATCCTCACAATATGGACCTTGAGAGGCCTCTTGTTCGTGTGAAATGCTCCTCTGAATGGGCGGCCGCGGCATCACGCACAGCCCAATATTGGCAATAGGCCTATGCTTCTGGGATAGGGCCAGTGAGCTTCGCAGTTAGCACTGTTGCAGTTCAGTTATCGCAATCTAGGGGACTAGGATCAATGGGTTCAGGAGGGACTGACTTCTAGGGTTATCCTCCGCTGGGGGGGGGGGGGGGAGGGGGGCACAACGAGTACTACAGTCACGGTTACATGGGGCACCGCGGGGCAGGGAGCCAGGGACGTCCTGCCCGGCAGAGGAGGCGGCTCCGTTGATGTTCATGGGGTTGCTTCGTCCTCCCACCCCACCTATGCTAAACTATCCCGCTAGGGGTCTGCTGCTCCCCAGCTCCCAGGACCACCCCAGTACCTCGCGGTCCGGTCGGTACCGGACCGCTCATGCTCCCTGTTCCAGGGTCACTCCTCCGCTCCGCCCGGTCCACCCCACATCCTGGGTGTCTGGGCATCTTCTCTCCTTGTCGCGGGCGGGTGGTCCTCTATGCCCGGGTCCTGTCTGGGTGCCAGTGGGGTGTCCAGGAGCCAATTGCGGACCCGGATGCTCGGCAGTCTGAGGGTCCTCAGTGCCCTGGGGATATCGTCGGGCCAGCGCACCTGGATCCACGTGTTGCCGTGCTTGATTTGAAGGCTGAAGGGGAAGCCCCATCGGTAAGGGATCCCCCTATCTCGCAGGGTGGTCGTGAGGGGTCGGAGGGCACGTCTGGCATCCAATGTGAGGCTGGAGAGGTCCTGATAGAGGGTTACTTCTGAGCCTCGGAACTGGATGCTCTCTGTGTCCCTGGCAGCTGCCATTAGTTTCTCCTTAAGACTGTACGCGTGGAGGCAGCAAAGGACATCGCGAGGCCTGCTGTCTGGGCGCTGGGGCCCCAGTGCCCTGTGCACGCGGTCAAACTGGATCTCCCTGGGGCACTCCTGGCCCAGGATCTGTTGGAAGAGGGCCCGCAGGGTGTCAGGCAGAGGAGCTGTATCGGGCTCTGGGAGTCCCCGGATCCGAATATTCTGCCGCCGACTCCTGTTTTCCAGGTCTTCAACCTGGCGTCGGAGGGATAGCAGCATGTTCCCTTGTCTCGTGGTCGCCAGTTCCGCGGCCCGGTGTTGCGTGCGGCTGGCCTGCGCCTCAGTCTCCAGGGCCTCCACTCTCACCTCAACCGCCGTCAAATCAGTCCGCAAGGCCGTGATCTCCTCCCTGATAGCCGTCCGGAGTTCCTTCAGGAGGCCGCCCGAGTCAGCTTTGGTAAGCATTTGGGTTGAGATCCTGGACAGCTCCTGCCTGATCTGGGTCAGCGTGTCGTCTGGGAGGGAATCCCCCATGCTATCTTGGCTCGGGGATCCGGGCGCCATTTTGTCCGGCGGTCCGGAGCTGCCCTGTGTGCTCGGTGTGCAGATGAAGCTGTCCATCGTGCCCGTGTGGCGGCGTGGGGAGCCACCCTGGGCCTGGGATTTTTTGTTTCGGACCATTTTGGATTATTTTGGATCGTTTGGGCCGCTATTTATTTGCTATTTGTTAGCCAGGGGGTGAGGAGCTCGGTCCCTACACGTCCTGCTGCATGCTCAGCTCGGCCACGCCCCCCCTCAGTGCTGTATTAGCAAAGTAAAGCAGTCCCTGTAATTGGGCGTCAGCGGTAAGAAGATACATAAGCGTCAGGGGTTAGGTTTTTGGTGATTATTCTAAGAGTTACTTATGATCTGGCTATTTTCCAGAGGAACCCCACTTTCCCCAGGTATATCCCTCCCACATGGAGCTCCCGTGTGAAATTCCTTCTGCTTACTCTCGGTGTATCCCAGCAACCTATGAGTGAGGAGTGGCCGTAACGGCAGTCTGGTGACGTACGTCTGGTTCCCCAAACTAATGGTATGTACAAGGGTCCGTCGCTAGGGGACCTCATTCCCCTCCAGAGTGACCCTCTGTATCAACTATCCCCTATCCACCCGCCGCGGTTTTGCGTTACGTCCGCCTTGAGTGTCGCAATGTCCCTGGAGGGGGGGGGCAGGTGGAGAGGTGGAGGGGAGGGGGGCTGAGTGAGAAAGAGGGGGGTCACGTTTGTGTATCAGTTGTTAGGTGGCCGCGGTTAGCGGGCCTGACGTGGGGTGTACACGCGAAGGTGTATGTCTAGGGCGTGAGTAGCAGACATTATGTGGATGTGAGGTGTGGTATGTTTGGGGGTATATATAAGTGTGAACAGTCGTAGTAAACATATGCAGTCAACGGTGTGCACATAGCAGTAAAAAGGCAATACATTAATACATGTTTCGACATAGAACATAACCTGATCTCCCTCCATGATCCTCCCCCAAGGCGTAAAGGTGAGTTGTCATGCAAGTGTATCCTATGGGGCGCTTAGATAAATCTAGAAGACCAAGCAATCGCAAGATCCACATGAATGTAACAGTTTATGCATATCGGGAAAAGGTAACATATCAATACATGCATTAAGAATAAAACACAACGCTACTAGTTCTCCTTCCACAAGACCCCTCATCTACCAATATACCACCCAATTTCTTCCATGCCCACCTCTCCCCCCAGATCCCCCCACCCAAGGGTCCGCCAAACTGCTCCACTTAAGGTATTGTCTCTGGTCAAAAAGCTGTGAGTCTCGCTGAGAGAGTGGAGTGGAGTGCGGGAGGTATAGGCGTATGTTTAGATGTAGATGTAAGTATGCCAGGACCAGGTATGTGCCCCCCCTCCCAGTGCCCCCCACCCCAAACCTTGAATACAGTGTCCCAGAGTACCTGAAAGCACACTACTCGTGAATCTCGGATTCTGTGGATCGGTAGAAGCAAATGCGAGGCCCTGTTCCCGTCAAGAGGGGGAGCTCAAGTCGTGGTGTCAGCATCGTCCTGAGACAGGACCCTCTAGTGGAAAGTATCCTGCGGTTGCCCGCGGTGGGTGGATGGGGCTGCAACTATTCTTCCGGTGATGTCGGTCTTCCATATCGTCCGGGATGGGGGGTAGCCTGGGCACCCGTGGCCCGTTGTCTCGGCTCCCTCCGCGGCCTCGGGGGGGGGCCCAATGAGCTGAGAATCCAGTTGGGGACTGTCTGAGAGGGGAGGCCTAGTTCCTCCAGGAATCTCGGTACCTCCTCAGGCCATCTCAGGGTAATCCATCGGTTTTGGTGTCTTGCCATTAAAGCGAAGGGGAAGCCCCATTTGTAGGTTACGTTATGTTCCCTCAGGGCCGCTGTTACAGGGCGAAGAGCTCGCCTGGCATCTAGTGTGATAGGCGATAGGTCATTATACAGCGAGACCTGGGCTCCCCGGAAGGGCCAAGTGGGCCTGTCCCGGGCTTTTGTCATGATGTTACTTTTCACCGGGAAGGAGCTTAGGCAACAGACAAGGTCCCTCGGGCCATCTTCTGCATTCCTGGGTCGCAGAGCCCTATGAGCTCTGTCGAAATCAATTTGTGGCAGGGGGGTAGGCAGCATAATGAGTTGAAAGAGTTCCCTAAGGGTGTTTGTCGCATCCTCCACCCCTTCTTCTTCGGGTACACCCCGCACGCGGATGTTGCATCGCCTACCTCTATTGTCCACATCTTCAAGGTGGCGACGCATATTCAGCAGCATCTCCCCCTGTCTGGCCACCGCTGTGTCTGTGGACGCTGCACGCGCCGCCAGGGCTGTATCCGCCTCTTCCAATGCGGTAATGCGGCCCGCATGAGTGGTTAGTTCTGCGCGGAGCCCTGCGACCTCCGCCCTCATGGACTCTTGAAGCGTGGCTGTGGCGGTCTGTAAGTCAGCCTTCGTGGCCATAGCTGTTGTTAGGTCTCGGAGTGTGCCCTCAATCCGCTCCAGTGCAGCGTCTGTTGCGGTGTGGTTAGGCCCGGCCGCCATCTTGGGGCTCGCGGGATCACCGCTCGCTCCGTGTTGCGGGTGAAAGAACCCGTCTAAGGGGCCCTGTTGGGAGTTCCCTGGGGTCTGGGGATGCTCTGGGCGTTTTGTGCGCCCCATGGGTGCTTACTTGCGGCTTAGAAAAGCTTCAACGGGGGTTCGGCGGGACGGAGCTCACTCCTCACGCGGCCATCTTGGTCTGCGCCGAAACCACGCCCCCTTTTGAATTTTTTTTTAGGGGACTTACTAATCATTTATGTAACTAAACATTCTTTTTAAAAAAAGAACAATGTATCCCATTTACACAGATTAATTTCCAAATACATTTATTTATTTTACTGTGAGTATTATTGCTATGGAGCTCTGTTATACACTCAGACACAAACAATATGGAGCTCCTAGAAAAGAGGGACATTAGGTAGAAAAGAGGGACAGAGGGATTTTGGACCAAAATAGGGACTATCCCTCCTAAATAGAGACTATTGTGAAGTATGTTTAAGCCAGGTGTGATAATGATTATAGCCTGGCTTTTATTCCAGAGACATTACCATGAAAAAATAGATAAAAAACAAAACAATAAACAAAATATAAATGTAGCCAGTGACAAGAGAAGGGCTTAGTAATAACCAGATTAATAATGTTGATAATGGATTTATAGACTGGGAGGTGAAGAAAAAATAGTCGACTCTAGTGGTGCAGTTTACTAATAAGGATTAACGGTTTAGCACAATACAAATAGTTAATGTAAAGGCTGAAGGACCTATCAATACTATCCTGGAAGATTACCTCGATTGCCCATTATTATAATCCACCGTCCCCCAGCTGCAGTATAATGAGGACAGGTATGAGGACTGTATTCTGTTACCTAGAAATGTTTATTGATGGTACTGATCTCCACGTTGTTTTATTAACCCCTTAAGGACACATGACGTGTGTGACATGTCATGATTCCATTTTATTCCAGAAGTTTGGTCCTTAAGGGGTTAAATTAGATATATGGAGGAATTTGGAGACTAAAAAAAACAAGAAAGAATAATATATATACAAGGAACAATTTGTATAGTAACAAAAGCCATTTGAAATATGCATCGGAATCTGTTGGCGCTATATAAATGGCAATAATAATAATAATAATAATAATAATAAAATAAAAATATTTGCATGTTCTCCAAACTTGGTCACTTAAGCCAGTATGACTGCCACCCACTGTGAACTTTGACCCCTTTATTGTTCTCTTTAGCATTTATTATGTTCAAATAAAATAGTGCTATTTTTTTTCTCAATAAAGAGGCATTTTATTTTATCTCCAGAAGCCTTTGCATATTCTTTAAAAAACATGATATACCTGGGCAATGTGTGGCAGCCATGAGGTGAAGCTAAAGTTATACTTACCTAAATCGCTCCCTTGTGGGCGCTGCCATCTTGTATTCTTCAGTTCCTGGCACTTTATGTGCCAGTTACCACTGTCACTGACACTGCTCTACTGTCCAATATGCACGAGGGTTAGAGCATGGAGCATGTGTATAGAGGATTCAGCAAAACGTGTGATGCACAAGATGCATGTTTCACACAGTCAATGTTAGCATACATGTATGCCTTTCTCACATTTTTTTTCATTTATCTGATTGATTGTACATTTTTGTTGTAATACTTATCTGGGTATTTTTGTTTATGTGTTTGACCGATTTCTATTGTATTGTATTCTAGGTATTTTATACCTACATCTTACAATTTTATTTTCCAATTAATATTTTTAAGTTCTTTTATGTGACTTCGCGCAGCAAAGATAACTTGGCGTTGATTTGATTAATTTAAAGAGGACAACATAATTGTGCTGAGAATTCAATGTGAATTTTACATTTACGGCACAAACACCTGAAATGGAAGCATACCGGACTTGGAGAATGTATCCAGTTCTGAAATTATTACTTTGAATTTGATATTCACTTTAAATTCTCACTTTTGTGAATAACCCTGTAACAGAAGAAAGTAAACCTGTCATAGCAGCCAGGTCTGGGTTTGCCCTCCTTGCTGCCACAAGGCCAATTTACTCAATGTACCCCTCTCCATTACATATATTACACATACACGGATGCAAAAGCTTGGTATGCGTTTGTATGCGCTAATGCAAGGTTTGTCAAGATGTTGCTTGCGGGGTTGCGTGTGTGGAGTGGCTGCTGGTTGTGTTGCATGTTTGTGGGTATGCGGTTTCTGAGGATGCTGTTTGTGTAGTTGGTTGTGTGTGTGTTTGTGGGGATGCCGCTTGTGGGATTGTGTATGTGGAGTAAGCTGATTGTAGGGTTGCAGGTTTTGTCGGTGTGGGGGAGATGCTGCTTGTGTGGTTGCGTGTTGTGTATGTGGATGGTGCTGTTTGCGATGTAGTATGGTTGTTGGCATGTCACGATGGTTTGTGGATAGTGGCTGTAGTGTGTGTGTTAAGATGGATAGTGGCTGTAGTGTGTGTGTTTGGAAGGGGAGGGCCTTTTTGTTTTAGTTGATGAGGATAGCGGCTATATAGGGGCTGTATTTTGTGTTTTTGGAAAAAATGTGGCTATAGAGTGTGTGGGGAAACTGAGGTTGTAGGGAGTGTAAGGGGGATCAGGTCTGTAGTATATGTGTGCAGGGAATATAGGCTATATTTTGCATTTTGGGATGATAGTGACTCTTGTATGTGTTGAGAGAGACAGTGGCTGTTATGTAAGTATTAAGAGGGGAAGAGGGGCTATGGTTGTGAAAGAAGGGGTACAGGTACTGTAGTGAGGAGATAGTGGATTAAGTGGGGGGACAGGGCAGTGGTGGGGGACAAGGGCTGTGTTAGGAGCTACATGGGCCATGGTGGGGGGTTAGGGCTGTGTTGAGAAGATAGAGAAAACATAGCATATAGCGGGAGGATAGGGGCAGTAGTGTGTGGGATAAGGGCTGTGGTGGCTGGATAGTGGCAGTGGTACAGATACTGTTTTGAGGGTAGAGGCTCTGGTGGCTGGGTAGTGGCAGTGGTTGTGGAACAGATATTGCTTTCAAGGTAGGGGCTGTGGTGGGGGGATAGGAGTGGTAGTAGGGGAATAGTGGCTGTAGAGGCACCTGGTGGCTGCCATCAGATCATTCTGCCCACTGCTGAGGGATTGTATCAGAGTGTTCCCGGGAAATGCTCTGATGCAATAAAATGTACTTGAGTTCCATCAGACCTGCAGGAGATCTCCTTGTCAGTTTGGATGGGATATCAGCTGGCCAGTACCGCTCCTTGCGCCTGCCACCCGGAGGCTGTGGTCTTGGTGGCCTTGTGTCAAATCCAACCCTGATAACAGCTTCACTTTAAAAGTTAACAGTTACTAAAGCAGTAATTAGTTCTGTTATCTCATAGGTAAGTTATATTTAAATTACTTAAGAGATAACAGATATATTGTTACTTATCTCCTCTACAGCTTCCCAGTGCCACCATAACAGAATGACCATTCATCCACCTTTGGAATGATTGGCCCAGTTTGGGAAAACTTCTCCAAGCAGAAATATTCTCCTCCGTAACGCTAACACACTGCCTTAATTGTCATTCCATTCCTATGCTCCTCTAGCAATGAGAGACACATTTGTTATGGGAGTAATCACAGCAACTACAGCGCATGTGCTGCAATTGATGCTCCTGAGATGGACAGCAGGAAATGCAGCAGTAGGAAGGTTCTCCTGCCCTCCCCTGTCACTCAATTTGTATCACACAAGTTATGCCAAAAATTGTCTGATAGGTGAGGGCAGTGCCCACATTTCTAGAATTGCAGGAAAATCTTAACATTTGTTAGAAATTTTTTTTTTTTTTTAAATTCTTTATTTTTGCACTCGACAGGAAAGGCAGAAGCAATACGACATGTAAGCTTGCGCAGAAGCCAAAATATACAGGAACATATAATCAAAAACAAAAATATAACACCTTTGGCACCCACAACAATTCAATGTATGCAGTCTGTAATACCTGCCCCCTATCGAGGGATTTTTTTTTTTTTTTTTGTAGCAACATCAATTAAGTTCCTCACTGTTACACAGGAGAGGCATAGCGAGAAATAGCGGTAAGGCAAATCCTGTGCAATAGTATACAATGTTAGATAACCCCTACCAGAGCTCTTATCGTAACACATACCAGTCCTATAGATAATCCACCTCCGGAATTCCAGGCTATCCGCCTCTCTGCAAGTATTTTGTACTACTAGACAGGTCTTGTACCTTAAGCAATAGCCCAGAGGCCACCCAAAGTAGGATGAGCCCCAGGGATCCCCGTCTCTCCAACATGTCCCATGTCTGTGCTAGGAAGGAACCACTTCCAAGTGAACTGAGACAACACAAATGAAAGAATAACAGAATAGAAGAGAAAACCCCTATATATATCAAGGGTTTTGTAGAAGTATAAAAAGAAGAGAAGAAGAGAGAAGAGAGAATAGAAACAAGGATTGAGGAATAAAGAGGGGGGGGGGAGGGAGGGCTGACGAGCTAGGGACCCCCCGAAGTAGTGTGCGTGATCCCATCCCATTAAGTATCCCCAGTGCCCGGGGCGCTATTGTCCCACGGTTCCCAAACTTTTTGGAAGGCCGCTACGGTCCCTCGCATCCTGGCAGTAAGATCCTCCATGATCCTGCTGTCCCTTATTCTAGAGATCACCCCCCCGAACTCCGGTCCTCCAGGTGTTAACCAAGCCGCTGCTATAGTTCTACGCGCACTCAAGGTGATTGTCCTCACCAATCTCTGTTCTTTCCTGGACCATCCCTCTATAGTTCTATTTAAAAGATAGATCCAAGGGTCTAGGGGGAGGGGTCTGCCAAATGTCTGTCTCATTAGGTTTTCAACAGCCTTCCAGAAACCCTGGAGCGCCGGGCATTCCCACCACATATGGAGATACGTACCCCGGAAACCGCAGCTCCTCCAACAATCGTCGGAGTCTAGTTTGTGCATTTTGTGTAAAATGACCGGGGTAGTATACCATCTGAGCATGGTTTTCCATGCCTGTTCTTGTTGTGTGACGCATATAGAGGCGCTCTTGGTGGCTTCCCAGATTTCCTGCCATTCGATACCTTCGAGTACTTCCCCTAAGTCCTGTTCCCATTTGTCAATGTACGCCAGTCTGCCCCATTCTCTAGTTTCTGTACTAAGGTGAGCGTATATGAGGGTGATCATCCCCTTGGGGGCAGATGCATCTCTACAAAGTTTCTCGTAGAAGGTGAACTGCCCCTTGGCCGCGGCTATAATATCTGGTTTCCTAGCAAAGTCCCTCACCTGGAGGTATCGAAAATAATCTGTTGGAGTCAGGTGGGTGATTTGTTGGAGGTCTTGAAAAGGGATCACGGTCCCCCCTCGATAGAGTTGGTAATACCGTTGAACCCCGTTTTTTTCTATATTGCGAAAATTCCTCGGGGCCATACCAGGTGGAAATGCTCGATTCCTAAGTATCGGAGTCATGGGGGAGGGGGATGAGGTGAGTCCGAATTTGGTGCTGTTCACATCCCATAATCGTAGAGAATTAAGGATGGCCGGGCAGGTTACTCTGACCATGGGCCTATGTTCTCTCGGGACCCACATAGTGAATTGGGGAACATCAAGACCGACCATCAAAGATTCTATTTCCACCCATCTCCTGTCACCCACAGGGGAATGCCACATAATCACCTGGGACAGCTGGGCCGCCAAATAGTAATAGTACAAGTTTGGAAGCCCCAATCCCCCTCTATCTTTACGCCTATACAAAACTTGTCTGGCTATTCTATGCCGCTTATTCCGCCACACGAAGTTACAGATCGCCCTTTGTAGCGGCTGTAATTGAGATTTCGTGACGCGGATGGGGAGGGCTTGAAACAGGAATAGAATACGAGGGAGGATGTTCATCTTGGCGGAGTGAATACGACCCAGCCAAGAGATAGATTTATCGGTCCATTTGTCCATGTCATTCATTAAAGCCCGTAACATGGGTTCGTAATTGCTAGAGTACAGTCGGTTCGGGTCTGCCGTCAAATGAACTCCCAGGTATTTGAGGGAGTGCGGTTCCATTCGTATGTGGTAAGCGGTCTGTATCTGAGCCACATCTTCAGCTGTCATGCCGATTGGCATCGCGCTGGATTTTGGAATGTTTGCTTTGTATCCAGATAGGTCCCCGTATTCTCCTATAACTCTCTGTAATGCGGTCATCGACTCGAGCGGGTTCGTAACGGTGAGGAGATCATCTGCGTAGGCAGATACGGTGAATTCTACCCCTCCGACTTCTACTCCATGAATGTTCGGATGCCTGCGAATCGCCTGTAGAAGAGGCTCGAGGGCCAGCACAAAGAGGAGGGGAGAGAGAGGGCACCCCTGCCTGGTTCCATTATGTAGGTGGAAAGGAGTAAGCGGGGCCCCTGAGATCTGTATCTGAGCCCTTACATCATGGTACATTGCCCTCATGATGTGCACGAACTCGTCCGGAAATCCCAGGTGTGACAATACAGCGAATAGGAAATTCCATTTGACCCTGTCGAAGGCCTTCTCGGCATCGATAGATATTACCAGGGAGGGCGTATTCGTCGCCACCTGTTTCCAGATCAGATCAACCGTTCGCCTTGTATTTTCGAACAATTGTCGGCCTTGTATGAACCCCACCTGATTGGCATGTATAAGAGTAGTCAGAAGTGGGTTCAGCCTGTCTGCCTGTATTTTGGCCAAGATCTTCACATCATGGTTAATCAATGATATAGGCCTGTAGTTTTCAGGTAGGTGTGCATCCTTATCCGGTTTGGGTAGTAATATGATCGTAGCCAATGACATGTCAGGGCCCAGTCTTCCTCCCTGTCTTAAGGAATTAAACAGCGTGGCCAGGTGAGGTGCTAGCTCCTCCCTGAAGGCCTTGTAGTATGATCCATCATATCCATCAGGGCCAGGTGCCTTGTTCCCTTTAAGGCTCGATATGGCCTTGTCTACCTCCTCAGTACTGATCTCCGCCGCCAGGTTCCCGGCAGCGTCCCCTGACAATTTGGGCAAGTCTAGTCCCTCGAGAAATCGTTTTATGCTTCGGTCCTCTTGGCCTCCCATCAAGTGACCGTTCGGGGAGTGATTATACAATTGTTTATAATATTCTTCAAATACCTTTGCGATGTCTGTCGGTTTTGTTTTTGTCGTGCCATCTGGGTGTCTGATGGCCGTGATGTGGGGCCGTTGTTGCCTGGGCCTAAGCGTCCTGGCCAATAGCGTATCCATTTTATTGGCTTTATCGAAATAGGTCCGTCTGGACCATGTCATGGCCTTAGCCGTGTCATCTAGCAGAAGTGTGCGTATGTCCCGTCTGACTGCCTCCAGTCTACCGTGTATTTCAGCGTCCGGGGTAGCCTGGTGTTGCTGCTCAAGGTTCCTCAGCCGTTTAAGTAGAGTTTCCAGGTGAAGGTGTTTTAGTCGTTTCTTTCTTGTGGCCAGTTTAATCAATTCCCCTCTTATGACCGCCTTGTGTGCAGCCCAAATCGTGCTGTTGCTTACGTCAGGTGTGGTGTTGACCTGAAAGTAATCCGTAATAGCCTTCCGAATGCTGTCTAGAATCGACTCATCTCTCAGCAGCGATGAATTCAGTCTCCAGGACCATGGACTCGCCGTGCAAAGATTACCTAAGACTATAGATGCGTCAGCGTGGTCAGACCAGGATATACTTCCCACCTCTGAGCTCGAGAGCCTGGAAAGGCTAGCTGCATTTATTAAAAATAGGTCTATTCTAGAATAGGTGCCATGGGGAGCAGAGTAAAAAGTATAATCTCTGTCCATAGGGTGTTGCGCCCTCCAAGCATCCACCAGTCCTGTTTCCGCAATAAAGGTCTTAAGCTGGCGGTCCTGTCCCCCGCGTCCCTGCGATCTCGGACCTCCAGCCCTGGAGCTCCTATCCATCGCCGGACAGGGTGTAGCATTAAAATCTCCCCCCATAAGGACCATTCCGTGTGGCAATGCGGCAACCTTATCACGCAGTGTAGACCAAAACCCAGCATCTGGCTGATTCGGGGCGTAAATGTTGATCAGGTGTACAACGTGGGAGTGGAGAGTCCCGGTAACTATAATGTATCGTCCCTTCGGATCCGCATCCTGGGCAGACAGCTGGAAGGGGCAAGAGCGTTTGAGAACTATAGCGACACCGTTCCGTTTGCGATGCGACCTGGCTTCAAAGGAGCCCGTGTAGACATGGTCTCGTAATTGAAAAGTAGCCTGTTTAGGTAGGTGAGTTTCCTGAAGGTATACAACGTCTGAGTTCATCCTTTTCAGGGCCCTAAACATTAGACGTCTTTTTTTGGGTGGTTTCAGACTTTTGACGTTTAGAGTGGTAATCTTAATCGCCATCGTGTGATAGATTACTCACCGCTAACGCTCTGCTGCCACTGTTTGTATTAGGGAGGATCTCCTGAGCAGCCGGGATCCGCGTCGGGATGGTCCACTCGTCCGCCCCCCCCCAGGAGCGAAGAAGGGTGGGAAGGGTCAGGATGGGAAAAGAAAAGAGAAAGACAGAAGAAAGGATATGACAGAAAGAAAGGCATCCGGACAAAATCCGATGCGGTGAAAATTCTGGTCTTACAACTCGCCAGAACATTTTCGGTAGCGAGGGCCCTCGTTCCCTGCACGATCAACGCGTGGAGGATACTGAGGATCCCTAAAGCCCCGCCCACCCGCGCCCTAAGCATGCTATAGAGACCTTACCGGCATAGTGGTATCCCGCCCCCAACCATCCCGGATCCCACCCGATGGACATAAATTACGGTAACCCCTTTACCGGACTGTCCCCAACCGCCAGTTAATCTCTCACCCCTGAAAATACCCCGCAGCTAATGAGGGGCCGCTGCTCCCTGCCTCCGGTTAAGCCACCACTACCATTCCAACACATGTCGCGTTTACAGTATCTACATTAGGTTTTTACACATTGGCTGATCATATTCTCTCCCCCTGTTTGTTTTGGATTTTGATAGGATAAATGCGACTCGGCTACCAGCATGCATCAGGCCCTCAAACAACTAAATGTAGCGATAACCAATTTTTAAACATGCATAACACGCAATAAAACGTAGATTAGTAGAGATACACAAGCTTTGAAATGTTCCATACCGGAGGAAGGGCAAAGGGTGCTCTTTGTCCCCATTGCCCCCGTGTCATCATACAATTTTACCCTGAACATATATACATTCATTTTTGTTTTTTAAATATTTTGCTGTTTTTCGTTGTTTTTTATATTTTCTGTAGTGCAGCAAAATGCAGCTAGGCCAAGAGCACGTAGCAGGCTATCAACCTACATCGCTCCATGTCCTCTGTGCTCCAGCTGCATCCCACAATTTTACCATAAGCACATATACAGGTAGTGACAGAAAGTGCAATGTAACTTGGCGAGTGGTATACATCAAGCTATTGAGACTACTTAGCATTTCGCCCCCTCTGCTCTAATTTTACCGTATGAATTGAACATATAACATATATACAATTATATATATTTTTTTGTTTGTTTGTCGTTTTGTTTTTAATATTATGGGGATAAGCAAAATAGCACTAAGCTAACAGCTTACTTCAGGTTCTAAAGACTGTCCCGGTCCCTGTCCCCCATGCTCCGGTGTCTAAATGGAGAAGCAAAGTGTAACTAGACTAGTCGTACAGACCGGGCTATCAAACTGCTGTGCCCCTCGTCATCTTTGCTCCAGTTTCGTCAAACAATTCCGCCCTAAACAGATATACATTTTACATATTTTGTTATTTATTTTTCATCATTTTTTTTTTTCCCCTTTTTTTTCTGTTTTTTAAATTTTAACTTATTTTTTTTTTTTTTTTTTTAAGTTTTAGGTAACGGCGAGCAATACAGAGCCTGGTAAACCGGGCACCTCAGGCTATCGAAGTGTTCCGCTCTGCATTCTCTCCGCTCTGGTGTTTACCACGCCATTTTAACAAATACAAATTAACATTTTAAATTTTAAACAATTTTGTTAAGTGTATAGCCGCCACACCCCAGACTCAGCAAGGGTGTAGCCACCATCACCCACAGAACCCCGACCCCCTCCACCCCCCCCCCCGGGGGCGCAGGGCCTCAGCCGAGGAAAAAAGGACCAGGCCGGAGACCAGGCCCGTATAGACGGGGAGAGGACCGAAGCCCCTACAGCCCCAACCAGGAAAATGGCGCCCCCCGGGGGGAGGAAGCAGAGAGGTCGAGTGAGCATTATTAGGGAACAGGAGCAGGGGAAAAGGACCAACAAGCAAACCAACCCGGAGAAGTCCAGTCCGATCCTCTCTCGTTGGAAGATTCTTCCCTAGGTAAGTAACACCCCGTGTTGCAGGAAAGGACTACAGGTGGAAGCAGCATAGCCCGAAACCCCTCCCAAACCAACGGCAAGCCCTCCCAGACCCTAACGGGCAAAAAAGAAAAAATACAGCCCGGTGACAGAGGAGGAGAAGGGCAGTCCGCAGCACTCCTGCAACTCGAGGTAGGCAAGTCCGCAGGCCCAAAGGACATGGCTGGGCAGCGTCCACAGGGGGGGGGTACCAGGCTATAAAAATAGAAAAACAAACCCACAACTTTGGGCTCCATCCCGTACCCCACCCCAATTAAACTTTACTGAAAAAACCTCCAGCCTTCCGCAAGGCACTGGCTAGCATAGGCCTGGGAGACCAGGGAAACCAGCTAGAAGGGAAACAACGATGCAGGCTACCTTCAACTGCGTCCCCGCGATCCTGCCTCCTTCCACTCCGACACCAAACGAGGGAGATCCTCCGGGTATATCGCCAAATCGGGTAGGTCAGCAGGCGGATGTATGCCCAGGCCGTTGAGCATGCGGCGGGGGTCCCCTCCCGGTGCGAGTATGTGCACTCGATCTCCCCGGAACACCATCAGCTTGAAGGGGAACCCCCATGCATACCTGATGCCGGCTGCCCGCAAGGCCTCGGTGATGGGCCGCCAATCCCTTCTCCGTTGCAGCGTGGAGGGAGCTAGATCTTGAAAGAGGGTAATCTCGTTACCGGCATATCTAATGGGCCCCTCTCGGCTCTTTTTCATCAACGCCTCCTTGGTGCGGTAGTATAGGAAGCGGACGACGACATCCCTCGGGGAGTTGGCGTCGTTCCTCTGGCCCCTAAAGGCCCTGTGAGCCCTCTCCATGTGCCACTGATCGTCTGGCAATTGTGGAAGGAGCGGTTTCAAGACGGTGAACAGGAGCCCCTGTAAATCCTCACCAGCGCTCTCAGGTAGGCCCCGCAGGCGGACATTATTTCTCCGGGACCGGTTGGCTAGATCTTCAAAGGCAAGGTCCATCGCCACCAGCTGGGTCGCCATGCCATTGAGCCTGTCGACAACCGCGTTGTGGGCCTGAGTCGAGGCCTCCATGCGGTCTTCCAGTTTCGCGGTACGCTCTCCCAAGGCCCCAATCTCGGCCTGGAGGACCGCTGTGGATTTGGCGATTTCGCCTGCCAGGAACGTTTTCACCTCAGCCAGTGTAGCCAGTATAGTGTCCCGGTCGTCGGGGGAGGCCTCCCTGTCCGCACGAGGTGATGCCTGAGGGGTCGCTCCGGCGCCATCTTGGGGCCCCGACCGGCTCTGTTTCTGTGCCGACATGAGGTCTAGGACTGATCCGCCCGATTCCGTGCCCCGTCTTTGCTGTCTTTTAGGGGGGGGCCTCTTCTCCATGTCAGCAGGTATCTTGGGGTAATCAAAAGTCTGGTAAGGTCGCTGATTTTAGCTATTTTGGGCGTGTTTCGCCGGGAGCTCTAGTGAGACACGTCTAGTCTCATCGACGGTCAGACCACGCCCCCACCTTGTTAGAAATTCTAACAACGTGACAGGTACACTTTAAGGTTTATTCCTCCACATTTCCCACTTTCATGTCTATGTATTACACTGTAGCTTGCAAGAGGAGAGAGCGGAGTAAAATTCATATTTACCTTTTCTTTTCAGCCTGCAGAGTTAGGCAGCTAACTAAAATCTAAATTTTTTGAATGAGACAGTTGGCTCAAAGTAATGTATGTCCCTTAAAAACAAGGAAAAATGGAATATTAGTGAGAAAGTAAACCAAAACAACCAGCATAACTAATTGGATATAAAATTACTCCAGTGGGTACTGGAGTGTCTTTTTAAATATATTGGTCAATAATTTACCCTTTGAAGTTGGTTACTAAAACTGTTTTCTAAAACCTTTAAAAACAGATTTACAAAAACACCACAGCAATTTTTGCTAGATTATTCTTTCTATGCCGGGAACAAACGCTACGTATAACATCAGAATTGCCGTCATGTTGTAACAAAAAAAACAAAACAGTTTGACATTTACAAGCCATGAGTCAATCATTCCAGTAAACAGCAACTTAGTGACAACCAATCATTTTTGTTCTAACGATTCACTGACCTGAAACAGTGTATATCAGTTTACACTTGTAGGGGATTATTCACTAAACAGTGATCTGGAATATCAGTTGCAAATTATTAACCATAGTTCCAGGATTGAGGAAAATAAATCTGTTGAAAGCAATTTCCATGGATTATGTTGACTTTATGGAACACTCCAAGCATCATAACCTCTACAGCTCTCTGTAGTGGTTATGGTGCCAATAATACCCTGGCACCAACATTGTAACTAGTAAAACCATTTTAGAACTGTTTGACTTCTTAAAGGAACACTATAGTCACCTAAATTACTTTAGCTAAATAAAGCAGTTTTAGTGTATAGATCATTCCCCTGCAATTTCACTGCTCAATTCACTGTCATTTAGGAGTTAAATAACTTTGTTTCCGTTTAAGCAGCCCTAGCCACACCTCCCCTGGCTATGACTGACAGAGCCTGCATGAAAAAAAAAACTGGTTTCACTTTCAAACAGATGTAATTTACCTTAAATAATTGTATCTCAATCTCTAAATTGAACTTTAATCACATACAGGAGGCTCTTGCAGGGTCTAGCAAGCTATTAACATAGCAGGGGATAAGAAAATCTTAATTAAACAGAACTTGCAATAAAGAAAGCCTAAATAGGGCTCTCTTTACAGGAAGTGTTTATGGAAGGCTGTGCAAGTCACATGCAGGGAGGTGTGACTAGGGTTCATAAACAAAGGGATTTAACTCCTAAATGGCAGAGGATTGAGCAGTGAGGCTGCAGGGGTATGTTCTATACACCAAAACTGCTTAATTAAGCTAAAGTTGTTCAGGTGACTATAGTGTCCCTTTAACTGTGTTCATCAGATGCTGCTCCTGCCTCCACTACCTCCTATGGGAAGTTCTGAAAGGGGCTTCTGTTAGCTCTCTTGAACTTGTCGTGCAATGCAGGCTTAGCTCATTGGCTAAAATGGTCTGGTAATTACCCTCAGGCAGATATGCATGACGTAGTCCCGATCGAGAACTTCCATTTTTCTATAGGAAGTGTTGGGGGCGGGCAGCAGTGTATAACAAACCCCAGGTGAGGTGCCATAAAAGCTGACAGAGATGTAACCGCTGTAGTGGTTATGGTTCTTGGAGCAATTCTTTAATTTCATAGCTCAGTTTTCAATGTATTGCAAATCACTGTTTATTCCAAGGGACACTATATGCACCAAGACCACTTCATTTCATTAAAGTGGTCTGGGCGAAGTGTCCCTGTTCCATTAACCCTGCAATGTAAAACATCGAGGCTTCAGAGAAACTACAATGTTCGCATTGCAGCATTAAAACTGCCTCTAGTGGTTGTGTTCCAGACAGTCACTAGAGGGGCTTCATGGATTATAACCTCCCAATGGGGAAACTCTAACACGTGTGCCGAGAATGCACATTAGGTTCCTCCATCGCTGTAACGTCCCTGGAGGGGGAGACCGATCCATCACTCTACATATCTTACAGACTATCAGGGTTATTCACTACATCACAAATTGTCAGGAATTGTTAATTTTGGGCAAAAATTTACTTCACAACCCTTAAAGGTTTGGGGGTGTATTCACTAAACATTGAGCTGTACTGAATTGATATCCAAAATGTAAATTTCAGGCGAAAATAGCCGTGTGGCGACTATAGCTGGCTAGCAGAATTTTATTTTCTTCAAATCAGCTATTTTGGTCCAAATTTTGCATTTCATTTTTTTAATTTAGTTAATAAACTCCATAGTGAACAAACTTCTCTTCTGAAATATCTGAGCTGAAAGACAGGCTAGTTATAGAAAATGATTAGAATGACTATTCTGCCCTACAATTTGTAGTTCCCCAATTTGGTCATGAATAAACCCCAATAGGTAATACAAGTGGGGGTCATATTTATTCAGAGTTGTTGCGGGAGCTGGCCTCATATCTGCTCAACATGTCCTTTGCAACCCAGTCAATAAATAGCCATACAGACTCTATAATGCATGGCACCGCAGGCGACTGATCACATGAAAAAATGTGTGTTTTACAATATTCGTATAAAGGGCAGCACAATGAGAGGCGAAGACAAAGGTTCAGCTTAGAGAATACACATGGCACTGATGGCAGATGCATGTGTCACACAGGGCAGACCCTATACAAGTCTCCCAGTGACACTCTGTGATACCAGCTGTTACTTTGTCATACACTTGTCTCAGGTCTCAGACTCCAGAGCCTAAGCCTACAGAGGGGAACTTGAAACTGCCAGAGCTTTTCGCTGATTGGTGGAGGGCCCTGTGTGACGCTTAACTCCCCCATTATCAGGAAGGAGACTGAGAACAGGATCCCAAGAGGACAGAACAACCCCCCCTCCTGCTGCTGCCTGTAACATTATATGACTTGTGTATACCCCCCCTGTGTTCACTCCACGTGTGGCTGTGCTAACAGTTCCTGCCCTAAAGAGCTTTCATTCTGTTCTGTGGTTATGTACCGGACATATAGAGTAACTCTTTCAGCGCCAGCAGGGGATGCACGTCACAATGGCTGGAAGGAGTGGGTTTTTTAGGGCAGCGTGGCCAGATTAGACGTGATATAAAACACTATCCCCAAAATATTGCCCTTATAAAATATCTGTGTGACTAATAAAAAATATAATAATACATTGAAGCACTGCATTATTTTGTATCTATCTATTATTGGAATTTAACAATAAATGAAATAATTACAAAATGTTACAAGAAAATAGGTTGATGAGGCTCTGTTTAAATGAGCTTTCTATCTATCTATGTATCTATCTATCTAATTATTACTAGTATTTATAAAGCGCCAACAGATTCCGCAGCGCTGTACAATTAATGGAGGACGTACAATATACTCAGACAACTACAAAACGGTAGAGAGGGCACTGCCCGTAAGCTGATATCTAGCCATTTAACCTCTTTTATACATAGTGCTTAGCTAGATAGCCCCTCAGCTTACAATCTAAATGACACAGTGGGGATGTGAGACAAGAGGTAGCAGCATTTCTTTCTTTCTATCTATCTATCTATCTTTTTACAGTCTTCCCCTTTCCCTTCATATAGAGAGAGGTTAGTTAGTGTATTTTTAGGGAGGTGTGCATTAATGTGTGAGAAATTGGGAGACCCCATACTGAGATTCTGGAGAGCTATTGTACTGCTGTGAGAGATTTAACTCACCTTGGTATATAACGCCCAAAAGAATGATCCTCAATGTAGCGAAAGGTCTTCAGTACGCAGATTGCACCAACATCATTGCTAGAGATACATTTAGAATGGCTCTTTGTGAAAAAACAAAATATGTGCACAAATATATTAACTATAAGAGAAAAAAAAACAAAAAACCCAAAACATTTATTTAAGATAGTGTGTCAATATACAGTGGTGCTTTAAATATATGTTTATAGAAGGAATTTAACAAAGACAGGCTTTGATTGGATGATTTTCGGGCAATTAAAAAGTAGAAGCTGGCTGGATGGGGTGACTTATGCATATGGACTGGTTTTTTTTTTCACTGTAGGAGCATCCTGCTCAATCACAGACTGAAATAACCGTTTTACTAAAATGTGTTGCACACCCCTCACCCCTGGCAAGAAGAATTGCTGAGTTAGGCAATTTCTCCATTTGGGTTATTTTGTTCCGAAATTACCCTGAAATATGTCACAATTGCCAGGTTACTAAATAAACCCATGCATTCTCATTTGATCGAGCACAAAGAAAAACCCATTATAAAACACCCAGGTCAATAAAGGGATATTATCCCTTATTTATAATAAATCACCATCTTCCACTGAGATACAAATGGATAAAACAGATACAGGATTAGGATCACCAGATATATTACATTTTCCCGGACACATATCATATATTGACGGGTACTGCTCTGCAATTTGTAAAATTCATATTTTGTACGTAGGAACACAATCTTTAAAAGAGGAATCCTGCAGTATTTGAATGATAAATCCTATAGGGCAGCACTTCTGATAAGCTGCCCATCAACAGGGGTGGATCCAGAAATGCAATTGAGCAGGGGAACTACTGGATTCTTACATAAAGCAGGCTATAGGCATTTGGTTGGGTGGTCTTGCATTCCGTCTCGAGAGCTCCCTCCTGCACCCGCCACTAACCATCAACATGAACAAGTGATAAGTGTTCTGAAAAATATGGTGCCTTTTATTAGGATTACTGCTGCAAATCTGTTCAAATATCTATTTTGTTTTCTTCAAATTTTGGTACTTTGCTCTACGCCCCATGATGGTCTGCCTGGCAGTATGGAGCCAATAAGAGTGAAGTATTAAAAGTTAACCAGCACAATTCTATGGAACATGTTTCGGACATTAAGAAAACCATTTGGTGTTCGTCAAGAAACCAAACATTATGGAAAATAGATGAGAGAATTTTAGTCTGAAATACAATTTTTCAATTTTCCACAATTCTAGAGTAATCTTGCGAGGCTGATGCCTGTGAGCCATGGGTTTATGAAGGAGCTTCCTTTTTTCTTTACTATAGGTATTTACGGTGCTTTCAGGGTAGGGGTATCTTGACTGTTAATTGATGATGTGGTGGGCGCAGTGTTATTTCTACTAGATCTAGGCTTACAGACTGAGGAGATGATCTATTGTGAAGGCAATTCCTCCCTGCTTGAGACACAAACTAGCAATGTGTGGTTGTAAATGTAAAAGGAGGTTACACACTGCCATCTGCTGGTAGTATAATGACACACATTTGCTAAACATCGACACTATGGGATGATTTTGTTTTTTGACTAGTGATAAATTAAAGGGTTACTCCAAGCATTATAATCAATAAAGCCTGCTGTAGTGCTTAGGATGGAAGGAGTACCCTGGCCTTGTTTTACGATAACAGAGCAAAATCAGCAAACCATTTTGCCTTGGTCTTCAACAGGCACTGAGGGCAGGGACGTATTAGCCTGCGAGGCAAACAAAGCATTTGCCTTGGGCGCCATTTTCCAGGAGGCGGCTTTTTTTTGCCCAGGCAAATGTCTTGTTAGCCTGGCGGCTAACTAAATACCTGGGCGGGCGGTCGGCGCTGGCGAGGGAGCACTGATTAGTGAGCTCTCTGTTCAGCCCCCTCGCGCACCGCAGAGTGATGCTGAGAGCCGGAATATGACATCATATTATGGCTCCTGGCATCACTCTGCGGCGCGCCTGAGTTTTGTCATGCCTAGGGCAGCACAAAACCAGGATACACCACTGACTGAGGGTACTCTATAGTGACGTCAGGTGCCACCCCGGAACTCTTCATTCTCTTGAACTTCAACAGAGAAGAGCAACGGAATGGCATATTTCAGGGAAAATGGCTAAATTAAAAAAGAAAAAAAAATCTTTATTTTCTATTTTCTCACTTTTTTTTTTGTCCTGAAGCTTGCAATCTTCTTACACATTTCCAGAATTCTGATGAATGAAAACTTGCACAGGAGATACCATTGACACAACATCAGGATCTCACACCCAGGAAGAATTATGAAAGAGTTGATGGCAGTACGATGATCTAAGAGAGATGGATTTGATACAATATTAAAAATAAAATGTATGATTTTTTGGGGAAATCCTCTACATTTTATGTTAAACAGAACGTACAGTAAGAATAAGACAATTATAGTACTTTTCATAGGTATCCACAATATTTAAGTGCAATAAGATATAGCAAGGCACAGAAAAAAAATACTTTCTTGAATAAAAAGTTCTCATAAGAATGTGTACTGAGTGTCAATAGTGGAACTTGACTGTAGCGTTAATAAGGAACATCATAGACGTGCAAAAATACCAACTGTGGTCAATACACTAAAATACGTCAGATGTATAAGATGAGAATTATAACTTCATAAAATGGAACTGGAAAGATAAATTCAGACCAAACAGAATAGTCCTTGCTGGACAGTGCTTAGGATTAGGAGGAGAACCAGGGCTTGATGCAGCCAGTTTCAGCCGGAGAGGAGACATTGTGTCAGACACAAGATCAGCATTGACAGATACCACTTATTGCATAATTATACTAGTATCAACCTCCAAAGTGTCTCCGTTTAGGAGGGACAGTCCCTATTTGGGGCCCAAATCCCTCTGTTCCTCCACCATTATAACACTCCAAAATGTTATTGTTGATGTGTCTGAATGTGTAACAGAGCTCCAATGTGATAACACACCAACATTTTATGGAGGCTCAGGGGTCCAATACCACGATGTTGATACACTATGTCAAAGGGTTCCACGGGAAAAAATAATTGGGAACCCCTGTCCTGTTTCTTTTAGGAAGATTAAATCCTAGGGGGCGGGGCCGGACCGCCGAGCTGGACGGTCGCACACAAGAGCAGCTCCTGCAAACCACCGACATTAATGCTTTACAATAATGCCTTATTATACACAATCAGACCGTCAGCGATGGTGCCCAGAACACAGGGACTGCTGGACACCGGGAGAGGCTGGCTCAGAGAGCTACAGTCCCCGGGAGGAGATACTCTCGTCGCCACGAACGGGGCCTTCTCCAGCGGTGAGTGGGGCAGACGGCCGCTGCCCCACTATCCTGCACCACGGTTCCCAGCTCGAGGCGCACCTGCAGGTGGATCCGGACCCCCTCCTCCCCCCTTGGACCGGCGGGGGTTATCCCGGTCCTCACCCGGAGGCCCCTCTCAGGATAACGCTGAGGGAGCTGGAGGCCTGAGAACGGCTACCAAGATGGCGGGCGCCATGTGCGCGGGTGGCGGGAAGGAGACCTGCACCATCTCCACGCTCATGGGAGACAACGGAACCCCAACACCCTGGCCCTGTAACAAAAAAGGGGCGAACAACCCTACTCCAGCAGCCACACATGCCGAAGCTGAGTGGCACAAGAGACCCCAAAGAGCGTTGTGAGGAGAACGCACCGGGGGGAAGAAACATCGTCCCATGACAACTTCCACATGGGATGTCAGAACCAGCCACCGAGCGAGCTACGCCTGCACGAAGAACCACCTTGCACCATACTGCCACTCAACATGCAACACCCCGAAAACAGCAAACACATGGGACCGAGGCCGAGCTCCCGACTAGACCTGACTCCAGCCTCCAGACAACCGACATTGGCAAGTCCCACAGCAAGGGAACACGGCAAGGAACTCAAAAGACAACGCGGATGGACTATGCCTGGATACCTGCTCTGATGGACGATTGCAACCTGACACTGAGTACTAGCAGAGCAGGTATCGGTTAACCATTTCACTCCTCCGGTTTGTCTGGACTCGGAAACACTATGAAGTCAGCCCTGTCTCACGGCAGAAACATGGGAAACCTCCATGATACATCAGGGTGACAGATCTACTACAGCGACCTGCTTTGATTTCTTCTGTGACATGTATTGTATATTATCTTGTGTAATAACCGTATGACACTCATATGCACACACCCGTATAATTATTGCTACCCTACAGGCAACGCACAACCAGCACAACGCAACCACACTGCAGCATGTCATACAACAACATAGCGAGAATGTCCACTTGCAATGTGGTCCTAGCTTTAAACAGCTTACCTGACACGTCAAGCATCGTAACACACCACACTGTCACACCAAGCGACAACGACTTTAATATGTACGCACATAGCCTAGCGTGTTTATCATAATCCACTACTGTCTTATAGCTCGTTAATTTCAAGATGAAAATAGAAAACTGTGCTGTTTAATCTGCCACGTTTTGTGATGTTCTGAAACTGCTTGCAGCAGCTGTCGTGGCTCTGCATGCTCATTGTCAAACCATGCACAAATAAAATAAAGAATTAAAAAAAAAAAAAATCCTAGTTCAGGTTAGACTAGCAGGCATTGTGGTGGGTGTTGGTGGATTGCGTTTGTGGGTGGAGGTAGAGAGACCAAACCTGAAGACAAGACTGAAACATTGTTAAAAGAAGAGAGAAATCCAGCAGTCCCCTAGGTCTCCAACCCTTGGGCCCTGAGGGGGGTAACTTAGTAGAATCATGGTAGATCAGAAAGGTGAACAAATAAAAAGAACTGCTTGGTCTTACAACCTGTGCCAGGTTTAGTGTTTGAAGGAATGTGGGTATGTCCTGTATAGGACCGGTCGAGGACCTATTGTCCCAGGTGTCGTGGAACATGATAGAGGTAGGTCCTGGGGTTCTTCCTGCCCCAGGTGTGTGACAGTTTGCACGTGACCGATGCACAGCAGGGAGTGGAAGTGCCGGGGGCCTTCCCTGTTGGTGTTTGGTATCCTTTGGTGGTTATGGGGTTGTGGGGTCCCTGTTTTTCCCCCACAGGGGTCTTGGTTGCTGTTGTGCTAGGGGATTAGGTGTAAGGTTCGGCCTTGCCATACCCTTGTTGGAGTGGGGATGTGCGTGATTTGGAGTGGAGACAGGGGCGTGCCCCGAGTGATAAGGGTGTGGTAGGGGCGGCATGGGACAGCGCATGCGTATATACTTTACAGACAGTCATAAATACATACACATATATTTCAGCTTGCGTCCATATACCTCAGTGTGGTTCCCCGTCTTTAGGTGTTTGTATTAGCCGGTATGTTTCATCAGCGCTATCCCTCCCCTCCCCTGTTTTGGGGTAAGGGAGCTATTCGGTGGTGTCTAGCTTAGTGGTTGCCCCCTACTCTCCCCGTCGGGGTGTGCCCCACAGAGTTTAGCAATATTATAACTTTAACCACAAAGGGATCTACACATTAAGCAGGCTTTTTTTTTTTTTTTTAAATTCTTTATTTTTGCGAGTATTTGCATCCAATGTAACATATATTGTGATCACCAGATAAAACAATTTTACAGTACAACAATAATTTCGCCACTTAGCTTATTCAACTCAGTTTTAATTTTTGGTATATGCGGGTTCACCCAGGTGTCCCTAGCGGCCTTCCTTAAGCTTGCGACAGGGTGGGGCGGTAAACTTGGGCCTTATGTGCCTTGTGGCTAGTTTACAGTACGCCTTGATACCAAGGCCAGATTGAGGCACGTTATAAAGGTTTTATTGGGTAGGGGAGCCCTTGGGTCCGGGTGTGGGTTCCCGGATAGTTTTGCTGTATCTGGGGGTGGGAGTTGTGCTCTGGGTACCCGGAGGGCTGCTATTTTTAAAGCTAGCGTGTCGCATGGTGTCGCTTGGGGGATGCTACGGGGTTGAGCTAGGTCTAAGGCTTTCGGAGCCGGCAACAGAAAATAACAGATATAACGTATAGAAACATATACAATTAGAAACATAAACATAGACCACTTCCTTTCTCTATAAAGTTAGTGAAGGAAAAAGGCAACAGGTTTAGGTATAGGGTTTTGCGAAAGGCAAAGTTCAGTCCCGAGGTTCAGGGTGGCTGTGCTGCTGTCGTGGGTGTTCCTCCTCTTGGCACAAATGGAGTAATGTCCGCTACATTCCAGGTTGGATGGGCTGTGGCCTGTGGCTGCGCTGTCGGTAGACCGAGGGCATGCAGGAAAGTAGAGGCTTCAGCAGGGTGTGAGATAGCGTGTGTTTTCCCTGCCATATTGGCCAGTAGTCTGCGGGGGCCCCACTTGTAGGCAATGGATTTCTCCTGAAGCACTTGGGTTATGGGCTTGAGAGAGCGCCGCCAGGACAGGGTATATCTGGAGAAGTCCCGATAGAATGCCAGCTGGTCGCCCTCGAAGGGCACCGTGGGAGTACCCCTTACTGCCCCCATAATAATGCCACGGTCCGCGTCACGAACCAGTTTAAGCAGAACTTCCTTAGGCGTCTCCTGGGTTGCAGCAGCCGGTTTATTAAGTCTGTAGCAGGAGTCCACTATTATCTGTTTAGAGTGCTTGGGCATCAGGAGGGTGGCAAGGAGCCTCCTGCAGTAGTGGGGGAGTTCTGCGTCCGATATAGTATCTGGAATGCCTTTTATACGTAGGTTGCGTGCCCTGGCCTTGTCCTCCAAGTTAGCCAGTTGGGCTTGCTGAGCAGCGCTTTGTTTCTGTAGTGCTTCTATGGCAGCGTCTGTGGCTGTCTGAGCGAGCTCGTGGCCTGCCATACCTTCCTCCATTTTGTGCATGCGGGTATTGAGTGTGGAGACCTCCTCCCGTATCGGCGCCAAGTCCGCCTTGAACATTGCCTGAATCTCAGCTACCAGGGCTCTAATATCTGCCCTCGTGGCAGGAGCCGAGTCCCCAAGCGTTGTGGTCGCTATCGGCTCCGTTCGCCGTCTCGGCGGAGGAGAGAGGTCGTCAGCTGTGTTGCTGTCCTCATCTGAGGACAGATGCGTGTGGGCCGCTGCGGGCGCCATCTTGGCGTGTGTCGGCCTCACTGCCGACCGCATGTAAGTGGCTATATCCTGCGAACCCGAGCCCGGGTCTGGACGCAGCTTTTTGCTTTTTTTCCCCATGTCGTCGGGGATCCGACTGCTACTAGTGGAGGTCTAGTTGCGGGGTATATCGGGGTTTGCTGGCTTTTACTCGGGCTGAGTGTCGGAGCAGCTCCGAGACACGTCTATCTCGTTTGGGCGCCGGCTCCGCCCCTCATTAAGCAGGCTTTTAACTTGCAATAACTTCGAAAAAGGATATATGTGAGAGTTCATTTCGGTTGTAACTTGCGGTGAGGATTAGTCCATCAGGATAATAGACCAGAGGAGTTTGTCCTTGGAGGCACTTTTAGGTGCATAAATTGTGGAGTACCAATGTCCATGTGTTTATGGAACGTTCGCTCTGGTGCCTGGCGTTGCTTGTAGCTGCCTCTTCTTGGAGCGGTTCCGAGGTGGTAAAGGATTCTCCCATAAGGGAGGTACTGCTGGTCGGGTTCCTGCTGTGTAAAGTGTATTTTTAGCTAAGCAAGCTATAATAAATTTAGCTAGAATTAACACTTGAAAATCTGTCATTGTTCGCACATGGAAGCATCCATGCAACTGATCACAAGTTTTCCAACTGCTATCAATAAAAAAAATAAAAAAAACAAAAAAACAGGATTTGCAAATCAACGCTCAGCTTTCCAGAGTGCAGGAAATAGGAAATAGTTCTTTAAACTCTCTGTAAACTGTCTGTCCATGGCGGGATAGAAGCTATTTATTTGAGGTTTATAAAAAAAATAATAGAACAAACTACATACAGAGTTCCGAACATTTTAACATGCTATGTGATGGTGAATAGTCCGTTTCATTTTAAAGTGAATTCATTCTGATGTAACCTCCCTTCTGTAAGTCCTATATCTTCCTTTTAACAATGCCGACCTTCCAGAACCTGACTTTTGCATATCTGCCTTTTATTCACGTCGTACCTCATACTCATTTTAGAATTCTTTATTTAAGAGATAAAAGAGTAAAAAAAAAACACTACACAGTCTGATAAAATAACTGCAAATGAACAATGAATGGTAAAGAAAAAAAAATTCTGATATTCAATAACGGTACATAAAACTTTACCAATAAAGAGGAGTAGAGCAATGAGGATTAAATTGAATAAATTGTGATATTATGAAAATGGAGTCGGTGATGGGACCATCTACTTTTTAGGGGATTAAAAAGGATCGGCCCTGGTGTGGTAAATAACCTTGAACTGTATTTGCCTTTAGAAAATTTGTGAATTGCAAGTACTGATGAAAATAGTTATTTTATCCAATCTCGACCAAATGCACTCTTTCAGGGTTATTCACAAATGTGAGAATTCAGTGGCTTTTACATTTTAGATCATAATGGGCAAATTGGGAAATTTCTCTAAAGGTCAGCAATGCTTTCAGTTTGGCTTCTCTGGCCTTAAAGGGACACTATAGGCACCCAGACCACGTAATCTCATTGGTCTGGGTGCAGTGTCCCTGTCCCATTGAGTCCTGCAATGTAAAATAGATAGCCACCGGAGGCGCTTCCTGGATTTTCTGAGTCTCTTAAATGACGCGGGACCTGCTCACGCTGTGCATAAGGACATCCAGTGTCAGTTAAATCCTCATAGGAGAGCACTGACAGATTGCTTTCCTATGACGAGTAGGGCCTAATAAGCTCACAGTGCTAGCTGCACATGTGCATTGGTCCCCCGTTGGATGACGTCAGAGGTTGCGAACTGCCAACCCTTGGTGCTGGAATTGGGTTAGTGAATAAAGTATTTTTTTTTAACTCTTTACATGTAGGAGGAGGGGCCGTGAGGGAGAGGGGGACCAAAGGGCATTAAAGTCTTAGGAAAACAGGTTTTCTGAACAATATAGAATCCCTTTAAATTTGTCTCATTTAATTATCACTTTTAGTCCAGTAGTGGTTCACCAACCAGTGCTCATGGCCCACCACCAACCCAGGACTTCCCTGCTTCATTCTAATGGAGATACAGACAAAACCTGGACTGTTATTGGGTCTTGAGGACTGGCTTGGGAAACACTGCATTTAGTGAATAACCCTGTCAGTGTATACCCCCCACCCATTTGCATGTTGTCCCTGTTGGTACCTGGTGACGCTGTAATTCATTGTGCAGTCAGTAGGGAGGCGGTAAGTTCTGTTGATGGAAAGTGGCGCAGAGAATAGTTTGGGCCACTTTGCATTTGTTTATAGAAGTGTTTGGCATTTTATAAAATCATTTTGTTTTTGCATTTCTGAGCATTATGTAACGTTTACACTTACCTGACAATTATTCAAAATGACTTATTAAAGATTTGCAGAAAATTATATTTTGCTATTAACCCAGTCAGACTGAAGGCTGCTCTCTGTTAACCCTATCACAGCCACCAGACTGTTTGCTATTAACCCTATCAGACTGAAGGCAGCTCTATTTTAACCCTATCACAGCCACCAGACTGTTTGCTATTAACCCTATCAGACTGAAGGCAGCTCTATTTTAACCCTATCACAGCCACCAGACTGTTTGCTATTAACCCTATCAGACTGAAGGCAACTCTATTTTAACCCTATCACAGCCACCAGACTGCTTGCTATTAACCCTATCAGACTGAAGGCAGCTCTCTGTTTACCCTATCACAACCTTCAGACTGAAGGTAGCTTGTGTTTAACCCCTTCATAGACTGCTTGCTTTTAACTCTATAACAGACACAGGTCTGAAGGCAGCTTACTATTAACCCCATTCGAGGTGTCAGACTAAAGGCTTCAGTGTCAGTCCAGTTCTACTCTCATTTAAGAGATTGACCAAGGGATCCTGAATGAGGCCTCCAGCCTGCTCACTTCACTCCCTCACTGATGCAAACTAATCCCATATGACTGAGTTCCTGTGTTCCCAGTCCGCACAGTGTAGGAACTGTTTGTTTATTTCAGGAGGGTTGGAGATTACACTCTTTTCCAGTGACATGTAAAAAATTATGTTCAGACCCAAACCAGAGACATGCAGTCAGGAAGTGAACACCTTGACCTCCTGGGCTGCATTGCTGGTAAGATCTGAGTATTGATATTGTTCAGATTATTCTACATCTACACTATGGATAATTCGCTATTGACAATCCAACTGTTCTATGGACTACTTTACTCAGTATGCTCAGTGAGGACTAGATGTGCATCACTTGCAAACACTTGCCAGAAGGTAGGATATATCAGAAAAGGACATAGATACAAACACAACTATGTGAATCTTTTGGATAATTTGCATTTCCTTGTAGAATTCCAGACAATCCCCAATTTAAAGCAACACTCCAAGCACCATAACTACTACAGACTGCTGTATTGGAGAGACATCGACTTATCCTGCAGGAGATGCCGGATATGGCACTGGTGCTTGGGTGGGTGGGGTGTAAGTTAAATCACTGATGGGAGGACATGGAGGAAGCACTGTTTCATTGCTCTTTGCAAGGCTCTAGTGCCCTGAGTGAGGCGCTTGTGCTACACTTTTTGGTGACCGTTCCCTGATGTTCTCAAAAGCAGGTTGGCCTAAAAGGGCATAAAAATCGTGACTACCCCGCAAAAATGAGGATGGTTGGAAGGTATGTATATACACTATTTAGATCACATGACATTTAGAGATACAGTATTCTCTAGGAGAGTCCTGATAACACTGCACGATGATCATGTTACATATTTAGCTGTAGCAGTCTATGTAGCATTCTATGTCTGATCCAGCCCTAAGATCTCTTTACAAACAAACCCTGCACTGCCTGACCCTGTTTAGTAACTCTGCAGCCTGGAGATCACATTACATATTAACCCTTTACTGCCTGAGCCTGTTTGACAACCTACAGCCATTGAATTTCACGACATTTAAATCCTACATTTCTGAGCCTGTCCTGATAATTTGCAATCAGGAGATGACATTTCACTAAACATTAGCCCTGTTAGATTGACAAGATCTCCTCTAATGAAATGTGCTATTCTCGCCAGTGTTTGTTGGAAGTCAAGATACGGACATTCCCAAAATGCACAAAGTGCCAGAGGGACATGTTTGCTCTAACAGGTTTAGCTGGAGTAGAGCGGTTCAAAAACATTTTGAGTGTTTTCATATGGTGTAACTGAATCCCCATATTTGTTAAGATATGGGATTTTAAGTAGTCTTGTAAAATGTTATTTTTGTGAGTGTGTGCTATTCCTTAATCTGTATTGTGCATATGTTCCAGGTGTGCTACTAATTCCCATTTTCTTCTGTGTAGATTTGGAATCCAGACCAGATTCCTTTTGGGCTGAGCATCCCACCCATCCTCTGTAGGTGTCCCTTTGTAAGGTGACCATGGTAAAGCATAAATTGAGGAGTTTCTGGATGCAGTTTAAGCTGTAAATATTGCAAATTTAACATGTAAATCTCCCATGTAAAAATTTGAGTAGACCCATCGATATTGGGGTACTGTGACATAGGGTGGGCTTAACACAATATGGCCATATGGTGGAACTGAATCCTCATATTTGTTTGCTAAGATGCGTTGTGGCAAACGTGCCTATGCCACAAGCTCCTGGAGGAGCCTGCTAGCTAGCCTCTTGCCCAAGGATTATGGTCCGTATCCAAAGACCCCGTTCGGGGGTTAACCTGCCCAGCCTCCCCAAGAGACTTCTCCTTGGTTCCCCTGGTTCAGTACCTTGCCTCTCCTATATTCAGCTGAACGCTCGCTCCCTGGCGGTCTTTCGCATGAACCAACTTGCGAATCAGCGGTACTCAGCTGCGATCACTCTGAAACAGTTTTTTGGCTATGTGATCTTGCGGTTCCTGGTCATATTGGTCCAGTTTTTTGACCCCCTTGCCGACCCGCCAGGAGAGCGCTTTTTGGAGGGAAGGTGCCTGAGAGCCAGGAGAAGCACCTCATAGTTCGTCCACAGGAGCTCCCAAAAGTTGACCAGCAAATGCACTGAACGCCCTGGAACTATTTTGGGAATAGGACTATGTGTGCGGCCGGTCAGAACTTGACCCCAGTGGCGTTTTCCCTATATTGCATGGATCTGAGTGCTATTTGGACAACTTGGGCGCTCAGATCAGGGCTGTTTAGGGGTGTAGGACATGTGGGGTTATTGTATGTTTTTATTATGTTTTGGGGTACTTTTATGTTTTTGTCTTGGATCTATGTTCCCGGGAGATAATTAGCTTACCAGTATTTAACTCAATTATCTCCCAGGCACAGAGATCTCTGGGAGGGGCTTGTATTATATTGAATGAAGACCCCATGCTGGGGGTCTGTGTATAAATTAATTAACCCTATCAGACTGAAGGCAGCTCTCTGTTAACCCTATCACAGTCACAGGTGTGTCTTGTCTGAATAAACCAGTTCATTTTCACCCTTCACTGAGTCTAGGCTAGTGTTTGGGTGAACCGGCTATACAGCCATACTCTCTTATGCTTAAAGGGAAACTATAAGTGCAGAAGGGGTTAATAACCCCTTTTGTCCCTCGGAGCTGGCTCAGCTCTGCCCATGCTTCTCCCCTGCCAAAGTCTGCCAGCAGGGGAGACCGTGCTCGCATTAGGATCTCCCCATAGGAAAGAATCGAATAATGGGGATTTTGGCGATGCTGGAAGTAATTGTAATTGTCCCATTTATAGTTAAATCCCCCCTCTCTTAATATTGGAAAGCGCTACAGAATCTGTTGGCGCTATATAGATGGCAATAATAATGATAAGCACCGGGAAGTTCCTCTAGTGGCTGTCTGGTAGACAGCCACTAGAGGAGGAGTTAACCCTAGCAGGTAATTATTGCAGTTTATAAAAACTGCAATAATTACATGCTCAGGGTTAAGGATGATGGGAGTTTGCACCCAGACCACTTCAATCGGCTGAAGTGGTCTGGGTGCCCTCAGTGTCCCTTTAATCACTTGGAGCTGTACCCTGTTCCAGGACGGGAAGCTACGGAGAAACCCTAGTCAAGCTGAGGCAGCTATGGGCTGAAGCACTACGGGTGTCCCGGTTGAGAACTAGGAAGCGAGCTTGACGGAGGTCCCCAGCTGGGGTGCCATGCAGTCCGGTCCGTCACAAGCGTGATTTTAAAGGAGCACTATAGGGTCAGGAACACAAACATATATTTCTGACCCTATAGTGTTAAAACCACCAACTAGCCCCCCCTGGCCCTCTCTTGCCACCCTAAATATAGTAAAATCTTACTTGTATTCAAGCCTGAAGCTGCTGTCTCTACCCCTGTCTGCCTCAGACCTGAAATCTGTCTGCTGACATCATCAGAAGTGTTATTCTGAGCCAATCACAATGCTTCCCCATAGGATTGGCTGAGACTGTGAAGGCTGGCTGGCATTTGACTCCAATTTTGCACAGGATTGATATTAGCCAAAAACTCTTATTCCAGACTGTCTAATGATACCCAATGACACTTACAAGCACCATAACCACTCCAAATCTATGAACTGGTCTGTAGTATCTCTTTTAATTTTCCTATAAATCCAATTTTAAAAAAACAACAACAAAAAATGGACAAAGAGACGTATTGATTTAATTCCAAACAGTTGCCTCCTTGAATATTACTTGAAACATAGTTTAATAACATCCGAGGTGACAAAGTTAGCCATATTCTCGGAGTACTGTGAGCCAGCCCTGATAATCTCTAATCCGCAGATTACGTCTTGTTTGGTAGAAGCCCTGCTCTGTCCTTGTCTTTTATAATAATTTGTAAGCAGCTGAGGTTACATTAATTTATATATAAGCCCCTTACTATTAATCTACAGGCCTTCATTCGGTTTTGCAGTGTGATTTTGTATATTTTCTTTGATATATTCCAGCAGTAAGCAGAGCGTCTCTGCGTAGAATGTCAGAATCCCTGGTTAGAACACGCCTGCTCTGCTGGATTGAGGAAGTTTGTTTGTGGGAGGGAGAGGAGGAGGGCCGGAGAGAGACAGAACATGTCCTGCACTGAGGCTCTGCAGCAGGTGGAAAGGCTGGACTGAGAGGAGGGACTGGGTTCTGTGTGAGGTACTGTAACAATGTCTCTCCAATCCTTACCTTCTCTCCTACCTCTGGACATGCAAGCCTTTCTCTGCAACTGTTACCAGTCTTAATCCAATCACAACATCTGCAGTGGGAAATGAAACCACTTTATTTACCAATATCTGTGTCTTCTACTTCAAGCCGCTTTCTGAAACTCTCCCAAACTGTTTTATTGCATTACATACATACATGTCCCAGCTCGGCGAGTCTGTGTTTTCTCCAGTTTCTCCAGTCTCCAGTTCCTTTGTGCCCTATCTCTCCTGCTTCCTACTGCTTTAGGTAAACACTCTGTAGAGATACCATTCACTGTATGTTGCTTGTAACTCCTAATTATTCCTCCAATAACCCCTCTGCCTCTGCATGTACTATAACTCATCCTTCCCAGTGCACAGAGCAACCTCTGTATGACTATTCTGTATAGTAGCACCCCAAACCTCTTCATTAAAGCTAACATCAGCTCCCCAGCTGTATAGGCTGCAAGCATCTTCCATTTCTGGGACTGACTGAGAGTGTTGGGAGTTTCCAGCAACGGCTAAAAGCTATCCATTCCCCAAACTGTCCGGTAACCTCTCCAATTTGTTTCTATGATCATTCCAAACTTATTACCATCACCATCCTATAATGCATGCTTGTTGTGTTTACAAATGCATAATCAACTTATAGACCTGTATTTTCGATGGCTAACATCTGCCACTGTGTACTGCGTTTCCCATGGTGCTCTGTCAGCTGCTAGTTTTCTGTGCATCATGGGATATAACGTCTAGATTTTAACCATCACTGACGTCTGTCGCACTATATAGTTTTAACATTGGTATTAACGTTCGGCAGGTTCCTCCTGAAGGGCAAATCTGCAGTTCTCCATCATGGAAGATGGCACTGGGGACCTGCGCCATCCCACAGAGGTGCACATGAGTCAGATGGTGATGCCATGCCATGCCAATCACCGCGGTCAGCTCAGTTCTGGGCAACTCCTCAAATGGATTGACACAGCAGCCTGCCTATCCGGTGAGTAGGCACTGACACCTGGGTGTGTTTGAGATAAAAGATGTGTTACTAAAGGTCTGCATCACATTTGGCAACAAAGTAGCCGTGGGGGGCATGGTGCCAAATGTAAAGCAAAAAACTACAAAAGCAAACATATACATTGCAGACTATAGTGCACCTTCAAAGTCAGCACACTGGCATTTTAGCAGGTATCAGAATCCACTGATACATTATGCTTGCCAACTCTCAAAACAAAGACCATAGTCGTTTCCCCATTAGACAGCATAAAATGGAACATGCACTGAAATAGAACATAATAGCACACCTACGGGGACAACAAAACGCTAATCATAAGCTACGCAGACTCCGAACCCAAAGCATAACCAACAAATTGAGAATAAGCACGAGAATCAGAGACGGATGCTCAGGCACCCCTCAGAGGAGTACAGGATAAGGGGCATAGACAAGGCTCTGTTACTAAGCCAAAAGTCACGGGGGGAACAACCCAAAACTCCGATCCTCGCACCACGCAAGAACCTTAAAACAATGCATATAACATAGATGGTATTTGCATATAGATGATCTGAAGGAGACCTGCGTGTCCCACAATGCGAACCTTCCTGCCTTATGTATCGATTGTAAGACAAACCTTTCAATAAAAACAAATTGACAAAATAAAATTGTGCTGGCCAAATTGCTAGCAAAAGTAGAGATACAATATTCTTTATCAATGAAGATGCATCTATGCTAATCAGAGAGTTGCATTTCTCAGCAAAACAAAAAGATGGGTATATTATTTCAACAAAAAATGTTTTTCTTTAAAAGAACACTATATGATCAGGAACACAAACCTGTATTCCTGACCCTATATTGTTAAAACCACCATCTAGACCCCTCTTCCCTCTCTAAATATAGTAAAATCTTACTTGTATTCAAGTCTGCAGCTGCTGCCTCGGCCCTTGACCTGCCTGCTTACAGGTGACCTCATCACAACGCTTTCCCATAGGATTGGCTGAGACTGTCAAGGAGGCAGATCAGGGGCAGAGCCAGCACAAGCCAAACAAAGCCCATTGAATCAATGCATCTCTATGAGGAAAGTTCAGTTTCTCCATGCAGAAAGTGTGCAGCACTGCCCCAGGAAGCACCTCTAGCAGCCATATGAGAAGTGGCTAGTGGAGTTATCCCTACACTGTAATGTAAACACTGCATTTTCTCTGAAAAGACAGTGTTTACAGCAAAAAGCCTGAATGTGATTAGTCTACTCACCAGAACAAATGCAATAAGCTGTAGTTGTTCTGGTGACTATAGTGTCCCTTTATTTTTTTGTAAATTTTACTTTTTTATATTTTTACACTCCTTTTTTTTTTTTAATTCTTTATTTTTACGTGCATGAAAGATACAAGACAGCTTACCACGCCACAACAGCGTTTGTAAGTCTAAACATATCACAGTTATCGTATAGTTATGGCATTGAAACAGAGCACTGTTTTTTTTTAAATGACACAAGCTTATTCGTTGTAAGGCAATATATGAACAATAAAGTGGTAAAGACATGCAAATTGTCAATTGATTAAGCTAGAGGTACATAAAAGTAAGTCTGACAATGTTGCAGAACATATAAACTCTTAGAGCGATTAATACTGTTTTATTCCTAGCAGTTATCTCTTATATTAGATTGGGTTATGCTTGTTTAGTTTGGGCCGTTAACAGGAGACACATACCAGGGTACAAGTTTTAAGCCGCGCGTAGCATAGTAGTAATAAATAAATAAATTGAATGATGCTTGACAGGTTGGTTGTGTTAGAGTAGATATAAGGTAGGAACAGTTATTTAGCTTTAAGTGGTCTACATTATGCTGGTACAATATACACATCTTATAGGTAAACTGAAGCTTGCCCCTGGGGCCGACCTCGTATTTTTAAGTATCTATATGTTTGTCAGGCTTTAGTTCCACTGGGAATGAGTAAAAAAAAACTATAAAAAGAGTAAACTTGAAAACATATCATGCATGAAGAGAATAGTAATACTGCATAAAAACAGGCATTATAAACATGCTTAGTGAAGTCTCTAGCTTAGTAGGGACTCTGCTGAGCAATGATTTGTGTCCAGTCAGCCAATTCCCAAGATACCTATGTGAGCGTGGCCGCTATATAGGTCGGTCATATAGAGCTTCACCCGGAGTTGCAAGGCATGGCTCTAGTGAGGTTATGCTATAGGTGTGTCAGCCTATGCCCCTCATTGGTAAGTCCCGGTCAGTGCCATAGTAAGTTCCTCCTTCGGGGCCCCTGCACATGGTGTCGCCGCGCCTGGAATCAGCTCCGGTGGTACTTCGGGGGATGTGCAGCCGCACAGCCCCTTGTGTTGCAGCGTTGGCGGTGGGGAGCTGGTTCATGCTGCGCTGGCCAGTGATGGTTTTGTCCGGTGAGTGCTCCGTACGGGTGGCCTGTGTAGCAGTCCCGGGTTTGTGTGACAGCAAATGAGAGCGTGCATATGAGAGACTTGGCACCGTATCCCGCCTCGAGGAGTGCTGGAACCTGCGTAGCCGGACTGCCGCTTTGGAGGCCCGAGGTATGTGCCTATAGTGGCTGCGTCGTGCAGCCGGTCTGAGCCAAGAGGCTACGATTGTTTCTGCCTCGTGGTAGGTTCTTCCCCCGCTATGCAGTATGTCCCAGAGCCTCTTGCAAAGCCAGTCAAGATTTTCTTGTTGAGGTTTGAAGGTCTTGGAGTGGGCGCTCCGCTCTTGGGGCATTTGCTGGGCAGCCATTTTGACAGGGCCCTGGTGGCCTGTTGCCCCTGCATGCCGTGGAGCCTGCTTGTCCGCTTTTCGCTCCTGCCGAGTCGTCCAGCGGGGACCGGGATGTCCCCCACCGGTCCATAGGGGGGGGGGGTAGGTTGCCGTAGTGTCGCTTGAGGGCCCTGGTGCCGGGGAGAGCGGCCGCCTCCCCCCAGCTCCAGCCCCAGTAGGCCGCATTCGTTTGTTTATTTCCCCGGCTCCGGCGAGCCCCGGGGTGGTATCTGTCGGATTTGCTGTGCACCCCTGACCTGGGTAGTGCACCTTTGAAGGTCCCTGGACCATGTAGCTGCCGCTTTTACCCCGTTTTTCAGCCTGTCTAGCAGGAGCTCATGGCAGGTGCGTCTGCACGGCTCGGTACCCAGGCTCCGCCCCCCTTTACACTCCTTTTAATTATTTCTTTCTTATTTTTCTTTTGTCTGGCTCTAGGAATCTTGTTGGTATAGCCACTGCTTTTTGTGTTGTTTGTATTATAGTCAATGCCTGTTGGTAGCTTTGCTGGGTTACATTATAATACTTCCCTGATGTGGACCCGATCATGCAAACATTGTGTATCAGCAGTCTGCTTTTATTGAGGATTGAACATTTTGTAGTATATCTTGTGCAACTTTCCGAATAGGTCCACACGTTGGTGCAGATGGTGACACATCGTGCATTGAACTTGCTGGTATTCAGCCTAGCGTAGGTCATAGATCTTTAAATAGACAAGCAGAACACTATTGCCACAATGTTATAAGGAAAGATTCTGTGATGCACAAAGCTTTTCCTTACTCGTGTGACTCATGATGGGACAGGCAGTGATTTGTGATTGTTCACAGAGCTGACTCACTAAATTTCAAGGGTCATTGTGTTCCCAAGAGCACTCTTAACATCTTCACTCTGTTCTAAATTTCCATCACTATTATCTGCTCAAGGACCAATTTTCAAACATTGCGTATTACATCTCTCAGTTCCTCTAACTTGGGTGTATATTGAGGCTTGTTTTGATGTAGCAGACGTCACTTACTGACATTTGTTGGTTTTTTTTAGCATTCTTTATTTTTGTGTGCAGCGATTTATATACAGGTTTGGGTTGACATACCCACATAAGAAAAGTTGCAGGTTTTGTACAGGGCATGTCATGAAAAATGGCACCTTTTTTTTGAGAAATATATAGAACAGGGGTCCTCAAACTCTGGCCCCCCAGATGTTGTTGAACTACAACTCCCATGATTCTCTGGCTATCTATGTAATTCAAAGAATCATGGGATTTGTAGTTCAGCAACATCTGGGGGGCCGGAGTTTGAGGACCCCTGATATAGAATAAGAAAAACATGAGAAACACTTATCCTGTGTAAGCTAGACAAAATAATGCCAAATCGATATACCTAATACAGAACATGTTGCAGGAAAAACCACCAGGTAAGTATCAGAATGGCTTTGTAGGTAACTAAAGAAGGGGGTACAGCTATATGTAATACAATGTATAGAGCAGTAAGCTCGGCTTGAAGTAAGCCAATGTCCTTGCATCAGCCAATGCCGTGGTTATGCTGCAGATGGGTGTAAGCTCTGCTTTCCTCCAGCAGATGCCTGTTAAGCCCCCTACCTCCTCCCAGTTTCATGTAGGAATCCTTCGTGTCGCTGGGAGTAAGATGTTGGTGCGTCTGTGTCTTTGCATCCCATGCCCAAGTTGGTGCGCAAGCCAGTGTCTGCTGTCCCTGAGGTAGTCTAGCTTCAGAGTTAGGGCCAAAATCCTGCTGGATAGATAGCCTTACAGGGTTGTGAATGGTCGACGGGACTACTATCCATTGGGGCTGTAGACCCGGATGAGGTACGGAGTGTCGGAGCACCTCTAGGGGCCTTCGGGGTCGCAGCTGTGGTATGTATCTGTTGTTTCTGGAGAGATGCAATACGAGACCAAAAGACGTCACACACAGCATCGAAAGCCGCATAGAACCTTGGCTCCCACTGGGACAGTGAACTCTCGGGCTGCGTGGCAGCCATCTTAGGTGTGCCGCAAGGACTCTTCACGGGTAGATGAGAGATGCCTTCAGGTTCTATAGCTGTCACTGGTGGGAACGGGAATAACCCCCACCAGTCCAAAGGGGGGGGTAACTGGTCACCTGGTCAGCTACAGTGCGGCTAGAGCTCCAAGTCAGGGGATCAGCCGCTTCTCCCGACAATTCGCCTGTCGGCCTCAAGGCTGGTTGTGTGTGAGTCCGCGGTCTAGGCGCCACGAGCCAGGCTACAGAGTTGGCGAACAGGATTTAGGTTGGCAGCTTGTGACTCTGAGCCTTGTGTGCAGGTGGATTAGCTTGCTTTATGCTGTTAATGTAATGAACGGTAAGAGCTCCACAGAAACACATCTTGCCTGTCAGGCACCTGACAGTTTTGTTTTGCTCATATTTAAGTTTCAGTACAGCCTGAATTATTATAAAGTAGTTTTATGTCAGTATATGTATTGTATAGTATTGTAATCTCGTGTGTGTGTATATATGTCCACCTCGTCTCCCTTTTCTTTTTTTTTGCAAGGAAATAAATTCAAATTCTTCCCTAATTAGACTGCTTTCAATGAACAGAAACCTATATGGCAGTCTATGAGCTCCAGTGTCATTGAACTTCATCAACAGGTTCTGCAGACGACAAAATCGTCAAGTCAGGCCAAGCTGTGGTTTTTAGTATAGAGGAAGCAGACAACTGCTATCAGCAAACTCGGGTTCTCCACTTTTGCAGGATTAGATCTTGCATAATACCCCGCCAGACATAGACACGGATATCACATAGTATTAGTTATATATCATATATAATCTAGCGTGTATACTTATACAAATTATGCTAATTGTATGTCTTTATGTTCAATCAATAAACCAGAAAAAAATTGTTAGATATTTTTTGTTTTAACTGATCTTAAAGAGTTATTCCAACCAAAAATGTAAAGTCCCTTAAAGGAACACGATATTCACCCAGACCACTTCATCTCAATAAGTGGTCTGGGGTCTGGATGCAGTGGTCCTGTCCTTTTAACCACATAATGTAAAATATTGCATTTTTTCTAAAAAAAAAAAACAAAACAAAACAAAAAAAAAAACTACAATGTTAACATTGCAGGGTTAAATCCACCTCTAGTAAAACTCAGTCATGTGATGCAGAAACCCACATTAGGATTCATATATTTTTCTATGGGGCACTTTGAATGTGCATGTGATGCTCGCAATGCATTTGCATTAGGTATTTGCATTAGATCTCAAATTCTCCTTTCGGAACATGATGTCGCTGGTGGCCGAGAGGTGGAGAAAGGTAAGTTAATCATTTAGTATTTATGGCATATGTGGATGGGGCGCATTAATAGCACCAGGTTTGTATTTCTAATAGTATAGTAAGGACGAATGGTTTAAATAGGAAATCTAAGAATTGCCTTCTACATTTGTAGTGTGTGTCAAATTTATTTCTTTTTCTTTTCTGCAAATCACGATAATTCAGATAGAATGTTAAAGGTTCCAAATGTTAGATTGTAATTCTAAATACGTAGTTTTTGCTGTTTGCTGTTTAGTAGATAGGAGAGTGCGCTGGATCTTGTGTATTGTTTATTGTATATTATGGCCCCCAGCAGCACCCCATTTAACCCCTTCAGGACCGGCCTGTTTTTGCGATGTTTGTACGTTAAGGACCAGAGCAGTTTTAACACTTTTGTGGTGTTTGTGTTTAGCTGTAATTTTCCGCTCTCTCATTTACGGTTCCCATACAAGTTATATATTGTTTTTTTCAGGACAAAAGGGGCTTTCTTTACATACCATTATTTGTATTATGTCCAATATTGTATTTAAAAAAAATAATAAAATATGGTGAAAAATTAAAAAAAAAAACATGTTTTTGGACTTTTACTTGAAAAATCTTTTACTTATCTACAAAAGCTAATGAAAAAAACTGCTAAATAGATTCAAAATTTTGTCCCGAGTTTAAAAACACCCAGTGTTTACATGCTTTATTGCTTTTTTTTGCAAGTTATAGGCCTATAAATACAAGTAGGAAATTGCTGTTTCAATATATATATATTTTAAATGTATCAATAGTGACCTTGTAACACCGTTATCTGTCATAAATCCCCAAAACACACCTAACATGTACATATTTTTTTAAAGTAGACAACCCAGGGTATTCAAAATTGGGTATGTCCAGTTTTTTTTAGTAGCCACTTAGTCACAAACACTGGCCAAAGTTAGCATTTATATTTGTTTGTGTGTTAAAAATGCAAGAAACGCTAACTTTGGCCGGTGTTTGTGACTAAGTGGCTACTAAAAAAGGCTGAACATACCCCATTTGCAATACCTTGGGTTGTCTTCTTTTGCAAATGGTATGCCATCATGGGGCTAATTCTCATTCCTTGGCTACCATACGCTCTCAAAGGCAACCTAACCAATCCGACAAATTTCAATTAAAAAAAAAGTAAAATCAAGCCTTATATTTGACCCTGTAACTTTCACAAACACTATAAAACCTCTACATGTGGGGTACTGTTATACTCAGGAGACTTCGCTGAACACAAATATTAGTGTATCAGAACAGTAAAATGTATCACAGCAATAATATCCTCAGTGAAAGTGCTGTTTGTGTGTGAAAAATGCAAAAAACTTCACTTTCACTGACAATATCATCGCTGTGATATGTTTTACTGTTTTGAAACACTAATATTTGTGTTCAGCGAAGTCTCCCGAGAAAAACAGGTTTTAGGGTGTCATAGAAAGTTACAGGGTTAAACACAGTGCTAGCAAATTAAATTATCTGGACTTTCGGCCTGGGATGGCAGGCAGGTCCCTCAAATTGCAATCATTAAAATTACTTAATTAGGTAAAAATATTACATAAATACACATGTAGAATTTTAATATATATACATATTTATATATTTGACGTCTACGTGTATATTTATGAAATTATTTATGTAATTATGTATATGGACATATGTATATTTCGTATTGTTTTTATTTATTTATTTATACATAGATATATATATATATATATATATATATATATATATATATATATATATATATATATATATATAAAATTTACTGGAGAAAATTCTGGATAGATTATTTTGAAAGGAAATTTTTCTAAATATTTGGCTTTTTAAAAATGTATTTATTTATTTTTTGTATTGAAGCGGAGAGACATGCTGGTTGTGCCTGTGTTACTGCATCTATGGACGATATTTACTTTGAGCACACAATCAGGTACTTTCTCCTATGCTGTATCTATTACTTTATCCCTTCCAAAAAGCATACTTATCTATAATTGTTCAACAGACCAGGACTATTAAAGTAAGTCGTCCCCACCCCCCCCTGATAAACAAGTTATTCACACCTGTGGATTAGCACATTAAATGATTTGCAGAATTTGGGACCAATTTACAGATATAGAGCTTCCACTTTCTATAACTCACGGATCTGACACCAGCCTTGCAGGATCCTGTTTGGAAACCAGGCTTAAAGGTCATTGATTGGAGGACTTTTATCAAAGTACTATCAGAATTGGTTCTTGTGCTAAATGTTTTCCAAAATATTTTGGCTGACAAGCAACACTGTACCATATCGAATTGTCCTCCGAAGCATGCCAGGAGAAAACCTTTCTATTTTCAGATTATAGGATCATTGGAATCTAATTATAGGATCATTGGAATCTAATTATATTTCATCACCTAATTCTTTATATACACAGATAAAATATTCCAATATATCACCATAATAAAATGTCATTTGAAAAAAAAAAATAGAAATGAGAAGATGAGCACAGGTTTGTTAGCATTCTAAAAGGGACATGTTTAATATTTGCATCATACAGCGTTATTAATATAGTTTGAATTATAACTGTTCCATGAAATAACTGTTTGTTCTATGTTTCATTGTGTCCCTTCTAGCGTGGGACAAGTTGTTAACGTGAAGACAAAAGTGAATCGTGCTTTTAACTCCAGCATGGAGGTTTGTTTCAGAGGATTATAATTTCACTGTGTTTTATTTTCATATATACAGTTTGTGGTAGGCCCTGTAAATATTTCTTCAAACTCTTCTTTTATGGTTTAAATAATGCAACTCCATTGTCCGCTTGTAATTCATTACTCACTGTTTAGTGCACAAACCTCTAACGCTTAAGTGTTATTCAGTAAAATGTCATAATTTCTGGTACTTCAAAGCAACATGTCCATCTGAAACATT
Source organism: Pelobates fuscus (assembly GCF_036172605.1). NCBI lineage: Eukaryota > Metazoa > Chordata > Amphibia > Anura > Pelobatidae > Pelobates > Pelobates fuscus. The sequence continues at coordinate 47,764,121 of NC_086323.1, forward strand.
AGCTTTTTCCTCATTTATTTAAATGTAGTTATTATTATTATTATTATTATTATTATTATTATTATTAGAATGTTATGGTCCAGCACTTTGGTCTAATAAGATATTCCTTTATTTTTACACAGTTTAAACAGTTAGGAACAATCCATGCACCATAACCTAAAATGCTTATTGTAGTGTCTATGCTGCAAGACTGTGTGCAGGCTTTTGGTTTTTCATAAAGTTATATTCAAGGAGTTTGACAAAAAAAAACCCACAAGATTTCCCAGCATCCAGACCAGCAGACTAGGCAGGCCCCTTTACTGCCGCTGAGATAATGTGGAAGGTTCACTTCCTTATCCATACAATTTGTACGGCAGAGAAGGTATCAAGGGTTTATTCCACGGATTGCAACCTATTTGTCTTACAAGTTTGAACAGGTTTCAGTCTGCACACTATACTGCATTAATATTAACAAGCGTGGCTGAATTTGGCTAAGGTTTGCCCCAGTAGAAAAATTATTTACGTTAATGCAACAAAATACACTAAAAACTAGGTTTAAAAAAAAAAAAATGTCAGTAACTGTTCCTCTATTGGTTGTGTTTTATAACCATGTGTCTATTGCTTACTGCCTTGTGATTTCCAGGTTGGAATACAGGTTACCTCTGAGGATCTGTGCAGTGGAAAGGAATGGAATGTGTGCCAGGCCTTCGCTACATTTGTAGCACAAGGCAAGGAGAAGGTGAGATAATGTCTGAACACCAGGAATATATAGACCTGCTTCTCATTAGTGAGCATCCTGGAGAGTTGTGAGCAAAAGGTAGAACTGCAGACTAATAGGTCAGAAGGCCTTTGATGTAACAGAGCATTAAATCACTAGCCCTGCCAGGGCTGTCTACCAATATATATATTTTTTTTTTAAAATGAGCACTCTAAACATTTAATGAACACAATTATTGGATGGAGTGACAGTTACAAGCATGCTCCCCCCTCCCGTCCACCCCCCCTTTAAAAAAATAATAATATAAATAAATAAAGTTCTTAGATAACCTGATCTTCTTTTGGTGACATCACTTCTCCTCACTGTAAGGACAGGGATGTCTCAGGTGACAAGCTGAGGGGAGAATTAGGGTGGCATGGATGTGGGGGCACGCTGCCATTGGTTGTCTGTCGAATATGCACAGAATTGATATTAGCCAGCCTGGAACTCTTCTTCCTGGGTAGCTAATGACACTGCTGGGGGTGGAGTTACACCTCTGGCAACTATGTGCTTTAACACTTAATGTGCATCCTTTCTCTGGGAAATGCTGGACAAGCAGAGTATCTAAGCATTGTGACCTCTTCAAATCACTGACGTGGTCATGGTGCTTGGAATAATCCTTCAAAACCAAATACAATTTATTTTTACCATCAGAATGTTTTTTGTGTGTGTTTTTTTTTTTTTGAGGTTTTTGTTTAGATTTAGGGCCCTCTAAAAAAACAAAAAAAATCTTACCTTTTAATCCAGCCCAGAGAAACACTGCTGTTTTTGCCTATGGTGAAATCAAGCATGGTGATTTTGATCCAATACAATGCAAACCTCCTGCTCTCAATCAATCCAAAGTTTCTCATAGACACGATGGAATCCAATGCTTATCTATGAGAAGCATGAGTTGCGTTCATCATCGTCATGCTGTCAGTAATAACGTCAGAAAATTGAAGGTCTTATAGGAACACTGCCATCAAATAAAAAAAAAACTATATAAAAAATAAAGGTAGATAAAAAAAAAAAAATCAACATTAATGAATGAAAAAATTGAGATGGTAAATTATAACCTAAATATTCTATTATGATATTTTAAAAATGATGACCCTGTTAAGTTAGAATTATCTGACAGTCTGTAGCTGCATGTTTTTAGCTGTAAATACATCAGAATGGAGGAGGGGACCACCTTGGAATTGCTTTCCAACTTTGAAACCCCCAGTGGCAGTTAGTGATAAGGAGTCTAAGAACATGCAACATCATTAACCAATCAGAATTTGGAATTCTCATAGTTGTGCTGACTTGTCCCAATTTCCCTCTGCAAAGAAAAGACCATGTGTAGTTGAAAAGTTTGATAATGGTGAATACCCTATATGCCCAAAGAAAGTCAGATTAGCCATAAATGTGAAAAATACCGCACTTAAAGGCGCTGGGAGAACAATAACCACTTTAGTCTATTGTAATGGTGATAGAATGCCCATTACTTTTAATAATTCCACCATTCCATTTTTTCTGTTTTTAAACCATTTTGTGATTTCAGTGATTCAACACCAGTATTAATTTTGTCGACTAATAATTTTAGTCGACTAAAATGTGACTAAAACTAAAATGACGACTTAAAACTAAATTGAAATTTGCCACCAAAATTAACACTGCACAGAGAGGATTTGGAAGGGACAAAATAGACAGAACAGGGCTTGGGAGAGAGACACCTAAAAGGTCTGGGAGGACACGAAGGGGCAAAAGAGACAGAGGTTTTTACTAAACCCATTAGATTTTAGTTGTGTTGACTAAGATCTATTGGAGATTTAGTTGACTTAAACGAAAACCATTCAGATTAAAAGACTATGACTAAAACTGAACTGAAATTTGCCACCAAAATTAACAATATTGAACATAAAGCAATGGAAGACTTGCTTCTCACTGTTCATTCTTAGTGGCAATAAAACTCACATCATCCTGCTTATGAATGGCTCTGTGTGCAGGTGAAGTTGAAGCCCGTGGTTCCTGTCTCTGACAAAGAAAAGTTGGAGTACAGCCTTGCCGCAGAGAGGCGTCGGATGAGACTGGTCCATACTGACAATATCAAAGAACTGCTGACTACTAGCGCCCCGAGAGACGGTATAATTTCTTTGTTTATTTTGTATCCTAACTAGTGCCAGATTCTCAACTCACTGTTTAGTATTAATGAAACACACACACCTGAAGGTCAACTTTGGCTCTTATCTCCTCAACAATGATTCCATACTCATGCCTACAATTAGTTATTGGACTTGCGCAATAAAATGTGCTGTTTGTTTACACAAACTATATCCCAGTGCCAGAGTATTATGTTAGGTGAAGGGTCACCATAATATTTGCTGATTTATCACATTGACTACCTGAGATCTCTCTATTGTAAGTACACCTATTTCCTGTTTTATATATTTTTAAAAAAATGTTTCAAAATATTAAAAGCACACACACACACACACACACATTTCTGGTTTTAGGGTACCTTTGTCAGTAGGATGGAGGGTCCTTAAATCAATCTAAAAAGCAAAATAGTATCGAATAGACAAGTAATATAAATGTCAGTCTCAGGGGACAAATTGGTACAGTAAACCCTAGACAGGGTCCAGTGTAAGAATATATATGTATCTTTAAAAAATATATTTAAAAAAAAAAAAGTTAGATGAAACCTGTGTCTTAAACCATAAAAGTGGCTCTCCTGGGATAGGGAGAGGAGTTGGAGTTGAATACCCAAAGAGCTGTATGAGACCGTTCGTGGAAAGCAAGCAGCTGTTTCCCAAGCACTATTAAAAAGCCAGTCAGAGTCCTCAGCGATTTATATAAGTTCAGGCAATGATGAAACCTGTATATAAGGGTTTCCTCCAAGACAGGTAGGTATATGCAGTAAATTCGTAGAATGCAAGTCCCGCCAGGAACAGTTGCGTGATGTTATAAAGGTGGTTTGGGATTATGTATCGGTGTAAGAGGTGCCTGCCGCCACACTGGTAGTATATAGTGTCTGCCAGTTGTTTATGTGCATGCTGTCATGGCAAGGGTACATAATTCATTGTTGCACTATAGAATATTGCTATTTAATATAACTTGTGCAGTGCATCAATAATTTGACCCCTGGGTAGAGGACAAATGGCTCCGGTATTTTTACAGATGTATACACTCTGCCTCCAGTAAGACCAGCTTTTTATACCAGCAGCTCTCTATATACAGCCTGCACATAACCAACTGGCAGACACTATATACTACCGGTGTGCCGGCACGCACCTCACACACTGATATATAATCCTGGCCACCTTTATAACCTCATGTTCTCTGTTCCTGGTGGGACTTGCATTCTACGATTTTATTGCATATACCTACATGTTTGGAGGAAACCCCTTAATACATATGCATAGAAAAAGAAAATGAAAATAACAGGGAGAGTGTGTCAGACTGCTGAAATTGACTGGGGGGTAACCCCTACTGAATAATGATAGGAAAAAAGAGAGAATTCCTAGTATGCCTGGAGAGTACAGATAGAGTAGAACAGTACCCCTACTGGATACTAGTATAGAAAGCAGCAGTCCTGAAATAAAATGTAACTTTTAATAATCAATTTAAAAGTGGTACATGTAGAGGGGGCGGAGCCGAGCAGCCAGACTGAGCAGACGTGCCGAGACACAGCTCCTGAGCCAAATCGTCTTTTTCTGGGGTAAAACCCAGGCAACTCGGCACGCCAGACTCTAAGCTCTTAACAAGCAGGGGACAACCTGGTGAATACCCCGATACCAAAAACGAGCAGTTTGACAGCCGGGTGCCCCGATCCACCTACTGAGGCCTGCTGACACACCGCACGGCACCAACATGCGGCCTGTTCACACAGGCAGCGCGGGAGAGACGGCCGCTCTCCCGCCGCCTCCATATCCGGCTGATTTACCGCTTAGCCCACGTCCCCCCCCTACGGACCGGTGGGGGTCATCCCGGTCCACAAGCTCCCACAAACTCCTGGGATCGCAAGCAACCCGAAACTGGCAACCAAGATGGCGGCCGCCATCCACGCTCCGGGGCCTACACTCACCAAGTCTCCACAAGCGGAACCAATAGGTGGGATCCCCCACAAAGACAGGATAAAAGCGGCATTTGACCGATTTTGGGTGCAGCTATGGGCCAAGTTGGCACAGACCCAAACAGCCGAAACAGCCGTGCGACAGCCAAGCACCCCCCCTGCATACAAACCAGCTCTGAAAAGCACCACCGAGCCACTAAACGAGACAAAGCATGTGAGCAGAGCAGGGGTTGCCCCCCGACCCTTAGGCGGCAGACCACGCATCAAACACCACCTACCCGGGCCTCGACGCGGGCGGAGGACCCACACGCAAGGCCCACCGCTGCTTAAACTAAAAAGACGCACCCGGAGGGGCAACCCTCGGCCGGCTAGCGCACCACAAGCGAGGGAACAGAGGCGAAGGCCTTGTAAAGTGTCCGGATGCAATTCTGACCGGGGGTCGCACTCAGCTCCTGACAAGCGACGGAAGCCACCAGCAGCTCCCAGAGCGGCACCTACATCGGCAAACCTGTTGAAGCAGCAGAACCACTTGAAGGTGACCTCCAACCATAATCCACTGAATACCCGCTATGAGAATAGCACGTTACAAAGAGATTGGGAGCCAAGACAAGGAATGGGGTGAACTCCTACTAAGGTCGGCCTGGGCATATCAGTGACTACCATGCTTTTACCACACTGACCGATCTGCCCCGGCCCAAGCCAGAATTGTCTGTGCCACATCACCTGCTAACTCGACCTCATTGGACTTCCTTTATAACCCTAATGATACCGAGTTCTACCCGACCTGAACAGTAAAGCTTAATGTTTAAATGTCAAATGTTAACTGTTTATGTTCCACTCAAAGAAAGGACTCAAACTGTTATATTTAATTTAATTTTATTTTCTTTGCTGTTCGCACCAATACCTCACACCCTGCAACCGACAACCGGAGGCCTCCTCCTACACACCACACGACTCACTCGTAAGCACCTTCCTGTCCATCCCCGCCATACCAAGGCTCAGGGTGCACACACATATCACACATAGCTAGGCAGACATTGACATACGTTTATTGCCCAGCATAGCATAACTCACATCCATACCTGATATATCTCCAGCGATCTCCTAGCTGTTCAACTTTTTACATGTTTACTCATGAGTAAATCAGCACAACACCTAGATAGAAATGTTTTATCTTGTATTACTCGACTACCCAGCGACATTTGTTTTTTCTGCATGTATAATCTAGCTTATCCACCGTATGGCGTATCGTTTAAACCTTGTACTACACACACTAGGCATGCACTTAGCGTAACGCTTAGATAGAAATGTTTTTCTCTTGTATTAACCGACTATTCAGCGACATTTGTTTTTTCTGCATGTATAATCTTACTTATGTACCACATAGCATATCGTTAAAACCTTGTACTGCACACGCTAGGCGTGCATTTAGCGCAAAACTTAGATAGAAATGCTTTGTCTTATACTCATCGACCACTCAGCGACAATTGTTTTTTCTGCATGTATAATCTTACTTGTACACCTACAAAAAAAAAAAAAGCGCACATCATCTTGACCTTTTCCGCATATACCTGTGACTACACTCATTGTGAAATGCATATGTCTTATTTTGAGCTTGTACTTAACATTGCGCTTCCAAAAATAAAGAATTTAAAAAAAAAAAAAAAAAAAAAAAGTGGTACATGTAAACTAGAAAACAAATACTAGGGACAGAATACTTCAAAAGAGACAGGGCTAGTAGAGCAGGGGTGAAACAGAAGGCTAATCGTTATTGACTTAATCTAATAAACAAAAATAAATGCCACATAAGTGGAATTATTAGTTAGTCCCAGCTGCACTGTAAAGGGGAAGGGGAGAGAGGGGTGAGACGCGCGTTTCGCCGACTTGCGGCTCTACCAAGGGACCCTTGGTAGAGCCGCAAGTCGGCGAAACGCGCGTCGGGAATTTTCAAAGAGGAGGGAGGAGGAGAGAGACAGGGCAGATACAAGCTACCTAGACACAGATAGTTGGAAGACTTTACAACCCTCTACCCTCCACTCGATCGTATACTTGATTTGATTTTGGCAGAGACAGAATCTTAGAGAATAGGGCTGTTTACTCTGACTAGACTTTGAGGAGACAGGAGTTTCGTCTATTGAGACTCAATTGGGGCTTAGACTTCAGGAGGGGACGTTGGGGAATTTGTATGCACGGATATCTCTTTTTTTTTACCCCTCTCTCCCCTTCCCCTTTACAGTGCAGCTGGGACTAACTAATAATTCCACTTATGTGGCATTTATTTTTGTTTATTAGATTAAGTCAATAACGATTAGCCTTCTGTTTCACCCCTGCTCTACTAGCCCTGTCTCTTTTGAAGTATTCTGTCCCTAGTATTTGTTTTTTAGTTTACATGTACCACTTTTAAATTGATTATTAAAAGTTAAATTTTATTTCAGGACTGCTGCTTTCTATACTAGTATCCAGTAGGGGTACTGTTCTACTCTATCTGTACCCTCCAGGCATACTAGGAATTCTCTCTTTTTTCCTATCAAACCCCTTAATACAGATTTAGCGGTCATCATTGCCTGAACTTATATAATCGTTGAAAACTCTGACCAACTTTTATTGGTGCATGTACAACAGCTGCTTGCTTTCCACGAATGGTCTCATACAGCTCGTTGGGTATTCAACTCCAACTCTTCTTTTTTCCCCCAACCTGGAGGGGGGGTTACTTTTATGGTTTAAGATGCAGGTGTTTTTTTGTTTTGTTTTTTAAATACATTTTATTTATTTCACTTGACCCTGCCCGGTGTTTACTGTACCGGTTTGTTATCTGATACTGACATTTATTTTGCTTATCTTGTTGATACTATATATTGGATACTATTTTGCTTTTTTGATGTTACTGTTTCAGCGATTTGTTTAATAAATGTATCTATATTTAGAGACTTGACATAATACTTTGGGCTACACACCTTAACCATGCTGAGGCAGATGGGATCCAGAAGCCCCAGGCTGATTTTGTTCTCAGAAAGGCCTTATACATACTCAACCCTTCCCTTCTACAGTTATTTTACTTAGAATTTAACTCCCAAACTAGAACATCGTTAATGAAAATTAGAAGGAAAAAAAACAGCCAAAAAAATATGGTTTGTTTTCAAGGAAATTCAACCTGCTGATTTTTTTTTTTGATTTTTTTAATTTTTTTTATTTTGTATTACATTCCTTTTTACTTTGTTAATTAATATCTTGCAGAAAGGAGCCAGGAAGGTGGGGTAAATGGATTTGTGATGGCCCAGAAGACACGTGTAGAGAGTGTGGAATTGGTTTTACCTCCGCATGCCAATCACCAGGGGAACACTTTTGGTGGACAAATTATGGCTTGGATGGAGAATGTTGCAACAATTGCTGCCAGGTTAGCTCACTATTAAAATGTATTATTGAGATCTTTTCATTCTAAATACCATATCTGAACATGGCGTTAATATATACAGTGAGCTTACAGATGATTTAGGTCATTCTAGAGAAAAACATAGAAACAGAATGTGACGGCAGATAAGAACCATTCGGCCCATCTAGTCTGCCCAATTTTCTAAATACTTTCATTAGTCCCTGGCCTTATCTTATAGTTAGGATAGCCTTATGCCTATCACACGCATGCTTTTTTTTAAAATCTAATTTATTTTGAGTTTTCAATGAGGCTTTAGATACTATGTCAAATTTTATTAGCAATAATTTTTTACACACGTGGCTCTTATGACCAATCAAGGATTTCATATTGAGAGCGTGTGGTCATTTACTGACAACAGAAGTAAAAGAATACACTTTCAAAAACCCTGGAGTATTTACAAACACAGGGCACCCCTAATCCACATGTGTGCCTGCATTGATCTAGGAAAACTGTTTATTCCCTGTTGAAACGTGGTGAGCTAAGAAAGTATTGCAAAATTTAGGTCGTTGTTGGACAGTTGGAGAACAAACAAAAAAGCTATGCTCTCTTTTTTTGGAGATTTTTCCCAAAACAATTAGATTTGAGCAGTTGTGATGTTAACTGGCCAAGACTCGCAGCTTAGTGAATAAAACCTATAAGCAGCCTGACGTTGTATCATGGTTGGTTAACCAGAGGCAGCACCTGATCCCTTACATCTACTGGCATCCAGATCAGGAACTACTGTGACCTCATCTCGTACCATCACATTGCCATGACATCAGTAGCCTTCCTTTTTGTTTTTGTATAACATATAATGCATACAGTAAAATTGTCATGGGACACATTACAATTCTATTCGTTTACACGAACAATTAGTTGGGAACTCTGATGAATATACATAAAAAGAAGGAAAAGACAAAAAGGTGAGACAGGACAGTTTTGTAAAAGAGCAGAACCCGAGCGGCAGACATAGCATAGGGAGTTTAAAGGCTACAGACACATGCAAAGGAGCAACTGACATAATGGGTTGGAAGCTGAGAATCAATTGAATGGATGAGGTGAGAATCTGGGAGAGACCGATATTTGCGAGAGACATAAGTATGCTTGGATGGTTAGGAGACAGAATTAGAGGGGACTAAAAACCAAACCAAATGGAAAGGGACTGTGCGAGAGGTATGTTAGGCAGATATACTATATCTTAGTATGTGGAATGTCAATACTTTTACTCTACAATATGATTAAAGGGACACTCCACTGCCCACATAGATAATGCATTAATAAGATCTCTGTTTAGTTACTATACTCCAATGAAAACATGCGTACATTTAATTATACATTTTTTTTCAGGGGTATATCTAAAAACAGCTTGCAAAAGCTGTAGATCTCTTACCTAAATCCGTTGCAAACCCTCCCCTTCTAACCCCGCCCAGACTTTCTGTGACTGTCCAATTACAGCCTTCCCAATGCTGTTCAATGAGAAGTCTTTGCAAGGCAGGGGGCTCTGGGCAATTGCTGCCTATTGAGTTTATCTGCAATGAGCTAAGCAACCAGGAAGTAATGAGAGGTTCTTTGACAGGCAGAGAGGCGTAACAAGGTTCATTTTTAAACGTGCCAATTTCTATTGAAATCTGCACTTTCTGTAAAATTTGGTCACAAATGAATATGAGGTCCAAAAATACAAAGTCATGGCTTTCAGCTGAAATCATCAAGATGGAATATCCAAAAACAATCACACCAGAAAGTGCAAAGCACGCACCCACAATAAATATTAATATGACACACAGTTAAATGCAGTGTGTCTGAACAGTAATCATATAATGCCTAATATAAAGAAACACAGACATAGAAAAAACTTAAAGAACTGCAAAGAGAAGGCAGAACAGGTGCCCTTTAACAAATCTATTTAAATGTTACTTCACACGTTTTGCTTTCCTGATTAAATTTCCATAATTGTGCAAAAATAAATAAATTCAAATGATGTAGATAAAGTAAATGAATGTACATGTAACCAAATTTAAAAATTCCAGTGTTTACAGATAAAAGCAGCTGCAAAACAAAAGGCTGGCTACCGTATGTATGTGTGTGTGTGTGTGTGTGTGTGTGTGTATCTGAAGTATTATTAATGAACAGAAAAGGTCACTGATAAATATTTAGTACCACTAAATGTAAAAGTGTCAAGCCTCAAATATCCCATTTCATAAGATCAAATATGAACAATGGATTAATATATTGCGCATTAAAGCAGCACTGTCACCGTCTGGGGACTTTACATAAATTTGCAAAGTCCCCCCGACAGTGACATCACCACTGGTGGTCAGGTGGCTGTGGGTGCAGGGAAAGGTGAGATTTACTTATCTGAACCTGTCCCGGGCGTGCATATTTTCTTCTAGCCAGTCCGCTTCTGCCTCTGGCTCCATGAGCTGTACTCCCACGCATGTGAGTCTAGAAGTGTCAGGTGTAGTCCCTACTTTGTCTCAGTGTATTTTTTTGAGTGGATTGGTATTTCAGTGAAATTCCAACACAATCAGTATAAGGATTAAGGATTTCATAAAGATTTTTATCTTTATGAAATGCTCACTGTGCAGAGGGTGTGTGAGACAGTGCCGCTTTAAATCTCTTACATTACAGAACTTCCCAAACATTACCCACGTCACTACATGTGGCAAAGTTTAGCATTGCTGTACAAGAGTTACGGGACATGGAGTTTTTACTGCGACCACAAGCTGGTGCTCACAGTACTGATTACATATCAGCTAACGCTAGGAGCCGGGTCAGGTACTTGGCATACACAGACAGCTCGATGTTTAGTCTTTGTTTATTAATTATGCCATTGTTGAACTCTGTGTGCTGTTTAAATAAAATGCATCTTTTTATTTTTTTCTTCACTAAAACCATGAGGAATTTTTACTTTTTTTATAAAAATGACAGAAGTGTTCATTATGTTTTGATGTGATATCTATAATTTCAGGACATAAACAGTTTATATTAGAAACCAAAGTGAAAATCCACGCAGAAAGCTTGTCTGCGATTGACCGGGAGTTCTTCTCCATGGATTCACCTTCGTATTTTTCATTTCATCAATAGCCTAATCAATAAACCATTCAACTGATTAAACATTTGCATTGAACAACGCAAAATTTACAAATAAAGAATTCAAAAAACAAAATAAAACCTTTTCATTGATAGAATAGGTACCTCTAGCATACAGGTTCCTGGAGGCAGCTGCCTATCCTCCCTCAGTGTTTTCTTCTATGGCTGCTTTCCTCTGTGATGGACCACTATAGTGCCAGGAAAACAAACTCGTTGGCACTATAGGGTCTTTAGGTTCCCCCCCCCCCCCTCCATGCTCAGGGCCCCCCCCCCCCCGCTGGGCTCTAGGGGACTGAAGGGGTTGAATTCTTACCTTTCTCCAGCGCCGGGCTCCCACGGCGCTGGGGAACTCTCCTACCTTTTCCGACATCAGCTTTGAATGCGCATGCACGGCAAGAGCCGCACGCGCACTCAATCAGTCCATAGGAAAGCATTTCTCAATGCTTTCCTATGGACGTCCAGCGTCTTCTCGCCGTGATTTTCACAGTGAGAAGAGCGGAAGCGCCTCTAGCGGCTGTCAGTGAGACAGCCACTAGAGGCTGGATTAACCCTAGTGTAAACAAAGCAGTTTCTCTGAAACTGCTATGTTTACAGCTGCAGGGTTAACCCTAGATGGACCTGGCACCCTGACCACTTCATTGAGCTGAAGTGGTCTGGGTGCCTATAGTGGTCCTTTAATTCTATCCATTGTAATACAGCTTACTTACAAAGGGATGATCTATTGAAGCCACTGCATTGGAGCAATCTATTACCTTTACCTTAAAATTGCTAGAGATTGTTAAAGATCTAGATTTAAAGAGTTAAATAAAAATTCATATTCTGTATACCTAATAATAAGAAATATTGACAGGATATAGTATATATTTAAATGTAAATCCAAGATGGTTCTTTAAACCCTTTCACACACCGTATTCCTTCTTCTTTTTTTCATTTTATTATTTAGGCTAACTGTTATGACTTCTCCTGCTTTCTCTGTAATAGAATTTCTGTCTTCTCTTTACACAGTCGTCTTTGCCACGCTCACCCCACTCTGAAGGTTATTGAGATGTTCCACTTTCGAGGTCCGTCTCAGGTGGGGGACCGACTGATTCTTAAAGCCATTGTGAATAACTCTTTCAAAGACAGGTCAGTAAGAAACCGAGCAGTGGGGCACATTGGAGGAGAGTCTTGGTATGTCCCATGGTTCTATGTAATGGGTGTTCAACCTCTCTGCCTGTCAACTTGATTATGTATGTCAACTATTTCCTGCTACATATTCCCACTGTTTAATTATAAAGCACTACAAAACATGTTAACAAAATAGAATTATTATAAAGGTTGTGTCATCTTCAACTTCACATTATAGTAAGCCGTTCCTTTGGGGGAGGATGGAGTTATAAAAAAACAATTCAGGTTTTCTGTGGGCAATTCACTATGTCAGTTGGAAACAGATGTCCTCTGTGTACAATATAGAATCCCTCTAGCATGTTCACAACACCCTAACTGGGGGGGTTTAGTTAACAATTGCAAATATTTGCCTCCTAGAAACCATTTTCCATTTTATTTAATTTTAACTTTCTGCTCTTCGTGGACTACAGGAGGTTAACAGATGAATACATAGTTACCGCGGACTTGAATCAGTTCGTACCATCTGTGTTTTTTTTTCCCTTTTAAATTCAATGTAAAAATGGTTTTGTGCTAAAATATGGCAACAAAAATGATTCAAAAAAATATATCGCAAAATAAGAAGAATGCAGAGAACTACAAACGTTCCAATAGATTGTCCAATGAAAGAACAAATACATTCAAGTTGAAAGAAATTCTGGTGTACAAACCAGCCATCTTAAAATGGGTCAGTATCGAAAGAAAAAAAAAAAGGTCCATAATGAAGTAGAGAGAAAATCAAAGTGCCGTATAGGAAGATCTCCAAGATGTAACTTGACCGTGATATTAAAAGAAAACACATATAGGGGTAGTTGGCAAAGCTTTCAGAAGTACAGTGTTTGTAGTGTAGCTAAAGGAAAACTAAATGCTCCTAGGTCACTTCATCTCAATTGCACACCTAGTGGATTGTAGAAAGATAGTCACTAGAGGTGCTTCTTCTGGTATAACCGAGTAGAACTTGGTTACAGGGCAAATGACTCAACTGGAACATAATTTACTGTGCATCTGCAATAGCCTTCCAATGCTTTGCTATGGGGAAGCATTGGATTGGCTGAGATGATCAACATCGATGATCTAAGCCAGGGGTAGGCAACCTTCGGCTCTCCAGATGTTGTGGACTACATCTCCCTTGATGCTTTGCCAGCAATATGGCTGTAAAAGCATTATGGGAGATGTAGTCCCAAACATCTGGAGAGCCGAAGGTTGCCTACCCCTGATCTAAGCCAAAGAGGCAGAGTGACAGTGAGGAGAGTAGCATGACGAGGGTTGGAAGGTAAGTAATACTCACCTTTCAAATTCTCACACGGCAGGGAATATGTCTCAGGACAGTGTAGCATTAGAAATACATAGTTTAAGATTTTGCCCTTGCCGTTCTGTGTGTTAGCCAGCAAACTAGGGAACTAAACTTTGAAAGTTACTGAATAGGTTCAATCAACTATGAGGAAAGTATTTGTTAAATCTAGGAACATTTATGACATGTGATTCATACAGCTGTGACTCGCTTTTATTCTAAATAGTCCGTAACCTGAGAAACCTCTTTCTTGACAATACTTTAAGTAACCACAAGTACCCACCAGTCTAGAGGAACATGATCTACTGGAATTTTAATTGTACAGTAAAAGGACCTTCTGAAATTTCAGCTCAAAGTACTGTGTTTCAGGTCAAAGTACCGTGTTAGGTGGGAGCCCTTCGATCAGGTTGTGTAATGTGTAAAAAGTTTAGATGTAACACACTTTAAATTGAATACTGGTCTGTTTTCATTAGTATGTACAACCGGCGTTACTGATGAAATGCCAGAAGAGATGACCATCAGGGCCGGATTTTCCTATAGGCTAACTAGGCTTCAGCCTAGGGCCTCAAGATCAAGAGGGGCCTACATTCAAATTGTTAGCAAAATTAAAATTGCACTATTCTAAAAACAGTGAACACTAAAACACTGAACCGAAAATAAGGAGAAATTCTACGAATATGATATGACCAGTGGCGTGCTAAGGGGGGGGGGGCGGTCCGCCCCGGGTGCCACTTACTAGGGGGGTGCCCGGGGCAGACTGCAATGCCCCTCCTGCCGCGATCGCCGAGACCGGCGGTCTGCAGCTCCGCAATGTGCAGAGCTGCAGACCATGGATCTCGCGTGCACTGCCCAATCAGAGTGTTGCTGCGGGTTACCACGGCAATGCTCTGATTGGGTCTCGCGAGATCCATGGTCTGCAGATCTGCGGAGCTGTAGACCGGAAATGAGGGCCACCGGACCACCAGGGACCCCACCAGACCACCAGGCAGCCCCCACTGGACCACCAGGGATTTAAGGTAATATTTTTAGTCACCCCCCTCTCCTCATCACCCCCCTCTCCTCATCACCCCCCTCTCCTCATCACCCCCCTCTCCTCATCACCCCCCTCTCCTCATCACCCCCCTCCCTCTCACAATCACCCCCCCTCCTCATCACCCCCCCCTCTCCTCATCACCCCCTCCCTCTCACAATCACCCCCCATCTCCCATCTCACAATCACCCCCCCCCTTTCCTCATCAACCCCCTCCCTCTCGCAATCACCCCCCCTCTGCTCATCTCGACTTTTTTTAAATTTATTATACGTGCCACATTTTTTATAAAGGTTCGTACCAATCACAACATGTTTCATTTAACATATTGATATATCACAGTAATGATGTATTTTATTGTCTCTCATGTAATTTACAAACTTAAAAATGGGAGGTGAAAGGGCCTCATAAGTGGAATAGCCTAGGGCCTCTTTTCATCTAATTCCGGCCCTGATGACCATAAATGAGAATGGGAGCAGGCAAGGCTTCCATAGCCTGGAAGAAGAGAATTGACAAATTATTAACAGGCTTATTTACTAAAGTGAGAATTTTAAAGCGAATTTCAAATTTAAAGTGACTGAATGGGAAACATAACTGAAAAACAAACAAACAAAAAAACAACAATGTGTGAACGCTATAGAATATAACTCAAGCACAGTGATACAAAAGTATACACAGAATACAGGCAAATGTTTACCAAAAAGAGCGCGCTAAACTGATAAAGCAGGTCTGTAAATGCAAAAACACATAAAATAGTGCAGACTATCTGGACCAGAAAAAATGTAATATGGGAATGTGGGGGGAAAAACTTACCTTTACCAGAGCCCTATCACCCCTGGCTCTGGGTTTGCAATGCTCCACTTGAGAGGGAAGACTCCCACACTGAATAGACTCCAAGTGGTGTGTTCACTGGAAGCTGGTAGTACTGTGCAATATAGGACAGGGAGAGGCAGGACCTCTAATTGAATAGTATCTCATACTGACTTAGAGAATTTTTATAGTTAATCTACTTTGACCTTAAAGGAACACTATGGTGTCAGGAATGCAAACGTGTATCCCTGACACTATAGCTTTAACCCCTTAAGGACACATGACGTGTGACATGTCATGATTCCCTTTTATTCCAGAAGTTTGGTCCTTAAGGGGTTAAAATGGCTGTTTAGGTTTTCGACTCCCCTTACACTAAAAAGGTGATCTACTCATCTTTATTCCAGAGCCACCCAGGTCTCCCCCTTTAGATTGCTCTGCTCCGCCTCCTTGGCTGAGATTATCAAATTTGATTATCTCAGCCAATCCAATATTTTCTCATAGGAAAGCATTGGTAGGCTATTGTGCATGTGCAGCAAAACACAGAGCTGTGCCAATTAGCATCTTCTCATAAGGATGCATTGAATCAATGCATCTCTATGAGAAGTGTTCAGGACACTGTGCAGCACTGCCCCAGGAAGCACCTCTAGTGGCCATCTGAGTGACTGCCACTAGAGGTTTTCCTAGGGAGTAATGTTAACAGTGCCTGTTCTCTGAAAAGGCAGTGTTTACATTGAAATGCCTGCCTGGGTAGGCTATATACACCAGAGCAACCTAATTAAGCTGTAGTTGTTCTGGTGACTATAGTGTCCCTTTAAATTGGAAATTTCCTTTTGAATTATTTTAATAAACATGTGTGTTATGAGTAAATGTTAATGACTTCTGCCCTATCTCATGCCGATTTTATGATCCTAACTGCGGTACAAAGCCCAAGGCAATGTTTTTAGATAATCCTGAGAAGAAGTAACATTTATATCTTTATTGCTTCTACAGTCGATTAGATTTTAATATTCATACAAGAAAAAAAACCTTACATTGTCCAGTCCAGGCTTATGTTCTTTAGGAACGCTTTTAGTGAGGTGGTCATTAGAACCGTAGAGACTGTTTGTTTTTTCTTTTCTTATGGGGAATGTGAATCTTTTGCAATGTGAAGCGCTTAAGTTTTATATCAGTTGCCATGGCAATTTACCCTTAATCTATCAGTCAAAAGAATCCCACAGAAGGGAAAACTGCAGACATGGACAGCAGAGCACAAAATAGAGGCGCCCAGATATTGAAAAGATCAATATAGACCAATAACATTGGAGGGAGTATAATCATTGTGATTAAAGTAGTAGGAGGAAAATAACTGAAAGAAAAAACAAACCTAACATTCTCACTTTAATTTTATATTTTACACTTCACATATATTTATGTATGGGATAACTAAACATGTAACAAGGTGTTTAAATAGAGGTAGCGATGCAAGCAGCCGAGGTGGATGGACACAGTCTCACTTAGCTCCAACCCAATACAGCTATATTACGGTTTTACCGAGGGCTTTCCTCCCGAAATTGATATCAACTGCTTTTACCAGTGATACTGCTTGATATAGGCCAGAAAAGCAAGAAACAGTCAGAAGACAAACCATCTGGGAGCTTACATATTGGAAACGTGTTCTTTAGGCCTCAACGAGAGTATCTTTCAAAGATGGCGCTGGAGTTGGACGAACTCTTCTTCTTATCGGGTGATCGTCCCTTTGCTACCACAGAGAGGTCAAGTTCGGTTGTCACCTCTTTCCAGTCCTCCTCTATCGGCGATAGAGGCTACTATGGTAACCAACAGAGGGGATTTACAATCTCTTCTGGCGGGCAATCTGTGACTTAAAGCTTAGGATGTTGCTGTTGTAGAAAGAGAAAAGAACAGATTGGGTACAGCTCACTCTGGTATACTGGAGGAGAAGGGGGGTAACCCCTAGTGGAATCAAAAGGAAAAGAAAATGGGTAGTATACCAATGTTAGGGTACTAGAAACACATAGGAAGTACTATGAGTTATAATACCAGTGGAGGCTAAGGATACCAATCAGGATTAATAATCAAAAATAAAAAAGAATTTATTGAAAAAATATAGATGTTAAAAATTGCCAATCACCCAGAGTGTAACACACTAACTAAATATAGTGGAAAAAAACTACAATAAAATAAATAATTAAGTGAAAAATGGCTTGATAACTAGAGATTCAACAGTTCTAAAGTTGCACTCCATTTGTTGTCCATGGAGCACACGTCTGTGTTTCACAAAAATTATGATAATGGATTTGAAACCTGAAAGTTGGTTCACTCCCAACCTAAGTGAAGTATTTAGTGTAGATTTGTTCACGCAAATGACCACATCTGCAATTGAATCTCTTACCATTCCCAAAACCCAACACGACAACCTTACTGTACAACAGCGCAAGGCGCTAAAGGAATTGAATACTGATCAAAATATCATCATAAAATCTTCTGACAAGGGTGGTAATGTGGTCATAATGGATAGAGACCACTATATGGATATGTGCATGGAACATCTAAAAGATCCATCAGCATACAGAAAATTATCTAAGGATCCCACCACACTCTATCTAAGTGAATTAAAACATATCTTGGATTTGGCATTAGACAATGATATTATAACAAGTGAAGAGTACAAATGTATACTACCGCATTTTACTCCTGCCATTGCTACTCTATATTGCCTTCCAAAGATACATAAGAATTTGAACAATCCACCAGGGAGACCAATAGTGTCCGGTAATGGCTCTATTACTGAAAGAAGTAGCCAATTTTTGGAAAAACTATTACATCCATTAGTAATCAGCCTAAGATCGTACCTCCAGGACACTAAGCAAACACTCATTTTACTAGAGGACCTTATAGTACCACCTTACTGTCTTTTCGGAAGCCTTGACGTGGTCGCACTCTACAATAATATACCTCACGAAAAAGGACTTGTAGCTACTGGATATTTCCTGCAGAAATCTGGGCAATTCACTCCAACACAAAGTGAATTCATCATCCAACTTTTAAAATACGTCCTAACACATTTCTTTGTGTTTAATGGAACATATTACCTCCAACTCAGGGGCACCGCTATGGGCACAGCTTGTGCCCCTAGCTATGCCAATTTGTACCTGGGTTGGTGGGAAGAAACTATCCTGGAACTTACCATCGAAGACACATATCAGTCCTATATCTATAATTGGCACAGATATATTGACGATATTTTGGTATTCTGGTTGGGCACCATTACTCAATTCGAAGAAATGGTCGATTTACTTAATGACAACACCATTGGTCTACAATTGACGCATGTAATCGATGCCGAACAATTTGTGTTCTTAGACCTCAAAATTAAGATTCTACTTGACGGAACAATCGAAACGGAGTTATATCGGAAGACCACTGCAACAAACAATTTACTAAACTGGTCCAGTCACCATCCAATCAAACTCAAATCAGGCATTCCATATGGGCAATACTTAAGGGCTAGACGCAACTGCTCCAATTACGAAATATTCCAACAGGAAGCTAAAAAATTGCGTATAATGTTCAAACAAAAAGGCTATCCAAACAAAATTTTGAAAAGAGCATACCAACAGGCGTCCGCAATCAACAGAAGTGAGAGTCTACGAAACCAGAGACCCAAAACTGATTCCAAATATTTCCGTTGTATTGGAACATTTGACCAATACTGGGAACCAGTTCTGGAAATTATGTCCAAAAATTGGCCCATTTTACAGTATGACAAAGACCTTAAATATAGCATTAGTAACTTTCCAACCATCACTGCAAGCAGAGCAATAAATCTAAGGGATTATTTGGTTCATAGTCATATTGAACCTAACACTCAGAATCCAACATGGTTAACACCGACAGCAGGGATTTATCAATGTGGCCACTGCAAGGCCTGCAAATATGTGAAACCATCCAAAACGGTTGTGAGCACAACAACATCAAAGGTATACAAGGTGAAATAATTCATCAACTGCAGTTCTACCAAAGTAATTTACTTGATAACATGTAGCTGAAGGATTCTCCAACACATTGGTTCCATTTCTAACTTGAAGGTTTCCACCCCTGTCGGAAATCATGTGAGATTACATCACAGTGGTGACCCCACTCACCTTACCTTCCAAGCTATAGAGAGACTATCCATGAACGCCAGGAAAGGCAATTACAACAAGATGTTGTTAATGAAGGAATCAAGATGGATCTATTACTTCAAAACTCTGACTCCGAACGGTCTAAATGAGGAGTTTAATTTTACTCCCTTTATTCACAAATAAACATATTCATTTCTAAGGTACTACAATGCAGGTTACCATCATATACCATTCATTTTCAAATCAAAAACCCTCTCGCTTTATAATAGATTGTTGGATTCATGATACTGATTTTTCACATATTTGGGCATCCAACATATCTTACCAGGCTTATTTTTCTTCCCTTCTGTGGTGACAAGATACATATTTACTTTTTTTATACAAATTTATATCACCGTTACTCAGATTAACTTGTATGCCCATTATGGGGCAAAACATACTGTACTATATTGGCGAACAGTCTCCCTTTTCATTTTTTCTTACATTGATAATCCTGCTAATTTCGTATTCTTTGAAATCAACTTTACATTGCAGCTAACGTTGCCCTTGATGGTCAACAATACACTGTACACCTTTTTAATACATTTATCACCTATGGATATAGTTACGGTCATTCCACCTTATTCTGTGATTAATTCTTAATTCCATTCAATCTTGCACTCGGTTTTTGGTGCTAATATTACACTACACCGTATATGTGAACATTCTCTCTCCTTACATCATTCATGGCTATATTTATGTTAATCCCCCTTTTTTCCTTCCTAATGGTACTAACCACATGTCCCTTCTCCCTATTGTAGATGCATCCTTTTCCCCATATATTATTAGTAATATCATCATCATCAATGATTTTATTCAAGTATGTAGCTTCTATTTATTACTTCCCACAGAAATCCATAATATTATTATTAATCATTTTTTTCTGTTTATATGTCTAGATTTACCAGTATCATTTCTAGATCTACTCTATATTTATTAACATTGTAATATACATTTTATTTATCTTTTTATTATGTTTTATTAAATTCTGGACAAACTTATAGCAGTTATTTTCTCTGCTCCAAATATTTTCGTCATTGTTCCCTCTCCGTCTGGGAGCTTAGGGGTTAACATTCTCCCCCTTCTTTCCGATGTCACGAAATGGGCAGACCCATCTCCATGATGTCAGACTCATTCACCAATCACACGCATTCTCTGCCAACCAATCATGAGCTACCTGTTCTCTTTTAAACCGAGTGTTTCACACCGACCGGTTCCCTTCTGACGAGCCTGGTCGGGTGAAACGCGCGCATCAAGGGAATTACTATGCGGCTTATCAGATCACGTTAACTATCAGTCTCTATGCTTGCACTCTATTCTCTCCGTATACTTTACTAGTGGGGTTGGATTTAGGTGCCCTTGAAGGCACAGGGAGGCTTTCCACGGATAGTATATTTAGCAGTTTCGGCTCTTTTTCTTATTGCTATTAACTCATCTCTATTTCTCCCCCTGTCATTCTGTGAATGTTTAGCACACCAGTGTTTTTCTTATAATCCTGTGTCTTGCCAGTAACCATTCTAGTTCTACATCTATTTCATATCCAGTACTCTGGTTATCCATTCGAATTTTCATTCTTAGAAAGAGATTACATTACTAAGAAACATTACCCAGTATCATTGACACAATCTACGTGCATTTAATCCTATCGGGCAATGTGACAGCCTTAATTGCTCTGTAGTTCACAGAGACTCATTGCCAGTTTATCCATATACTGAACGGACAGTGTACAAAATTGCCAACACGTACTGATGAACTGTTCAAACGTGCACTTATCTTATCGGGTTAAGTGACAGCCTTATATTGCTCTGTGTTTCGCAGAGACTCACTGTCAGTCTATATACAGACAACGAACGGACAGTGCTAATAATTGGCAACACACACTGATGAATTGTTACATCTTATCACGTATGCCAAGTTATTGAGCCTGCTGTTTGCAGACTTTGTATCAAGGCTTCTTTTCTACTCAGGCATTTTCCTTGATATTACACACACAGGTTTTATATCTTCCACACTCCTAAGGCATCCTATCCTTCCTCCTCCAATACTCCCGGCTTATCATAATTTTTGTGAAACACAGACGAGTGCTCCATGGACAACAAATGGAGTGCAACTTTAGAACTGTTGAATCTCTAGTTATCAAGCCATTTTTCACTTAATTATTTATTTTATTGTAGGGTTTTTCCACTATATTTAGTGTGTTACACTCTGGGAGATTGCCAATTTTTTCGGCAATTTTTAACATCTATATTTTTTCAATAAATTCTTTTTTATTATTAATCCTGATTGGTATCCTTAGCCTCCACTGGTATTATAACTCATAGTACTTCCTATGTGTTTCTAGTACCCTAACATTGGTATACTACCCATTTTCTTTTCCCTTTGTTGTAGAAAGAGGATATTAAAGGCCTAACGGGCAAGATGAAGGCTGTAAAACAGTATTTGGGGGACCTTCGGTTCAGACAGACCACTTTAAAGTCTGGCAAGTAGCGAAACATCAGCGGTTTCAACAGGCTAGAATTCATAGTCCCAGGTTTCTTTGGCTCAGCCCCATTCTTTTCAAAATGTATTGCGTCTCTCCTGGATACCCGTACAAATGCTATATTACAAACTGAAAACGTTTGTGAATTCTCTTGAGGACACACATATTAAGTTTAATCAGTAAACCATGAACTGAAGTCAAAATATTCTAATTCAGCGGCCCATACTAGCCAAGTTGGAAAAATATCTAATGGAATAATTTCGCTAGTTCAGCTACTTTACAGTTGTCTTTTGGCCAGTTATGTTTTGGTATGTTACATAAATTGAAGGACTGTGTGTATAAACTGCTGTGGTTGTAAATACTGTGGTATTAAAGAGACACTATAGTCACCAGAACAACTACAGCTGAATGTAGTTGTCCTGGTGAGTATAGTCAGTCCCTGCAGGCTTTTTGCAATAAACACAGTTTTTTGGTTGTTGTTTTTTTTCAGAGACAAGGCAGTGTACATTGTTCCCTAGGGACACCTCGAGTGGCAGTCATTTAGATAGCCACTAGAGGTGCTTCCTGGGGCAGAACTGCACAGTGTGCAGGACTAACATTCAGTATCTCCACGCTCTGCATGGAGACGTTGAACTTTCCACATAGAGATGCTGATTGACCAAACCTGTGCTTGGCCCTGCCCCCACCCTGCCTCCTTAAAAATTTCAGCCAATGCAATGCGTTTCGTACGGGAACGCATTGGATTGGCCAAGATCATCAATTTTGATGTCGGTCAAGAAGGCGGATCGGGGGCAAGGCCAGTGTCGGCAGACCCATGCGGTGCTGGAATAAAAGTACGTTTTCTTACCTTTTAAGTGGGAGCAACACACGTAAATGGTGTTTTTAACACTATAGGGTCAGGAATACACATTTGTGTAAAGTGCCATAGTACAAATCTAGCACAACCGTACATTGGTAAAAGTCCATATGGACTACATATGTGAATGTAATGTATGTTCATTAATCTGGAAATGAAATATTGGTTTAGTAAACTGTACGGTGTGTGTGTGTATATAATCTTTATTTATTCAACAATTTATGGATGAAGGTTCGGGAATTAACATTTTCTTTGTGTCTGTATTGCAGTATGGAAGTCGGGGTCTGTGTGGAGGCCTTTTGCCATGAGATGAATGTTCCAAGGAGACATATAAATAGTGCTTTCATGACCTTCGTAGTTCTCAATGAAAAAGATCACCTGTGTGTATTACCACGTATCAAGCCAGAGTCAGGGGTAGGTAATCTTCTTTGTAATGAACCTCTTTATAATCCATCCCATTCACAGGGCAAGCACAATCCATTCTATAGTCACAGACCATGACAATATGATCAAATACACCTCTACCAGATTTCTATATATTTTTATTTTTTTTATGAATGTGTAAAATAGTAAATTAAGCCAAATCCACGTGGTGCTTTGAGCTCTCCATCCAATCCATCTTCCAACTTCTTATTATTGTCATTGTAACAGGTAAGTGTGGATTCTCTCAATCCCCCTTCTCTAAGTCTCTTCTGTCTCTCCTAAGCAGTGCTGAGTGCTACATAACTGTGCTAAAAGGAATGGACTATGATTTACTGTCTATAATTAAATATCATTTTTTTTTTAGTAAATTCTATGGGGAAGCTGGGCAGTTTTTATTTTGTTTGTGGGTTTTTTTTCAGCAGACTTTGCTGTGTCAAAATATAAAATTTGTGGGGGGCGGAGCCTGACAGCCGAGGCAGCCAGACGTGCTCTGTAAGAGCTCCTGCTTCTGGCCCGAAGTAATTGAGTTTTAAGCCCGGGCTATCCAGCGATCAAGCTGCAAAAAGCACGCATCTTGCTAAAGGGTCCTTGATGCACCGGAGGATACCCGCTGTGAGCCTGTCCGGCCCTGGTCCATTCTGGTAGCGGCTTGCGGCCTACACAAGCCTGAGCTGGGGGAGACGGCTGCTCTCCTAGCTCCTCGGAAGAACGGAACAGACTCGGGAATAAAACAAATCTTTCCCCCCCTCCCCTCTGGACCGGTGGGGGTTATCCCGGTATCCACTGGCTGAAGCCTATACCGACCCTAAGCGACTATCACCCCACGACTTCTGATCGCGGCTGACTAATCTAAGATGGCAGCCATGCCTCTGCCCCGCCAACCAAGCCTGAAACAGCCGATGGAGCCACGAGGAGGGGCCGACGAACTGGTGCTGGAGCGCTTGGATGCGATCTTTACTAACTTCTGGGCCAAGTTGGCGGCTCGTATCACAGTGACACAAAACCGACCTCCTGAGGGAGAGCAGCCCAAAGAGCTACCCTATAAGCTTTCGGAAAGCCCAGCAGCTCCCGGGGGCCACCCTGCTGCACACAGCGGCAAGAACAAACATCCCCCCGCATGACTACCAAAAGGAGAAGGCACAAGAAACCACAGTGGCGGGCAACACTTTACCGAAAAGCCCAGCAGCATGGACCTTTCTACCCACCTCGACCACAGAGCTCCAGACTCACCCGTCAGGGGCAGCGCGACCCAGAGAGAGTCCCCTTAAGCCACACGGCAGACGAGACCAACGGCACACGGAGGACACACCTGCTCCTACCGCTGCACCACACACAGAGAGAGCAGGTGGGGGAAACAGAGACTGGTATCAGGCGTCCTCACAGTACTTGGACTTTAAGTGGCATAGGCTAAACGCCATACACAGACTCACACCAGACCCAGTATAACGGGTATCAGCCAGTTATATTCTACCAACATGATTTAACGTTGATTATATTCCTTTTTCTTTTTGTTGTTTGTTTATTTAATATTCATTTATATATTGCCCATGTTGCCCTGAGTACACGCTGTTCGGGGAATGTACCCTGCCATTGGTAGGCATTGGGTGAGCTGAGCTCATGGACTGGGACTTACAAAAGGCATACGACCACTCACCTTCTCTCTCGTCACGGTATCTGCGGACATAACACTTTAACGGTGACTTCATCCTGTGCCAGTAGCTTTAATAGGCATGATTGATTTACGTTGCATTTGTAATGTTTCTAAAGCTCACAGTACTTAGCATGAATGTAGTTCAGCATGTCCATCCATATATTTTATAATTTATCAGATAGTCCCCGTCATGCATGATCTTTCGTTATACTCATGGTTTCTGGCCTATTTACACACAGGTCTTAGTTTACAATCAGCAGCTGCTACCGGTGGCATCACTCTCTAATGCAGGATATTACACGACCACAGCGGGCACTTACCCAGCACTGCTCCCTGTACGCAGTGCCCTAACTTAGCATAGCACATTAGTGCCAACCAGCCTACCAAGCAGACCTTCTTTATAACCCTGCAACATATGACAGCAATTCCAAGACTACACATCTCTCACTGCTTACTCTCCTACGTTGTATTTAAAGCTTTAACATGCACGTTCTCTTGTTTAATACTACCTTTTAAAAATTGTGCTGATTTTCTAATGCCATACATCTGTTTTACTATGTTGAAATAACTGAGCCTGTTTCTGTTGATGTGGCATTACAGGCATCATTGTATTCATCTGCACAACAAAAATAAAGAATATAAAAAAAATATATATATATATAAAATGTGTGTTTGAATAAATGCTCATCCAGAATTTAAAAAAGAAAATACATTTTTATAAAATCTATAAGAACATGCACAAGTACTTTACATGTTGAAACATTGCCTGGAAGTATTAAATAAACCACATCACAGAAGAAGCGATGCTTCTTTTATTTATTTTACGCTACTTTGCTGGTGTGATAACTCCTTGTTTCTCACCCCAGTGAACCATATCGGAATGTTTACTTGGGTGAACTTGTACCTCCACGGCAGTTCAGTGTCCTTTGCTTCCCCCATGGTGCTTCATGGGTTCATTTCTTCTTGGGTATCTCCTGAGAAATGCCGAGACACGCGAGCTTGGACTATGTACTGCGGGAGATAAGCTAATTTACATAGTATGCTCTCTGGCTGTGCTCTGACAACCTGGCATTCCTTTCAATGAAAAAAATAAAAGCGTTTAAAGATTTTTTTTTTTAGGAAAAAAATGCACAAACCATTATATAGTTTTGCATAAATCTTACAGTCCCACGTATCTTTAAAACTCCAGACCTTGCTGCAAAAAATGCTATGTATGATTGTAGAGCATTACAATGTTTATTAAAAATAGAACACTGTTTTTAACCTGACTCTACAGATAAAACGCATTGATTTATGTGTTTCAAATATGCAAAAAGAAGCCCCAATCTCTGCTATATTTACTCAGGAACAAACAAAAGTCCATAATTGAGAGAAGACAATTCCGCAGGTAAATACATCCCAGTGTAACCCACAGGAGTGTCAGTACATTAACATTAATACATTATGACCCCTGGCAAATAAACTGCAAATGCCTCTGTGCTGCAGTGTTAAATACATGGCGGTTCTCACTCTGGTACATAGAATTTAAGGTTTGAGTGCTCTCATTTTGTAAGGCAGTCAGTAGGCTGTCCGACTAATCTGTGGATATATTATGTTCTGGATAATAATGTATTTTTAATAGGACGGACTAAGACGCTACAATGAAGCAAATGCTCGCAGGAAAATCAGACTTGATCGGTGAGTGGCATTTTAGGTTGTTGTTGTTTGAATATACCTGAAATGTAAATGTCTGTGTCATCACAATGCTTAGCATTTTCATAATGTTTATTTGAAGCTCCCTATAGCATGTCTGGAATATGATATTCTGATAATATTATATTCTGTCTTCTCAATGAGAATCCTAATTCATGGAAATATGAGAATAGGTGTCTAGCGGCAGTGAAGCGGTTAAGGGTGTGTATTGCAAAGTAGGTTTAAATGAACACAAAGAGTTGGATCACACTTTCATTGGAAATTGGAAATATATCACAATTCAAAGTGGATTGGTGTAAAAGGTCAAAGTTTATTTCCGGTGTAAAGAGTTTAAAAAAAAAAAAAAAAAAAACGTGAGAGAGGGCAATCAACCTGAACTTCAAATAAAAAATAGGGGTAGGACACAATTTAACAAGATACTTTCTCTGGAGCTCACCCCTGTCTCCGGTCCTGCAAGGATAAATCTTATTATTATATGCCTTTTGTGTGCATCATTATGGAATGAATATATATAGAACCCTTTTTATTTATTTTTGCTGTATGGGGGTTACATAGCTGAAAAGAGACTTGCGTCCATCAAGTTCAGCCTTCCTCACATATGTTTTTGCTGTTGATCCAAAAAAAGTCCTCTTTGGTCAGAACCAGCGCTTGTCTGTTACGACCGTCTGCAATTTGAAGGCCTACAACCATCTCACAGTGCATTTTTGAGATGCTCCGTGCTTGCTCGTGATTCCAGGTTTTGCGAACACTCGCTCACTTTTGATAACTAATGCTTCTGACCGAACAGGAATTAATGATGGCTGCCCCCATAGTGCAAACGTAGGTCAGGAGATGCAGTGAAAAAGTAATTACCGTATGCTTTACAAAATGATAGGCTATAATGTATACAAACTTTCATTTGCAATTTTATGTTTTCCTTCAAAGGGTTACGCTAACCCTTATAAAGATATATTGTTAAAAAAACATTTTTTTTTTTAAAAGTCCCCTTTCAGCATTACTCTCAGCATTAAACAGATGGAATCAGGAGGTGGGAGTGCAGTGACATTAGGCAGCCACTAGAGGCAGTTTTGCAGCACTAAGGGCAATAGGGACACTGTACCCAGATCACTTCAATGAGCTGAAGTGTTCTGGATGCCTATAGTGTCCCTTTCATCTGTTCACTCCCTTTTAATATTATTATAACAATCTTTAAATAATTTAGCAAAAAAAAAAAAAAAAAGAAAACATTATTTACTTCTATAATATGATATTCAGCATTGTATGAGGACTGGAGCTCCCAGACAGTCTCAGTTAACACAGCTAATCCTGCCATTCTCAGGATTGGTAATACTTGCTTTATTCCCACTCTACCCTGCCATATATCCAAGTTCTGATCAAATGATCGTTACCACCACTTCTAAAGGCTATTTAATGGATTTACTGCATTTCTTTACTGAGTTAGAACTTTGGCTAACCATAAAGTAGATAAGCCGAACTTCATACAAGTACCAGAAAATGGTCAGATAACTTTGTGTCTGTTAGTTGACCAAGTATGGTGATGCTTTACCGCGAGCAACCTTTATCTGTCATTTCTACAAATGTTATTAATCTTGTTCCAACAGTAAATATGTTATTTCCTGTAATCCGTCTGAGGTTCCGCTGTCTGTCCCTTGGGATCCAAGTAATCAGGTAAATCCAGAAACCATCGCTAGACTCCAAACCTTGATTTTATTAACCGTGTAAAAGGTTTGGTGGGTGGATGAGTTTGTATGTATTTATATACACAAAGTCTAGTATTTATTAAAGGCTACACAAATTAATTAGACCACTAAGAGTACTAGAAATTTAAGCAGTTGTAGCAGTAACTGCTATTTGGGTCACTTGCTTCAACCCATGATTTGTGTTGATGGGAAAAGAAAAGGTACTGCTAAAATCCAGTTTGAAATCATGATAATTCATACCTTGTTCAATAACACTGTTAGACAGGAATCCATTTTTTTATATCTGTTATTGTTGTAAAATAATATTTACGTAAGAGAACCTTTAGTTCTATTTTGTATTTTTCTATCTAATTGTATCCTGCTGTAAAACCATTCCATCAGCTCTGTACACCCGCATTCTCAGAGCTGTGTTGCTGAATTTTGTTTTACAGGTCTATCTCAGTTACAATAATGTATCTTCTCTGAAGATGTTGGTGTCCAAAGCCCAGTGGGCCCTAGCTTCCGAAATAAACCAGGTAAGGAAGATTATATTAAGCTACACACATTTCTAAGCGAGTCTAAATTGATTAATGTCTTGTGCTGATCCACAGTTCTTGTTCATGGGGTTTCATATAATAAAAATATTAAATGATTTAACCGGTGCAGGTATAGTCCTGTGGTCTAGATGTTTTTACAACCTTAATATTGGTAAAGCTAGTTGACTTTGGTGTGAATGGAACCTGTGACCTCGACATATTGTAAGTGGAATCTCCTCTCCTGCTGTCTCATTATTTTTTTAATATTGCCCAACTTTTACTATAAGGGGTATTTAATATCAGTGCCAGGAAAACCAAGGCTGTTTCATATGTCACCATTTTTTTAGTAGCCATTAAGCATTATTGTTGGCCTTATTCAGTGCGGAACACAGAGAATGGCAACAATATTAGACATTCTATTTCTGGACATATTTTAATTCCTCTGCATCCTTCCTGTGATGGGCATGATTTACTTATAACTAGGCTTAAATGAACCATCACAGACTAGAAGCCAGAAATTCTCATATACAGCTCCTTTTCTAGTCTGGCTGTTATAGCTTAGCTTTTGTAGTTCAGTTTTCAGTCCATAACAAGTAATTGTTCAATGAATAAACTACATTATTTAACGTGATGAACAAAAATTAGTTTTAGCCAAGTTGCCCAAATCTTTAGTTTCTTTCACTAAAGGTAAAAATAAAACCTTGACCAATAAACATAATCAATATTTGAATATATATTTATATTAAGAAGTCAGCAGTGATCTGCAAGTGTTGATCCATTGTCCTTGTCTGTCATGTAGGTCCATCTATACACCTTGGAGGACAATGGCTTCCTGTCTTTCAAGGTTGAAATAAATGTGTCCATTGATGCCCAACAAGCCTTTAATCTGCTTTCTGATCTGCGTCGCAGAAACACATGGGATCGCTATTACAAGTAAGTTCTCCCAAAAGTGTTATCCAAACAGATGCCAGTCTTTGGGCCTGGGAACTGCTTTCTGGAAAAGAGGGCATCAGTTAGCTAATTTGTTAAAATGTTTTATTTTGCTTTTGAACTTCTGACAGCTATGCTGCTCGCTGCAATGGTAGGGAATAGGGTGCAAGAGGGTACATGGGCAGTGTTTAGCTATTTAAGGGTTGAAATGTATAGTGTAAAGAGTCAGAGAAGAAGCCAGTCAACTTTGTTTATTTTACTCTGTCCACATGCTCTCCAGTCTCCTCCTTTAGAGCCCATACCCAGCTGCAGGATGCCAACATGGGCTGTCAGTATGGCCATCGGTCCATATACCTGTTAACAGCCACAACTGGGACCCTATGCAGACCCCACCCCCTATACCTGTTAACATTCTCCTGGACTTGTCCCAGATTTGTGAATGTCATTGCATCATTTATCAGTCTTTGTGCCTGGCTAGCACTATGGGAGATGTGGCCACCGTACATGACTGCCAGTATCCTGATTTCATGCTAGATCAACCTATGTGTGGTGTTGATTGGAACCTGCCTGATAAACTCCATCTGGAAATCCAGGGCGTGTTAGGCCATCGTAATATTCAGGAGACTCTGAACAATAAAAACACAGGAGCAATGATTTATTCGCATTTCTAAACCCTATGAAATGCAGCATTATTTTAAACCAGTAAATGCACCTAGCTGTGATTGGTGATATCTTCTACAAACCTCCTTACATATAGGCTTAGACAGATCCTGTTTGTACTGTGCATTGTGCGACCTAACCCTATCAAGAATTGAATCCAATTAATTTGTTTCAATATTAAGAGCTGCTATAAGAAACTTATCATTTATTGAGTATCTCTTATTGCTGAGTGTTTGACTAAGCACTATATGTACTTTTATGAATATGACTTGTTGTTAAAAGGACACTATAGTCACCAGAACAACTACAGTTTAATGTAGTTGTTATGGTGAGTATAATCATTGCCTTCAGGCATTTTTATGCCATCACTGGTTTACATTGCCCCTAAGGACACCTCCAAATGGCCACTACTCAGATGGCCACTGGAGGTGCTTCCTGGCTCAGCGCTGCACAGTAGGCAGCACTGCAGTTCAGCGTCTCCACACTCTGCATGGGGACTCTGAATTTCCTCATAGAGATGCATTGATTTAATGCATATCTATGAGGAGGTGCTGATTGGTTGAAATGGTGTTTGGAATTTTATTACAGGTTGTTGTATGGTATTTAACCCATTATTGAGGGAGAATGCTACTGTCACATATGATAATTTGGATATATTTCCTCTCGATTGCTACTTCAGTCACTTATTGGCTTTTGATTGATGCATTTCTTTACATAGTAATCTGTCTCATGAAGGCAGGTGTTCTGCATCTCCGATAACTTAATTTTGTAACTATTAACTTATGGTTTGTTTTTATCTTTCATCGTTTTCTTTTGCATTCTAGCCCAAGGTTATTAAAAGTTTCTTCAACTTTGCTATTTTTGAATTTTTTTTAAATGCAGTTCCCTCCTCAATTCTCCGTGATTCTGCAATCTCCTCCGATGCAGACCTGGATTATTTTGATTTGTCATTTCTGTGCTTTTTTCAGCCTGTTTGCATAATTATCCACAAAATAAAAGTAGTATATTTCTTCCTTAGAGAATGTCATCTCTTACAACAAGTGAACGAAGATGATGCAATTTACCATGTGGTCAGCACAGTGCGTTCTGCGGAGAACAAACTGCAGGATTTTATCATCCTGGCGTCCCGGAGACAGCCCTGCGACGTTGGGTAAAGCGAGACTAATTTAATGACTGAGTATATAACCTAAAATCTGATTCATGGTGAAGGGTTTATTGCATTTTCTGATGGATGAATGATTTGATTGATAAGCAAGACCTGAGCTATGTTCACTTTATACGTTTGTCTCTTTTGGTGGTTTTCCCTCTTCATTTCCCAAGTTTTATAAGAAGGTAAGTGGGGAATATGTAGCATACTATATCTTCCTCTATTCCTAATTTGTAGATCGCGCCAACCTATTCCTTTACAATATTATAAAAGGGGGAAATGTAACAATAAATGAGACCATTACAAAATGTTGCAGGAACAATAGGTTGACGAGGGCACTGTTCAAACGAGCTTACAGTCTATGAATAAATATAATCTTCTTGCAAGCATAATCAGATCTGGGCGAAATAAGCTGGCCAATTGTCCTTGCTGTGGCAAGATGACGCAAAGAAGTACATTTTACTTGTCACTTTCCGAAATGGCCAGTTAGTTCAAAAGTTAAATATTTTGTAGAAAGCGTATACAGTCTTTCAGTGTCTGCAGAATGTGTCTTTAACACGCTGCAGACATCAGCCCAAACTCTCCGAAATGTCAGTGAGGCTTTGTGTGTGTGTGTTTTCTCAAGTGGCTTATGCATTTTTTGGATTATGTTGTAGACGGGGACGCATTTGGACTTTCTTCTGAAGATCTGCAGATTACATAAGACTGTATAATGTGCAGAAGCTAAGGTTTAGACCAGGGGTCCTGTAGTTCAGCAACATCTGGGGGGCCGGAGTTTGAGGACCCCTGGTTTGTCCCCAGAAAGTCTGCATGAAAACACTAATTAAAACCTCTTCACACTGCTTTACCATACAGGGATCCTTATGTTATAGCCTTCCGTTCCGTAACGCTCAAAACTCATCAACCGTCTGAGGAGTACACCCGCAGTGAGACGCTTTGTTCTGGGTTCTGCATCTGGCCCCAGGAAGGACATGTAACAAAGGTAACACATTAACTAAATCTTTGTTGTTTTGTGACACTGAAAATTCATGTCTTTTCTGTGTATAAATTCAATCAACAAATCTCACAATGAATGTGCATACACAGGAGGTAGATATATACCACCCTGTGTGTTGTTTTGCACCATTTTAATAATTTGCAAACAAAAATGAATTCTATTCTTAATATCATATTTTGGAGATTTATAGTGTTGTGTCGAAAGGAAAGGACTTAACAATAAACGGTTCCATCTGGTTCCAATAATCCCTATGGTGATTACTTTTTAGTACTTTGCATTCTTTTTCAGAAAAGGGTACTTTGAAAGGTCTCCTCCATTGCATACTCTGCTTTAACTTCTTTATTAAAATTTGGGGGAATTTGTTTCTGGGGGGTTTTCCCGACCATTAAATAAATAATCTGATTTAGTTGTAGCTATCCATGCTAAGCAGAAAAATACATTTACACGGCTTCTAAAATGAAAGACTCCGATTCTGGCTTTTCTGCAAATATCTAGGTAGGGATGAGGGTAAAGTAATCTTTCTGTAAAAATACTATGATAATATGTAATTATGAAATTGTATTTCATGGCATTGAAAGTGGTGTGAAAAGGTTTAACAGTGCTACGGGTGGAAACTTGGCTAGATGTTTTAAAGCTACGTCAGACGTCACTTGTCAGACACAAGTTAGCTATAGGTTGTGTAATTTAATTTTTTTTAAACCTCCCTAGTTTTAATTTTAATTTTGTAAAGCATGTCTGGCTGTTCGGATCTCCTTGCCCAGCCCTGCAATTTCTCACTTCATTGAGGGAGCATCATGGTCTGTAGCAATATCATTGAGGGTACCCTCATCATGTTCCTCCAGCACTTCTTGGTGATTTAGAGTGCCACAGTCAGTGCTCTGAGTCATTGAGTGAGTGTCAGAACCATTACAGACAATGGAGCTTCCCCACTGAATCACCAGGGATCCTGTTTATCCACCACTGGAAAGGTAAGCTAGGGGTGGGAGGTGAAGCGCAAAACATACACACACCACTCGGCCATACTCAGACACACACACACACGCTCTCACACAACACTCTGTCAACACGCACTGCTCACTGTAACAGAGCACTAAAATCAGGGGAAATTGGTTCTGATATTGTGTCCCTTTTAACAGAAAAAAAACAAGTCTCAAACTGTAAATTAGTGATTCAAAGTTGGTGTTAAGTGGCAGTGGCTACCGAATGCAGAATCAACTGAATTGGCCCCGCTAATGCTAGTGCGATTCAGTTGATTCTGAATTCGGCTTTACTATGCTGCAGAAATTCGAAAGGACACCGAATCGGTCGAAATTCAGACCGCCCTGAATCTCCAAGTTTATTAAATACCATGTTTCATTTTACATGTTTTTCTGGTTTCATAGATGCAGACTTTTTGATGCTGATTTGGATTTGTTTTTATTATCTCCCAGATTTCTTACTATAACCAGTTTACTCCGGGAGTGGTTTCGTATTTGACAACGAACATTGCTGGACTGTCATCTGATTTCTCCACCACCTACAAAGCCTGTGAACAGTTCCTTATTGAGAACACAAGGATGTCTTCAGTGGAAATTAAATCACCAACTCCCAAGGACCCTCTGTAAATGAACACTAAAATTATATTTTGTAGGTAGGCTGCAAAATTCTGCAACAAAACAATAATTTGTGTGTACATAAAACCAGCGTAGCAAATGATCTCACTCGTGCACAGCTGCACCACGCAGTCACCTAGAGGGATCTGTGAAAATCTTCCAGAACTCTAACAAACGTTGTAACCAAGATGATCATCTCATTACATCTCAGCATAATGTATCAAAGTAATCAGCAGAACAATAGGAATGCTGCTAACAAAGCTTAGTTGTGTTGGATGTGTAAAATGAAATACTCAGAAGTGCAATATATATATCTTCCTTTTTTTGTGATAGAATGTTTTTCCTTGATGATACTGTAGCTAAGGTGACTCAACCCTCCCCCCCCCCCCACACCCCACCTCTCTTCCCAACCGCACCCCTCTCCCCAACCCCTTTTTAGGTCTGTTTTGTAGAATCCATACTGTGAGGCTTCTTTGAAATCACTGTAGGGACAGCTTTGTCTCTGTATTTTTCATACACCTGACACTTCTAGACAATGGGTGGAGCTACCGCAATCTAGAACCAGTGACTGCTGCAGGGAATTGGCTTTATCTATAGACCTCAATGCTGTAGTCTTGTACATGCACAAGAGAACGGTAGTGACATCAGCTCCTGGTACTTAAGCAGCTGGAGCTGAAGAGGACCGGCCAGACACTGGTCCCCTATTGGCGATGTCACTGTTTGGGATCTTAGACATTCCGGCAAAGTCCTCAGAGGGTGACAGTGCTGCTTTATGTGTCCCTGGTTATATGTTCATTTAGTTCCCAATGTAAGCGTTACAATGCACATACTGGTGCCTTTTTAAAAAAATCAAATAGTTTATCTATATTTTTTAAGCTAGAATATGCATATCTCAAAGCACAAGGATCTGTGTTTTTTATGTAATTTTTATATAGCATCTTTTTATTATTCACTCTTTGTGGTTTTAAACTTTTCTCACATAAGGCTTTGTGTAAGACTATTGTACACTTGGTCCTTGTTCCATTAAAGCCAAGATTAGGAATCTGGAGTTCACGGACTACAAGATCCGTATGGCAAACTAAAGCTGATGGGAGTTGTTGTCTAGAAGTTGGGCTGCCAAAATCTTGAAGATTCACCACAGAGCACGTATTAAACAATGTATTCTGAATGCATCAACAGGACAGATTATATCCCCTCTGTACGGAGGAAGACTTGCTCGCAATGGGCCATGTTCCTGCCATTAAAAACCTCACTATAGGACAGACCATTTATTCTGGTAGTAAAACACTTTGCACAAAGAGCACTTTTGGTTCTCAAACAGAGAGCCCTTCACTACATAATTGAATAAGTAGGACATCCATTCATGTATTTTGCTGTATTGCTTTGGCGTTACCATATTGTAGCTAATCGGTGTTTGCATTGTGACTGTATATCTCTGGCTTCTATTGGGCTGGGTGTAGTATAAGTTGTTTCTTTCAGTTTTGTGCCACTAACTTTGCTATTTGTATACTTTTTGTATTTGATTCTTCTTAAAATAAACTGTCAGCTAAAACTGGGTTCTTTTTAAAACTGTGTTTTCTGTAAAAATTAAGAATCTAATGTCTGACGTGATGTTAAAGGGACACTTTAACACCTCTGTCTCTTAATGAAGTGGTCTGGGTGCAATGCCACTTATTTTCGCCCTGCAATCTTGAAACATTGCCATTTAGTAGATACATTAAATGTTTTGAATGCAGGGCTAAACACACTTCTAGTGGCTGGCTTCGTGACAGCCACTAGGGGGTGCTTCCATACTCAAAGTCTGACTCGGGGGGCGGGGCCTGACCGCAGAGCTGAGAGGAAGCAAACCTCTGCAGCTCCTGCTGACTGCCAGAGAAAAAGCAGAATTTAACTAACAAAAAGACGATTTCTCACTACAGAGAGGCCACCCAGCTCTTACTGAGACGAATAGGATGATACCATCCAAGCGACAATCCGAGCTGTGGCCACTCGCAACTACTCTGCGGCCTACAAGCGTGGCGGGCGTGGGGGAGACGGCCGCTCTCCCACAGCCACGACAAACTGAGACCCTAAGACTGGACCTACGTTCCCCCCCCCTCTGGACCGGTGGGGGTTATCCCGGTCCACCCTCATGCGAACCCCAAGCAAAGCAGGGGACTCAATACATCGACACAGGGCCCTAACCCTAACACCAGAGAGACCTCTAAAATGGCGGATGCCTGTGTTACAAATCGCTATTTGTAACTGGCCCTTTAAATGAGAAATTGCCCTGCTTCCCTGGATTGTGGAGAAGCATGTTTGCCAGCCTCCTGCCTCATGACTATGGCCCCTGGAAGATTGTGCCCCTGAAAACTTATTAACATTTATTGGGTGTGTATGGCCCTTTAAGAACCGTCTGGGGACATATTGTGACTTTGCTGAACAATGCCCCTTTAAGACTATGTCCCCAGACCGGTAAAATAACTTGTTCCTGGCTTTCTCCCTCTTGGTTCAGTAAATAGGGCTTACTGAACCAAGTATTACACAGGCGGACCACCCAGAAGTTAAAGTGTGCAGGCAATTTACCTCCCAGGCTGTGAGGTTACTGCAGGTTAATTGCACGTGGCGGCGGCCATCTTGGTTTCCTCGAATGCGGTCAGCGGTGTATGCTAAAGATTCTGTGGAACTGAAATCGGCTACACATTTTGCCGAACACCGCTGACCCTTACCTTCTCCCATACGGAATTTGCAGCTCCAGAGACTAAGTCCCGTTCGAAATGGGACTTAGTCGTTTTTTCGCATGAAATTGACCGACCGCACAGCCCAAATCTATGGAACTGTTTTGGGCAGGAAATTGTGCTTGCGGTCGGTCATAAAGGGACCTCCAGCTAACTTTTGATCCACTGGAGGGATTTGGCTGATTTTTGGAAGGGTTTATGTTTGATGTATGCTGAGTCTGAATATGCAGAATGTATGGTTTTAAAGTTACAGTGTGTGTGTAAAAACTGTATTTTTATTGTATGTAATAATTGGTTTAACTGTTTATCTGAGGGGAGGGAACCTGTGGGCTGTACTATGCTGTTATTGGTTAATTTCATCCTCCCCCTGGGAGTGTCCTGTGTGTACCTTATCCTAATAAAAAGCAGGCTGGGTGTTCCAGTCCTCAGACCTCTTCTGACCCTCAATACGTAGCCTCGTCTCGTTATTGGAGGGAATTGCTGTATCACACTGGGGATTGCTATGCTCTGCATATTCCCCTGAGCTCTTAATCACTTAGCTCTTGTAAGAGCTTGTTCCGGATACGCTCTCCTGGAGGAGAGGTCTTCCCCACACGGTCCTGGAGGACAGAAGCCGATCCAGGGTGGAAGGAAGACGGCGCGGCTCCAGTTAAGCTACGGCGGTTGTGGAGCCTGCGGTGGTTGTGGTGTCGTCTGCAGTGCTTGGAGTCCTCTGAGAGCGCTAGGAGCATCCATCAACGGAGGGTACTCGGTCGGAGTACACGGAGCTCCGTTACAGCCTGCCACGACACCGGCCTCAGCCAAGCATGGACAGACACGGAACAGACACGGAACAAAATATTCGCCTCTTTCTGGGAGAAACTAGAGGCCCGCATGCAGCCCCCAGTACCAGGGGGCACTGCCTGAGGACCCGCCGCGGAACCAGACGCGTGTGACCCAGGGAGGTAAGGCAGTGACCAAACCCGACCATCCATCCATGGCGGGCATAGCAAAGACCGCCTCCTGGCAACGCCATATGAACCCCAGGAGGGGCGTGAAACCCAAGAAAGCGACCTCATCAGGAGGGCTAATGAAGAGGTTTAGCAGCCCCCGACAGGCAAACAAAGCTCTGAACATACCTTGAAGGACATATCCTCAGACAAGCACACCACCTCGCGGCACAGGGGCTCCACACTTCCCCATACCCTGGAGACGGAGCAAGCTGCATTGAACAGAGCGGTGGGAATACACACAGCATCGGCTGAACCAGGACTGGGACTTAATACCAGGCAAAGTGCCTTATATCTCCCACCTTACTATGCTTCAGATAAACACACTCATAAGATTTATGTACACTCTAGTGAACTTATCATTTCGTTTATGATCATCCAGGGGATCGTAGGGGGGACATCAATAGATGTTATTCGACTAAACACTATTTGCACCCACACGTTGTATAGCTCACATTCATGCAGTTATAACTATTAGCATT
Source organism: Pelobates fuscus (assembly GCF_036172605.1). Lineage (NCBI taxonomy): Eukaryota > Metazoa > Chordata > Amphibia > Anura > Pelobatidae > Pelobates > Pelobates fuscus. The sequence goes on from NC_086323.1 coordinate 47,802,651, forward strand.
TTTGCTTTAACCTAATATCAGTCTAGATTGCAAAACCTTATGTACAAATGTATGATAAGCACAGTATAGACCTGTATTTCTAGCTTACTAACTACGGTACTCCTCTATATAAAAAAAAAGTGCATTGTATCTGCAGCCACACTGTTGATCACCAATGTGTATTGCTATGATTGCACTAGCTATTGTGGCAGTGCACATCTGCTTGTTAACTCATGCACAACCTAAATAATAAAAAAAAAATAAAGTCTGACTCGTTTATGGGACATTGGAAGCATGTGACTGGATGCCGCTGTTTGAGAAGCATTGTATTGGATGAGAAGGCAATGAAGCAACACCTGCCGGTGACCTCACACAGGTGGTGCCGGCAACCGCACAAAGGGAGTTTCGGAGCTGGAAAAAGTGAATAAAAAATATTTTTCCTTTTTTTTTTGTTAGGGGGAGGTCCCTTTAATCTAAATAGTGCAGACACATGTTTGTATTCCTGACACTACAGTGTTCCTTTAATTATTGCTGTGTCTATGGTACTACCTTACTTTAAACATTCATTCAAAAAAGAAAAACCTACTAGCTTGGAGACATGCAACCTATCCAGCCAGGTGCCCACTGGAACTTGTTAGTAGATTCAGTTCATGAACCGCAGAGTTGCTTTGACAAGACAGCTATAGCACAAACTCATTTGATAAGCCTTGATGGTCTATAGTGATCGATGGAGGCGGATATTTTTGCAGTAGTAAAACTTTCTTTATTTATCATAAAGCTTTTTATGCAGATTGTCCTCCTGACAAGTTCTGAGCCAGAACAAGCACTTTAACTTGCATAAATGGATTTGTCACCAGTCTTTGACATATTGACGCCAAACATTTGTTGCATTACTTGGTAAAAGAGTTATAAAGATATCCATTAAACAAATTGTGAATTGCCAGGAGCTTAAAGTGAATTTAGAATGTTAAGCCTTTCCACTATATACCTGCCAAATGTCCTGACAGTCCTTGTTTTAAGTACAAATCCATCTGTCCCTCTTTTCTATCCTAATATCCCTATTTTCTAAGAGTTCCGTATTGTTGGTGTGTCTGAGTGTATAACAGAGCTCCACAGCAATAAAACTCACATTGATGGGTCTTAAAACTATATTTTTCGAAATCAGTACGTGTGAAAAAGATACATCCTTCTTGTTCTTATAATTTAGTGGCTTAAGTTAATAGTAAGTCAGCTAAAATGTCTCAAAAACAGCCCTTACCCATGGCCACACACCAACTTACACCCCTAAAAGGAAAGTGTCCCTCTTTGTTTTGATACGTTGGATAGTACACCCTAGCATTGTCTCCCTAACTTTATTACATGCAGTAACACCATGGAAGGTTTCTGTAAAGATTTTATTCAACATTTTTTATCACTTTCATAATCACAATTCTTTTCTGATTTAGGTTAGGTTACATACACAGTTTATTGCTTAATTTAAAAAATAAATAAAATGAAGTGTATTAGTTATGTATCACAATGAAACTAATTGTCTCTGTCACTGAATAAAATACACTTTAACTCTTGGCCAGGTTTCCATCAAGTCAAGTGAAATGCGTTGTCTACTTTCTAGAAAGCGCCTACTTTTCTGAAGCCCTTACTGTTATTCTTACCAATGATACATTTGTGCAATTACGATCTTCAGTTCAGTAAAGGGGAGACCATGTGTTAATCTGACCAACAGAGAATTTCAAGAAAGCACTTTTTACAGCACTTCTACAATCAAAGCACATTCTACAAAATATCTATACTTACAAATTACAGTGTTCCACCTGAGATTAATTAATTTTATGAGGTATAGACTGAGTATAGAAATGAAATGCGGTCATCATGTGTCAATTTGTAGTACACTTTGTTTTCGGCGTGCGATCGAATTGTCATTAGTCCCTTATATCCGTCCATGAATTTTTCTGGTGGTCCGTCATGTTGCACAGTAAGTGAGTAAATTGGCGAAGTGTTCTTAAGTTTTATAGCACCTTCCCAGGCTACCCCTAGTGCTACGGCCTGTAACTGAAAGGAAACCTCTTGCCAGAGGCCCTCACAGAGTTTCAGCATGTCCTGTGCCATCTGATCAGTGTAGCCCAGACCCAGCACTTCTGCTGGCCATCCTGGTGCAATGGTAACAAACGGGAAGATGTCGTTGATGCTGTTGATAAAGTCTTTGCCATCTATGTATCCTGGAACAGTGAAAGAGCCATATGATACGTCCATGTTTATCCACAATGGGAAACACAGCTCTTGCTGCTTAGATCGATCCCTGAGAATACGAAGTGTCTCATTGAGGGAAGCGTGATCACTTATTCTCAAGAAGACCCCCCAAGGACTGAAGTGGTCAGATACTAACTTCAGAGCTGTTTCCAATGTCAGCACAGTGTCTGACCCAGACAGAACAACTGCAGCAATGACACTGGAATTAATATCTCGCATCTCAACTTGGAAAGTTATCATTCCAGAATTACCTACAACAGAACAAAGATGTAATGACAAGGTTAAACAAGGCAACCACAAACATGTGCAATGTACAGGTTGGGTTACAGTCACTTATAACTAGTGCTTGTTACAACAAACTTTTTTTTTTTTTTTTAAAGTAATCGTTTTGTTCAATTGCCCTATACCCTTATGCTAATATTTCCCTTTTTTTTGCTCCATAATACTCCAGTACATACTGTTGTAACTTAGGTTTCTGGGAGATGTAGTTATGTAATCAGCTAGGTAAACAACATCTCCCAGAATCTTGTACTGTGGTTATAAAAGGGCGAATATCTGCAGTTCTATAGAAAGGCTTCTTGCATTATGTATTTAGTTCATCATCTATTCAATGCATAAATGAAGAGTGGTTAGTCCCCAGCCTGAAGTTACTTTTTAACGAACAAGAAGCACTCACCTGAACATAAATCATAATGAAGAAGATATAAAGACTGTACACCGCCTTCAGGTAGATGCATTGAAGAAACACTGTAGTGTCAGGATTACACTATAGTTTTAAAAACACCATCTCCGAATAGGCAGTGTTTACAGCAAAAGGCCAGCATGGACATACTAGACTCACCAGAACAACTATATTAAGCTGTAGTTGTTCTGGTGACTATAGTGTTCCTCTAAAGAAAAAAATATATATATATTTTCTTCCACCTGTCATCAATTCTTTGACAGACTCTATGCCAAAGAATTGATAGGCAGAGAGAGCAACAGTCTCCCCTCTTGGAAATGTTTTTTTTTTTGCATTATACGCTGGTGGATTTATGTTGTGTCTGCGTTATTCCTATTAAACTGGCCTAGCAAGGAATACTTCCTTTGTTTCTTAACACATGATCTACCCAACTGCGCAGTACATATTTATATTTTCTATTTGAGGGATTTCACGAATTGAAACACCAGCACTGGGGATGAGACTAAGTGTGAGAATCTTCAAGGTAAGTGGATACGTTTCTATAAATAGATACATCTTCCTGATACTTTGTTAAGACTGGGGCAGCCACAATCTTTGGTTGCATCGATCATAATGGATGCAATCTATAGAAGCAGAGTTCACCCTTCTGAAGTAGTTTTTTTTTAATTCAGGTCTTTGTGTGTTTTGTAAATACCAGTGACATGCCTGCTTTGTCTGCTGTAAGTGGCGTGTGAAACTGAAGTGAGTTATACTTATTTGATTCTCCCTCCTGTACCCTCTGCTCAAAATTACAATAGTGACAGCTATGGAAGAGCCTGCAAAACAGGTGAATTCTCCGTAGACTGACAATCACTATGCTCAAGGAACCTTATCCCACAGCCGTCACTTGCAATGGCTATGGGAGTTGAAAAACGGTGATAGTAGAAACTCTACCTTTTGTTAACTTTGACCATAAGAATACGTTTTTATCTGTCTTAAATATTTTGTGTGCTTTAGAATTTTAATGAAACTGTCAACGGGTATCTCATAAAGATTTTAACTTTCTAATGTACTCTGGGACATGAAAAAACAGAGCTGCTTTAATGATTATAACATTTCTAAAATCAATTATCTCATGTAATAATAACGGACCTTTAACCCCTTAAGGACACATGACATGTGTGACATGTCATGACTCCCTTTTATTCCAGACGTTTGGTCCTTAAGGGGTTAATCACCAGATATACTCATTCATTGCATAAGCCTACTACCACTTACAATTTCTGTATTATGTATAATTTAGCTCTAACACAACCTTTGTGATACAGGCAGTTTGAGATGATTTGTGCTTATTATATACTGAATGTTTGGCCAAAATGTATTCGGTTATACTAATATCTGTCCTGGTCAGAGGTTTGGCCTTCTAAATTGTTATTTTACTAAGCAGATTAATGCTTGCAGATTAAATAACTTCTGTGTAGGGAGTGAAGCAGGGAAGATCATGGAAACTAAATATTGGGTTTCAAACACTGTCTGACCCAAGGTGCATGTATACGGCTGAAGGATCATCATCCTGCCACATACTAAAGGTAGAGATCAGTTTTTCAAATTGCTCTACATATATATACTTATTTAAAAACGAAACAAAAATCTATGTCCTTTTGAAACTTGACGAAAGGATTTTATAATATTAAAAAATGTTGAAGGGACAGTTGTTCTTTAATCCATAGGGGATACTTCATCACTGAATTCAAGGGTTACTCCATCCATCACGACCACTTCTGATTTGTGCAGTGATCGTGGTGGTGGGAGCCTGGATTTGCAATGTTTCTGCTTGAAACAAGTCACATCAAGACAAATTTGTAATTGTGTTCGGGGGGGGGGGGGCTAGTTGCAATCCCAGCACACAGGACGTTGTGCCAGGCTGCCTAATGTCAATTCAGTGTATAAATGATATCGGTCATCCGCTCGCACTGCATGCTGGCGATAGACGTAACTGCTTCTAAGGTACATATAAAACACAATAGAAGAAAGTAAAAATATTGATAAAAAATGCTCAAATCACCAGGTGTGAGTCACTCCAAATCACACAGAAAATATACAGTAAAATAGCATAGGTAGTATGGTGAGAGCAGACTGTATACACCAAATATAAGACAGATAGAATGTGTGAAACAGGCAATATTACCATATATCTTTAGGACATTTAGATAAGCCCAAGATATATGGTAATATTGCCTGTTTCACACGTTCTATCTGTCTTATACTTGGTGTATACAGTCTACTACCTATGCTATTTTACTGTAACTACTTCTAAACTCTTGTCTTACCTCCCTCCCACATGGAGAGACCCAATTGCAATCATTTATAATATGTGAAAAAGGGTTGGAGAAACCCATTAAGGGCTTTTGAAACACAATTAGCATTTTCAAATATAGTACTTTGTAAAAGGAATCAGTCCTTTGTCAGTTTCTCACATATAAAAACTACAAAAATACAATTTTCTTCTATATGACATTTCAGTTTAGGACGTAAACTTGACTTACCATTCAAAATGCTCTCTACATATGTGATGTTACCTTCTGCGTCGAACCATTCTATCCATAGTCCATCATCATCATCTGGGTGGAAATATAGCTCCAAACTGCCCCCAGAGTAAAACAGTCTCTTTCTGTGTGGATTTACTGTGTAAAAATGAAAGTGGTTTACAATATGTACATATACACACATTTATTATGGGTTTTTTTTCTACTAAACAGTAGATCAAAAGATATTGCAGCTCATTAAACAGTAGGCAGTGCTACATTGATTCCCAAAAGTAGAGGATGATGTAGAACCAAGGAGCAAGATGGAAATACATGTGATTACCACCCTTTTAGCTGTCTCTCCCTGTATGTCTAAGTACCCTTCTGTTTTTAATTGCTACCTTCATTTTTTGGTCTTTATCTGTTTCATAGGTCTCCCTACATAACTAGGGATAGCAGTTGTCCTGGTTTGACCCGGCGGCCCGTCTGGTCGGTAATTCTGTCATCAAGGGCCATCAGGTGTCCTTTACACTTAGAGACACTCAATGGGCATCTCTGATTAGGATCCCAGCCGGGTCCCTGTAAGATGGTGCAGACTCCAGCAGCCCCAGACTACCATCATCGTCAACCTGCAGGGCATACTGGACCCAAGGGTAGCCACCCTCCTGCAACCAAAAGGCACGAAAAAAGGAGTGTGGCTAAAAGTATGCACATTATGACTTGTGTTTGTATCAGTGTGTGTGTCAGTATGTTTGTGCATCTGTGTCATGATATATGTTTATGTGTCAGCATGTGTGTGTCTGTATCAGTAGGTGAGTGTGTGTCACCGTGTATGTGCATCTGTATCAGTAGGTGTGTGTGTGTCAGTATGTGTGCATATGTATGTTTGTCTGTATGCATCTGTATTCAGTGGCGTACCTACCACAGTTGCAGGGGTCGCAGCTGTGATCAGCCTGTCACTGTGGGGGGCTCAGCCACAGATATGACCCCTGAGTCATACAGTCAGGGCTGGTTCACAGCCACACCGGCCAGAGCCCGCAGTTGTCAGGTTACCAGCAGAAGGGGAGCACAGTGCTGCTCCGCTCCTGCGTCTGTATGTTCAACCAAAAAACAAACAAGATTCCTGCGCATCCAGAATAGGTGTTCACACCCAGGTGCTCGTTTGTTTTTTGGTTGCATATACACTGTTGGGACTTCAGTGTGGAGTATCTGCAGCACAGGTCTAATTTTTCTTTTGTTTGTACTTTGAAATTTGTAAGTATTTTTTGCCTCTACCTCACCCTATATATGGCGTCTGTATGTTCTGTGGCCCAGCGGTCAGAGGAAAAGCCCACCGTGCCCAGACTAAGTGGTGGTAAAATCCCTACTTGACCCCACCACTATGAAATGTCATTGCCAGTTTCTCCATGGCTACAGGAACACAGATTGGAGAGTCTCAGGGGCTAATTTACTGAACTATGCCAACTTAAAATCTGGATTTTAAGGATAAAATAGCAGATTTGTAAACATTCTTCTACTCCGTTATAGGCTAAGCTTTACTAAGCTATAGGCACTAGGCTGCCAAATTTATGTTTAAAATGGTCAAGCTATTTTTTTGTATAGCTGCAATTGTACTATTTCATTTTCAATCCAATAAGATCCCAATAATAACTAATCTCATTTAGCATAGAATGGAAAGTAGATGTGATGGGAAGGCTGTGGATAAATATCAATAGCTAATCAAGCTGGCTGGCCTTTGTCCATATCGTGGATCTTTGACACATATCGCAGACTCTGGACCGACACTTACATGCAATTTGTTTGAAGTCAGATAACAGAGGTTCATAAATATCATAATAGATTTGCTCAGGCTGACTGTTATCTCGGATAAACAATAGGTCTTCCAGAGTCAGAGGGTCTGAACTCCCTTGCCATAAAGTGAGAGTATACCTGCAAGGATGAGACATACAGGGCATTATATAGGGTACACCACGTATTAATTCCTATATTGAATACCATAAAGTGAGGGAAGACCTGCAAGGATGATACATACAGGGCCTTATATGTACACTGTACACTGTATATATGCTTATTTTGAAATACCAGGACCTTTAGCTCTACAGCTCTGCAAACCGGGCAATTTAATCACAACAAAACAATTATTTTTGATGTGTAAATGCCAAATTGCAAAATCAAAAGCCATATTAGTCAAATTTCAACAAAACTCAGAGTGGGAGAGTTTTCTTAACTTAATGGAACATTCACATAGATTAGAGCCTCTAAGCCAGCTCTAACTGTCTGTGTCTTTGGGCCACTCATCTCTTCTCTCAGGAGCTGCTGGATCAATCTTTGCCATAAATAAATTCTCAAGAGAAAGAAATTGGCGTAGTATAATACTCTATACTACTTGATTTATCCAAGAGCTAGAGGGATTGTGCAGCCAGCCAACAGGTCTGAAGACTCTGTGTCCTGTGTGGATGTTTAGGGATCCCAGTAACATCAAAGCTTTATTTTTACTTGGGACAGCCCATATGATCATTACATAAAACTTACGGTGACACATCCAATAAATACATAAAACCAAATCATGTGAAGAAACATACAGGTACTCATAATAACACATAAACATAATAATAAAGGGGTGGGGAAGACAATAACTAACCTGAAATATCTCCTGCCTACAGAAACCATAATATGCAAATCTAACTGAATATGCAAATTAGGAAGCCTTACTATTCAGGTAGTGCATATTGCTGTTGCTACCAATAGGTGGCACTGTAAAGGCTCCATAGCCAAATGCACCTACTTGGTAGCAAGCATCACCAGGACAGGAGAGCACACAAAACATATAACAATAAAACTACAATAGACACATACACTATTCACACCCTGCACCCAGGGCTGTATTTACCGTGAGGCTAACAGGGCGGCACTTTCAAAGGGGTGGCAAAAACTCCGCCCTCAAATGGCCAGGCAAATGCCTTCTTAGCCTCGTTTTCTGTGTGAGGGAGTGCTTATCTGTGAGCTTTTCTTACTCGGCTCCATCGCGCGACCCCCTGCCTGCCCGCAAGGCAGCCTAGCAGCTCCACTGGACCCCAGGTAAATAATCCACCCAGCTCTCCCAAAAGTAGAGAGGCTGGGTGGATTTAAATAAAATGAAAAAAATAACAATTATTTGGGACTTTTGGGGGGAAATGTGTGTTTGTGTGTCTTTGAGTGTGTGTGTATATCTGTCAGTGAGTGTGTGTGTATGTCTGTCAGTGAGTTTGTGTCTGTCAGTGAATGTGTGTGTATATCTGTCAGTGAGTTTGTGTATGTGTCTGTCAATTTGTCTGTGAGTGAGTGTGTGTGTGTGTGTGTCTGTGAATGTAGGTGTATATGTGTCTGTCAGTATGTGTCTAGGAGTGATTGTGTCTCAGTGATTGTGCGTGTGTCTGTCAGTGAGGGTGTGTGTCTGTTGGTTTGTGTCTGAGTGATTGTGCGTGTCTGCATATGTCAGTGTATCTGAGAGTGTGTACTTGTCTGTGAGTGGGTGTGTCAGTCAGTCAACATGTGTTAGTCTAACAGGAAGAGGTGTGGCCTTGGCAGGAAGGGGTGAGGCAAATTAAAATTAGGGGGTGCCAGAGTTCCGTCATGCCTCAGGCAGCGCAAATCCAAATACACCACTGCCTGCACCTATAATGGGCAAGGGTGACTTAGGAGAAGTCCAGGGTCCTACATAAAATGTTCGTCTGAAACTCCTGTTGATAGTGAATACCGTCACAATTGCCTCGCCCTCTAATAAGACATTTTTACTTTTAGCATTTTAAAAATCTGCTGATACACAAATTCAGTATTTAATGTAAGTTGGTATTGCTGTGCAAGTCAGAAGCACCCCTACTTTTGTAAATGTACAAAAGCATTTTTACAAGAGTCACAATTTTTAAATTGTTCACAATGTTTTTTTGATTTATTTTTTATCTCTCTTGGGTTCTATGACCAAACTGAATTATTTGAACACATTGTTCTTGATCATCACTAAATCACCAATATGATAACTAGCAAATGAAGTTGAATTTACCAGGAATTTGCAAACTTCGAGGGTGATACATAGTCCTGGTATTTCATAGATTCGCTTAAATTAGACCAATATAGGGTTGAAACATACAGGTTCCAGTTATATACCGGTACTTTGTTTTCATAGATGCATGTCACACCAATTGGACAGATAGGAGTAGGACCTTAAGTGTGGATGCCAAATTAATTGATAGGTAAGAAACCTACATGGGTGGATTGAAGAACAATGAACAGGCTGGCACAAGGGACGACATTCAGACATAGTATGTATTGGTTAAAACAGGACACCTATCACATGGGCAAATGACTTCATAGGACACAAACACAAAGAAAGGTGTAGCGCTACATACATATGTTTAGTTCTGCTGAGCCAGACCAGAGAATACTCGTTCCAATAACAATTTCACAGTGAATATGTTTTTCAAAATACACCTATAGAATAAATTAAAATTCCCAATAGTGTGAAGTATATAAGACCATTGGAGATCTAAAATACTGCACCATATATTCGTTTTATTTAAATCCTAGAGGATACTGCACAAGACCACCCAACTAGAAGAAGGGAAAGGTCGCCTCTACGAACCTATAAGCGTTTTTCCCTGAGCTTGGTGTTAAGCTCAGGAGAATGTGAGTGTATTATCTGACATTTATATAAGAATATGTAATAATATACGGTATCACACTATTGGAAATTTTAATTTATTCTATAGGTGTATTTTTAAAAACATATTCACTGTGAAATTGTTATTGGAACGAGTATTCTCTGGTCTGGCTCAGCAGAACTAAACATATGTAGGTAGCGCTACACCTTTCTTTGTGTTTGTGTTATATGTGAGTTGGTGAAAATAAGACAGATTACATCTAGGTGTTACAGCAGCTATTTTTAAAAAAGTGATTTACATTGGGTATTTTCTAATATAATATTTTAGCGCCAGTATGTAGTTTCTATTTTACAAATGACTTCATAGGACTGACAAAACATCTAACCAAAGGACGTGGAATCTACTTAGATGGACATAACATCAAACAGATGAACATAGGTGGTCCAAATATCACATGTTTAACATCTAATCTAACTGATGGGCATGGTACGTATTCATATATATATAAATTAGTTACAACGCAACAAATATATGGACCTGGGACTTGCTAATGAAGACTTGGCATATCCAAATGGAACTGCCAAAGTTAATCAATGAAAAGAGTGCTTGCATTACCTGTCAGATTGCTGTAGGAGCCAGTGGAAGTGTTGCCACGCTGAGCGAGTCAAAGCAGCTCGAGCTGGGAAAGTCACCCGCTGGGGCAACGATTTCACTAAATTGTACATCTCCTGGATCATCTCCCATGAGTAGGTCCGGTTTGATAGGATGGGTGGTAGATAGAGAGTTACCCAACCCGGGGAAATGGTCACATCAGGAAACTTTGTTTGAATTAACTCTAAAAACCTGCAATCGGGAAATATGGCTGGTTATTACTATTAGTACAGAGGTGTCTTAAAGGGAGAGAAAAGGAAATGCAACTATTGCATTGAATATGGGAAGAAAACTGAGCCAGGAAATTCTCTCACAAATTCAAATTGACTAAATTAGAAAAACCCAGTAGACAATATAATAACAACATTATCTTAGGATAAGGGGCATTTTTGTGGCCTCCATATGTGTCCTATTACTGGTTGAGAGTTTGTGCAAGGGTCACAATCCCAGGTTGTCTCATGTTAATGATGCATCCAGGTCCTCTGGTTTCTTGGATCACAAGGAGATTACATAGAGATGCTGTATAATGATATCTGCCGATGCAGTCATTATTTCCACCTGAGAGATGGACACAACCGCCAAGGAATATTCACTAACCCAGCTAACCTTATTAATCCCATTTTTATGTAATTAACCATGATTACTGGTGCATATCTCGATACAGAATGCACCTGTAATCATGGTTGAGTATATTTCTTACCTGTTCTGTGTTAAATGTATATATGTGTATTTTAATATTATTTTGTAATTTTAATATTACAGTGTACTCTCTTGTAACAACTGAATGTTTGTGGGCCCAGGACAAACGAGAGAAATCTAAATGTATCCTTACTGATAAAATATTTTATAAATAAATAAATAAAATTCACTAGCCCAGCTAACCTTGCTAATCTCATTTTTAACTAACCTCAGAACACGATTCAGTAGGTCACTGAGCACTATTAAAATGCAGCCAGGATGATAATTGATTAAGTAACAGAGAAGAACGGCCATTGTAGAGTATGGCTCCCATGAAGCTCAGCCAGCCATTCCGCTAACTGACCATCATGGAAGCCCTAACAATCAATTCTATGTTACGGTATTTGCAGTGTGAACTCCGATACATTTTGCTATAAAGATTGAAAATATGTAATAAAAAATACTAACTGGCTTGCGTTCACTGCGATATTATGATTGACATTGGGCCCAATCACGATGTCTGCATTTAGCCAGATGGGCTGTCTAATTTGTCCCTTTGATGCTTTTGCATTTAATATGTTGAGTGAGGGGCTAACCGCTTCAATGCTTTTGAAATCCAGTTTGATACCTGTACGGGGTAAAAGGAGAATGATCATGTATTATTTTTGTTAGGTGATCATGTCTAATCACTATTCTAAAATCTTCAGGTTACATCAACTGCGGCAAAAAGAGTTCACATTGCGTATTGCACACTGTTTATAAATACAAAACCATTATAATAAATAAAAAATGGATAAAAAGATGGGGCATTCACACACAGGGTTCTTCACTAACATCTGAATTGTAGGGAATCAAAATCTGACTTACAAAACTAAAATAGCCAAACTGTGACTAGCGGTAGGATCCATGATTTTGGTATAATTTTCTAATTCCTGACAATTTACACTTTAGTGAATAAACCTAAATGCATAGATTTAATATTTCCAGATTACATATTTTTTTTCTCGATTTCACTACAATATGGAGTTCAGTAAACATTTATGACATTGAGAACCGCCAGGAATACAAAGTAGTGATTTCAAAGTGAATTCAAATTTTTAGCCTAAATTGGCAGAAATTGAAAAAAAATTCAACTCAGCTATGTTTCCAGTTTTGCTTTTTCGGCTTAAAATGTAAAAATTCCCTTTGAATTTCCAGTAATTCACACTTCAGTAACTGAGAAGACAATATATTGGTATATTCTCAGATTAAACTTAAAGGGTTAATTCCAACTAAAAAACAGTGCTTTAAGAAAACATGTTTTTGGTTAGAGTAACTCTTACTTATCCTGGTCCCCATTCCATCAAAGCGAAAGTAAAATAAAGTAGCTAAAACTCACCTTCAGCGCCAAGGCCAAGTTATCCCTCAGTCCATTCCTCAACTGCTGAGATCATACCGTCTCGCTTGAGGGGGATGGACATGAGTGAGGGTTGGTTGAGGGGATAACATTGGCGGGACAGGAGGGGCCCTGATGCCATCGATTGTCCGTTGCCAGCATGCAGACGCTAAACATGCACAGAATTAACATTAGTCACCTGGAACTCACCTTCAAATAATGCTGGCACCGGCAGAAGGGCTAAACTCTGTATGCACAACATTTCATAGTGAAACGCTGCACGTACAGACTCCAGGCACCATGACCACTTCAAATCACTGAAGTGGTCATGGTGCTTGGAGTGCCCCTTTAATGGGATGAGATGCTCGGAAGTGTCAGATCCACTTTTTTGCAGGATGTGGTACCTTTTGAGGAGACCACAACAGTGTCCAGCCATTCCTGGAGTGTGTTGTCACTGTATACTGCCGGAGGATGAGCCATGATGGGAATATTTGTCTGATTTTTCGTTCCATATCCTTCCACGTTGACATCAGCTTCTAGAACCATGATATCACCTGTCGGAGAACAGAAAAATTACATGATGTGAGCCCACACAAAAAAACATATAGGTCAAATTTATTCTGGCTTGACTGCGTTTTTTTTTTAATCGGAAGCCCATAAAAGCCTCCAGCATTGACCGACTGCTTTTTCCCTGATTCACTGACTGCCATTACTAAATAGAAAGCCACATTTAATTTGCTGTATATCAAATTATAAACATATATATGATTTAAAGGAAAACTATAGGCACTATAACAACTTAATTTTATTAAAGTTGTTACAGTTCCTTAAGTTCTAGCCCAGTCCCGTCATATCCCCAAATGTAATTTTTATAATTTGGCTTCAAGCCACGCTCCAACCCCTTTGTGTATGAGACATCCCGGCTCTCATACCTAGGCATACCAGTACCATTGCGGTCAATCGTAGAGCATCATTGCATTCAATGATTCATAGAATCATAGGCGGATCAGTATGAGTGCAGCACATGTGCCTACGGTCCCCAGTGCTCTTCTATTAGTAGCATTGGATTGGACCGTCATCCAAGAGGCACGCACCCAGGATGACATTTCGCAAGAAAGAGCCCACCACAGTACAGCGTGAGCCTCAGCAAGAAAATGTACGGTAAGTAAAATTATTTGTTTAAATTTTTTAAGCGCTCACTCAGAGGAGCTAAGGACATTAAGATTACAGTGTTACGGGGCGGAGCCTGGGACTGAACCCGACCAGACACCATCTCTGTTAGCTCCCGTCCGAAACGAGCGAAACCGGGTAAAAACTGCCCACCAACCCGCAGCAAATTACCCCCGAGACCTCTCACCGACTCAGGGCACAACGGGGAACGGGCGGATGCCCTTCTTTCAACCCCCGAAGACCGGGAAGGCAAAGCGCCGAACCAAGGCCTGCTACTCACCGGCCCTCTGCTCCCTGGAGACTCTCCTCGACGACTACCGGGGTTACCACGATCCGGGAGACGGAGAGGTGAGCTCAACAGCACCTACACACACCTCTGTGACAATGAAACGCCGCACACAAAAAAGTCAGCAGCACATGCCGGCAGAACAACCCGATATCGGGGAAATGCTGCAACGCCAGTCGCAAACCAAGATGGCGGCGGAGGCAGCCTCTCATACTCCAACGAGGCCTATTCCACCAGCCCCAACCCCGGCCTTGCACAGCACTGAACTACCAGCCCTTCAAACCATAGGGGAACATAATTTGGCTACCAAACAAGACCTCCAACACTGGATGCACGAAATCCAGACACTATTAGCCAAAGATATAGGCACTATAAAAGCTGAAGTGCGCCAAAACACCGAAAATATAGGTGCAGTGACAGAGAAAGTAACGGCAACTAACAACGAGATCATACAGCTTAAAGAGGCAGTACACACCCTGCAAGCAGCCCACCAGGCGCTAACGGTGCAGGTCTCAAACCAAGGGGATCGTCTGCGCCGCAACCACATAAAGCTCCGCGGAGTGCCCACGACAATTACTCAGACCGAGTTACCGCACTTTCTTAGGAGGCTACTGGCTACAATCCTACCACCAACAACAGCCCTGAAAATCACTTTGGAGAGTTTCTACCAGCTACCAGCTGGACCCAACTCACCACCCACAGAAGCCAGAGACATTATCCTGTGTTGCGCCACGACACAGGATAAAATCACTATCATGTCGGCAGTGAAGGGCAAAACGCCCCTGACATTTGAGAACGCACAACTTCTTTTTTTCCAAGACCTGACTAGGGCAACGCTGCAGTGGCGGAAAACTTTGTATGAACTAACTAGCCGCCTGAGACGCGCTGGAATACAATATCGCTGGGGGAGTGCCCAGAGTTGTGACACTCACCCACGACTGCACCACCTACAAGGTCACATCTGAGACCGAAATCCCCACTATACTCACCACACTGGGTCTTACCAACCTTCCCACACCTGGAACAGCGAATAACTCGTCTCAGATGGGACATCCCGCCACGACGAGCCCATTTACACCTCGATCACAAGGAAGCGCATCCACAACGCCTTGACAGGGACTGCAAATCTCGGCTAGCCATAGCTGAAACAACCTCTCGGGCACTGATATGTCCCCGTGACAGATGCTACAGAAGTTAACTAAATGTTATTTGTTTTATGTTTTATGTTTGACTCATACATGTCCACATGCAGTAGACAACAAAGTCGGGTTCACTAGTCAACTCGAACCACACACTACCAAACTCACTCCCCCCCCCCCCCACATGCCCCTGGGTTAAGGGCAACCACTAACATGCAACTACACCTTAGTCCCCCAATTTTTTTTACATAGCACGGCACTCTTAGCTCATACAAGGGCACACAGACAAAATCTACCTCCCTCGGTACATACACCACAACAGCCAAAAGTTACGCAACACCAGAGGAGACGCGACACTAACACAGGGTAACACACCATCGCTTACCATACCCAAAGCCAACAGAAGAGAAGCACGTGCTGAAACCTGTTATAACATTGTAATGTAACCTGTTTAAAAAATTATAAAATGTGTGCATATCTATGAGACAGAGAAATTAACCAATTTCCTATTTTACCATGTACAATGCAAAACTCTTGTCGCTGATATTGAAATGTAACCTAGCACATCTAAAATAAAGAATTAAAAAAAAAAAAGATTACAGTGTTAGGAATATCAACATGTATTAATAATGCTATAGTGTTTCTGTAACATATCATGTAACCAATTCTACAAACCATTGAGTATATTTACAGATACACTCCAGGCTGCGTAGACCATTGATTTCATAGTGCCATGCTCTTGTAGTGTGCCACTGCAGGGGTCAAGTTTATTTTCCTGACTTGCTGTGGTTGTGCCAGGACCGTCAATGTCAATTAAAAAATAAAAACCAACAAGAATTAAAAATAAAAATATAGCATAACCCTTAGTTAAATTTTAGTTATTTATTAGGTTGTTGAGAATTGTCAGGAATTTTTTTTTTTTTTGTAAATCTTTATTTTTCAGTGCCATAAAATTAGTACAGACATTTCTTCACTTGCCACAACAGCAATGAGTGAACCTGTCTACCAGACATGTCAATACATTGAATTGGCTGAATCATATTGTGCACATTTTTAGTATGAAGGACTGTTAGGTTGTAACGATTGACTCACTGTATTATGTGTGTAAGCTAGGTAGTGCTGTGTACTGGGGTGGCTCTTCCACTGGGTGTTGTCTACTATGTGTTGGGCTCTTGTCGGCCGTCAGAATCGCCACCTGGCGTTGTTTGTCGTGTGGGCCCAAGGCTTGTTGTCGTCTTCGTGTCTACCCCATATGGTGGAGGTTGCCTAGTGCGCACCGTTAGGGTCGGCGTATGTAGTCGTGGGGCAGCTGGATTGTAGGTGGGGGTGTGGGCGTGTGAAAGTGTGTCGGGCAGGGTTAGTTAGCACCGGTGTTTAGTCATTATGAGGTGTTATGGTCTGTCCAGCCCCTGAGTGTTTTGGGCCCGTGTAGGATGGCCTGTGACCTAGCTGGTAGGTGTCGCCTATCTGGGTACGTGTTGTGGTGTGGAGCGCGTTTATCCATTTTATAGGTTTATAGGGGTACGCCCATCGTGTCTGTGCTCCTTAGTTATGTGTTCCCTCTGTGTTGAGGTCTAGGTTGTAGCGCTCTGTGTTAATTGTGCCCTGTAACCCCAGGGCGTTGGGGGGGGGGGGGAAGCGCCAGACCCGGTATGAAGGGTCGTCGCCATGTTAATGGAGACTAGCATTGAGCGTGTGGGTGGCATCGCAGAGCCTAGGTGTTGTGTGGTGGGAGATATTGAGTGTAGTATGTATCATAAGAGTATGGTCTCAACTTATTCTTAACAATAAAAACACATAAACAGAAAGAAAAAGAAAGGAGGTCATGTGGTATCAAATTGAAAACATCAAGTCCGTTCTTTTGGACAAGTTCAGGTGTCCGGCTCTCGTCCTCCTCCGCGTGTGGGAGAGGGGGGGTTCTCTGAGTCTCTCTGGCGGTTATCGGGTGTGCCTGGGATAGGAGCCCCTTGCGGAGTGAGGCCCAGGGCTGTTATGAAGGCAGGGCCGTTCGCAGGGTCCGTGGTCTTGTAAGTTTTCCCTTCCTTCGTGACTAGCAGCGATCTGGGGGTGGACCACCGGTATGGTAGACCTGCTTTTTGGAGAAGTCTAGTGATGGGCTGCATTTCCTTGCGCCATATTAGAGTCGTTCTGCTTAAGTCCTGAAAGGCGGAGATGTTGCTGTCCTCAAATTTGTACGGCGTCTTCCCCTTAAGGGCAGCTATTAGGCCCATTTTGTCTGTCATAGAATGGCACCGTAGGATGACGTCGCGTGGTGCTGCGGTAGGGGCTTGCGGGGATTTGGTAATCCTATAGACCCCGTCGAAGGAAAATTGTTTTATTTGTCGAGTTGGGAGAAGAGTTGATACCAGTCTTCTGATAAAGTGTGGTAGCTCCTCCAATGGTACTACCTCTGAAATCCCCCTGAGTTTAATGTTTTTCCTTCTGCCCCTATCATCAAGTATGCTGACTTGGTTTGCTATGGTGAGCTGAGTGGCTTGCATCTGTTGTACCTGGTCACGTAATGTGTGCAGGTCTTGTTTCAGGCCTTGGACATCTGTTTCGGTCGTGTGAGTGCGGGCTGTCAGCGTTTGTACCTCTGTTTGGAGTATTGCCAGGTCGGCCTCCCACATTTGGCGGAGGTTCCGTTGGAGGGTAGTCAGCATCTCCTGGATGTCCCCCTTTGTTGCCGGAGTCCCTTCTTCCGCCCTGTTTGGGGTAGAAGTCCCCATTTCTGCTGGAGTTTGGAGGCGGTGAGTGTCTGTTTCCTCTGCCTGGTGAGTCTGGGCTGGGGCCGGCATTGGTGATCTTAGTAGTTGGCTGATGTCCCGGTGTGTTTGTGGGGTTGATGGCGTTTGTTTCTGCAGCTTCCTTCCCATTTCTTCCGCAGAGGGTGCTTTCTGGGTCGGGTCGAGTGTGTAGAGACTGCTCCACACCTCCGGGGTCCACTCCAACTCGAGTGCGCTGCTTCCCGCGTGGTAGGCCTTAGGGCCGCGGCTGCGGGTTTTACGCGTCGCGGTGTGAAAGAACGGCATCGGCGGGTTCCTCACGGTGCCCTCCTTCCTTATCTGGTGCCGTCGTGTGTCTTAGGGGTGCGATGTGCGTGATATTTGCGGGATTCTATTTTATTCCGTCGGAGCTGTGGAATATGGCGACTGCTCCCTTGTGTAGTCAGGCTCCGCCCCTCCCCTCAATTGTCAGGAATTAAAAATAAATACAAAGTTAATGTCATATTTAAGGAACCCTATAGCATTAGGCATACACTTACCTGTACTTCCTTGCCGCACTCGTCTTGCTGTGGCCTGGCCGCTCCACCTCTCCCTGGCTGAGATCATCAAGATTGATAATCTCAGCCAATCCAATACTTCCCCTTAGGAAAACATTAGGAGGCTAGTACATATGTCCGGCAAATCGCTGAGCTGTGCCAATCAAATGCTGTCTGGGAGCAACACTTGGAAATAGCCAGTAGAAGTGCTTTAACACGGTAATGGAAACATTGCAGTTTCTACAAAATAACAATGTTTTACTTTACAGACCACTTCATTTAGGTTATGTGGTGTGGGAAACTTTCAGGCCATTGGAATTGGGGAAAAAAAAACAAATTAAAAGTAATTGGTTCTTTTAGTTTGTCTATTCTTCAATAGTTTGTACTTTATTGAATAACGTAAGTCTGATGTACTAGAAAATTATAAATTAGGCAAATGTCAACGGTAACAGAGTTCAGGAAGATCACAAATTCTAACTAGGACAAACACATTTTTTTTTAATACATGCACTTTAGGGTTTCCAAAGCCACAAAAGGGCAGGCCCTGTACCACCAATGGTCTACAGGTTAAGACGTTGGCTGGGATTTAGGTCCAGTTTGGCTGCATAGAAAGATTGGAGAGTGCATGTAACGCAGGGATTCATAGCAGCAAAATAGACATAAGCCCCTTGTTAGCTAGAAGTGAAGGCAGTAAGGAAATTAGTAGCATTGACCATGATGGTATTGGCAGCAGAGTGTGGATTCTAGAATGCAAGCCGAGTATTCCGGAAACGTGGTACACACCGAGGCCACAAGGGAACAATGGATCAGTGATGTAGACTGATATCACTTCATGGGCCATTCTGTTTCATTCTACATACAGTCCCAGACCTCAGTGGTATTGGTTAATGAACTGTCAGACAAAACCAAACTAATTTTATTTTTTCTAAATTGTATTAATTCCCCTTTTAACTTGGGGATAATACTAACACATTCTCAAACCTCCCAAGAAATGGTGTATTTCAGTTTTTGCTGCCTTAGGCATGACTAAACGTGGGCACCACCCTGATCTATATCATAGTCATGGTCAACCTTTTCATGTTTGAGCCCGATTACGCACTTTGACTGACACATGCCCTCACTGATACATACACTGACATACACTCACTGACTGAAAGACAATCATTGGCACACACAGTGTTTAACCAACACACACTTTCACTGACAGACACACACATTTTCTCATACACTCACAATTTTTTTTTTTTTTTAGAATTAATTTTAAGTCCACTCAGCCTCCCTCCTTATGGGAGAGCTGGAGTGGATTATTTCCCTGAGGTCCAGCATGGAGTTGCTGTGATCTTCTTGCTCTTCTCACTTATGTGCCGTTCAATGACATGGGCCGTTTTGGGGGCTGCATTTTTTGTCGCCCCCCTGGAAAGTGCCACCCAAGGCAAATGCCTTGTTAGCCTCACGGTAAATACAGTGCTACTCCCAAGTGTCCCTATCCCTCTGTGTGTCTTTTCTGTCCTAATGTCTCTCTTTTCTATGAGCTTCATATTTTTGTTGTATTTGCGTGCATAACAGAACAGCAACGATACAGTCATTTATAGTTAAACTACAATTAATATGTTTAGAAATCAGTCTGTGTAAATACAATATGTTGTTCTAAGTTACATTTTAGTTGTATAAGTTTCTATTAGCAAGTCACCTAAAATTTCTCAAAATAGCCCTGACCCCGGCCACACCCCCACTCAGCCCCCTAAATTTAAAGTGTCCCACTTTGTCCATTTAAATTGTTGGGAGGCATGCATTCTTTTCAGAGTATAGGCCTAAAAGCCTTGGACATATTTATTAGTTTTGACCTTTGAATGAAGGATGATAGCATGTAATGGCCTCCCCTTCACCTTGTGAACACATTCTTCCATTGAAAGCTCCAATTGCCCCTTATTGTGTAATACTATTCCCAGTATTATACAAGGAGAGAATGCAGTTTTGTGAACAATAGGATCACACCCGTACATATATTGACGTCACGCAAATGAATGGGTTTCGGGGATTATATAACTTCCAGCGCAGGGGCTCAATAACTAAACAGTGAAATGCGGAATATTCATAAGGTGATCTACAAAATTCACGGTAAATGATTTCAGATTAAAGAATAATCTGGCACATCTGCGTATACTAGATTAAATATTATAATTCCCCACATTTTAAACTCTGCATTGGTTTAGTAAATAAAACCTTGAATCTGAAACCAGAGGGTTGTATACAAGAGTATATACCTGGATTTCTTGCAAACTTGTGTGATGTGTGTTGGTGGTTGTGTACTAGGGTTGAAACCTTTTTTCGGAAAAATATAACGGCCATGCTAATTTGCTATATATATATAAATATATATATATATATATATATATATATATATATATATATATATATATATAGAGAGAGAGAGAGAGAGAGAGAGATAGCGAGAGAGAGATAGCTAATTTGCTATATGTATATATATATATATATATATATATATAGAGAGAGAGAGAGAGCGCTAATTTGCTATATGTATGTATATTAGAGAGAGAGGTCACATCACCGGAAGTGGCATTAGAGAAAAATTTAAATACATAATGGTTTTATCTCTCATAATGTAGGACTGGTAGGGAGTTAGCATCCTGACATCCAATCCAACAAGAGACAGATTTACATCAAAAGCACCTGTAGGTTGCACAGCATTCTAAGATGCCCCCCAATAGGGCAGGTATAGAGGCATCTATGAACCAACAGGATAAAGACAGTAGGGGGCGGCAGAGCAAAGATATCCAAAGAGGCTCCCATGGTGAAGAATCTATTTGGTAAAATGAGCAACAATTCAAGAACGTGCATAGGGTTATAGGCAGCAAGAAGGTCAATGTGGGTAAATTGCCAATAGCGACAGTAATACAGGAACAGGTTATATGGAGCATCGTTATGGAGATTAATTGGCTTCAGAATCATCACAAGTGTAAAGCAAGGCAATGAAGCTATATTTACTTTTCAACGCTTCCTCCATCTGGCTCTTATTGTTGGCTCCATGACTCCAGCTCACTAGTAGCCCGTCCTTGGAATGAATCACACCCTGCAGCTTCAGATAATCCAGCATGTCTTCTCCAGAGATGAATGTCTGTCTGTGGTCTGTAAAAGTCAATGGGCAATGATGGGTTTACAGGCGTCTTAATTACCATATCCTGCCATGTAAACATTAAGTGGGTGCAGAGATGCCTACCACAATCAGAGGCAGAAGGCATCAACATTTGGAAACCCTACAACATGGTTTTTTTTCAGGCACTGACCACTACATCCTTCAAGAACCTGGCCCAATGGTAGACATCTGAACTAATGAAGAATAATACTACTTCTATACACTGCACTAGGTCCAGCAAGTGATAAAGATTTACAGAAAACTATAGAATACTTTTCCATGCATGATGGACTCATCCCATCATGATACGCCTATGGGAGAAACAAATTACTGCAAGAAGCCATACCTCTTGGTCTTTCGGTCACTCTACAAAGTTTTAATTAAAAAAGCATCAAAACATATTGCAAAAAAGTAACATAGGAAAATAAACGCATAAACAGACTTTTAAATATTATAAAGCTACTATACTTTGACAGCAAGTGTCAGCAGCCAGAAGATTTCTCCCTGACCAGGAATGTGCTCCACCAATCAGGAGCCTCTAATCCTGAACATATGAGGTTTATGGGATATGTTTTATGTAATGGATCCCCTAGCATAGTATGAGTCTGTGTCTGCTATCATTTTATATACAGCCCAGTTCGCAGAATTCTATGTGACATTGCTGTACTACACTTCTCAGTGGTCACATGACTTGGTTGACTGCGGCAGTAAAGTCAATTAAAGGAGTCTATTCTTTGTGTTTATAAACTATGTGACTGCTCAGTTCAGTTGGAGCAAAGTACGTCTGTTTCAGCTTAGCTTATTACAATGATCAAATCTGGTTTCAAGCTGGAGTAGGTAGGAACTTGGATGTAAAGTCCAAAGTGAACTCTGCAGGCTGATCTTTGGTAAAAAAATAAATAAAAAAAAATAACTAAACAGGTTACCATATACAAATTAGTGTTTTTTTTTTTTTTTTTTATAGCTCAGCAATTTTGCTTTCTAATTTGTAATTGTTTTGTGAGTTTTCCATAATAAATGTTTTTGTAACCAATTTTTTTGTTTGTTTTTATAAACACACCTTATATAAAATACAAACACAGACATCAGACATGTTCGGACACAGTGGCCATACTCTAAACATACATAATGTATATCTAAGCATAGATATAATCTTTATGAAATAATAACTGTCTTGAAATGTGCCTGAGGTTGTGAAGAGATGCCAACAGTTTGCAAATCTCTTGTTAATGTTCCATAATTCCTTGTTAAGTGAATACACCTCGCAATAATACAACATAGCGTTAATCCGTCAGTACTCCCTGCACGAACACAGTCATCATGTATATTTTGGGCCAGCATATTTTTCAGCACGTTACACTTATACATAGATACAGAAATACAGTTATAGAGGATAACGAATGAAATAAAATACATCTTAATGTAATATCACTAAACAGTAAATTGTGTGTGGTTTCTATCAGGCACAGGGGTAGGCAACATTTGGCACTCCAGATGTTGTGGACTACATCCCCCTGATGCTTTGCCATCATTATGGCTGTAAGAGCATTAAAGAAGGGGTTAGTTCACAACATCTGGAGTGCCAAAGGTTGCCTACCCCTGTGCCTGATAGAAACCATATAATCTTAATATAACAACAAGGACATCGGTGACGAAGATGTGACTTACAATGAATGTGCAATGTCTATGGTTGTTTATTATATAACAACGTTCAAATGCATGACATGTTACTTGGCTTTTGCACAAGCTAATATGCTAACAAGCTATCACTATGTCTACCAAGATGGAAAAAATAAAGAATTATAAAAAAAACAAAAAACAACAACAACAAGAACATGAGCAGAAAAGTAAAACAAGAAACAGCTTGAGAAAGACTGGGGAAGTTGGCACCAAGTTTCAGTTTCACTCGGTGGGGCCCCATCCTTACCTTTAGGGGGTCGGCCCAATGTCAGACACAACACGATGATTGTAACACAAACTGCTATGAAGACACAGACTCCAGCAATATTCCGAAGGTAAGAAACCGAGCATCGCTTCATCTTGTATTTCTCCCAGTAACAGTGGCACACATCAACTTCACTTCTTTAAGACCCTTTAGAGTAAAAATGTTCTCTCTCTCTCCTTTTCCCTCCAGTATCAAGCTGACTCAGCCAGTTCCAACCCTTTATTTGGACCCACAAAAGAAGTTATCCCATTGCACTGAAATATGCAGCTTACTCCAGTTACAGGGAAGGCAAAGTTACCCGTTAAACCATAACCATAGTTCTGTGTGTATAATTACAGGATACACAATATTTAGAGTCCTGCACTTGGACCTTGTGCAGCTATCGTTTCAGTTACACAACAAGAAAAGAAAAAAAGCACAGCCTTCATTCCTTGCTGTAGGATATTTACATTCAAACTGATTTGAGAAAGACAGAGAGGTGTAATGGAATCTCCACAGCTGTTGGCAAACTCGGCTTCATTCAAAGATTTTATTTTTACTATAATCTCTAGTGACCAAAGACAATATCTTTAGATGTGCCAGGTATTACCCGTGTATCTCTCACATTAAATTATTTTGCACCAATGTGATTTATTTTATTAAACGTTCTTAAAACGTTCTCTCAACTCAACTCTAGTCCCTGCTCAGTTATTTTAACCTACAATTTGAAATACGGTTTTCAATTTACTACAGTTTGGAGTTTGGTGAATAAACCCCTTTGTGTGTATTTTAATCTAGTGTTTCCACTAAAATGATTGTTGCCTGAATGCAGGGATTTCTTTACTTTGTAGATTTCAGTTCTCTTGGTACAGTTAGGAGGGTGGTGGTAGGGGTGTATCAAAAATGGATTTTAGGATGTAGTGAAGAAGGTCTCCCTGGTCAAGTCTATAGGGTTCATCCACTAAACACCAAATTGCAGAAATATTTAGACAAACGTAGCTGATTTGAAAACATTTTCCAAATCTACTATAGACACAAAGATTGGCAATTTACACCTAAATTGTGTTCAAGGGGGTTTAAAATATATTCATTAATGAATATCCCTGTGCACTGATGTCATCACTTGCAGTTTGCAGACACCTGCAGTGATGCAGTAATAACCGATTTATTGGGGACGGGTGTATGTGACGGCAGATAAGAACCATTCGGCCCATCTAGTCTGCCCAATTTTATAAATACTTTCATTAGTCCCTGGCCTTATCTTATAGCTAGGATAGCCTTATGACTACGCCACGCATGCTTAAACCACTTAACTGTGTTAACCACTACCACTTAAGCTGGAAGGCTATTCCATACATCCACTACCCTCTCAGTAAAGTAATACTTCCTGATGCTATTTTTAAACCTTTACCCCTCTAATTTAAGACTATGTCCTCTTGTTGTTGTAGTTTTTCTTCTTATCAATATAGTGTGGAACCAGTGAACTCACTTAGAGTATTGTACGCAGATACATTATGTACCTGTTTCAATCACTGAAACAACATGAGGAACAACTGAATCACAGCCAAGAACATTGGGAAACACTGTTATAGACCAATTCCCCCTTATTGACTTAACGGTAAAAGAAAAAACTGCTTTTCCCAAACCTCAATCTGCAACCGTGACTGTAAAATCCTATAGTTTTTTTTCAATTGATAACCACCGCTATTCGAAGGTTTGTATGTAACCGGAAAGCTCCAAGGGTCAGTAAAGCGGGAACAACCCAAACATCAGTCATAGAGTACTACCGGGCCACACATTTACTCAGAATATCTGACTGGCAGCAGCTGACCACACCCCCCAGCCCCTGATGCCCATTACCCATAAACAAGACCTAGGCGGAGGCCTGACACTACAATTTCTTACTGACAAATTGGATACATACGCACCAATGGTGCGACAGCGGCAAACTCAAACCCCTGACAGTCATGTGCTCCAACGCCAACCCAAGTTGTCTAGATAGATTCCACTACCACCAAATTAAGACCTACTATTCCACCTCTGCCAGTAAATGTCTATTTCACAGGGACCTCACACACCTGGAGACGTTATGCACTGCCAGGCGACATGTAGGGAGAGGGGTCTCGATACTGTATGCAATGCTCTTATCTGGGGAAAATAGGCTATCACCCAAGTTGTTTGTTAGATGGGAGAGGGAGACTGGAGAGAAAGTGACCGTACAGGAATGGGGCAAAATTGTCATATTCACACATAAATGCTATATCAGCTCGAAACTCCAAGAGATGAGCTTTAAATTGTTGACTAATTGGTACAGGACTCCGGACGTCCTTCATCGCATGAATGCAGACAATTCAGAGGAGTGCTGGCTGGAGGTGTGGGTCAGACACTGGCACAATGCTCCACATCTGGTGGTCGTGCCCTGGAATTTCTCTAAAATTCTTTATGATTAGGGAGATTTCAGATCCTGAGATGCACCTTCAGCATCTACCTAAGCTATTGCACCATACAAACACAACATTGAAAACTTACAAGAAGTCACTGATTAAACACCTGCGGACCTCGGCGAAATCCTTGATACCCTCGTACTGGAAGCAGACTGTTGCGTCAACCTTCCAGCAATGGGTTGATAGGGTGGGAGAGATCTATGCCATAGAATCAAAGACAGCTGCCCTACAGGGCCGTATAGTACGGTGTACCCAGACCTGGACCCCATGGATGATGTATACTGCCATAGGCGATTCGAGAAACTAAATTTAATTATTTTTTCTTCTCTTTTCTCCCATCTCTCACTCTCCCTCTTGCTTCCCCCACCATACACATCCACCCTATCTCCGTACATCAGCCCTAAACTGACACTGTCTATTTGTTCAACTGATTGAATATTGTATACACTTATTATAGACCTTGCAACTTTCAAGACCGAATGTGCACTTATAGATTTCAAAGGCGTATCTGCAACCGATTTGCTTATTGTATAAAATGCCACTGTTCATATGCAATGAATGAAAACCGAATTACTAAAAAATTATAAAAAAAAAAAATGATTGTCAAAATTAAATAAAATAATATAAAAAAAAAAAAAAAAGGTAAAATCAAGCCTGATTTACTCAAGCCACTCAGAAGAGACTGTTTGGATGTTAAAAACTTCAATTAGGTCTACTTTTAAATCCCTCCTGGCCATCAGATGTTCTCGGATTCACAATTAACAATTTTATTCCCCCATTTTGGGGCATAAAAGCTGGGTACCATGAAGCATGTGCAACAGAACCATTAGAAACTTCACAAATCCACTCTGATTTCAGATACCATAACCAAGAGCATCAACATTTTTCATTATAAAGTATGTACAGCGTACTCCGGTAGATGCCAGGCACCCAGACCACTTTTGCCCATTGGAGTGGTCTGGGTGCCAACTCCCACTACTCTTAACCCGGCAAGTGTAATTATTGCAGTTTTTTTTATAAACTGCAATAATTACCTTGCAGGGTTAACTCCTCCTCTAGTGGCTGTCTACAGAAAACCTGTGCTAGAGCGTGAGGACCTCCAGCGTTGCTCAATACCCCATAGGAAAGCATGCGCATTATGTCTCCCTGGCTGGTGGGCGGGATCAGTCTCGCCCACCAGCTGACGTAATCCAGAAGAGCAGTGGCGGAAGAAGCAGCGACGTGGGACATATCGCTGCCTCTGGTAAGTTACTGAAGGGGTTTACACCCCTTCAGCAACCAGGGATTGGGGAGTGGGAGGGAGAGGGGACCTGCAGTGCCTGGAAAAGGGATTTTTTTTCCTGGCACTGGAGTTTCCCTTTAAGAAATAAAGGAAGCTTCCTTGCTGTGCCATTTTAATAGTTATAGTACAGACACAACACAAATCCACCAGTGTATAATGCAAAGATAACACAATTTCCAAAACTTAAAATATCTTTGCATGGGAAAGAAGGAGGGCAAGGCCGGGAGTGGGCAAAAAAACGAAACAAACAAAAACCCTAAGATACAAGAGTGGTCCTGAATGCCTTTCATGTCTATATAGATGCTTTATCATGCTTGATAAACCTTTTGTATTTTCCTTCAGCTTTCCTAAAACCAAACGAAAAAAAAACCAAAGAATGTGGTGTCATGGTGCATTTTTAATTTTTTTTCAAATATCCCAAAACCAAACAGAATGATTATAATTATTTATATAGTGCCAACATATTCTGCAGCTCTGTACGATATTAATTGAAAAAAAGTTTTGATGCAGGTCTGAATGACCCAGAGTAAAAAGTAAATGTTCCTTCTTTAATTCCAGTTGGAAATACCGTCATTATGAAGAACATTAGTCCATAGAGTTTGGTCTCCACGCAGTATAATTCTTGAACTCAGGTAAACTTGTAAACTTTCCGGCCAGAGAAATAATTGATACAAAATGCTGAATCTTTCACGAAGATTAAAAACGATGGCATTCCTGCTTTCACACGAAACCTGCAGACAGCAAAAAAGAAAAGTTTACAACATATTGTATAGCATACAACTATAGTCAGTGGAGCGATTAACGTATCCCAAGCGCTCACGGACTATATTTTTGTTTTATATGCAAGAAGAATACAGAAACAACTTGGGGAGCAGCTTAATAATTAGGATTTATATTCTGCTATTAATTTTTTTTTTTTTTTTAAAGGTAATTTTGGAAGTGTGTGTGTGATATGCTCCATTTTTTAGCTCCTATTTAGTTTAAAGAATAGTGATGTCCCGAACAGTTCGCCGGGAACTGTTCGCCGGCGAACATATGTGATGTTCGGTCCGCCCCCTATTCGTCATGGAGGTGGGAGGGTCTGGGAGGGAGGGTCTGCTGCTGATTGGCTGGAATGTGTCTGCTGACTGTGAGGTACAGGGTCAAAGTTTACTCAATGATGACGAATAGGGGGCGGACCGAACATCGCATATGTTCGCCCGCCGCATTCGCCACGAACAAGCTATGTTCGCCAGCGAACAATTCGGGACATCACTATTAAAGAATACTTCCTATCTCAGAATCTGTTCTTCCTTATTTAGATCTAGCTTTCTTTAAAACTTAGTAGGAACTACTTTGTCTTATTTTTTTTTAATATATTCTTTTTTTTTTTTTATTTTGTCATAGTATAACAATGCAATACAAGACAGACATAAAAAAAACTTTGCATCGACACTAGGTTGAAAAATCGGGGTGTCGAAGCACCCGGTACATATAAGGAGCAAAGGGAGGTAGTGAACAGATAGTTGACTTCTTCATACGTTTTCTACCACTCTGTATGTATATTATAAACATAGTTCTTATCTTTGTTGTACAACTCATTTATGATAATAGCTTGTCTGCCATAAATTATAGAAGTAGAGTATAACTAGGGAAGCTTAGCAAACATGGGAATGTGCAGTGCGTGTGCAGCCCCCTCTATTTCCTATACTGCATCCGTGTCTCCAATAGACCGATAAATGAAAAGGGTCAGGAAAAAAGGAGAGAATAGAGAGAGAAGAGAGAAATAAAAGGTAAGCAGTAGAGTGGTGGGCATGTCTCAAGGTTCGTATCATCTGTGGCGGCAAGGCGAGGGGGGGAGAAAAAAAAAGGTGGAGGGGTGGAGCAACATCGCCCCCCGGGACAGACATGCCCCCGTGGGGGAAAGCATTTGGGAGGTCCAAATGGCAGTGAGCCAGGGGCCACTGAGGGGATCCTTTATGGTGGATGTGAAGTCTGCGATGCCCACCCCCCCACCCCTATTAATCACCTATGTCATTATTCAGCCAAGGTTCCCATATCCTTTCGTATTTATTGAGGAATCCCCAAGTTATTGCAGTCAGTCTGTCCATGAGACAGGTATCTTTTATTTTATGCATTACTACAGAGATTGGGGTGGGGGGGACGTCTGCTTGAAGTCTTGTTTGTGCTAGAGCTCTTCGCAACGCTAGGGTTAATTTACGTAAGAGTGTTTGCTTCCACCGCACCCATTCATCTTGTGATCTAAAGAGCAAAAAGACCCATGGGTCTAGATCGATCCTGCACTGAAAAATCTGCGTCAAGAGGGTGCCCACCTCTTGCCAAAAAGCCTTCACTACCAGGCAAGTCCCACGACATGTGGATATATGTCCCCTTGGCACTACAGTTCCCCCAACAAAGAGCTGTACCGATGTTATGTACCACCGGAACATGGTCTTGTAAGCCTGCTCTTGGACCGTTGTACAAATCGAGGCGATGTTGTCAGCTTTCCAAATTTCCTGCCAGTCCACCCCTTCTAATTTTTCTCCTAAGTCCGACTCCCATTGGTCGATATATGTTAGTTTGCCCCATTCTATCATGTGAGAGTATGAGATGGTGCCCCAGTGTACTGATTCATTCAGGCACATGTTTTCAAGTAAAGTAAAATTGTTGCTAGCGATTTCTTTAATGTAGGATTGGCTGCTAAAATCTTTAAGTTGCAGGTACCTAAAAAAAAAAAAGTTATCTGGGATGAGAGTTGCCCTCTCTTTAATTTCGTCAAAAGAGAGTGTGAAGAAATCACTCTCTATATACAATATTTCTTCCCTATTCATTCGGTAGATTTAACTACCTAACAAAGACCACCCCCTGGCTCAAACTTCAAAGACTGCTTCAATTAAACCCTCTGTGCGGCCAGCGTTCGTACTACCGAACACCACGTGGCTGAGAAAACCGCGGCCATCTTTTTTTTCAGGCGAACAAAGGCAGCGGGACTTGGTCGTCGAGTGTCTGGAACTAACTATTTATGTCTGTTATCAAGTTTATCTCCAAGATATCATAACTCCAGAAGGAGACATTTGGATATCAGTAGCTAATATTGTGTATATATACATACATAGATGCTGTTATTTATTCACTGACTATACAGCTTCTTATGTACTAGCACTCTATTTAAATATAGAGTAGTAAAATATATATACACCCCCATTCAGTCCACTCTAGACTCTTTTTTACTTGCAACAATTTAGATAAATACTACATGACAGATCTACTGCATATGGATACTATTTACTTATTCTAATTTGTATGCCTTACTACAATCCATTAGAGTCTATGGGAATATATGTGGACTCACTTTTATAGCGGGGATACCTATAAAGTCCTGCAGTTTGTGGGAACCTCTTTCTAGAGGAGTGGGGTTTGTGTGATATTCGATCTATTATATACTGTACTATATACTGTACTTCTCACTCTAAACTTTATGTCGGATATCTGTGCCACTCCCTTTACCTCCTGAGGGTATCCATTTTCACGAGTGTTTCACTGTTATTACACTTTATTTTGTTTTGTCCGTAAGCAGCTTAATAAAGGTTATACCTAATAATAATTATTCTAATAATCTAGAGATATCTTTTGGTGGAATGGATGTCCAATTTTTCCATCTCTAGTGGAACAACCATTTCACTTTAGTCTTTTTCTTTTGCTTTAACTATTATGTGGGGTTCATGCCCTTGGATATCTCTGTAAGCCTATAGGAATTTTGGATGTGGGCTCTGTCCACTTCTAATATTTTCTTTCTTGTCTCCTGTCTGGAACTAAAATCGGACACTCGACTTCCCGAACACCAGTCTCAAACAAGCGAACGCTGGATCTCTATTTCCCCAAATAGCTAGAAGAGCGCTATTCAGTACTTTTGTGCATTCGAATGAGGGGAACAATCGCTGCTAAGAGCCAGGGGAATCCATTTGTGGAATTGTTCGGTTTTTACCTCTTTACTGAATAGACCGGCAAAACCACCCAAACTCCTGGAACTATTTTGGGCAGCAAGCTCACGGTTAGCCGGTCACAAAGGACTTCCACACTTTTTGAGAACCCCTGAATCGATCTGGGTGAAATTTGAATATGTTGGTCACCCAGATCGGCTATCAGGGGACATATTATTTGTGGGGATACCCCATGTATAAAGGGGTGTTCTGAATATTGGGGAAAACTGTGATTTTGCTGCTTGGAGATAATCAAGTTATTACTTTATCAGACTTGATTATATCCAGGACTAGGGGAGGGAATTGTATGTTTGTGCTGGGTGTGTTTTACGATTTTACTGTAACTGGTTATACTGTGTCCCTCCCTGTGGGATGTCCCCTTGCATAAAAGTCTTTGTGTGGTCATTAAAGCCAGTTCTGTTGTACCCTTCTTCTTGACTTCGGCTGATGTTTGGGGATTCGTATGCTTTATTAAGGGAATTATCTTATAAAGCTATTTGTATTCGTATGGGTTTCGTCTATTTCATCTACCGAACAGAGAGCTATATTCCCTGATGCTCTGGCGGTTCGGGAGGAAACTACCGAATGAGGATTAAATATACTAGGTTGCCTTACAGAGAGTATTTGGTCCCGGTTAGTCATATGCCTTTGGAGTCCTGCATATTTTAAAAATCTCGGGCTCAAATCCCTGGGGGGGAATGCTCTGTTTCTAAACAGGGGTGTAATTGGGGAGGGGATTTTCACTAGGCTATATTTCACTGCGTATTTGACCCAGATCCGGATGTGGTTAAGTATTGACGGGCAGTCTGATCTTAGAAACGCCCTGTGTTCCTTGGGTAACCATATGTAGTATTGGGGAAGGTCTGAGCCTGTCATGAGAGATTCCAGACCCACCCACCTCCTTATCAGGGGGAGAGTGCCACATTGCAACCTGCGTCAATTGGGTTACTAAATAATAATAAAGGTTGGGCAATTCTAAACCCCCTGTACCCTTTGAGCGATATAGGATGTTTCGGAAGACCCTGTGGCGTTTATTATTCCAGATAAAGGTTCCTATTGCCTGTTGAAGTGGTGCCAGATCTGTTTTGGTGATAGGGATTGGCAAGGCCTGAAACATAAATAGAATTCTAGGGAGGATGTTATCTACCCATTTAGTTAGATCGCTGATCAGTTCTTTAAAAAGAGGGGCGGGGGGGCGTGGCCTGACTGTGGAGCTGGACAGTCGCACATGCTTTGAGCTCCTAGGCCCTGATCTGCACAACGGCTGAAATCGGGGGCAATTTGCCTGATCTTGTACCCCTACTCGCCCTAATTTGCTCCGCAGCAACTGGTGACCCGAGGGGCACCCTTCGACGCCCAACTTACCGCCGGAATGACCGAGCCGGGGACTGGAGCTCATACCAAGCAGGGCAAAGGAGAGGCGGCCGCTCTCCCAGCCCGCAACCACAAGCAACACCCGCAGAACATGGTTGCTTCCCCCCCCCCAGGACCGGTGGGGGTTATCCCGGTCCACACACCCTCGACCAGCGCACCTCTGTGGCCCTTCAATGCTGACTACGGCACAAACCACGCACCAGGTATGCCAGCAGCTCGCCTCACAAAAATGGCGGACGCACAGCCATGCGGAGGAGACATGCCGCCAGACTACAACCCCATACCAAGCAACTCACTCACCACCCGCCTGAACGAGCTGTTTGAGACCTTCTGGGCACGAATTGAAGCCCGACAAGCAGCGGAGCAGCGACGGAAACAGGAGAACGGGAGTGAGGGAGATCCACATGGCGGTGTCGACCGGAGTGGGCCTGCGCCACCCCGGGGCAAAACAACGTTACAGCAGCCTACGCCTCACCTCGCTAGCCCATCTGGGCCGCAGGCCACCAGGGACCTAACCCTGGCGCATCAACCACACAGGCGGAGGCCGGCCCGCCATAGGCGGCGTTACACCAACATCCAGGCCTCCAGACCTACCCCGACAGGGAAGGATCCGGCCCCCAGAGGTACCCGAATCCGTGGACACAGGATGCCGGCCATGCCACAGGCCCGGAGCTGGAGGGCGCAACCGGCCGACTCCTGGCTGACTGCCTATCACCGGGAGCCCCCAAAGCTGCAGATCCGGTTCCCACCTGAAGGACTGGGGTGATTATCCAGCAAGAGGGCAGCATCCCCCATGATCACTTTTGAACGCTGCCTAGACGCTCATGGACACTGGCTAATTAGCAGATTTCTCAATCGTCTGTGATCTAAACACAGTGGATTCTTCCTAATACATTCTAAACCAAATCCTAGCACCGACCAGATCTAAATCTATTATTCCAGTTTTTGTGTGTTAACAAAATGCAAAAATATATATTGAGAAAATAAATAAAATAAAGATAGAAGATGAGAATTTAAAATATGTGTATAACAATCTACAAATATAGATAATCATCTTGACATTATTATAGTTTAGGAATAAGCGCAGAAAATCTACTGAACTAAGCTGGAAACATATACTACTTAGATTCTTATCGAAATGTTTAAATGTGTTTTCCTTAAATGACAAAAATGTGCAGGTAACTCTCAATACGCCATTGTTTAAAAATCTATGCTATAATATGACAATCACTCGCCTGTTACTGCTAAAAACATATGTTATTAAGCCATGTTTAACACACTGAATGTCCATCATCTTGACCTTTTTACTTTACTATGCACTCTCTCAGTTAAGCTTGTTTATAAAATATAAAATGAGGCCGTTAATCTGCAGAGATATTGCAATTTACCATGATATGTACAACCTGTATGACCCTTGCATGTCTCCCTCTCTTTATTCTGTACCACCATAATCACATGCCTCAATAAAATAAAGATTGACAAAAAAAAAAAAAAAAAAAAAAAAAAAAGAGGGGCATAGCTCTGCCCATATAATTGGTAGGGGGAAGCTGTCAGTCGGACTCCTAAATATTTAATAGCTGTGCAGTTAAGTTGTATGCGGTGCATCGTAGTGATGAAGGTAGTGTCTATGTCTGTCATATTGAGAGGTAGGGCACTAGACTTCCTTAGGTTAACCTTACAGCCTCATAAACTGACATATTTTTCCAGCACTTGTGACAGGACTGGGCGGGTTCGCGTGAGGAGGATGTCGTCTGCATAACCAGCTACTTTAAACTGTTCTTCCCCCACTGTCACACTGTGACTATTAGGATGGTTCCTGATTGTATGTAAAAGCGGTTCGTGGGTCAGGACAAATAAGAGTGGGCAGCCCCGTCTGGTCCCATTTCCGAGACCAAAGGGTCTGTTTGGTGCTATGGTGATCTAATCTGGGTCTTTATGTCTGTATACATTGCTTTGATTGCTTTAACATACGGGTCTGGGAAGCCTAGATGAGTCCGTAATGCAAATAGGTATATGCTTTTTCAGCATCTAGTGACAGGATCAGAGATGGCTCCCCAGTCTTTGTCTGTCTCCAGATAATGTCAATCTTGCGTCTCGTGTTCTCAAATAGTTCTCTATCAGGGACGAATCCCACTTGGTCTGTGTGGACCAGTCGCTGTAATAGGGGGTTCAGTCTTGTCGCCAATATCTTCGCTAATATTAACGTCGTGATTGATCAGGGAAATGGGTCTATAATTTTCAGGGCTAGTGTTGTCTTTGTCCAGTTTCGGGATCAAGACTATGTTCACTAGGAACATGTCTCGATCCGTGGGCCTTTGCCCATGAGGTAGTTGAACCATGTCTTCATGTGTGGAACCAATTCTTCCCTGAACGTTTTAAAGTAGCTATCGAAGCCGTCCGGCCCTGGGGCCTTGCTGTCCTTTAAGTACGATACTGCAACATCTATTTAGTCGACTGTGATTTGGCCTCCCAATATTTGGATGGTCTCTCCTGTCAGCTTTGGTAGGTCTAGGTGGTGTTAGTACGTGCAGATGTTCTCTTCCTCTAGTTCCGGGTCCTGTTGTGCAGATGAGTGATAGTATAGGAGCTGAAAATAGTCGGTAAAAACCTGAGCTACGTCAGTTGGTGAGGACTGCATGTTCCCTAGCCTGTCTTTGATTCTAGTGATGTGCGCGTGTCTCTGTTTAGGTCTCAGTGTCCTGGCTAGCAAGGAGTCAATTTAGTTTGCTCTGTCGTAATAGGTCCTCCTCGTCCAGTTAAGTGACCTAGCTGTGTCATCTAATAGTGTTTCTTTGACATCTAAGCACCTTCCTGCAATTTGGCTGGGGTGGGATTGTGCTTGTGTTGTTGTTCTACCCTTTGTAGGGTAGCAAGTTGGTCGTTTAGCTTTTGCACTTTGTTTCTTTTTAAGTGTGGCCAATTTCACTAGGGTCCCCCTAATAAAGGCCTATGGTGTTCAAAGCAAAGTAGTCTTTCCACTCTTTCTGTACCGCTTCAACCACTGCCGGGTCCCTAAGTAGTGCTGCGTTAAGCCTCCAGTTCCAAGAGGTGGCTGCACATAAGTTGGTAAGAGTTAGTGCTATGTCAGCGTGGTCTGACCAAGCTATAGTGCCGAAGTCGCCCTGGGCACCGCCACATCGTTAACCAGGAACAGGTCTGTGCGTGAATATGTATTGTGGGGTGCAGAATGGAATGTGTAGTACTTTGTGCTTGGGTGGTGGGCTCTCCAAATGTCAATGAGTCCAGTTTGTTTTATGAAGCGGTGCAGCAGTCTATCATGTGTCCCTCTACTCAGGGAACGAAACTGCCTGTCGCCAGAGCTCCTATCAATCGCTGGACATGGAGCTGCATTGAAGTCCCCTCCAGCGACTATGATCCAGTGTTTACAATTTGGGTTGGTCAATTGTCCAAGAAGGCCAGTGCTGGGTCATTATGGGCGTATACGTTTATTAGATGTAAAGTGTGGGATCTGAAACAGCCCGCGTGACTTGAAGTGGGCATCTATTGTCTATGGCCACCCCGTTGCGTTTCCGGAATGCTCTTGCCTCGAAAACGGAGCAATAGAAGTGGTCTCTCAGAGCCATCTGGGAGCCGTAGGGCAAGTGTGTCTCTTGAATAAAAGCAACATACGCATTCAAGCGTTTAAATTCGCGGAACATAAGCCTGCGTTTTTTGGGGGGCATTCTCATGTGCGCTCTCAGTAGTTCTGCATTTTATCTCCATTGAGCAGACAACAGCACAGTGGGTGGGGGGGTGGGGAAAAGGAGTGCACCCAGGATGCAGCACCCCGCCGCACCCCTGGATGGGGGTGCCTGCAAGTAGAGCCAAATTGTTGTACGACCCCCAACGGGAGGGGAGCCGGCACACGGGCAGGGGATCCGCAGAACACATTCCGGGGCACTGATAAGTACTAGGAAACAGTGTGCATCCCGGCAGTCACTCCTGCCGTACACGTGCATCCCTCCATGTCAGCCCTCGCTGACGCTAGTGTAACTCCCCTGCGCAAGTTTGGAAGCGCAATACCCCCCCACCACACCCACATACGCCCACCCTGCACCTTCATGTGGCTGTTAGGGGACCTGATTGTGTGTGTGGTAATAACGGCATCACCAATCCAGTTGCTGTGTTTTTAACTGTGTGTGAGAAGGAAAAATCTTACTAATAACAGAAGGCCCTCCAACTTTTGTATGTCGCCTAAATGCAGTAACACTAGCTCAACCAATAGGCGTGCGTGCTCGGAGGTGATGCCCCCCAAACCACCGGAGGTGATGCCCCCCAAACCACCACAAGCTATTGGTAGAGTGGTATGACAGCAGATGCTGCCTTAGCGGTACTCACACAACAGTTACTATGCACGTGCATATGTACGTGATTACAAATAGATTAAAAATAAAAAAAATTGAAAATGCATGCAACAAAATAAAGAAAACAAAAACAACTAAAAAGTCCGGAGTATAAGCAGTCCCCTGGCCGCACCGGCTTTGACCAAATAGAATCCTCGTCAGGACAGCCGGGAGTCTCCTCCACAACACCCCCGGTACGGCTTCTCAGAACTCCCTCCCAACCCACCCACAGCCCATCAAAGTCCCCAACATCTCGACTCGGCAAATAAAAGCTTGTTTGGCAGGAGAGCCTGCTGCGGGGAGCCTCTGGGATCTGGTAAAAGTGGGCCGGTTCCAATAATCGCAATGCAGGCCACTTCCCAGTTCGTCGTGCACAGCCTGCGGCTTAGAGCTCCCATCCCCCCCACCCCTCCAAACCCAATGGCTCAGCGACCTCCCGCACCCCCCTGCCGCCCCAGACAAGAGCCCCAGTACCTGCACCTCTAGTGTCCCCAAAGAACGCGTTCTGGTGGCCTTTATTCTCCCACAGTGTGCCATTCTCGCAGAAGAGTGGCCAATTCCAACATGTCAGGTGGAGTCGGAAGCTGAACCGGTGTCTGGATTCCTAGGCTGCGTAAGAAGACTCCAGGGTCTCTGGTGAGATGCAGGGCATGAGGGCGGCCATATTTAAAGGCAAGGAGGTAGAATGGATGGCCCCAGGTATACTTGATCTTTCTCTGTCTCAGCAATTCGGTGATCGGTCTCCACTCCCTTCGCCTCTGGAGGGTGATAGGTGAGAGGTCTTGAAACAGCGTGAGCTCAGTGCCTTCATAGCGGATCGGGCCATCTCTGCTTTTGGCCATCAAGGCTGCTTTGGTTTGGAAGAATTGGAAGCAGATGATCACATCCCTGGGCTGCGTGTTGTCGGCCCTCCTAGCTCTCAAGGCTCTATGCGCCCTGTCAATGTGCCACAGTTCGCTTGGTATGTCAGGGCATAAAGGCCTTTGGATAGGAAGCACAAAGTCTGCTAGTGGGCCCCCAACACTCTCTGGCAAGCCTCTCAGGCGTACATTGTTGCGCCGAGATCTGTTAGCTAGGTCTTCTTTGGTGGATTTGGCAGCTTGGAGCAGGGCTGTGAGCGAGGAGACTCTGTCCGTCACCATGTTGTGGGCAGTGGCAGTCTTCTCCAGTTTCTGCTCCAGGATGGCTGTTCGAGTACCCAGAGCGTGGATCTCTGCCTTGACTTCGTACGTGGAGCTGGTGATCTCCTATGCCAAGTAGGAGCGGACTTATGAGAGCTTCAGGAGGATTTGGGCCGTGTCAGGCTGCGGTGAGGGAGGCCGCCTCGGAGGTGCTCGGATGGTGTCGGCCGCCATCTTGGCTCCCAACCTGAGCCACGTGGGAGGCTGCAAACAGATCCGGCACTTTTACACCCGTGTCGGGCGCTTTTTTGAAGTGCGCTTATCCTTGTGGACAGTGAGCCGGTATCAAGGTGAGTTTCTGCATGTTAGGTAGCTAATGTGCGCTGTTAGCAGTGTGATACGAGCGGAACTTCACACGCGTCCAGCTCCATCAGCAGTTGGACCACGTCCCTCAGAACTACTTTGTATTATGTATTTTTCCTATGCCTGACATTTTCTGACACAAGGAGGAGCTTAAGTCAGTTCTATTTCCTGTGTCAGAGGAGGTTTTCCCACAATACTAAACTTTGCTCCTTGACACGGGAAACAGAGCTGACTTAGCTCCTCCTCTGGGTCAAAGCTAGTCAAGCATAGGAAAAATACATAAGACAAAATAGTACCTACTTTGTCTTATGTTTTAAAGAAAACTAGATCAGATAGGAAGAAAAGAAGAACAGATTCTGAGAGAGAAAGAGAAGAGGAAACAATAGGAAACTGGCTACAAACAATTGCTTACTGTACTGTCTAATAAAAGTGTTTTGCTAAATACATTTTTATGTTAAATATTTTTCAAGAAAATGTAATGTATGTCACATGTGTCCCTGCCCAGAAATCTCCGAATCAGACCATGTATCCTCACCGTTTGTGCTGCAAGGCTTCCAATAGTGTCTTCTCTGGATCTACCTGGTAGAAGGATTCCGACTCTTCGTCTTCAAAATAAACCTACAAAGTGACACAGAACAGTAATGAAGACAAAGGAAGATAAGCTCTCCAATGTATATTCTTTCACAAAAACATCAGCTACCAAGATGGTATGCGTTTGAGCACCACTGGTTGGATACAGAAATAAGCTGTAATATAGTGGGAAATGTATCCAAATGTGTAAAGTTATCTCTGGCACTAAAAAACGTTTTGCACATATGGTAATTTTTTTTTTTTTTTAATTCTTTATTTTTGAAGTGCTGAGAGTAACAAGCATTCTCGCTATGCCACGACAGCAAAAGCAAGATAAGAATAAACAATGAGGTTAACAGTGTAGGCAGATTGGTATAACTGTGCACTTTTTTTCTTAAATCAAAAATGATACACGTTTAAAGCATAAAGTAGAGTAACTTCTAGCTTGGTCATGTAATGAATACTTAATAGTTTGGCAAAAGTAGGCTGCTTATGTTCTAGAGGTAAACAGGGGGATGCTAGTAGCTATATATAACAAACAAAATTAGTATACTTTCTTATACCTTGTGCGTTTTGCTCTCATGAGTGCTCAGTACTAGGGAACAGGTTATGTTGAGTATATTATTACTAGGTACAGCTATTATACTGTAAATAGCCATGCTAGTTAGATCGCCATTAATGCATCCCTGGGTGCAGGGCCAGCCTCACCGCAGTGGCACTAGGCAGTGCGAGGAGAGGCGACAAAAATGATTAGCATCAACTTTTTACCCTCCAAGTTGTGGTTTGTTGCGGGAGCTTGATCTCGGCACGTTCGTTCACTCAGGGTGCTAGGGTCCGCCCCCCTGCACATATGGTAATTTTATATGTTGTTTGATAGTTTTTTTAGCATATATCTCTTTCAGAGGAGACACTTTAGCACTAAGTTAAAGGAACTCTAAAACACCAACACAAACGTTACAGAAGTGTACTTGAACCCATCGCCCCCAAATACTGCACTGGCATTTTCTTTTGAGTTATGTAGCAATTGTTAAATAACTAGAATTGAGTAGAGGTGTGGTCTATTAAATACAGTAGATCACAGTGACCTCTGGTGACCATGTGCAGTTACTACAGATTCTACAAAGTGTTTTCATTTGGTTTGTGATTTGCAGATTTCAAATGTATTCCATGTTTTGCAACCCATGTACCACTATCCTGTGTAATAGTTACATAATCAGCAAGAAACTGTATTCAGCAACATTAAACATGATCTAACTATTACACCAAGGCTTACAATGTTATGTCCTACAGTACTAGGATTAACAAAGTTAGTCGGAAGGGCAAGCCTGGAGAGTCTATGGCAGTGATCCTCAACCCTCTCCTCAAGACAATCCCAGTCCAGGACTTAGAAATTACCCAGGTGTGTATAAGGCAGGCTTCCCCAAACTCTGGCCCTCATGATGTTGCTGAACTACAACTCCCATGATTCTATGAATGAAATAGGCTGAGAATCATGGGAGTTGTAACTTCTGGAGGGCCGGAGTTTGGGGAAGCCTGGTCTAAGGTGTTTAGAAAAAAAAATAAACACACCTTGGAGTCTAAGGTGTTTTTATTTTATTTTTCAAACACCTTAGACACACCTGGGTAATCCCTAAATCCTGAACTGTTAAGTGTACCTTGAGGAGAGGGTTGAGGAGCACTGGTCTATGGCACACTCACCAGGGCTAGTGGGAATGCTGAGCACTGATTACACCAACACCCATTTTCCTAGGAAGATAACCTGTGTCTCCTACTGTTAGTGCCATGAAATGCCGGAAATGCCATGAACTTCAAAGAGAACTTTGAATGTCGTACTACCAAGTCGCAATGTCGAGGACATCTGAAATGGCGGTTATATAAGCCAACAAAAGTGCCTCTGTCTTGTTACGGTCATCATATTACTAGCAAAAGTAACATACATAGACATAAGTGTCCCGAGAGACATGTACAAAACTAAAACCACAATTTCCTGCTGTCATGGGGTTTTTTCTACCCATTCATCCCACCCCCACCACCCACAAACCCTAGGTTCAATTATTACTGTTGCCGCCCAGTGAAGTGGGTGTCAGCATCTTGGCTTGTACTCTAGGCGCAAACTCCTTAAGAACCTCTAACTCAGATAAGAGGCACAAAGCCTTCACCACCATCGTGTACCTAATGGGGGC
Organism: Pelobates fuscus; assembly: GCF_036172605.1. NCBI lineage: Eukaryota > Metazoa > Chordata > Amphibia > Anura > Pelobatidae > Pelobates > Pelobates fuscus. The sequence goes on from NC_086323.1 coordinate 47,843,978, forward strand.
GATAGGCACTGCTACAGTGTAGTTTTCAATCGAATACGTTTTTGCTCAGAAAGTACAGCACTCCCCATAACTACCTCTACAGAGGATTTCCATCCTTAACGGTACGGTAATGCACGAGTTCCCCTGCTCACGCTATATCACCTTCCTTGGTGACCCCGATACGAGGCACACAACCTATGTTTTACCTCAGTAAATGTTCAATTTCTCAGTACAGAATTATACTATGTTTACAGCCTGTGTGCTCTCTCTCTTGTTCATATGTCTACAAAACAAAAATAAAGAATGTAAAAAAATAAATAAAAAGGAACATATACAGGACTTAAGCTACTCTGCACTTGCTCTTAAGTATGAACGAATACTGCTTAGGACACTGGGTATACCAAGGCCTTGAAGTACGTTTTCTTCTAAGCCCTTGCATAGATGCTTTATGTATACATATCTACCGTTCCCTCACCAGCAATAACGTGCAAATGAACAAGAGACAGTGCTGCTTCACTATGCACAGATGTAATCCAGGTCTTTGGAGTAACCTTTTAACATTACAACCACATCTATTTTACTAACCACAAGATTCTGAGCTTGGTACTTTCTCTCAGTGTCCCAGGGGGGTGAATCTTCATTAAACATTTCATTCAGATGATCAATAAATCTAGAAAGAAAACAAAAACAATAAAAGAGAGAATCTCAGACAGTAAACAATATAAAACTGCAAACCTAACATACACAGCAACCGATGTGAGCTTACAGTTCATAGATCCTTCACCCCAGTAAATGCTATTTTAGAATTACTGGGGTAAAGAGAAAAGTGAAGGTACATAAATAAACACTTACTTAACTCTGCATCCCAAAATGTTTCAAGTAAGTGCTTTGGGCATTTCACAAAAAGATGGCAAACGCACACGCTCTCGCACATTTGGAATTCTCAGTACTGTACACGGGAGTTATCGAATATTTGACCAGCCTCGGCCGGGAAAGTAGGCAAGTAAAAAATATAATAGATAAGTATTTAAAAAAAATAGAAAACTTTTTAGCACAACCAACAGCTAGCTTTTAGTTAGCTATTTGGTGGTGCTAAAAGTGAGGAAGTAAAGGTTGTATTTATTGGGGTGATACTAAAAACCTCCAGTTATTTAAATATGCATAGGGATTTGGGATAGTGCGCACGTAACTCTTTTCTTGGTTTTTATTGTATGTATTGGGGCTGATGTGTACTATGGTCCTTGCGGTCTCCCAGGAGTAGTGGGAGTCTGAGCGCAGGACTTGTTTTTGTGTATTTGTAGAACTTTAAGTTGCATAAATTCTTGCAGCTCATCTCTGCATATGAGGGTTATCATGTTATCCATATTCTAAAACTGCTGTATGTGGAAAAAAATATATCACTACATAGCAGCAATCTACATTTCTATCATCATGTGAACATTTTATACAGAACTTCTAGAGAAGTGTTTTGTTTTTTTTAACCCCTAGCTTTAGACTCCAAATTAAAGTGGCTCTATCATCAAAAATAATCTTTATCTGTTTAGCTTCTATACAACTCTCTGTGTCTTAATCGACTTGTATTTTTCCCTGAGGAATATATTCCTATATACTATAGTAAAATGGAGAAAATGAGGAAGACTAAAATGAAGCAATGTTTATCTTCTTTTCATTACCTCCTGATATTGTTAAGGACTTAAGGCAATGATTTAAACATTTCAGCCCTCAATGCTTACTACAATTGAAGTTTTAAGATTACTCCTACAGCTACTCCTGCCTGCAAAGATGAAGATTCATCAACTGCTTTATGTTGGGAAATGAGGAGTGCAACTATCCAAATTCACAAATGGTCTAGGTTACATCCAAATTCCCAGTTGAGCAAGCTGGGTGATTGGAATCATGGTTCATGGCACACTAGTTTGAGAATCACATATAATTTACTGAAGGAAGAATAGAAGCTTCATCTCAACCCTACCTGGTGCTTTCATGAAAAGCAGATATAAAGTCTGTCTGTGTGTGCTCCGGGTAAAAGAATAGCACCGGCCAGTTCAGGCTACCATTCTCATCCAGAAATACTTCCGCTCCCATGGCATTTTCAGAGCTGATGCCATCATGCGACAGTTCCGATCGCTCTTCCTCGCCAGGATTCTGCTTATATAACTGTATCCCTCTGTCCTGTAGTGCAATGCAGCAAAAAACAAACAAAAACTATTAAAACTTACCCTTTTTCATACTTGTGGCCTTCAACTATAAATGTAACAGGTTTCAAAATAAACCTCCATTATCTTAGTTGTCCACACAAAACGGCCACCAAAAGTATTCAATCCCACATTTCCTCACTAAACAAATACACGTTATGCACGAGCCCACAGACATGTAACGTAGGTCTTCTTTGGCAACCTTTATAGTAAATACGTATCTGGGGATTGTGACCAAATGAGCCAGTCTTTAATACCTCCCCTTTGAGCTGCGGCTAGTGACAGCCTTCCTGTGTAAGACACTCACCCTCAGTGCATCAAACAGAGACTCCTTCTGGGATTGCTTTTTTTTCTCTGCATGTTTCATTTTTCTAGCATCTCGTTCCGCAGCTCTCTGAAAAATGCCATAAATTACACATGACTCTGGTCCACATTAAAAAAAAAAAAATAACTTAAGTTTGTAGGAGTTCCACGTGTTGCCTTTTTCCAGCTGTTTCTGCTAGACATTATATACAAAAGGTTTTATTTTGCAAGAAAATGTATGGGTAACTCTTCCTCATTGAGGAGCATTGGGGGACATGGTGCATGTGCTCAACGACAGTGTGTCCAATCAAATCAAATTTTGTGGTCCTTTAATGCTTGCTTTATGTTAACGTGATGACCTCTCACCTGCAGTTTATCAGCTTTTGTTCTGGTTTCCAATAATTTTTTTTCAGTTGGATTAATTTTTAGTCCCTCCTCACACCAGTTCAGAGCCTCTGGGTAATTCTTTATTTCTATGTAGCATAAAGCTCCTGTAAGTGAACAGAGGTGAATGGCTGCAGTAATCAATGAAACATACTCACTAAACCTATAATTATGCACGCTTTGGAACAAGACACGTCAAGCTCTGGTCTCCATTACCAAGTCTGGCTTGTTTGTATTGGGTATCCAGTAAAGCAAGTATTCAATGGTAAACATATCGCAAAGAAAGTAGTAGTTAAAAAAGGTGATCCGACCTAAAAGAAGTGCTAATTAAGGTTAAAAATATTTGCTAATTACAGGATACATTAGCCTAATTTTATTGATGTTTAAGGTGTGCCTACGTCTAGTGAACTATACACTCCCCTGGGGTATTTAGTCACAAAATAATAAAACTTTCAGATTTAGCTTTACAGCACTGTGCTGCATCATTAAGCAAACAGGACATACACACACAATATTTGCTATTCACAATATGGGCGTAATATTGGAATTTTACATATAAAACCAAAAGTATGCACTAACTACCAAGACACACACCACATACACAAATGCCAATTACCAGACACACATATAGCCACTCACAATGTGACATTAGAGAAGTAAAAAAAATAGTTTTTTTATTAATAATAATAATAATAGAATTATTTTTCAAAAGGTGCAAGCCCTCCCACTCATAAGAAAAAGAGCAGAGGTAGAGCCAACAATTAGGTACACTAAGAAAATAGGGGGGGGGGGGGGGAGGGGGTAACCCCAGGTAGAAATTATCAAAAAAGAAAAATAGTGTACCTACACAGTCTGAAATAGAAATCAGAAATTATGACTGACTGTCAAATCTCAGAGATACTAGACTAGTTGCTACCAGAGATAGTACTAGATGAATAAAATCAAAAAATAAATACATTTTAATTATAACAAATCTTAACATGTGGTGAATATACATAATCACCACATGTTAAGATTTGTTATAATTAAAAATGTATTTATTGATCTAGTACTCTCTCTGGTAGCAACTAGTCTAGTATCTCTGAGATTTGACAGTCAGTCATAATTTCTGATTTCTATTTCAGACTGTGTAGGTACACTATTTTTCTTTTTTGATAAGCCCTCCCACTCTACACACTTGATGGACCTCAAATTGTAACCGATTTAATAGCAGAGAATTGAGCCAAAGAAAACCTTTGCTACACTGAAGTTGTTTTGGTGCTTAAAGTGTTCTTTTAATATTTCCAGGCACCACAATAACCTTTTTCTTACCTCGTATCAATGCTTTTAAGTGGTCTGGTTTCAGTTTTCTTGCTGCAATGGCATCCGTGAGAGCAGAGCGATTATTACCTGTCAAATAAATAGAAGTCACGTACAGTTCTCCAGAAAGAGTGTGAGGTACCAGTAAAACCTTCCAGAGAACACGGCAGGTATGAACGCTGGTAAGGAAATTGCAAATATAAATTTGAATTCATAAATGTGTGGAGAAATGAATAGTCTATCATTTGGGTAAAATAGCTGAAATTAACTTTGAATTCATGGAAATTCACACTACATTGATTACCTCTGCCTGTCACAGTCAGAGCAGCACATAAAGCAGCTCAAAGAGAGCTGGGGACAAACATGCAAAGCAATGAGAAACTACCCAGCATCGGTCAGTTCCCAGATGGATACAGTGATTTCATGTCCAGATACTGGAAAGACACTGTAAAACCCCAACAACAACAGTTAAGGAGTAAAGTAAACACACACATATTAAAACTTTTATTTGAATTTATTCTTAAAAAGAGGACTTTTGTTAAATGATCTCAGCTAAGGGGGTGAGCCAGCAGTGACCGTACCCGGTGCTGGAAAAAGGTGGGTAAGTCACCTTTTTAATCTAGGGGGGGGGGGGGGGGGGGGGGAGAGAACAGGTGTTTAGTCCTATAGTGTCAGAAATACACATTTGTATTGCTGACAGTAGTGTTCCTTTAAAAAAACAAAAAACAAAAAAAAAAACACTACTCCACTAAGCCACAACTTGATTATTGTATCCATTATTATGCAACTTGGTTTTTAATTTACTAGAATTAATGGTTTAATGAGTGTTAATGCGTTGCAGATCTCTCTAGTACTGAAAGAGTTTCAATCAGTCTCCCTGCTATAGCATAACAAGAATGAAACGGTTTACAATATATGGTGTCACTGAGAAGCATGTACAGGATTCAGATCTACTTCCTGACACAGAATCATCAGACATATGTAACCAATCTCTAAACATATACTTAGCAGCAGTGATTCTGCACTTGCCTCCTCATACCTAAATAAAATTGCGCGGCTGCCCTATTGGTGTACAGTATGGCATTCAGCTCAGGGTCCTCGCATTTCTTCTTTAAGCCCTCGGTGTATGAGGTAATGGCTTTCTTGTAATCTTTTTCTTTAAAGTATTCATTGCCTTCATCTTTATAAGACTTGGCTTGTTCTACAAAGTAAAGACAATAAGAGAGAATCAAAACATTGTGACTTGTGGAATTATACCGTAAACAATTATCATCATACAAACCCCAACCACACGAGTACAAAAAAAAAAAAAAACAGATTGAGAAGGAGTTCATTGGTTTTAGACCATTTATACCCAAAGATGATTACAAACACAAACTCAGACCAACTCATTGTCAAAACTCCCTGAAATCCCTCACGAACTGGGACCGGATTCTAATCATCACATTCAAAGGAAAGTTTATTGGCCATTAGTGTGAGAAGCCAAACTTTAAAACCCACCCGAAGTCTACTTTGGAACAATTCTGCACAGTGCACATCTGCACTTATAGATTATATTCTTAATATAGGTGTCAAGTCGTGGACTCTGTGCTGTTGTTGGACTACAACATCCATAACTAACTGGCAGAAAATGATAGGCGTAGTAGTCCAATACTCAACAACCTTCCGAGGATAAGAATAACCTTTGCAAACCCAGGGGTCTGTTGGGAGAATTAATACCGTCAATATTTCCATCACAATACCTTCTGGGGACCGATCACTGTCAAACAGTATGGACTGTAGACAAGCCAGCTCTGGGGTTTTCTCTGGATTAATTTCAGATGGCGCATTCTTCATGAACATGGGAATGTTTTCAAATTCCTTAAAATTAAGTTGTTGACATGTTACAAATGATGTTAATGAGACAAGGTATGAAATATCATATACATTCCATTTTTCATCAAATTTAACCCAGCACAGTTAGCCACTCGTGCTAAGGGTATATGCATTGATTACCTCCTCCCAGCTTTCCTCATTGAATGCCCCTTTGTACTTCTGGGCTTTAAACTTGTCCATAAATGCATTCATGGCATCATCATCATCTTCTTGGTGCTGGGAATCCATGATTGTTACAGTAGTCAGCACTCCTGCATAAGACAAGTATAACAATACTTTACTTAAACCTAAATCACTCTTGCAGTGCAAGAGTGATGCACAAATGCACAAATTCACATAGGTAAGTAACAATTCATAATTCTGTTTTAATGAAGAGATGGATTTAGCCCCTTTATTTGAGAACTTCTACCTTAGCAATAATTCCAAATAAAGGCCAGACTGCAGGACCACGCAAGTTTCATTAATTGATTTAAACCCTTAAGGACACATGACATGTGTGACATGTCATGATTCCCTTTTATTCCAGAAGTTTGGTCCTTAATGGGTTAATGGTACGGAGGTGCCAGAGAATTCTTGCTCTACTGTGCTATAGAGCAGCGTTTCCCAACCCAGTCCTCAAGGCACACCTACCAGTCCAGGAGTTAAGGATTACCCAGTTTTGTCTAAGGTGTTTTTTTCTTTTTTTTCTAAAAACACCTTAGACAAAACTGGGTAATCCTTAAATCCTGGACTGGTAGGTGTGCCTTGAGGACTGGGTTGGGAAACACTGCTATAGAGGTTGTGTTGCTTAGAGTGCATATTAAATGTCATTAGGTTTCGACAATCTGATATTTAGTATAACACCAGCATTTCTTTTCTAAATGACTTGCACAGGCTCTCTATGAGATGACCTGAACAATACACTTGCCTCAAGGAAATGTAGCCACAAGTAGATTTTTATTATCGTTTAACTAAAAGAAAGTTGTTTGCACCTTCTATTGGACAGAGATTTATTAAACATGCACAATGTTTCCACTTAAATCAGTGCTAGTAGGGCTGGTGTGGGCAGAAAACTTAGAGAAACTCCCTTGTTCATGCAGAAGCTCTAGAAGGTCAGCAAATAACAGAAAGAGTATAATAAATGGTATTTTATCATTGTGTTTTTAATGCTTTAAACTCAAAGCTCTTTAAATACTAAGATACACAAGGCTGCCTTGTGGGTCTAACACAGCCACTTCCTACTATGTGTGTCTGTGAAATGAGAGCTAAGAAGCTGTCTGTCAGATACGGAAATAATATTAAATATTATACACCTCATATGCTCACCCCAGTAATAACAGTTTGCACACTGGTGCGTCCGGTTTTACCTTCCCTCGTGTTTCCAGATTCTCTATCTATTCGTTCTCCCCATGTACAAACAGTGTTATAGTGATACTAGCTGCCACACTGACTCTGTTCACATGTGTTTCCGGTGGTGCAGCAGTTAATGGTTCCTCCATGTGTTTCCGGTGGTGCAGCAGTTAATGGTTCCCCATGCATTTCCGGTGTTGAAGCAGTTAATGGTTCCCCCATGTATTTCCGGTGATGAAGCAGTTAATGGTTCCCCCATGTGTTTCCGGTGGTGCAGCAGTTAATGGTTCCCCATGTATTTCCTGTGTTGAAGCAGTTAATGGTTCCCCCATGTATTTCCGGTGTTGAAGGAGTTAATGGTTCTCCCATGTATTTCCGGTGGTGCAGCAGTTAATGGTTCCCAATATGTTTCCGGTTGTGCAGCAGTTAAAGGTTCCCCCATGTATTTTCGGTTCCGCAGCAGTTACTGGTTCCCCCATGTGTTTCCGATTGTGCAGCAGTTGTCGTGTTCCCCATGTGTTTCCGGTGGTGCAGCAGTTAATGGTTCCCCCACGTGTTTCCGGTTGTGCTGTAGTTGTCGGTCCCCCCGTGTGTTTCCGGGTGCAGGGTTGTCTTTCTCCCCGGGTGAGTTAACCTTGGCTGAGCAGTTACTCAGAGAGAGTGAGCAGTTACTCAGAGAGGGTGAGCAGTTACTCAGAGAGGGTGAGCAGTTACTCAGAGAGAGTGAGCAGTTACTCAGAGAGTGTGAGCAGTTACTCAGAGAGTGAGAGCAGTTGCTCAGAGAGTGAGCAGTTGCTCAGAGAGAGTGAGCAGTTGCTCAGAGAGAGTGAGCAGTTGCTCAGAGAGAGTGAGCAGTTGCTCAGAGAGAGTGAGCAGTTGCTCAGAGAGAGTGAGCAGTTGCTCAGAGAGAGTGAGCAGTTACTCAGAGAGAGTGAGCAGTTACTCAGAGAGTGTGAGCAGTTACTCAGAGTGAGCAGTTGCTCAGAGAGAGTGAGCAGTTGCTCAGAGAGAGTGAGCAGTTGCTCAGAGAGTGTGAGCAGTTACTCAGAGAATGTGAGCAGTTACTCAGAGAGGGTGAGCAGTTACTCAGAGAGGGTGAGCAGTTACTCAGAGAGTGAGCAGTTACTCAGAGAGAGTGAGCAGTTGCTCAGAGAGAGTGAGCAGTTGCTCAGAGAGAGTGAGCAGTTACTCAGAGAGTGAGCAGTTGCTCAGAGAGAGTGAGCAGTTACTCAGAGAGTGAGCAGTTACTCAGAGAGTGAGCAGTTACTCAGAGAGTGAGCAGTTACTCAGAGTGAGCAGTTACTCAGAGTGAGCAGTTACTCAGAGAGTGAGCAGTTACTCAGAGAGTGAGCAGTTACTCAGAGAGTGAGCAGTTACTCAGAGGGTGAGCAGTTACTAAGAGAGGGTGAGCAGTTACTCAGAGAGTGAGCAGTTACTCAGAGAGGGTGAGCAGTTACTCAGAGAGGGAGCAGTTACTCAGAGAGAGTGAGCAGTTACTCAGAGAGAGTGAGCAGTTACTCATAGAGAGTGAGCAGTTGCTCAGAGAGTGAGAGCAGTTGCTCAGAGAGAGTGAGCAGTTACTCAGAGAGTGAGCAGTTGCTCAGAGAGAGTGAGCAGTTACTCAGAGAGTGAGCAGTAACTCAGAGAGTGAGCAGTTACTCAGAGAGTGAGCAGTTACTCAGAGAGTGAGCAGTTACTCAGAGAGTGAGCAGTTACTCAGAGAGTGAGCAGTTACTCAGAGTGAGCAGTTACTCAGAGTGAGCAGTTACTCAGAGAGTGAGCAGTTACTCAGAGAGTGAGCAGTTACTCAGAGGGTGAGCAGTTACTAAGAGAGGGTGAGCAGTTACTCAGAGAGTGAGCAGTTACTCAGAGAGGGTGAGCAGTTACTCAGAGAGGGAGCAGTTACTCAGAGAGAGTGAGCAGTTACTCAGAGAGAGTGAGCAGTTACTCATAGAGAGTGAGCAGTTGCTCAGAGAGTGAGAGCAGTTGCTCAGAGAGAGTGAGCAGTTGCTCAGAGAGAGTGAGCAGTTGCTCAGAGAGAGTGAGCAGTTGCTCAGAGAGAGTGAGCAGTTGCTCAGAGAGAGTGAGCAGTTGCTCAGAGAGAGTGAGCAGTTGCTCAGAGAGAGTGAGCAGTTGCTCAGAGAGAGTGAGCAGTTGCTCAGAGAGAGTGAGCAGTTGCTCAGAGAGAGTGAGCAGTTACTCAGAGAGAGTGAGCAGTTACTCAGAGAGTGAGCAGTTACTCAGAGTGAGCAGTTGCTCAGAGAGAGTGAGCAGTTGCTCAGAGAGAGTGAGCAGTTGCTCAGAGAGAGTGAGCAGTTGCTCAGAGAGAGTGAGCAGTTGCTCAGAGAGAGTGAGCAGTTACTCAGAGAATGTGAGCAGTTGCTCAGAGAGTGTGAGCAGTTACTCAGAGAATGTGAGCAGTTACTCAGAGAATGTGAGCAGTTACTCAGAGAATGTGAGCAGTTGCTCAGAGAGTGTGAGCAGTTACTCAGAGAATGTGAGCAGTTACTCAGAGAATGTGAGCAGTTACTCAGAGAATGTGAGCAGTTACTCAGAGAATGTGAGCAGTTACTCAGAGAATGTGAGCAGTTACTCAGAGAGGGTGAGCAGTTACTCAGAGAGTGAGAGCAGTTACTCAGAGAGAGTGAGAGCAGTTACTCAGAGAGAGTGAGCAGTTGCTCAGAGAGAGTGAGCAGTTGCTCAGAGAGAGTGAGCAGTTACTCAGAGAGTGAGCAGTTACTCAGAGAGTGAGCAGTTACTCAGAGAGTGAGCAGTTACTCAGAGAGTGTGAGCAGTTACTCAGAGAGTGTGAGCAGTTACTCAGAGAGTGAGCAGTTACTCAGAGAGGGTGAGCAGTTACTCAGAGAGGGTGAGCAGTTACTCAGAGAGGGTGAGCAGTTACTCAGAGAGGGTGAGCAGTTACTCAGAGAGGGTGAGCAGTTACTCAGAGAGGGTGAGCAGTTACTCAGAGAGAGTGAGAGCAGTTACTCAGAGAGAGTGAGCAGTTACTCAGAGAGAGTGAGCAGTTGCTCAGAGAGAGTGAGCAGTTGCTCAGAGAGAGTGAGCAGTTGCTCAGAGAGAGTGAGCAGTTGCTCAGAGAGAGTGAGCAGTTGCTCAGAGAGAGTGAGCAGTTGCTCAGAGAGAGTGAGCAGTTGCTCAGAGAGAGTGAGCAGTTGCTCAGAGAGAGTGAGCAGTTGCTCAGAGAGAGTGAGCAGTTGCTCAGAGAGAGTGAGCAGTTGCTCAGAGAGAGTGAGCAGTTGCTCAGAGAGAGTGAGCAGTTGCTCAGAGAGAGTGAGCAGTTGCTCAGAGAGTGTGAGCAGTTGCTCAGAGAGTGTGAGCAGTGGAGCCGGGGAGTGAGTTACATTACAGAAATTGCTGAATACTTAATTGAAAAGGTTTATTTTTCACTCTCTAAGTTTTAATGAATGAATGAAAGTATTGCCCAAATTCTTATTCACCAAATATTCAGAGAGTTATAAGGTGATAAAATTAAATGTGTCCCATGCTGTCATACATCACTATAGCTGTCACAAGCCTGGTACCCTGTGATATCTACCATAGATCACTATAGCTGTCACAAGCCTGGTACCCTGTGATATCTACCATAGATCACTATAGCTGTCACAAGCCTGGTACCCTGTGATATCTACCATAGATCACTATACCTGTCACAAGCCTGGTACCATGTGATATCTACCATAGATCACTATACCTGTCACAAGCCTGGTACCCTGTGATATCTACCATAGATCACTCACTATACTTGTCACAAGCATGGTATCCTGTGATATCTACCATAGATCACTATACCTGTCACAAGCCTGGTATGTGTGATATCTACCATAGATCACTATACCTTCCACAAGCCTGTTACCCTGTGATATCTACCATAGATCACTATACCTGTCACAAGCTGGTGCCCTGTGATCTCTACCATAGATCACTATACCTGTCACAAGCCTGGTATGTGTGATATCTACCTTAGATCACTATACCTGTCACAAGCTGGTGCCCTGTGATCTTTACCATAGATCACTATACCTGTCACAAGCCTGGTATCCTGTGATATCTACACTATACCTGTCACAAGCCTGGTATCCTGTGATATCTACCATAGATAACTATACCTGTCACAAGCTGGTACCCTGTGATATCTACCATAGATCACTATACCTGTCACAAGCTGGTGCCCTGTGATCTCTACCATAGATCACTATACCTGTCACAAGCCTGGTATGTGTGATATCTACCATAGATCACTATACCTGTCACAAGCCTGGTACCCTGTGATATCTACCTTAGATCACTATAGCTGTCACAAGCTGGTACCCTGTGATATCTACCATAGATCACTATACCTGTTATAATCCTGGTACCCTGTGATATCTACCATAGATCACTATAGCTGTCACAAGCTGGTACCCTGTGATATCTACCATAGATCACTATAGCTGTCACAAGCCTGGTACCCTGTGATATCTACCATAGATCACTATAGCTGTCACAAGCTGGTACCCTGTGATATCTACCATAGATCACTATAGCTGTCACAAGCCTGGTACCCTGTGATATTTACCATAGCTCACTATACCTGTCACAAGCCTGGTATCCTGTGATATCTCCCATACATCACTATACCTGTCACAAGCTGGTACCCTGTGATATCTACCATAGATAACTATACCTGTCACAAGCTGGTACCCTGTGATATCTACCATAGATCACTATACTTGTCACAAGCCTGGTACCCTTTGATATCTACCATAGATCACTATACTTGTCACAATCCTGGTACCCTGTGATATCTCCCATAGATCACTATACCTGTCACAAGCCTGGTATCCTGTGATATCTACCATAGATCACCATACCTGTCACAATCCTGGTACCCTGTGATATCTCCCATAGATCACTATACCTGTCACAAGCCTGATACCCTGTGATATCTACCATAGATCACCATACCTGTCACAATCCTGGTACCCTGTGATATCTCCCATAGATCACTATACCTGTCACAAGCCTGGTACCCTGTGATATCTACCATAGATCACTATACCTGTCAGAAGCTGGTACCCTGTGATATCTACCATAGATCACTATACCTGTCAGAAGCCTGGTACCATTTGATATCTACCATAGATCACTATACTTGTCACAAGCTGGTACCCTGTGATATCTACCATAGATCACTATAGCTGTCACAAGCCTGGTACCCTGTGATATTTACCATAGCTCACTATACCTGTCACAAGCCTGGTATCCTGTGATATCTCCCATACATCACTATACCTGTCACAAGCCTGGTACCCTGTGATATCTACCATAGATAACTATACCTGTCACAAGCTGGTACCCTGTGATATCTACCATAGATAACTATACCTGTCACAAGCTGGTACCCTGTGATATCTACCATAGATCACTATACTTGTCACAATCCTGGTACCCTGTGATATCTCCCATAGATCACTATACCTGTCACAAGCCTGGTATCCTGTGATATCTACCATAGATCACCATACCTGTCACAATCCTGGTACCCTGTGATATCTCCCATAGATCACTATACCTGTCACAAGCCTGATACCCTGTGATATCTACCATAGATCACCATACCTGTCACAATCCTGGTACCCTGTGATATCTCCCATAGATCACTATACCTGTCACAAGCCTGGTACCCTGTGATATCTACCATAGATCACTATACCTGTCAGAAGCTGGTACCCTGTGATATCTACCATAGATCACTATACCTGTCAGAAGCCTGGTACCATTTGATATCTACCATAGATCACTATACTTGTCACAAGCTGGTACCCTGTGATATCTACCATAGATCACTATAGCTGTCACAAGCCTGGTACCCTGTGATATTTACCATAGATCACTATACCTGTCACAAGCCTGGTATCCTGTGATATCTACCATAGATCACCATACCTGTCACAATCCTGGTACCCTGTGATATCTCCCATAGATCACTATACCTGTCACAAGCCTGATACCCTGTGATATCTACCATAGATCACCATACCTGTCACAATCCTGGTACCCTGTGATATCTCCCATAGATCACTATACCTGTCACAAGCCTGGTACCCTGTGATATCTACCATAGATCACTATACCTGTCAGAAGCTGGTACCCTGTGATATCTACCATAGATCACTATACCTGTCAGAAGCCTGGTACCATTTGATATCTACCATAGATCACTATACTTGTCACAAGCTGGTACCCTGTGATATCTACCATAGATCACTATAGCTGTCACAAGCCTGGTACCCTGTGATATTTACCATAGCTCACTATACCTGTCACAAGCCTGGTATCCTGTGATATCTCCCATACATCACTATACCTGTCACAAGCCTGGTACCCTGTGATATCTACCATAGATAACTATACCTGTCACAAGCTGGTACCCTGTGATATCTACCATAGATAACTATACCTGTCACAAGCTGGTACCCTGTGATATCTACCATAGATCACTATACTTGTCACAATCCTGGTACCCTGTGATATCTCCCATAGATCACTATACCTGTCACAAGCCTGGTATCCTGTGATATCTACCATAGATCACCATACCTGTCACAATCCTGGTACCCTGTGATATCTCCCATAGATCACTATACCTGTCACAAGCCTGATACCCTGTGATATCTACCATAGATCACCATACCTGTCACAATCCTGGTACCCTGTGATATCTCCCATAGATCACTATACCTGTCACAAGCCTGGTACCCTGTGATATCTACCATAGATCACTATACCTGTCAGAAGCTGGTACCCTGTGATATCTACCATAGATCACTATACCTGTCAGAAGCCTGGTACCATTTGATATCTACCATAGATCACTATACTTGTCACAAGCTGGTACCCTGTGATATCTACCATAGATCACTATAGCTGTCACAAGCCTGGTACCCTGTGATATTTACCATAGCTCACTATACCTGTCACAAGCCTGGTATCCTGTGATATCTCCCATACATCACTATACCTGTCACAAGCCTGGTACCCTGTGATATCTACCATAGATAACTATACCTGTCACAAGCTGGTACCCTGTGATATCTACCATAGATAACTATACCTGTCACAAGCTGGTACCCTGTGATATCTACCATAGATCACTATACTTGTCACAATCCTGGTACCCTGTGATATCTACCATAGATCACTATACCTGTCACAATCCTGGTACCCTGTGATATCTCCCATAGATCACTATACCTGTCACAAGCCTGGTATCCTGTGATATCTACCATAGATCACCATACCTGTCACAATCCTGGTACCCTGTGATATCTCCCATAAATCACTATACCTGTCACAAGCCTGATACCCTGTGATATCTACCATAGATCACCATACCTGTCACAATCCTGGTACCCTGTGATATCTCCCATAGATCACTATACCTGTCACAAGCTGGTACCCTGTGATATCTACCATAAATCACTATACCTGTCAGAAGCCTGGTACCCTTTGATATCTACCATAGATCACTATACTTGTCACAAGCTGGTACCCTGTGATATCTACCATAGATCACTATACCTGTCACAATCCTGGTACCCTGTGATGTCTCCCATAGATCACTATACCTGTCACAGGCCTGATATCCTGTGATATCTACCATAGATGACTATTCCTGTCACAAGCCTGGTACCCTGTGATATCTACCATAGATCACTATAGCTATCACAAGCTGGTACCCTGTGATATCTACCATAGATCACTATACCTGTCACAAGCCTGGTACCCTGTGATATCTACCATAGATCACTATACCTGTCACAGGCCTGGTACCCTGTGATATCTCCCATAGATCACTATACCTGTCACACGACTGGTACCCTGTGATATCTACCATAGATCACTTTACCTGTCACAAGCCTGGTACCCTGTGATATCTACCATAGATCACTATTCCTGTCACAGGCCTGGTACCCTGTGATATCTACCATAGATCACTATACCTGTCACACGACTGGTACCCTGTGATGTCTCCCATAGATCACTTTACTTGTCACAAGCCTGGTACCCTGTGATATCTACCATAGATCACTATTCCTGTCACACGACTGGTACCCTGTGATATCTACCATAGATCACTATACTTGTCACAAGCCTGGTACCCTTTGATATCTACCATAGATCACTATACTTGTCACAATCCTGGTACCCTGTGATATCTCCCATAGATCACTATACCTGTCACAAGCCTGGTATCCTGTGATATCTACCATAGATCACCATACCTGTCACAATCCTGGTACCCTGTGATATCTCCCATAGATCACTATACCTGTCACAAGCCTGGTACCCTGTGATATCTACCATAGATCACTATACCTGTCAGAAGCTGGTACCCTGTGATATCTACCATAGATCACTATACCTGTCAGAAGCCTGGTACCCTTTGATATCTACCATAGATCACTATACTTGTCACAAGCTGGTACCCTGTGATATCTACCATAGATCACTATAGCTGTCACAAGCCTGGTACCCTGTGATATTTACCATAGCTCACTATACCTGTCACAAGCCTGGTATCCTGTGATATCTCCCATACATCACTATACCTGTCACAAGCCTGGTACCCTGTGATATCTACCATAGATAACTATACCTGTCACAAGCTGGTACCCTGTGATATCTACCATAGATAACTATACCTGTCACAAGCTGGTACCCTGTGATATCTACCATAGATCACTATACTTGTCACAAGCCTGGTACCCTTTGATATCTACCATAGATCACTATACTTGTCACAATCCTGGTACCCTGTGATCTCTACCATAGATCACTATACCTGTCACAATCCTGGTACCCTGTGATATCTCCTATAGATCACTATACCTGTCACAAGCCTGGTATCCTGTGATATCTACCATAGATCACCATACCTGTCACAATCCTGGTACCCTGTGATATCTCCCATAAATCACTATACCTGTCACAAGCCTGATACCCTGTGATATCTACCATAGATCACCATACCTGTCACAATCCTGGTACCCTGTGATATCTCCCATAGATCACTATACCTGTCACAAGCCTGGTACCCTGTGATATCTCCCATAGATCACTATACCTGTCACAAGCTGGTACCCTGTGATATCTACCATAGATCACTATACCTGTCAGAAGCCTGGTACCCTTTGATATCTACCATAGATCACTATACTTGTCACAAGCTGGTACCCTGTGATATCTACCATAGATCACTATACCTGTCACAATCCTGGTACCCTGTGATATCTCCCATAGATCACTATACCTGTCACAGGCCTGATATCCTGTGATATCTCCCATAGATCACTATACCTGTCACAAGCCTGGTATCCTGTGATATCTACCATAGATCACCATACCTGTCACAATCCTGGTACCCTGTGATATCTCCCATAAATCACTATACCTGTCACAAGCCTGATACCCTGTGATATCTACCATAGATCACCATACCTGTCACAATCCTGGTACCCTGTGATATCTCCCATAGATCACTATACCTGTCACAAGCCTGGTACCCTGTGATATCTCCCATAGATCACTATACCTGTCACAAGCTGGTACCCTGTGATATCTACCATAGATCACTATACCTGTCAGAAGCCTGGTACCCTTTGATATCTACCATAGATCACTATACTTGTCACAAGCTGGTACCCTGTGATATCTACCATAGATCACTATACCTGTCACAATCCTGGTACCCTGTGATATCTCCCATAGATCACTATACCTGTCACAGGCCTGATATCCTGTGATATCTACCATAGATGACTATTCCTGTCACAAGCCTGGTACCCTGTGATATCTACCATAGATCACTATAGCTATCACAAGCTGGTACCCTGTGATATCTACCATAGATCACTATACCTGTCACAAGCCTGGTACCCTGTGATATCTACCATAGATCACTATACCTGTCACAGGCCTGGTACCCTGTGATATCTCCCATAGATCACTATACCTGTCACACGACTGCTACCCTGTGATGTCTCCCATAGATCACTTTACCTGTCACAAGCCTGGTACCCTGTGATATCTACCATAGATCACTATTCCTGTCACACGACTGGTACCCTGTGATATCTACCATAGATCACTATACCTGTCACACGACTGGTACCCTGTGATGTCTCCCATAGATCACTTTACCTGTCACAAGCCTGGTACCCTGTGATATCTACCATAGATCACTATAACTGTCGGAAGCCTGGTACCTATTGCAGTGATAGCTTAACACTGGCACCTCACCTGTGCTTAAGATTTCTATATTCATATTTTTCTGACGCACATAATTTCATACCTTACAGCGGACCATCCTTCTTTTTTGTCCTAATGTCACTCTTTGCTAGTGTGTCTAAACTTATTCCAGACATTAAAAGTAATATGTCCTAATAAATTATATATACCATAGCAGGCTGTAGTGGTTATGCTGATTGTTTCCTTAATCATGTTGATTGGCACAAATGAAAAATGTTGCCCTGCACTATATATAATTGATATGTTTCTGGATTCCTGATTAATTAATAACTTGATTCCCTGTCTGCATAATTATAATTCTACATATTGCAGTCCAGCACCATTTGGAGTGTATCAATTTGTATAAATGATTTGAGCCATGGAAACCGTGGTGGAAATGCCATCCTAACCTGCGCTCCATTTGGCTGTGGGAGCCGTTAGGTAATCTAGTCCGTAATATTCCTTTAGCTTTTACAGTCATGTACAATTTCCATATTGTATGGCTTTTTAATTTTAACCCTGAAATGTAGAAACATCTTCCTGACAACCACTAGTGGTATGAATACCATAATGATTCGAGGACTGAACAGCCGTAGTGCACTAAGGTGTAATTCACCGCTCTTTGATATGCAGTAATGAAAGGCTGACATCCGTGGTATACCGAGTAAGCTACCAGAGCCACTGACGTACATGTTTTGCCAGAGTGCATCAGAGACTCTGGTAGCTCACTCTGTATAACACGGATGTGCTTATCCCCCATTTTTCAGTAACCTTAAAGGACCACTATAGGCACCCAGACCACTTCAGCATGCGCATTCAGCCGAGTAGGAGGAAAGTTTAACCCCTTCCACTCCATCCAGCCCGGCAGGAGGGGGACCATGAGGGTGGGGGCACTCTCAGGGCACTATAGTGCCAGGAAAAAGAGTGTTTTCCTGGCACTATAGTGGTCCTATAAGTGTGTTTTTTTCTAAATATTGGCTCGAAATTTCTTTTTTGACTTATCTTATTAAAGTAATATTTATCTAAGATAGAGTAGACCCTTAACTGGAAAGAAATAATCCTGATTGGCTTATCTTTTCTCAGCAAGGCAGGGGTCTGCTTGTTGTTGCACGCTGACACGGTAAGCAGATCTTTAAAAGGACACTCCAGGCACCCAGGCCACTTCTGCCCATTGGAGTGGTCTGGGTGCCAACTCCCACTACCCTTAACCCTGCAGGTGTAATTATTGCAGTTTTTATAAACTGCAATAATTACCTTGCAGGGTTAACTCCTCCTCTAGTGGCTGTCTACTAGACAGCCACTAGAGGGCACTTCCGGGATTATAGCACAGATTTTCTGTGCTATAGCGTCGCTGGACGTCCTCACGCTATGTGAGGACCTCCAGCGTCGCTAAAATCCCCATAGGAAAGCATTGAAAAGCATTTTCAATGGTTTCCTATGGGGAGGTCTAATGTGCGTGCGCGGCATTGCCACGCATGCGCATTAGGTCTCTCCCGCCGGCTGACGTGATGAAGAAGAGGAGGAGCGTGGGCGGAGGAAGAAGCAGCGACGAGGGACATCGTCGCTGCCTCTGGTAAATCATTGAAGGGAGGTGGGATGGAGAGGGGACCTGCAGTGCCAGGAAAAATAATTATTTTCCTGGCACTAGAGAGTCCCTTTAAATGTAAGGATCTTTTTGCATTAGTTTTAATCCATTTAATTTATAGGTTTATTAACATTGAATAAGGATTCTTTTTGCCCTGTATTTTCCCTTTAATTCTTTACAATTCTGGTTCAGTGAAGAGGGCCCAACTGAGTTGGGAAACGGCAAACAAATAATGTTATTCATATAAACAGCATCATTTTTTGGAGGGTGTTGTCTAATCTGAAAGCTGCACGCCCTAAACATATACAGACATCTCATATTTTCTGAGAGTTTGTTGAGCACTCTGATATATTGTTGATTGTGAGTCAGACAACACCTCCATAACAGGTTGAAAGTTTATATGTATGCTCTCTAACTGTATGCTTGGTCTGTTTCTAGCTGTGGAGAAGTTGGGATTTGTCATGGTGAGACTGCTGAGATTGTGCTCCATAGTATCCCTGCCACATCGAGTGAACTGTAAATTTCACCATCATGACGTGGCCAAAGGAAAACGCTTGCTGCTTTCTCGGTTATATCAACCCAGAAATCTTTGGGAAGAAAGTCCTTCTAGCCTGGAATCAAAATCCGGCGAACGTACCAGTAGGAGCCACAAGTTGATGATCAAAGCGGGTCTTATCCAGCCGTCCAGCCCTGGCTGTTTCCACTTCCTTCCATTCACTGTTCGCTCCATGGAGAAGCTTGTTCGTTTGATAGATAAAGAGATGCATGACATTGGTGGACAGAAGATTGACCTGACCAATCTGAGCCCAGCAGCTCTTTGGAAACAGAGTGGGCGCTGGGAACTAATGGGAAAAGAACTGTTTCGTTTGGAAGACAGACACAACCAGGATTACTGCTTAGGACCCACTCATGAAGAAGCTGTAACTCAACTTGTCTCCACTGAGGGAGGCATTACTTACAAGCAACTTCCTTTGCTATTGTATCAAATAACAAAAAAGTTTAGAGATGAACCCAGGCCCTGCTTTGGTTTGCTGCGTGGTCGAGAATTCTATATGAAGGACATGTATACATTTGATGCTTCTGAGGAAGGGGCTTACCAAACCTACAACGAGGTATGCAATGCTTACTCCAACATCTTCAATGCCTTGGGTCTGAAATTTGTGAAGGTACAAGCTGATACAGGAAATATTGGTGGAAAGATGTCACACGAGTTTCAACTGCCAGCAAACATTGGCGAGGATAGACTTCTGGTCTGTGGTGGCTGTGGATTTGCAGCCAACATAGAGACCCTCAATGCGGATGACAGAGACTGTCCATCGTGCGGTGGAGAACTAACAGAAACCAAAGGCATTGAAATAGGTCACACATTTTATTTGGGAACTAAGTACTCCAATACCTTTAATACTACTTGTGATTCTCAACCAAAACCTCTTTTAGCAGAGATGGGGTGCTATGGGATTGGCGTTACAAGACTTCTAGCTGCTTCTATTGAGGTTCTATCTACTGAGGATGAGATCCACTGGCCTGGTCTTATTGCACCCTATCAGGTCTGCCTGATTCCTCCCAAAAAGGGAAGCAAGGAAGCAGATGCTGTAACTGTGGCTGAGACCCTTTATGATGATATACATTCGCTTTATCATCTTCGAGATGAGATTGTTTTAGATGATCGGAACCAAATGACCATTGGAAAAAGGGTAAAAGAGGCTGAAATGATGGGCTATCCATTTGTTATTGTGGTTGGCAAGAAAGCTTTAGGCAGCCAACCACTCTTTGAAGTCAGGAGACAAAACACAGGTGAAGTGCAGTATCTCCCTAGAGAAGGTGTAATGGATTGTTTGAAGAATGTGAGGGTAATATAGACTGTGGACATTGGCGATGGCGAACAGTTGGCACTTAAGATGGTCGTGAGCTACCTTTCACAATGCTGGACTGGCCTTTGGGAAATTGTACTTCACAAACATCTTCAGTTTCAAAGTTAGCTATCAATTGGGATTGATATAAATATCTGTAAATACCAAATATTTATGTGTTAAAATTAAATCACAGCAAACCAGTCTTATGTATCAAACTCACATTTTAATAAAACTCTTCACAGACCAGTTTCCATAATGTTTTGCCACATCCATTTATCACAGGATTCCATCGGATTTACTTTTTTATAGTTTAGTAAAATTCATATGATGATGATTTGTAGATATAAAATGACAGAAAAAGTTCACCATTTTTATAACGCATTTATTGACATTCTGCTTGTGCAAGAGCAACTCTGTGGTATTAATGTGCACGATATAAACTTAATCAACACTTATTTCACACAAAATATAGAAATAAAGATTTGGATAGAGCCTATATATATAAAAAAAAATTAACATTCATCTCAATGTGAGAATTTTTTCAATAATCACTGGATTATAAAACTGAAAGTAACTTTTTTTTTTTTTTACTCGTTCCATATCTTCAGAGGTCGATCATATTTGAGCATTTTATCTTGCTTTTTTTTTTTTTTTTTTTTTAATCAGATTGTAGGGATTTTATAGATATTTGAGATTTTACCAATGCAGATTTGTGCCTTATGTGGCAAATACTAAATTCTATTCTCTCGTATGTCATAATCTCATCTTCCTTTAGTAGACCAAAACATGTGGAGGTTGTCTATCCCAGTTCTAGTACATACCTACCTCCCCTCAAAGCTTGAGCCAAGTATGAGACGTTATAATTTACTTGGTATAAGCAAAACTAAGGATTCTGTTGATGCCTGAGCAGTGTGAAAGTGTTTATAATTTGTGCATATAAACTCCCCATTTTACCATCTGATGAGGCAGGTGAAGGATTTTGACAGCATCAATGCACCTATTGGTGATCATGCGGTCAGCTTTGAAAGTTTGCTATGACATTGTAAGGGAAGATCAAGTTAGGATTCTGTCAATTCCATATAGGAAACCTTGAGTGACTAGAGCATTTTGTAAACTTCACACGGAGGCACGGTGGCTCCCTTTTCAGGATAAAATGACACGTGCCTTTGATGGGTTATTGCAAGCAGCATGAGCCTTTACATATGCATTCCATGGTACCACGAGTAATTTTACAGTCTCCTGCTAAAGAAAGGAGTGAAATATACCCAGCACACAACCCAGACAGTCCTCTATACTGCTACGTTAACTTATTGTAAGAATAATGAAGCTCAGATTTGAACTCATCATCAATTTATTTTTTGTCAGTTATCTCTTTCCTGACATTAATGGGATGGAGTAATAAGAGACTATATAGTCCAGGAATGAACATTGCTGTCAATGAATATATATATGTTCTGTAATGATATCTACATTACTATTCATCCCCTCACCTGCGTTGTTGGATCTTGCGGTCTGAGCGATCAACTAATGGTTAGTTGGTAACTTATTTTCTTATAAAGCCAGGCTTCGAAGATCACCAACATTCTGTGTTTTACTGATATTGCCAGGGTTACTTGGGATCAGGTTCTCCCCACATATTGGCCCTTAGGTGGGCCTGAGGACTTGTTTAAGAATCAGTAGGTTACTTTATTAGATGGAAGAAGAGCGTTGGCTTATTGATAGCTTTCTGGGGTTCACCTTCATTGACTGAAACAAGAGCTTCACCAGTTCCATTTTACCAGTTCCTATCATTAACTTGGAGAGTTCGACAACGTCTGCTGTGTTATTCCGACACACAATCTGCAGCTCCTGACTAACGCTCTCTGAGGTGTATTTTCCTTGGGCCTCTTTTACCGATACTTCCACTTCCTGTATCAGAGACTTGGCATTCATTTTGTTCTGGCTGTAAAGGCTTAGAAGAGTTTCTATGAGGCACCTGAAGCTCTCCGTACCCTGGGTTCCTTTGCAATCCAATTGGATGGCTCGTTTAAAACATTCTAACGCATTGAGTTCTTCACCTTTAACTTTCAGGCACTTTCCCTTGAGCAGTTGGAGTTCGGGTAGGGTGTCTCCAAGGTCGAATTCTGTGGCTTTGGCAATGCACACCAAGGCATTGTTAATGGCATTTTCATCAGTTTGGAATGTTTCCTGCACAGCATCCACCCCCATATAATAGCACACCTTGAAAAAAAGTTAAATTACATTATCAGTCACCTGTATTCAATTAAGGATATATAATCCCTGACCTTTTAAGAGTTTTCTACAGATTGCTTTCTGAATTGTTGCCTTAACAGTATGGTTCTTAACATTGTTTTAACCCAGTGTACAGTTTTAAAATTAACTTGGTGATCTATTTGTAAACTGAATTCTAGTATACAACAAAAGAAAATCTGTGAACCACCATTATTAGTGTCTTCTCGGTGTCAAAGGAGTCTCTACTACATTGGAGAAGGCAGATTCAATGTGGCAAAAGCATAACTTCCAACTGTCCTGTGGTCTGCAGAACATCCTGAATTGGGTTTCTCTCTTGCCATCCCAAGTTTGTTCCACAGCACAGCAGGACAGAACTAAAGCTACTATGAATGTCTTGAATCAGTGTAGTGCAAGCGTTTCTGTAGATGCACTTATATTGGACAGAGTAAATTCAGGACATTCAGCCAATACTGCTTTCTAAGCATGGGGCTGTCCTAATTGTAGACAGATGTATAGACTTTCACTCAGGGACCAGCCTCTCATCTCTGCCCTGTGTACCGCTTTATCCCAGATCCCATACCTCCTATACATTGCCTGGTGCCATATGTATATGAAGTGCTTGCACTTTTTGGGTCCAGACCAAAGGGTCAAAGGAACACTATAGTATTAGGAGAACAAATGTATTTCTAACACTATAGTGCTGGAGTAGCAGTCTGATTCCTGGTCCTCCTCAGTAAGTAGTTAAAAGGTGTTTAAACTACAAAAGTAATTGTTACATGAATCGCTAATACATAGTTGCTACTCTCCTCCCTTCTCTTTTGTACCACATCCTTACAGGACAACTATAGGCACCCAGACCACTTCAGCTCAATGAAGTGGTCTGGGTGCCAGGTCCATCTAGGGTTAACCCTGCAGCTGTAAACACAGCAGTTTCAAAGAAACTGCTATGTTTACATTAGGGTTAATCCAGCCTCTAGCGGCTGTCAATGAGACAGCCACTAGAGGCGCTTCCGCACTTCTCACTGTGAAAATCACAGTGAGAAGATGCTGACGTCCATAGGAAAGCATTGAGAAATGCTTTCTTATGGACTAATTGAATGCGCTCGCGGCTCTTGCCGCGCATGCGCATTGAGCACTGACGTCGGGAGAGGGAGGAGAGTTCCCCAGCGCCGAGAGAGCCCGGCGCTGGAGAAAGGCAAGTGTTTAACCCCTTCAGTTCGGCGGGAGAGGGGCCATGAGGGTGGGGGGGAGGGGGGGGCTAAAGACCCTTTAGTGCCAGGAAAAAGAGTTTGTTTTCCTGGCACTGTAGTGGTCCTTTAAGGCCACTACTAGGCCTCACTCCGTTTATATTAATTACATAATTACATTTATTATAAATGTTCCTACCACACCGTGTATTGCACACTTAATCAATAAGATTGTTATTCTGTGGTTATATATGTAAAATTGTATTGCTATACTGTAAGTATACTTACCTCGTGTTAATATTATATTCTTGATCAAAATTCTGAAGGTTTTTTTTTTTTTATATATATATAAAGGTGTTCAAACTTACCTTTTCACAGTCGCTGCATCGGTCTCGCTGCGGCTGGCCCAGCCTCCATGACTGAGATAATTAATCTTGCTAATCTAAGCCACTCCAATGCTTTCCCATAGGAAAGCACTGAGAGGCTATTGCTATGAGTGGCAAAATGCTGCACCAATCAGCAAAACTTCATAGAGTTGCATTGAATCAATGCATCTCTATGGGGAGCGGTTAGCAACTCCATTCAGAGCGTGGAGACGCTGAATGTAAGTGCTGCACACCGCACTGACCCAGGAAGCACCTCGATTGGAAGTTTGAATGACAGTCATTAGAGGTTTTACTAGGCAGCAATGTAAACACAGCATTTTCTCTGAAAAGGCTGTTTTTACATAAAAATGCAGGCAGGGAATAGGCTATAGCCACCAGAACCACTACATTAAGCTGTAGCTGTTCTGGTGACTATAGTTTCCCTTTAACAGCTTCTTTAGCAGATTGTAAATCTGTTTTGTATTTCCTATCCCATATCTGTTGTGACCACAGGTTTTAGATTTAAACAGGTCCTGCGTTGTAGTGATACCAATACTTACATCTACTTTGCTTTATATACCGGTACCTTCTCAAAGGCTCACAGTATCTTAATCCTGAAACTTATCAGTTTCCTTGTTAAACATTTCTCTATGCATGTTATATCTGTAACATTTTACCATTTTCGAAGTCGGCATATGGCCACAGGGGAAAAACGACACTTAATTTCTAACCTGGCTCGATCCTTTCTGTGCTCTGTCTACAGGGAGTGCAGAATTATTAGGCAAAGGAGTATTTTGACCACATCATCCTCTTTATGCATGTTGTCTTACTCCAAGCTGTATAGGCTCGAAAGCCTACTACCAATTAAGCATATTAGGTGATGTGCATCTCTGTAATGAGAAGGGGTGTGGTCTAATGACATCAACACCCTATATCAGGTGTGCATAATTATTAGGCAACTTCCTTTCCTTTGGCAAAATGGGTCAAAAGAAGGACTTGACAGGCTCAGAAAAGTCAAAAATAGTGAGATATCTTGCAGAGGGATGCAGCACGCTTAAAATTGCAAAGCTTCTGAAGCGTGATCATCGAACAATCAAGCTTTTCATTCAAAATAGTCAACAGGGTAGCAAGAAGCGTGTGGAAAAACCAAGGTGCAAAATAACTGCCCATGAACTGAGAAAAGTCAAGCGTGCAGCTGCCAAGATGCCACTTGCCACCAGTTTGGCCATATTTCAGCAACATCACTGGAGTGCCCAAAAGCACAAGGTGTGCAATACTCAGAGACATGGCCAAGGTAAGAAGGGCTGAAAGACGACCACCACTGAACAAGACACACAAGCTGAAACGTCAAGACTGGGCCAATAAATATCTCAAGACTGATTTTTCTAAGGTTTTATGGACTGATGAAATGAGAGTGAGTCTTGATGGGCCAGATGGATGGGCCCGTGGCTGGATTGGTAAAGGGCAGAGAGCTCCAGTCCGACTCAGACGCCAGCAAGGTGGAGGTGGAGTACTGGTTTGGGCTGAGATGAGCCCAAAGATGAGCTTGTGGGGCCTTTTCGGGTTGAGGATGGAGTCAAGCTCAACTCCCAGTCCTACTGCCAGTTTCTGGAAGACACCTTCTTCAAGCAGTGGTACAGGAAGAAGTCTGCATCCTTCAAGAAAAACATGATTTTCATGCAGGACAATGCTCCATCACACGCGTCCAAGTACTCCACAGCGTGGCTGGCAAGAAAGGGTATAAAAGAAGAAAATCTAATGACATGGCCTCCTTGTTCACCTGATCTGAACCCCATTGAGAACCTGTGGTCCATCATCAAATGTGAGATTTACAAGGAGGGAAAAAAGTACACCTCTCTGAACAGTGTCTGGGAGGCTGTGGTTGCTGCTGCACGCAATGTTGATGGTGAACAGATCAAAACACTGACAGAATCCATGGATGGCAGGCTTTTGAGTGTCCTTGCAAAGAAAGGTGGCTATATTGGTCACTGATTTGTTTTTGTTTTGTTTTTGAATGTCAGAAATGTATATTTGTGAATGTTGAGATGTTATATTGGTTTCACTGGTAAAAATAAATAATTGAAATGGGTATATATTTGTTTTTTTGTTAAGTTGCCTAATAATTATGCACAGTAATAGTCACCTGCACACACAGATATCCCCCTAAAATAGCTATAACTAAAAACTACTTCCAAAACTATTCAGCTTTGATATTAAGTTTTTGAGTTTTTGGGTTCATTGAGAACATGGTTGTTGTTCAATAATAAAATTAATCCTCAAAAATACAACTTGCCTAATAATTATGCACTCCCTGTATACCAGCCTGTGTAGTGAGATTTTATATCTCAGGATTATTCCATTTATTTTGGGGTTCTTGTGACATCTTTTATGCTGTAACATTTAAAAACCCATAGACCGGTCTTGCTCTTGGCACTATACATTTTCAAAGATTGATTTGGTTATATGTCTATGTCCTAAGCTATAGAATTCTATTTTTTATGTGCAAATATATGCTTATGAACCTTGAATGGCAGCAGATACATTGTCAATTCTAAATAGACGATGAGTGTCTTGGAAACCCAATAATAGATTTGTTGTTTATAATAACAGATCTCTTTTCTTACCTTTGCTATTAACAGATTAGCTCTGTTTGATGTTTTAATGCAGACATAATTTAACTTCAGGGAAAACGATAAAATACTTAAAGGGAAACTCTAGGGCAAAAATAATCCATTGTATAGATAAATAAAAAATTAGAAAATAACTAAAAAAAAAAAAAGCCTCTCTCTAAGCATGAATAGACTCTTATCCCATAAATCTCTGCTGGGGGTTTATGTAGTAAGATGCTTAACCCAAGAACAGTTCGTTTCATCAACTCTATAATCTGATAGCAGCCATAGCAGTATAAACACAGCCCAGTTCACTGTTTAGTGAAATAAGCTATGTCCCATTGTACAGCGCTATGGAATCTGATGGCGCTATATAAATAATAATAATGTCCCGCTATTGTAGCTCAGCTGTCTGTCTGAGGAGACTTCATATCAGCCAGAGTTGTGTATTTGGCATGCAGACACCGCTTTCTCAACGTTGCAGTAGGTAACTATAATTAAGAATTAAAAAAGTGAAAATTCAGATTGGCTACTTCAATTTCTAAGTAACTGTCAGGGAATAGCGTTCATTTTATTTTGTTTGCTCTTCGTTTAAATCCGTGCATGCCTGTATAGCTCGTATTATACTTACTTGCCCCATGTCTAGGTACGTCTTCAGACAAGGATACACATTTAGGATGCTGTCCAGGTCAGATTTAGCGTCATTTAGCAACTTTCTGTCTGGTAAGCCTCCTAATCCAATCTTTGCACGCTCTAAGTCTCGTATGTACATCCTGATGAATATCTTAAACAAAAGACCACATATTTGTATGTTTTAGAATGCATTCTACAAATGAAACGGCACATGTTCATGATATTTAAGGATTACTTTCTACATCTAACTCAATACGGCAGTTTATTTAGTTATAGACCGGAGTAGATGTTGAGAATGGTCCTGGTATGATTGGTTAAATGCAAAGGGCTTAAAAAACCTGAAGAAATAAAGTGTTTTTTGTTCTTTGTGTTTTTAAGAATAACTCTTTGTATTTTGTGAATACCTGCGGTAGCCAATAATAACTAGAAATATATAACCCTGACGGATGATCTTGGCCCTTTGCGTATGTGGTGTTTTTTTGTTTTTTTTCTGTGCTGAATGTGACCATAGCATTCGAAGGAAATCGATGTGTGGAAAATAATGTGGAAAGGATATATATTAAGATGCTGGTGCACGTTTACCTGTGCCCGTGTGCCATAGGCCTGCCAGTTCAGTTTTGGGTCTTGAAGAACATCAAGTGCCATATTGCATAACCCAGTGGCCATCTCTTGCTTCCCCAGGAAATGAAAGATCTTTGCTAACCGGTTCAGTATAAGAGGATCATTTTTTGCAATCTCTATTGCCTGTGTAAAACAACAAATATACATTATTTATAGCTTATGATTTGCACAAAAAAAAAATTCTTATTTTCCTTTTTTGCAATATAGATAAACTAAAGCTTTAGCAACCATTGACCGTTTATATCTCTGTACCACTGGACACCAATATTGTTTTCAGAGATCAATCCTTCTAGTGCTTTTCACTGCTTTACCCAGGAAGAAGAGGTAAGATTGAAACGTATTCTATAAATGTGCTAATGATGTGCTTAGCATAACATATGGATTACATTTATTTGCTTACTTGTACGAGACCTTGTCAACTGCATAAAATTGGCTGACTTATCACTTAAAGGGGTATGATGAAGGTGATTATATAACCAGTATTCTGCCTTAAATAGCCTTAGAATTGCAGCTCTAAGCCTGCCCCTCAGTGTACACACTGTGCATGCAATTCAATATGTGCAATTTAGTAGTTGACTGACCTGTAATAGGATTTCACATATTGCAGCAGAGGCAGACCATTAAAGGGAAAGTAAGGGGTGAAATTACCCCCTATTTTTGAATGCATAATATGGACAATGTATTAAAAATAATGCAAAAATTATAAATAGCAATACTCATCCTGTAGCTCCAGCTTAGTGAAGCTGTTTGCAGCTGCAGGCACCAAAAGACCAATAGGGTGCGTAGAACTCTGTTCTACAAAAACCAGTAACATTATCCAAAAGAAAGAAATAGTTCCAGCACGTTCTTAAAGGAAACCTTACCTTACCCTTAACTTTACCGCCACAGTCTCTGTACAGAGGTGGGTGTAGCTTCCCCAAGCAGGGCAAACCTCCATGACACCAACATACTGACTTCATTGCCAACATTCAGCGTCTGAATGGAGTGGCGTCCTTGACTCAGTTCATATACAAGTTAGAAGCACCGACTAGGGAGTTACCAAAGCAACCACAGTGCATGCGCTGTTATTGCTCTAAGTGGAGAGCAGAAGGAGTGCCTGTAAGAGGTCCCTGTTGGTCTCCCTTCCTATCAATTCTTTGGCATAGAGTCTATGCCAAAGAATTGATTGACAGGTGGGAGAAAAAAAAATTATTTAAATAGGATTTTTTCCCAGGCTATACATTTGCTAGCAAAAGCGCTAGCGCAATGTTTAGATAGAAGATAATGTTCTTCCAAGAGCATGCTTGGCTTGGGAGGGCCGGGGGTGAAATGCCCCCCTTTAATGAAGCACTGTTCTTTTATACAGTTGCCCAAAGTGTACACACACACACAACGCGTTTTGATCACTACTATGGTCTTTGTCATGTTTGACAAAAAAACGTAGTATTGATTAAAATGTTGCTTTGTACACTTTGGGCAATTGGATAAAAGTACAGTGCTTCATTAAAATTTGTGCTGAAACTATTCCTTTGATGGGCTGTCTTAAAGCTGCAGTGTTAACCTTTTGCAAACAGGAAGCAATGCCCAAGGTTATATATATATATATATATATATATATATATATATATATATATATATATCTTATGCATTTGCATTAATACAAAATTTGAAAACCGAACACAACCTGTCAGGACATTAGTATATTTAGAATAAAATATGGCAGATCCCCTTTGTGACCATTTGAAACATTTCTACTATTTCTTAAATAAGTAAAAGTTAAATCAGATCATGGTGACTGTTTATGACAAAGTGTTCTTTCGGATTAACAATGTTTATAGTACCTTGCCAAAACAGTCCAAGGGGTCTGTTCCAGTATATCCGCAGTCATGAATTCCCATAGGTGTAGTAGGAAAGCTGTGCTGTTTTTCGAGCATCATACCAACATAGCACCAGGCTAAAGCTGCAACAGAAGAACAACTGGTTTGTTCATTGATGTCTTCATAAACAAATGCATGTGTATATTAGTTACCTGGCATTGATCAACATATACCAACAATACAAAAAAAATCTTTGGTACTGCGGCTGATGTGGCATGCATCTATCACACTTTTTAGACAGCCATTTGGCTTCTCCGAAATAGAAACCATGGCAAGGTGGGGGGAAATAAACAGTATTGCGTGGTTATATTGAAAATACAGGGAATGAAAAATAATGGCAATGAATTAAAAAAAAATTGTATATATCAGGAGAGTTCTAGCGAACATCAGGTTTGGCTTAGCGGTCATGTGATCTGTGTTTCTGTGCATGGTGAGTACTGCGTGTGAACTTATCTTATACACACAGAGCTGTTATCCAAATTAATAGCAATACATAAACTGGACATTCATCTCATTCTTTATATTTGTCCAATAAAGTGTGTACCTTGCAAGTGTCCATATTTGCATAGAGCAGTGCATTGTATGAATCTGTGGATATCTAGTCACTCTACATCTGCACAGAGCAATATACGTAGTCCGCATTTATACATCTCAACGTTTAACCCCTTAAGGACACGTGACATGTCATGATTCCCTTTTATTCCAGAAGATTGGTCCTTAAGGGGTTAAAATGGACAAAGGGGGACACTTTAATTTTAGAGGTAAGACGTGGCCATGGGCAGGGCTATTCTGAGAAATATTAGGAGACTTACTAATAATTTACTAAATGAAAATGTAATTTAGAAAAAGAACACTTATTTGCATAGCGATTGAGCGATTTTAAAACACATTTATTGTAGTTTAAACACGTTACTTTGAGGTTTTTATTTTTTTACTGTGGAGCTCTGTTATAAACTCAGATGAACTCAAATAGCAAAAGTGTTTCTTAAAAAGATATTGCGGCAGTTTTTTTACAATTCAGATGTACTGCTACGATGGCATTAGCAAGTCTGCTTAGATTATTCTATACACAGATCAAATCAAAAAGTGCAAATAGTAATAACAGATATATATGCTTACATTTTTTACCTATAAGAAACGTAAATTAAAATTTTGATACAACAGTCAAACTGTCAACCAATTTCCAATTTTTTTGGCTGACTTATAACAGAATTGTATCAATTAGTTGACAATTCAGTCTTCACCGTTGCTGAAGTCAGACCTTCCAAATGTTAACCCGTAGATCCTTGTTGTACCTTATGACGGCCACCATATTAACTGAAAATGTGGAATGTCGTCTGCCCTAGTAGCCTATAGCATTTTGTCAGTAATAGCTGGGGTGCAGTTATGCATTAAGTGCTACTGGGGAAAGTAAATACAGAGAACCGGTTTGACCCGTTTTCTGCAATTCTTCGTACCGAGCATCACACTAAGAAGTCTTTATGATGATAAATACACATGATCTCCTTTATTCCTTTTGCTGACTCTTAACATTCTGATAAAAATGTAAATCTTGAAAAATATGAAAGTCATTTACAGTATGTTGCAGGCTCGCCCTCTCCAGCTAAACAGAGAAAAGGTTGAATTACTGGATTTCAAAAGTACATGAATTTCTGACATGATTTTGAAATGCCCCAAGGCCTTCCCCTTACCCCCTGTACTGGTTATGAAGAAGTCATCTATTGGTGAGATTTTATTTTGGCTATTGCTAATGTTGTGACCACTATAAAGAAGAAACACATTAGACATTTTTTTTTTAGCATTACCTCATAAGAATATATGTGCCCCAAAACCCATGCCTTTGCATTGCTTAGAGGTCTCTGATATTGTACTTCTATGTGATGGCGTAGACTGAATGTAGGGGGTCGCATTGCTAAGACTTGTGACAAATGTATTCTCTGAGCGGCTATCCTTTGAAATACAGTTGCTATTGCAAATAAATTGATTTTTTTTTACTTTAGAAATGTGTCCTTGATGGCTTTCCTTTTTATTTCTTTTAGAAATAGATTTTGTGTTGTGTATGTGCATCTGTTTGTCAATGTGTGCATGTATTTGAGTATGTGGGTATACCTTTGTGCCAGTATGTGTGTGTGTATATCTTTGTGCCAGTGTGTGTATTTGTGTGTGCATCTGTTTGTCAGTGCATCTGTCAGAGTGTGTATCCGAGTGTGTGTGGCGGTGTTTATCTGCCACTATGTGTATATGTGTGAGTGTATATGACAGTGTGTGTTTATGGGTGTATTTAAGGCTGTGTGTGTATCTGTGTATATCAGTGTGTGCATGTGCCAGTGTATCTGAGTGTGTGTATCTGTGTGTGGGGATCGGTGTGTCAGTATGTCAGCGTGTGTATGTGCCACTATGTGTATCTGTATGTCAGTGTGCTTGTTAATATGTATGTTTTCCAGCAAACACCAACACAACATGCAGACACACCTTTGTAAACACAAACATGATATGCAAATACACCCCTGAACTCCAACTCTAAAATTATATACAAACACACCCTTCACTCAAACACCAATACTACACATAAATGTACATCCGCAGTTAAAATCCAACACTACATCCAAACACTCCACTGCACGTAAATGCAAGCATAACATACAAACACACCCCGGTGTTACAATGCTAAAATTATATACAAACGCCAACTATACACACGGAATCACACCTTCTACTAAGTACTACAATCTGTTTACTATCTGTAGAAATTTGCCAAAAAAGAGAATTGTACACTCTCTTAACTTAAAGATTTGTGCTATGGCGCAAAATGTTTGGGAGGGTTCCATGATGTTGGTACACTATGTCAAAGGGTTCCACTAGAAAAATTAATTGGGAACCCTTGAACTAGACCAGGGGTAGGCAACCTATGGCACGAGTGCCATGCACGGCACTCGAGGTGTCTTTGCACGGCACTCAAGGCTGCTAGAGCCAAACAGGCTCTGGCCTATCAGGAGTCCCAGTGAAACTTCAGATATCGGCTAATACAAAAAGATGGTGAAGGACAATCCTCAATTTATGCATTGCAGCACGTAGAAGAAGGGATCTCAGATCACTTCCTCCCAGCACTTGTGAATGGGAATCCACACTGGAGTAGAGCAGCCTGCAGCTGCTGTTGGAGCTCCTGTCCTTGACCTGTACCTGGCCCCCACTGGAACCCAGGGAAGCCACCCACACTGCTAGATATACACAGAAATGCACAATAACCCTCCCCTCATACAAATAATACGAACAGCCCCCACACAGACACCCCCTTTGGGCACAGCCCAATATCTAGACTGAAACTGTATTAAATCTTTGTAGACAAAGCCGAAATTATCTACAGAATCAATTTCAGAGTTCCCTAGATGTCACCTTATTGTAAAATCGATCAATGGCAACTACAAGGTTCTTTGTCCTTCAAACCTGTTTTTATCAGTGTACACACCATGGCTACCAGGCTAAGAGTGGAATATACATTACCTCTGTACTGACAATTTGTGGACTTCACAGATTCTCTTAGCAACATCAGGGTCTTGTTAAAAAACAGGAGCCTATTATTTTCATCTTCATTTTTGTTTAAGAATAATCCATCCATCCTGAAAGAAGTATAAAAACAGTTTGTATTATTTTCTGTAATAGTCGTTATCTTTGCAACAGAAAGGTTGAATGTGTGTATCGTGTCAAAAATTAGAAATTTGTATTATGATATTGTTTGAATATAGAAGGAAATAACACAAAACGTCTTCCCCAATTTGGTCTCAGGAACCACCAACCGTCTATGTCTTATCAACAAC
Source organism: Pelobates fuscus (assembly GCF_036172605.1). Taxonomy (NCBI): domain Eukaryota; kingdom Metazoa; phylum Chordata; class Amphibia; order Anura; family Pelobatidae; genus Pelobates; species Pelobates fuscus. The sequence continues at coordinate 47,878,388 of NC_086323.1, forward strand.
CCCTCAGAAAAGCAACAAAATGGATGGAAAGACAGCTTTTCACCACCAGGAAGTCCCCACCACAGTCTAGTTCAGTGGTAGGCAACCTTCAGCACTTCAGATGTTGTGGACTACATCCCCCATAATGCTCTTATGCCCTTAATGCTGGCAAAGCATCATAGAAACTTAGAATGTGACGGCAGATAAGAACCATTCGGCCCATCTAGTCTGCCCAATTGTCTAAATACTTTCATTAGTCCCTGGCCTTCTCTTATAGTTAGGATAGCCTATCCCACGCATGCTTAAATTCCTTCACTGTGTTAACCTATACCAGTTCAGCTGGAAGGCTATTCCATGCATTCACTACCCTCTCAGTAAAGTAATACTTCCTGATGTTGTTTTTAAACATTTGCCCCTCTAATTTAAGACTATGTCCTCTTGTTGTTGTAGTTTTTATTCTTTTAACCCTTTAAGACCGGAGGGTGTACAATTACGTCCTTTTTTTAAGCGGCTCTAAACGCCCTCAGTTTTTTTTTTTACTTACCGGGTCGCCGGCGTGGGATCGCGGTTGGGGGGGGGGGGGGACTCCCAGGGAGAAAAGTTACAGCGTCAAATATAAGGTTTGTGTTTCATTTCTTTAACATTAAAATTCGCCAGATTGCTTACGTTGCCTTTGTGACCCTACGGTAGCCCAAGAATGAAAATTACCCCTATGATGGCATACCATTTGCAATAGTAGACAACCCAAGGTATTGCAAATGGGGTAAGTCCAGTCTTTTTAAGTAGCCTCTTAGTCACAAACACTGGCCGAAATTGGCGGTTTTTGCATTTTTCACACACAAACAAATACCAACGCTAACTTTGGCCAGTGTTTGTGACCAAATGGCTACTAAAAAAAAGACTGGACATACCACATTTGCAGTCCTTGGGTTGTCTACTATTGCAAATGGTTTGCCATTATGGGTGTAAATTTAATTCCTGGGCTACTATACAGTCTCAAAGGCAACGTAACCAATCTGGCGAATTTCAATTTCAAATGTAACATGCTATATTTGACCCTGTAACTTCCCAAAACACCATAAAACCTGTACATAGGGGGTACTGTTTTACACGTGAGACATCGCTGAATACAAATATGTGTATTTTATTGCAGTAAAAGCAAACAATATTATGACATTGACAGCTAAAATGTCATGTAGAACTAAAAAAATAACATTTCTTATTTTCTCCCATTATTTTCATGTTAAATTATGTTTCATAGCCAAATATTTGATATTAAATGAAAGCCCTGTTTCCCCTGAATAAAATGATATATAATAAGGGGGAGTGCATTTAATATTAAGAGGTGAATTACCTCCAGGCACCCAGACCACTTCTGCTCATTGGAGTGGTCTGGGTGCCAACTCCCACTACTCTTAACCCTGCAAGTGTAATTATTGCAGTTTTTCATAAACTGCAATAATTACCTTGCAGGGTTAACTCCACCTCTAGTGGCTGTCTATTAGACAGCCACTAGAGGTCACTTCCTGGTCCATAGCACAGGAAACATGTGCTAGAGCATCGCTGGACGTCCTTGCGCTGTGTGAGGACCTCCAGCGTCGCTCAAAACCCCATAGGAAAGCATTGAAATTATTTTTCAATGCTTTCCTATGGGGAGACGTAATGCGCATGCGCGGCATTACCGCGCATGCGCATTAGGTTTCATTGGCCGGTGGGCGGGATCAGTCTCACCCACCGGCCGACGCAATAGACAGGAGGAGGAGACATCGGCGAGGGACATTGCCGCTGCCTCAGGTAAGTGGCTGAAGGGGTTTTCACCCCTTCAGTAACCGGGGATTGGGGGGTGGGAGCGAGAGGGACCCTCCAGTGCCAGGAAAACGGATAGTTTTCCTGGCACTGGAGTTTCCCTTTAAGGGGTTAAATATAGTCTCCTCCTTTACTGTTCATGGGAGGTGTAATCCAAAACAACTGGAGTATCAAAGGTTACCTATGCCTGGTCTAGTTAATTATATCTTAATTTGTCAACTGCCTATAATTCCATGCTTGATTAAAATACCCTGTATTTAGTCTGGATGAGGGATGAGCGGTCTCGGATTGGTCAATGTAGACTGAATATATTGAACTGGGAAATGTATATACCTTATATAGATGGACGCCATTGTAAAGAACCAGCTTCTCTTTTCTTCCACCGGAATCTGAAACATAAGATGCTTGTTAATAAAACACATACTTCTGGTAATGTATGATAAACCGTATTGTCTGAAAAACATGCTAATAGAGACGTCAACTTTTTGTGTGTGTGTGTGGTACATTGGCAAAGTGTAAGTACAAGAAGTACTGGTGTTAAAGAAGAATATTTATGGACTATGTTAAAAGGAAAATTCTGCAAAAACATCCACAACCAGATTAAAGATTTGTTTTCTCTCCAAATCTTTAGATTTCCTGTTTGCCCTGTTATGGGAGACAGATTTATATCTTATACATGTGTATCCTTAACCGTTGCAGATAAATCCAGGATGTAATTGGTGTTTGCTGTGGAACACACCTTTATTTAAACGTCTACACACAAGTCTCGGGATACTTCCATCTGTGTATGGAAACATATTGCAAATAATGATGCAGGGATTCAGCTTTTTAACATACATAGGCCTCTCCGTGTCGTCAACCATAATTTCTGTTCCTGCTGCGCTCCATACCCCCTTAGTCTTTAACCCTTGTCCTTAGTTATTGTCTGTTCAAAAATAAATATAATGTGAAAAATAAATCCACAATATTTGGCTCCATTAGATCCCATCATTTCATGTTAACCCTTCACATGACAACCATTGAGAAGGAGGGTGCAAGCTTTAGACTACCACTGCATCTCCAAATTATTTTTAAGCTGATGGGTGTGTGTGCACCCATTATTAACCCTTCCCCTGCTGCTTATGTTGTGTTGCCATATACCTCCCAGCAGTCCCAGATAGGACAATACAGTCCTGAATTTGAACTCTTCTCCACCTGTCCTCGTTCAGATCTCAAGTTTCATGGTATGGTGTTCCACCAATATAAGAGTGCTCCAGAAGCGCTCTGCCAATGATAACTAAGTTGACATGCCCATTTTTCAATATGGGAATGCTTTCTTGTGATATGGCCAGGATTTTATAAATCCTTTATTACACAGTCTGTTTAATTTAGAATTTCTTTTATCTCTTGCTTTGTACACAGACTGCTTCAATTGTGTTCAATTGTGTTGTCACATCTGATTGAAAATTAAACCGCCAGGGGAGATGTGACTGGGGCTGCATATAGTTTAACTGATTTGGATGGGTTCCAATTCTGAGTACGTTTAAGTCATTTTAATAAACATGGCCTCTGAATTGCCCTGACTTTTAATTTTTTTTTTGTTTTTTGCTACACTTGCATTGAAATAACCCTGTTTTGTGAATAATGCTGAATGTGTAAGAATGTAATACATAGTACTTCACACAAAATGTTTTGCAATAGTCCATTGGAAACAATGTAGTTTGTTAATGTTTCAATATGTTTTTACATAAACTGAGCGGGAGCTACACACCCTCATTACATGGGCTTGATTATGCCATAAATTCTTATCTTGTTTATAATGTTTACTCTTCCTCCTCCCTAAGCGACTTTGAAAATGTGCTCTGATGGGCTTACAGTTGGACATGAGTTATACAATTCTCAACTTAGTTTTTTAAGGTTTTATTTACATTGATCCATTTCACCCCCAAATGCAGAAGAACTCATAAAGACTTTATGGACACAACGTTAAAATTCTTATAGAACGCATTGCATAAACCAGCACTGGTGGGCATGACACGTGGTATAGTTGGTTTATAGTATATTGTGGTATAGCTGGTTTATAGTATATTGTGGCATTGCTGGGCATAACATGTGGTATAGCAGGTTTATAGTATATTGTGACATTGCTGGCATGACACGTGCTATAGCTGATTTATAGTATATTGTGGCATTGCTGGGGTGACACGTGGTATAGCTGGTTTATAGTATATTGTGGCATTGCTGGGCATAACACGTGGTATAGCAGGTTTATAGTATATTGTGACATTGCTGGCATGACACGTGCTATAGCTGATTTATAGTATATTGTGGCATTGCTGGGCGTGACACGTGGTATAGCTGATTTATAGTATATTGTGGCATTGCTGGGCGTGACACGTGGTATAGCTGATTTATAGTATATTGTGGCATTGCTGGGCGTGACATGTGGTATAGCCGATTTATAGTATATTGTGGCATTGCTGGGCGTGACACGTGCTATAGCTGATTTATAGTATATTGTGGCATTGCTGGGCGTGACATGTGGTATAGCCGATTTATAGTATATTGTGGCATTGCTGGGCGTGACACGTGCTATAGCTGATTTATAGTATATTGTGGCATTGCTGGGCGTGACATGTGGTATAGCCGATTTATAGTATATTGTGGCATTGCTGGGCGTGACACGTGCTATAGCTGATTTATAGTATATTGTGGCATTGCTGGGGTGACACGTGGTATAGCTGATTTATAGTATATTGTGGCATTGCTGGGGTGACACGTGGTATAGCTGGTTTATAGTATATTGTGGCAATGCTGGGCGTGACACGTGCTATAGCTGATTTATAGTATATTGTGGCATTGCTGGGCGTGACACGTGGTATAGCTGGTTTATAGTATATTGTGGCATTGCTGGGCGTGACACGTGGTATAGCTGATTTATAGTATATTGTGGCATTGCTGGGGTGACACGTGGTATAGCTGGTTTATAGTATATTGTGGCAATGCTGGGCGTGACACGTGGTATAGCTGATTTATAGTATTGTGGCATTGCTGGGCGTGACACGTGGTATAGCTGATTTATAGTATATTGTGGCATTGCTGGGCGTGACACGTGGTATAGCTGATTTATAGTATATTGTGGCATTGCTGGGCGTGACACGTGGTATAGCTGATTTATAGTATATTGTGGCATTGCTGGGGTGACACGTGGTATAGCTGATTTATAGTATATTGTGGCATTGCTGGGCGTGACACGTGGTATAGCTGATTTATAGTATATTGTGGCAATGCTGGGCGTGACACGTGGTATAGCTGGTTTATAGTATATTGTGGCATTGCTGGGGTGACACGTGGTATAGCTGGTTTATAGTATATTGTGGCATTGCTGGGCGTGACACGTGGTATAGCTGGTTTATAGTATATTGTGGCATTGCTGAGCGTGACACGTGGTATAGCTGATGTCCAGCACACAGTTGGATTTCTGGGTATGACATATGCTGTATCTAGTGTACAGTACAACAAACATGCATGCATGTTACGCACATATTGTTCCAGTAAAATCAACATTGTGACATTATTCTGCCTCGTAGGTAAACTGTCCATAAAGCAAACTAGCTTTAATAAATGTGGTATATATCCTATTGTAAATAAAGTGGCATTTAGCATTTAAAGCCAGCTATTTGGTGTACTACGTCTAGCATTATCCGACTGTGACCACTGTAATCCACCAACCATGGGATTTCGCAACATCATCCGCCATGTTTGAACGATCTATAAAGTGACCATTTACCTATTTACACAATAGACACAGTTGGCACCAGTGCAAGAACTGTATTGATTATTTACAAACAATGCAGGAGATTTATCAAGGCAAGACCGGTGCTATTCCGTAGCAAAGTTCTAAATAAAAGCGTAATCACCGACCCCCCTCTTTTTTTTTTTATTCTTTTTTTTTGCAGTGCTTATAATGGTTACAGGCTTACACATGGTACCCCAACGGCAATCCATACGTTGATTTCTAGACATTAGGTACAGTGGGTAGTAAATAGACAATGCACTTTTTTTTGATATTACATTAAAGATAACATTCGATTAATAACAGTGGCTTGAGATTTACGTAGTGTCCTCGCTTTAAGGTCTAGACGTGGACCTGGTTTTGCTTGACTATGCATACCTACGCAGGAGACATGCTAAGTGACAGGCATACATTTTATACACAGTAACTGCTGGTCTAAGTGGTCATGACATGCAGTAGAAATTACATTAAGTATGCTATTACATGTAGTTGACAATCTAAGATGCCTCAGTGGTTTATCTGCAGATATGAGTATGTTAGGCTAGGTATACCAGCTAATATAGTGCGCTTAAACGTTATGCTCAGATTTGGGTGCTTGGTAGAAGTGCTCAGGTCGTATTGCTTAGCGGCAGGCTCAGGGAGCCATGGCCTCCACCCCGCGGTTTACACTAGTGAGAGATGTGGGTCTGGCCCGGTGTCCCCCATATAGGCTTGCCGTGTGCGCGGCAAGTGTGTGTGGATGTTTGTGGTCTGCTGGTTAGGTAGGTGGCTTTGCTCCTTTTATTTGTATGCGTGTATCAGTTGCATGCTATGTGTGTGCTGGTACGAAACCTGTCGTTTATTGGTGAGTCGCTCAGATAATTCACATGTATACCCAACATACTGAATCAATTGCTTTAACGTGTGTCCAGAGCAGTTATACGGTTTCAGGGTACAAGTATCACAGTTCGCTATGAACGTGGCCCTGTGCAGGGCTGGAGCAAAAGCAAGATTGGCATTAGTGAGTATTTAGTCCTGTTTACTGTGGCTGTTTGCGCCAGTGTGCAGCAAAGACTCAGTCCCTCTTATGCTCTGTGTCGGTATCCAGCTCAGGGGGTGATGTGAGGGCTGGGGGCAGCGTCCAAGCAGTTTCCCCCCCAGAGCCCGGGCTGTTTGGTAGGCCTGCACCTCTTGGCCTTGTATCTGGGTCCTCGGGCAGGAGGTCGCGGTTTTCTCTCTCGTTCCCTGCGTTTAGTCGCCGCCAGCGGTGTTGAGTCTGCAGCGTTAGTGGCCGGTGCTCCGGGATTGCGTCCCCGGTGGCCTTCAGCCCGGAAGGGCCTGGTAAGTAGGAATGAGGAGATGGTGTGAGAAGAGCGCCCGGGGGGGTCCCGGTTAGTCTCTGCCCCCTGTTCAATCACTGGAATTGAATAAGTAATGTTGGTGATGTCAGGAGCCTGTTCCAGTGGCTGTTATCTTCCCCTGCTCTGCTGTGTCGCCTCTGATCCTCACTACCTAGTGCACGAGGCAGTCAGTCGGCCGCCATCTTAGGGCGCCGTGTCCAGGCCGCGATTCTCCGCAGGATGGGTAAGTGTGGTGAAGTGTAGCGGTGGTTTGCCATGGGGACCGGGATGACCCCCACCGGTCCAAGGGGGGGGGGGGGTCGGGGCAGCGGAGCGCCGACCGGAGAACTGGGAGAGCGGCCGTCTCACCCCAGCTCAAGCCTTCCTAGGCCGCAGACCTCAATCAGGTTACTTTGAATCCGGATCGGAGCTTGAGGGGTACCCCGTGTTCAGCATCAGCTAGTGATTATTGTGGGTCCAAAGTTAGGACTGTAGCTGTGATCGGATCGCCATTAGCACCGATATTCCGGTTCTGGTGCAGGAGCTCAGACGACATGCGTCTGATCCGATCGGCGGTCAGGCCCCGCCCCCCCTCTTTAAGGTTCTTAAAATATTCTTACAGTAAATGCACAAGGTATTCTATATATTGCAATGATATGACTCCAGTCTGTGGGCCTTATATCAGATAGAGCAGGTATAAAGTGCAGATAACTTTTTTCATTATCCCTGTGCAGTAAGTGAATGAAAGTTCTGGGATTAAGATGTCTTAGCCTAGTGGTCTCACTAATAAAGCAGACCATTTGAAAAGTGACTAATTTTTTTTTTTACTGGAAAAAAAGGAGCACATTAAGGGTCCTACAGTGACACGGAGTGTACATAATGTAGCAGGAACAAGGTTTTATTTTTTTCCCCCATTGGCACAGTGTACATTATATTCTGCATACCAAGTGCTCACATGTGATAAGGTGCAGTGATAATTAGCTACAGGCATGTTAGATGAGGGAGTGGGACGGATTTGTGTGTAAAAACAGACTAAGTGCGAACACCGACTGGGATTATCATTAAAGTGTCAATACAAAGTGAGTTTAGCTCAAAATAGAATAGCTGTGCTGCAAACAAGAGTTTTTTTCAATCAGAATGTTGTAGCCTAAAAATGTCAATTCATTTTCAATTCACTTTGAATTCCTGACAATTTCCACATTTGTGAATAGCCCTATTTATACAATTGTAATCAATGCAATGTCACACGTCCCTGAATACAGCAAGTTCTATTTCATCTATAAAATATTTTACCAGGAGAGATACATTGAGATTTCTCTTGTTTTCAAGTATGTCCTGGGTTCTGATTGTAGACATCGCCTGTCACATATCAACTGTGCCATATGCGCCCGGTTTGTATAATTACCACTGTACCTTTGCTTAAACTGTACAGCTCTTTGGCAAAGAGCGCCATATAAGAACTGATAAATAACAAAATAAGTTTGACAGAAGACTAACAAGTTCGGTGGTATAAGAAAGAAGCGATTAACCATTTAAATGCCAGTGGGTACACCTTTCCATTTATAACCTGAGATGCTTAGCATGTCTCAGATCCTTATGGGTTTAAATCCATTGATATTACACATTACCTTGCTATTACTGCTCCCAGGCACAATCCTAGTATTCTGGAATTTCAGAACTGCATTTGCTTCTGCTGGGCAGCTATTTCTTGTATCTACTACCCTTTCCATAATTATGTATTATTAACACTTTTACTTTTGTTTCTGTCTTCAAGCCACTGTCAGACATGTAACTCAGGCCTGGCTTGCGCCAATGTGTTTTTTTTTTTTACCCTTTGAATGCCAGAGCATTGAGCACTGAGCTGGTACTTGCAATACATTGTGCTACTACCTTCAAACTACTGCATTATATTGTCTTAAATTAGCGGGGCAAAGGTTTAAAAATAATCTCAGGAAGTATTACTTTACGGAGAGGGTAGTGGATGCATGGAATAGCCTTCCAGCTGAAGTGGTAGAGGTTAATACAGTGAAGGAGTTTAAGCATGCGTGGGATAGGCATAAGGCTATCCTAGCTATAAGACAAGACCAGGGACTAATGAAAGTATTTAGAAAATTGGGCAGACTAGATGGGCCGAATGGTTCTGCCGTCACATTCTATGTTTCTATATATAGTTTCATTTCATTAAATGTCTAACTGATGTGCCTGCAGCGTATATGGTTACATAGCTGTACTTCAAACATGTGGCTCCATTTAGTCGTATAATTGTGGTTGTATCAGCATGTCACACTACAGATTCAGATTGTTGTATATATTTCTTTTTATAATTTTTCTGGACTCACCTCTTGTTTGCCATAGGCAAGGGCCTTTTCAAACAAACTGATGCCAGCAATCAGTTTCTCCATATTGTCGTCATCGTTCAGCAACCCAACATCGAAGGCATGAGCGTAGCCTTGCTCTGCCAAGCAGCGAGCTGCCCTCAGCCGGTGGCCCTTACTGTTCCCATCCTCTTCCTCCAGGCCCATGAGATGGGACACTTTATCGGTGCATTCCGAAGCTTGATCCTCCATATTTAGCCTGTCGTACACATATGCCAAGTTAGCCCAGGCATTTAAATTGTTGGGTTCCTCCTGGGTGACGCTGACAAATATTTCCTTTGCGCTGTCCACCTCGTCCAAGTAGAACGAGAAGACTCCAAGCAGGTTCCGGACTGCAAGCTGCAGGAAACTGGAGTCGGACTCCAGCTGAAATTGCAATGCATCTCTCTTCAGTTTAATGTCTCTTCTTCTAAACTGAACTGGGGTGCAGGATTCAAAGTTGAGGTTCATTTCCAAGTGAAAGTGGCCAGGGATATATTCAAACTCATCTATGAGGGTCTCAATATCAATATCCACCCCAAGTGTCTCCTCCATGGTTGGCACAGAGATTCCTTCCATTGTGTTTCCTGCTCTGGGTGTACATCTACCTGTAATTCTAGTTTGAGTCATTGTATTTAAGGCGGAGCCTGGGCTGGGAGAGGTGACTGTTTAGAATACTCTCACCCAGGTAATTGTGTTGCAAAACTTTGCACCTCAACGTAGGATGTTCTTGCTTCATACTATCTCGTGAACCTATTTCTACTTATTCCTAGAATGTTTTCGAATCAGCTGAGCCGAGCACCCAAAAACACCTCAATTCTAGCTATAGGCAACGTGTTCATTATAAGGAGAACCTTAAAGCTCAGATGTGCTGTCAGAACTAGAGCTGACATTTTAACTAAATTTAATAGCCTGGAAAGTTGGGTTAATCAGCAAGTATCACTCCATGATGATCAGCAAAGTTTCTAACAGGAATGTCTGCCTGTGGCTAGCTTTGCAGTTTGCACAAGTGAAAAGGTGCATTTTATCTACCTCTTTTATAGAATATTTAACGGGATTTATGTATAAAAGGGATTCGATGAGAAAAGTGACATTGCTTTATAACACATACAAATCTTCTGGCACTCAAAGGGTTAGGGGAGGGGAGGGCTGTATGTCTAATATCCTGCTGATATGGATTCATTATCTGAGGTTACAGGTGCATGAGATGTTGACTGTGCTGGGGAGGGTTTACCCAAACAAAGTGGTTTCATTTGATCCTGGGTCAGGCACAGCCAAATTCTTCTAGTTAAGCTGGGATCTGTATATTATTATTGGCATTTGTATAACACCAACATACTTCTCAGTGCTGCACAATCATAGTGTAGGTATATATTAGCAAATGAAGCAAACTAAACTAATGCAAATGTTAAGAGGAATGAGAGGTTAATGAGGCCCAGTTTAAATGAGCTTAAAATCTAGAGGAGGTGAGATATAGAGAAAGCGCAAATATGGACCTCAAAGGAACAGAAAAGAGGGTCTATTTACGCTAAAGGAGCACATTGACACAGAGTTACTTGTAGTGTTGGTTCTGCTCACAGTATCTTGTGTTATGTAGACACATACATACAGACACACATACACATAGATACACACAGATGCAGCAATACACATACATACAAACACCGTTACACATACAAATACACATACTGACATTCATACACAATGCCACACACATATACAAGCACACCTATAAAGAAACAAACATATACAGACACCCTCCCCGCAGCACTCTGTAAGCGTCTGTGGCGACTCACCAATCCACTGATCAGAGACGCCCATTGAGTGTCCCTAATTGTGAAGTTAGCCCCCCTTTAGCGTGCGGGGCCTGGTGCAGCCACACCAGCGGCACCACCGATAATTCCCTCAGTGTGAATGGATGCATTTAAAGAAAAAGTGGAGCAAGCATAAATTCTAGGTGTTGTTTTGGTTCACAAATTAGGCAATGAATAAAGATTGCTCAGAAAACGATTCAAGAGATTATTCCTAATTTCATTGATATTGTTCTGTTCCAGGCACTCCCCCAGGTGGGGTCATGGGTTGGACTGCCAGAAATGCTAACCAAGCACAAAGAATTTGGAAGGAGGGAAGATGGGATTAATCATAATGTTGTAAACCTGGGGAGAGGCAAAAGTGACATGTCAAACGGTTATCAAGCTTTCTTCTTCTTCTTCTTCTTCTTCTTCTTCTTTACTTTACTGTGAAAGAAAATATCACAAACTAAGCCATGGGGGCCGGAACCGAGCATACCTCCCAACATTCCAAGAAAGATTCGCTTTAATTCACATAGTGCCATTAGTACATTCTTCTCATTCTCGTGTTTGTTTCTTTCCTCTGTTGCTGTAGAATTGAGATTAAAGTAGGGTGGCATTTCCCTTCATCTGTATATTGGATATTCTAAGAAAATGAATTTATTAAAGGGACACTATAGACACCATAACCACTTCGGGCGGCGGGTCCTGCATTACTCTTAAATGGTTTACTCCCCTTTTAGCAGAGTTGCTGGGTCCCGAGCCGCTTGCATTCTCACCTCCAATAACTATATGGCAAAGTCAATGTTATGGTTTACCTTGTGCCATACAAATATTTCCACATTATTATTATTTTATTATTTCTATAGCGCCAGCAAATTCTGTAGCGCTGTACAATGGATTAAATCTAATGCTTTGTTACAGATGGCCCTCCTAAGTTTATTGGAGGCATAAATACCTATAACTGTTCCCTGAATAAGGTTATGTGATTTTATTTAAAAAGAAATAGGGGGTATTTTGAGATTATTTTTTATGGTTGAAAATGATCTATTATATAATGTTTAAGATGGTACAGATGTTTACCTATGCTCAATATAAAAAATAATGACATGTTGGGTTACCGGGTTACAAGTGTTTATTGTACCCTTGGATTTTCAGCTGCTGTGAGACTACAATTCCCATCATTCCAATCCTGTTATGTTATAGGAATTGGCATGTGCAAAAAGTTTGCTAGATATACCGAAGCACACCCTGATATAGGACCAAATCGTCTTGTGTGCGTTGTTCTTTATCTGTATATTCTAATCAATCTTTTAAGGGATGGGGTCTCATTCACGAAATGTAAATACAATTTTGCATATAGTAATATAGCAGAAGTAGGATTTAAATTTCAAATTCACTTTGAATTCTCACTTTAGTGCAAAACAAATTTATTTTATTTACACAGACTTTTCTAAACACATTTTTGAAGTTTAAACACATTACTGTGAGTATTGTTGTGGAGCTCAAAACCTCTCAAATGCCCCTATTTTGGAACGAACTCCATTTGTCCCTCTTTTTCATCCTAATGTCCCTCTTTTCTAGGATCTCCATATTGTTGATGTGTCTGAGTGTATAACAGGGCTCAGCAATAATACTCACAGGCAGTAATGTGTCTTTAAACTACAATAGATGTGTCCAGAAACCAGGCTGTGAAAATAAGAAATATTTGTCCTGTTCTAAATTAAATTTTAGTTGCATAAAGTATTAATAAATCTCCCCAAAAAGTTCCAGAACAGCCCTGTCCACTGTCCACACCCTTGCTCACACCCCTAAAATTGAAATGACCCTCTTTGTCCATTTAAAATGTTTGGTGGTATTATTATAACAAGTGTTGCACTGCATTTCCCATTATCCCCAAGGATGGAGCTCCCAGAAAGAAGGGACATTAGGGTACATTAGTGGGCTATATGCCAAAAATAGGGACTGTCCCTCCTAAACAGGGGCACTTGGGAGCTATGAAATATATTTCTGTATAACTACAGTTCCCTTCATGGTAGCTGAGCCTGATGGGAATGGTAGTGAGATATATTGAATGAGACACAACATTTGAAAAACCCATAGTGCTTTGGCATCTCTAGACTGGCCAAGCATCCTGGGGTTATAGGTGAGCAGCAGACCTGCTCCACCTGTTGGCCACGCCCCCCTCGCAGAGAAGGTTATATGTGATTGGCTGGCTGTTGGTTGTCAGTCAACCTTGCCTGAATGAGGTAAATAATCTGTGATAACAGAGCTGCCGGCGTCCTGGTTACCATAGTAACCGCGCGGCATGGCGGACAAGAGGTTCAGCGGAGCGCCCTTCGGCAGCCAGAGTGCCAGGTACATCATGGGGGGGTCAGACAGTGCGGCCTGCGGACCCCCGGGAATTATCCTCCAGCCAGGACTGGACTAGTCTGCTGCACTACAACACCCAGCATCCTGGGGGATAATGGGACATGCCGTGCAACACTTATTATTATAATAATAATATTATACATGGTACAACTATGTATTATTATTAATACTGCCAGTTTATATTTATTATTATTCATCTTACAATCTGCACGATGGACAGTAAATGGGGGAATGGGGACATTTAAAATATGCAAGCAGACTTAAGAAAAAAACCTACCTACCTACCCACCTACCCATTCTTTCTCTCACTTTAACTATATACCTGTCGGTCCACCTACCTACCCATTCTCTCTCTCTCACTTTAACTATATACCTGTCTGTCCACCTACCTACCCATTCTCTCTCTCTCACTTTAACTATATACCTGTCTGTCCACCTACCTACCCATTCTCTCTCTCTCACTTTAACTATATACCTGTCTGTCCACCTACCTACCCATTCTCTCTCTCTCTCACTTTAACTATATACCTGTCTGTCCACCTACCTACCTACCCATTCTCTCCCTCACTTTAACTATATACCTGTCTGTCCACCTACCTACTCAGTTTCTCTCTTACTTTAACTATATACCTGTCTGTCCACCTACCTACCCATTCTCTCTCCCTCACTTTAACTATATACCTGTCTGTCCACCTACCTACCCATTCTCTCTCTCACTTTAACTATATACCTGTCTGTCCACCTACCTACCCATTCTCTCTCCCTCACTTTAACTATATACCTGTCTGTCCACCTACCTACCCATTCTCTCTCTCACTTTAACTATATACCTGTCTGTCCACCTACCTACCCATTCTCTCTCTCACTTTAACTAAATACATGTCTGTCCACCTACCTACCCATTCTCTCTCTCACTCTAACTATATACCTGTCTGTCCACCTACCTACCAATTCTCTCCCTCACTTTAACTATATACCTGTCACTCAGCCTACCTACCCATTCTCTATCTCACTTTAACTATATACCTGTCTGTCCACCTACCTACCCACTCTCTCTCTCACTTTAACTATATACCTGTCTGTCCACCTACCTACCAATTCTATCTCTCACTTTAACTATATACCTGTCACTCAGCCTACCTACCTACCCATTCTCTATCTCACTTTAACTATATACCTGTCACTCAGCCTACCTACCTACCCATTCTCTATCTCACTTTAACTATATACCTGTCTGTCCACCTACCAACCTACCAATTTTTTTCTCGCTCTTTAACTGTATGCCTGTCTGTCCACCTTTACCTACCTACCAATTCTATCTTCCTCCTTAACTCAATACCTGTCTGTCTATATATCTGCCAGTTCTATCTCTCTTTAACTGTATATCTGTCTGTCTAACCCCTTAAGGACCAAACTTCTGGAATAAAAGGGAATCATGACATGTCACACATGTCATGTGTCCTTAAGGGGTTAAACCTACCTACCAACTCTCCCTCTTTAACTATATATTCCAATCTATCTGTCTACCAATTATATCTCTCTTTAACTATATACCTACCTGTTAACATACTTACTAATTAGTCCATCAATCTGTCAGCCAATATTATCTATCTACCAACCTATTCTATTTGGCGATATAACCATTGGTCTGTCCATATCATTATTGCCCTTATCATAATCCCCATTCTCTCCTATCATCTACCTCACTCGCTCACTCTCTCACTCACTCACTCACTCACTCAACCTAAGGGTCCTTGAGTTAAACATATATTTTGCATGTGTTTGCTCTCCACAAACCTGTTGTTATATTAGCATATGACCGATTAACTAGACACCATCAGGGCATTGTGGCAGAATTTGCAATTCGCATTCTTTTTTCTAATTTGCATCTTATTTTGATATTTGCTTTCTTTCTCCTGCAACTTTAATCCCCAGGCAGCTTCAACACAGCAAGTATATTTTTAAAAGGGACACAAATCACATTTGATGGCTCGTGTGTCGCAGATTTGTCGTAATTAAAAATAAACTGAGAGAATCCTGGGTTCTTCAACAAAATAATATCAAGGGCCCGTTTAGTGACAGATCAGCAATCAGTGCAGGACAGACAGTTTAGTCTCTAAACAGTTTAGTCTCTAAACTGGGTTTGCATACTTTAAAGGATCACTATAGTGTCAGGAAAACAAATCGGTTTTCCTGACACTATAGTACCCTGAGGGTGCCCCCACCCTCAGGGTCCCCCTCCCGTGGTGCTGAAGGGATTCAAACCCCTTCAGTTACTCACCTTCTTCCACCGCCGGGCTCCCTTACCTCTCCACCCCTGCCGACGTCAGCTCTCCCGTCTGACGTCAGCAGAGCAGAATGCGTGTGCATTCAAAGTGTCCATAGGAAAGCATTTTTCAATGCTTTCCTATGGACGCTCTGCGTGATGGAGGCATAATATGCCTCCAGTGTCGCAGATGCACCTCTAGTGGCTCTCCGGAAGACAGCCACTAGAGGCTGGCTTAACCCCAAATGTAAACATACCAGTTTCTCTGAAACTGGTATGTTTACAGCAGGCAGGGTTAACCCTAGAGGGACCTGGCACCCAGACCACTTCATTGAGCTGAAGTTGTCTGGGTGACTATAGTGTCCCTTTAAGTCAAATAAGCTGAGCAGAGAAATTGTAGACTTTGGCTTCATTGGTTTAAAGGAAATCTGCAATTTTTTTCATTATTATTGAAAAGAAAAGCGACTTTTATTGGTGGACTTGACTGGTCTTCCCGCGTTATGTTGCAAACATTCCTCACAGGCTGTGCAGGCAGCTGCTATCTACTTTATAATCCCTGGTGCCCCCCACTGACATGTCATCATATCATACATGCATTCCCTATTGACATATGATAAATCATGAACAAGTCTAACAATATAGTGTACTAGGGATGAAGTAAGTGCAAGTAGGCCGTTAGGTCCATACCATCACCACTGCTCTCCTCCAGCTCCCAAAAGTTTCTGAGTATTTCTAAGCAAAGCAATGTGTCACCCTGTTCTCCTGTGACCTCTCAACTTACGTTATTTGTTCCTGTGGCACATTGTTTTACAGCCACTGTTCTGTCTGGCTGCTGAATTTGCGAACGCATTTTCCTCTTGCAACCATATCGGTCCAATTACAATTATTTAAATACCACCAAGATATTCAGGTTTCTTTAACTATGGCAATTTGTGCAGATTTTGTATGTGCTTGTATTAAATCTCCTACATACTGTGCATTATAATTAGGGGTACCTGCAGCGGAGACAATATATTGCAGTTTCTAGAACACTACAACGTCATGGAACATACCACAGCCATCACGGAATCTGTATAGATGCTAATAGATATTCCCTCAGCCAAAGTACATGCGCTTGTAAGAGCCACCAGCGCGGCTGCTTGAGTTGATACCACCTTCACAGGACCTGATTCTTTTACTTTCAAGTTGGAAACTATGGCATAACCCACCACCCACTTTCATTCTTGAGTGTAATAGCAGGAAGCCCCCACATTCCATATCATATACATATTTATTTGGCAGAGGAGTTTCCTGACAGTTGGGTCTGAAAGTCTCTACAAGTCCAATTGTTTCCACACACTGCTATGGGATGTGGTGCCATTATAATGGGGAATCCTAATACTTCCCAATCCCTAGCAGGATGGGTTTTAGAGAATCTGTATTTAACCCCTTAAGGACACATGACATGTTTGACACGTCATGATTCCCTTTTATTCCAGAAGTTTGGTCCTTAAGGGATTAAAGGAGGGCAGAGAACAACTGGTAGACAGCCACTAAAGGAGGACTAAGCCCTGCAAGGTAATTATTGCAGTTTATAAAAACCACAATAATTACACTTGCAGGGTTAAGGGTGATGGGAGTTGTCACCCAAACCACTTCAATGGGCTGCTGTGGTCTGGGTGCCTACAGTGTCCATTTAAGACTGCCTATAGTGGCTTTCTACCAGATAGCCACTAGCAGCACTTCATGCTGTTTCACAGAATTTGACTCCGTGCAATGGCACTGGATGTCCTCCCACTTTGCCTAAGGACCATCAGCATCTTGAAAAATCTCATAGGAAAGCATTGAGTCAGTGCTTTCCTATGAGGAAGGCCTAATGCACGTGCGTCAATCTCCACACATGCGCGTTATGTTCACTAATTGCTCTGATGTCGGTAGAGGAGGAGACCGACCCAGGGGGAAAAAAAATCAATTTCTTCAAAGAAAATGGCAAAGGATGTGCATTTGTTGGCAATTGTTACCACTATAATTTAAACCAATAATTTGTGAATTTTGCAGCAGAGTAAGCTTTCCTACTTTCTGATTATTTTATTAATTTTCCCATCAGATTTGATGTATCGGCAATTCACCCTGATAATAAAAAACCTGGTACATACACAGAAGTACCCTACTGCCGAAAGGCAACGTCAGAGGAAGTAAGTAAGAAGAGAAATTGGGGCAGTATTCATTAATGGCCAAATGAAAGAATGAAAAATACAATGATTGGTTGTAAAGTAATATGCAAAGATGACATCATATCCCGGGCTGAATTTAACAAATTCTACAGTCGGTTATTTGAACTTTGCAAAAACAGTAAATAAGTAATACAATAAATAAATAAAACATACATTTAAGTTCGTGTTATTGTTAGTTGGGGCCCAATCCCCACAATTTGTAGGGTTTGAAGTCACTCCGCGAACCAGGAAATTGCAGAATCTTTCAACAGTGTTCTCGGAGTTATAGTTCAATTATCAGATTTCTACTGTAGAAAACCATAAGCTGTATTACATCTCCCATAATCCTATTGTGACAGCATGTACAGCTGTATATTGTGGCACTTCAGGTTGAGAGTGAATTGCAGAAAGGGTGGGCTCACTGAGCATTACTCATTTTTATCATTTAAACAAAAGTAGATTAAAAATAAATCAATAAAAAAACAACCAGCATAGCCGACTGTATCCTAACCCATGCATTGCAAGTAACATATGTGGGTGTCTGACATCCTCTGTACTAATGTCCATACACTGATGCAATAAGAAAAGATATAGTCAAATGTGACTTTCATCTCTCATAAACCTAGCCGGCACTTACATTACCTTGAGCCTGATAGACGTTATGTTCTCTAAAAGCAGGAAGTCCACGTGAGCTTGCGCAGTTTGTTAATGGACTAACTCCAGAATGTACTCAAACTCAAGATCATTGCATCATGGACCTCATAGTTGGCTCAGTCTTTCACCCATATGAGGTCAATAAAATGAGTCATGTTGTGTTGGGTAAATAAGCTCAATACCAACAGACACACAATAATAATAATAATAACAAAGTATTTAACCAGGAAAGGTACATTCAAACTACTCTGGTTTTAAATACGTCCTGGGGAAGTTACCTTAGCCCAACATCCAGGGGTTGTTACTATTACCCAATTTAATTGTACTAATTTTATCTACCTCGGAAGGATGAAGGGCTGAGCCAACCCTGCCGGGATTTGAACCTGAAAGAAAAGAGAGTTGTAGGGAACTGATGTGGTAATTGTACATTATAGGCCAAAATAACTGAATTGAAAACTTTTTCCAGCTCTGCTTTGACCAAAAAGTGCGATTCCCATGTCAATTCTAAATTATCGCTACTCTTCCTTTATTCCTTGGCTTATTTTTAACTCTTGAAGAAGGGCTGGGAAAAAAGCTGTGTTGAAGGTGTTAGCGGTTTGGTTTAAAAAGTGACCCTGTTGCTAACTTCTGAAAATGGAGCAGCCGTCGAGGAAAACATGGTAATTGCAGAGATATGGTTTTATATTGTCCGAAACATAATGTAACCGGAAGGAAGAGAACCATGGCCCCTAGAACATACTATTTCTCCAATAGACGGCCAAAGCAAAGACTATTGTAAGGTGTGCAGATTTCCATGCCACCTTTTGCGCATGAAATATACTTCGAAAGCAGTGTACATATGTACATAATATTTTCTTTTTAGAATATTAAAACGCGATTATGTATAGATACACATGTGACTATTTAGAAACAGCTAATGCCACTGAGTGTATGGGCAATAATCAATGTCTCTCACGGGTTTAGTTCCAGTTTGAGGTATAATCTAATATCCTGAGTGCTGAGCCCTGAGTAAAATGTTGGTTTAGGGAACCTCAAACCATTACTTTATTTAGTCTACCAATAGCATCATGTCTTGTTTTAGGTTAGGCGACTGGGACCAGGAACATATGAAGCTGCTCCAGGTGATTTCAGCCCGTTGGTCCTTCAGAGAAAGGCTGCAGGACCGGGCTGGAAGAGAGAAGAAGAAACGAAAAGGCTCTCACAAATGCCACACTTTTTGTTCAAGGAAACACTGGAGAGGAACCATTTGCTGGTGAGACACCTCATAGGAGAGAATGCAGAGGCGCATTGTACTGCAGGGTCTGATAGATCTGTGTTTCCCCCCACATTAGAGGCAGAGCTTGGGTCCTGGACGCTACAACATGAAGTCTTTTGTGGAAATCCTGGAGGAGAAGCCTGCTAGTGAACTGGGAGTGTGTAGCACTAGAGAAACTCGATTCAAGGAGGATCAGAAGGTATAGGATGTTCAATGTTCCTCAGTGGACAAGGGGTACACCATGCAAAAAAAAACTTCATAGGGTATGAAAACTGTGTGACCTAATCACTAACACTTAAGCTTCCTTAAAGGAACACTATAGCGTTAGGTATACAAACATCTATTCCTAATGCTATTGTATTATACTATCAATATGGGTTATTAGATCCTCCCACAGAAGTTAGAAAAAAACAAAACAAATTTACTGACATTAATTCACTCAGCATACCACAATGCAGCCTTCTCTCCTCTATCAGTGGAAATCATCAATATTGGAGATAATGCATGACAATCTGTACTCGGCTAATTCTCATAGAGATGCACTGATTTAATGAATCTCGATGGGGAGCGTTTAGCATCTCCATGCAGAGGGTGGAGACACTGGATGTCAGTCCTGAAATCTTTACAGGACTAAAGCCAGGAAGCTCATCTAGTGGCAGTACAAGTGACAGCCACAAGAGGTGGCATTAGGAGCAATGTAAAACTCCCCTTTCTCAGAAAAGGCTGTGTTTACAATGCACAGCCTGCAGGGATAGGCTATATGTCCCATACCCACTACATTAAAGGAACTCTCTACTGACCAAATACAAAATAAATACAAATCACTGTTTAGTTGATATACCACAATTGACAGCATGCATGCTTTTAATTATGTATGTTTTTCATTGTGATATATCTAAGAACAGCGTGCAAAACCTGCAGTTTTCTTGTCTGCTGTCATTGTAAGCAGGCTTTCTGTGGCTGTCCAATCACAGAGTTCCCAATGCAGCTCAATGAGATGTCTTTGCAAGGCAGGTGCTCTGGGCAATTTCTGCCTCTTGAGTTTAACTCCACTGAGCTAACCAAACCAGGAAGTAAAAGTACCAGATGTCCGATCAACTGCCTGGGTAGTGTAACCAGGTTAATTTAGTATACATTTCTATTGAAATCTGCATTTTATTCAAAATGAAAATAATAGGACACACTCTTTACACATGAAGCTTTTCAGTCAGTTAAAGTGCTTTAGGGGCCTGAAGTGTACCTTTAAGCAGTAGTGATTTGAGTGCCTGTTGGGTCCCTTTAATTTCACTGAAGTTGACGCATTTGTTAATACATTGTAAAAAAACAAACCAAACAAAAATAACAAACAAGTTTTAGCACGAGTCGAGCCTGTGGCCACAAAATACTCTTTCTCTTAGGGTTACCATCTACATGAAAGCAAACCACAACAGTACTTGTTATCTCATCCTAGCAACTTTAGCCTTTCTTGACACGTGTCAGATTGATCTGTGAATTGTTTGCCTTGTCTATAAATTCTGTTAATGCTGTTTATAAATCCAATAAAATCGACACATTGGAGAAAAATGCTGTTTTTTTTTTCTTCCATTCATTTTGTTAGAGCTATTCATTAACGAATAAATTGCCAGGAATTCGAAGTGAATTTCAAATTCTAACAAAAAAATCAAACTCGAAACATGGCTTAGAGAATGTTCCCAGACAATGTTGTCCAAATGTAAATAATCACTGTTGGGGTTATTCTATAAACACCGGATTGTAGCTATATATAACGGAGTAGAGAATTTATTCCATATCAGCTATCTTAACTTACATTTTGCTATTTGTATTTTAATTCACCATTGTTAGTGTCATTCAATAAAGTGTGAATTTTGAATGATTGCTAGGATGAGATAACAAAATTCACACTTTATTGAATGACACTAACAGAACCGATAGAAGAAAAAACTTTTTTTTCTTCTTTTTTTTTTTAACATTGTAACTTGAATGAAACTGAGGGTATTTACTCAAGAGTAAATTGTAGAGAATTCTAGTGAGGTTATTTACTGAAGTAAGAATTATTGAAAATTAAAGTAACTGAACTGGTAGCCTAGATTCACTTGGAGAAAAATCAAATCTCCAAGTCAGCCATGCTTCCAGTTCAGCTAATTTGGCTTTAGATTTTAAATTCGCTTTGAATTCTAAACATCCCACACTTTAGTAAATAAGTCTGTAAGTGAAATTCAGATTACAGGCCGAAATCAAAACAGGGCAGACTTGGGAATTTTTCCAATTCAGCAATTTGAAATTCCCTTTCAATTTTTGACAATGCATACTTTAGAGAATGAACGTACCAGTGTGCATTTATTTCCTTTGCCTAATAAATTCATAGCAATTCCTGGTTTAGTAAATAAATACTCCTAAGGCAGCAAGTCCAAAGTTTAGACAATTGATCCAGTAAAGCCTTGTTGACTTCAAATTTTAAATTCACTTTGAGTTCCTGACAATATATGTTAGTGAATTATTCCGTCAGAACATGTAAATCGCAGAATAAATGGATATCAGTAGTACAGCGAGGTGGTATATTTATGGGAATATCTTGTAAATGGGATAAAAAGCTTACTAACTCATTTTTCCACCACGCATAGATTTGCAATCCTGGACCCGGCACTTATGGGAATCCATACAAATTGACCGAGGAGAGAGCCGCCAAGTCAGCCAGCAGCAAGGGCCTCATGGAAAATGAAAAAACTATTAATCGGTTACCCCAATCTGCGGTGAGTGATTACTGTCTGAAACCAGACTTTGGGCTCGATGTACTGACCGTTAAGGTGCTCAGCAAGCGATCGAAGCTTGCTGGGAAGTTCATGTTCCCTTTACATTGTCTCACTATGAGCCAGAGTGAAAAGTGAACATGAAACATTCTGAAATATCGGGATAGAAATTACGTCAAACCTGTACGCTTACAAACATGAACTGGCTGATGTAATTATAGGCATCCAGGAGCGGTCCACAGCTCTGTACCCCTGGGTGACCACATTTTCTATTTTTGATGCAGAGGGGAACAGGGGATTCGTGGGATCTGTGACCATGGTAATGTCCCTTCCATTCATTCTTTGTGGTTTGAGCTTGTGAAGACATACATTATTATTCGTTTAAGTATGAATTGTTGAGTGAATAGTTAATCCTGATAGTCACAAAATGTGTTTATCAAAGGATAGGAAAGAGGGAATAAGACAAAGAAAAGGATAGGATAAAAGCTTTGAAACTGGAAAAGATAGGAGTTCACCAAATCCTATAGAGACTTACAAATATATGATGCATATACTAACACGCCTAGATTTCGATTTTATCTATTTTCTTTCTTACATGAAAGTAGATTAAATTCATAAGGACCTTATCTGATCCTGTATTGTATATTCAAGCAGGTCAAAGGTTATATATGTTCACAGACTATATATGATACAAGAACTTTTTAAGTGTTTGCACTAACCTCTTAATTGTCTGTTATTTGGACTTTTATGTATGTGTGATCTAAAAGACTAAGAAACCGCTTATTGGTTGTTTCCTGGATATCTTAAGCAATTTAGCATTTTTGGAAAATTGTATTGACATTTACATCCAATATTTATATTTATATTCACTTTTTGCCATTATATATTCAGTGTTTATTTATTTATTACATGTTAAAGCTCCTGGATACCTATATGCATCATGAATTGTTGGGTACTCAAAGTAAATCCGTTAATTATTTTCCAATTTTAGACCACAATAGCTGAATTTGAAAAACTCTCCAAGTTAGCTGGGTTTTTTTTTTGTTTTTTTTTTACTTTGACAACTTTGGTCTAAAATTTTTAATTGATTTTGAATTTCCCAATAATTCATATAACACAGTACATGCATTTCATACAATACAATACATTACTGCTGTGAACTTTACAATATATATATATATATATATATATATATATATATATATATATATATATATATATATATATATATATATATATATATATGTATATATGTGTGTGTGTGTGTGTCACGGTAATATACCCCAACACGCAAGAATAGTCCAGATAGTCTAGAGGCAAGAAAACGAGATACGTCTTACCGGGCCTTAGAATGGCCGGACTTGACGAGGACAAGAAAAGACAGCCCCCGCCGGAGAAGAGGATCTTCTTATAAATCCCTTTTGTAACGATTCTTTAATATATTCCTCCATAACAAGATTTTCTTGAGGAGACAAAGGATACACTCTCCCTTTGGGAGGTATAGCACTACGTAACAGATTAATAGCACAGTCGTAGGGTCTGTGAGGTGGCAACTTTTCAGCCTCCCTTTATCGAAAACAGACTTAAGAGACATGTACTGAGGAGGTATAACAGTAGACACAGGAGGAATATTAGTAGAATTCAAAGGGGTGATTTTAACAATACAAGACTCTTGGCAAGCATCACTCCAAGATACTATTTGTCCTGACTCCCAGTCAATAGTGGGATTATGAGAACGCAACCAAGGATACCCTAACACGAGGTGAGAGGAAGGAGAAGTAATGATCTGAAACCGAATGGTTTCTGAGTGTAACAACCCTGTAGACATATGCAATGGTTCAGTTTCATGTGTGATAACTGGGGAGCAATAATGGTCTACCATCTATGGCCTCAACAGCCAAGGGTGTCTTCTTCTCTCTAGAGGGTATGTTATTTTCCCTAACAAAGCAGGAATCTATAAAGTTTTCGGCCGCACCGGAATCAACCAGGGCTAGTATATTCCCTGCTATGCAGTTTTTTTCAAGATGCAGGGAAACGGGGAGAAGCAATTTATTAAGAGGCAAATGTGAGGACTCTGATGTCACACCCAAGGCCTGTCCCCTATACGGTCTTAGGTGCGATAGTTTTCCGGACGCACTGGACATTCTTGTCTCATATGGCCCTTCCTACCACAATAAAGGCAAAGTCCCTCCTTTCTCCTATATAGTTTTTCAGCATCAGTAAGTTTAGCAACCCCTAACTGCATGGGTTCTTCCTCTGATCCTTTAGATCCCTCAGGAGTTTCAGCTCTAGGTGTATTAAAGGAAACAAAGCGTCTATTTCTAGACTTGGTATATAGCCTGTCACGAATCCTGTTATTTATATCGATGAGATAGTCGATAAGGTCCTCTAAGGGTACAGGAAGCTACCTCATCCAATATAGTTTCAGATAGACCTTCCATGAACGCAGTAGTAAGTCCATTGTTAGTCCAATCTACCTGTGAAGCAAGGTTACGGAACTGAATAGCATAATCAGCGACAGACTTAGATCCTTGCTTAATTCTCATTAACGCCCTGGCAGCATTCTTTGACCTTTTAGTTGTGTCAAAGGTTCTACGAAAAGCCATAAGGAAGATATTGAAATCATGTACCATAGGTCCATTAGCCTCCCAAATAGGATTTGCCCACTCAAGTGCTTTATCAGTAAGCTGGTGCATAAGAAAACCCACCTTAGATCTATCAGTGGGAAATGAACGTGAATACATCTCAAAGTGGAATTCCACTTGATTAAGGAGTCCCCTGCAGGTCTTAGCATCCCCTCCATACCTAGGTGGAGGGGTTAGATGTGCTGAAGCATTAGGCATATTAACTGTGTCTGGTACAGGGGTTACAGGAGGCGCTTGTACAGGTACCGGAGCTGTTCTGGATAAAAGTGTCTGGATGGCTTGAGCCATCTGATCCATACGGTGATCCTGTTCTGCAAATCTAACCTCATGAGTGGCCATCTGTTGTACTAAACCTGCGGGGTCCATGGCCCTATCGTAATGTCACGATAATATACCCCAACACGCAAGAATAGTCCAGATAGTCTAGAGGCAAGAAAACAAGATACGTCTTACCGGGCCTTAGAATGGCCGGACTTGACGAGGACAAGAAAAGACAGAGTCCAGAATGAGCCGAGGTCAAGGGGATAGAGAGACAGCGTAAACTAGAACAAGCCAAGGACTGGTACACAGGAGAGCAAACCGGCGAACAAGACAAGCAGGGTTAAAGAGAAAACGGAGTCAGGAACAAAGCCAAGATCTAGCATCAAAAACCGCAACTGAACGATACAAGCACTAAAGGGAACTGAACCAGAAACCACGAGAGGGCAGGGAGCTAAGGGAAAGGTGAGTATAAATACCTATTAGATTGATTTGATTGGCCCTTGTCATATCCACATATCCACGCCCCCAATACGAGAGAGTATGGGGAATGTGGAATGACATGGGCCAATGGGAGACCTTTTTAATTTTTTGCTCCCGCTGTCCCTTTAAATGCGCGGCGCGCTCCCAGTACCATTCGCGTCACGTGGCTGCTTTTCGCGGTCCTCCCCTTCAGATGCAGGACGGCGTGCGGCGGAGAAGGAGGACCTCGCCCGGCCCCTGGAGATGTGTATATATATGTATGTGTGTGTATATATATATATCACTTAATAAAACTATGAATCTAAAATTTTACAGAAGAAAGAGCAGGAAACAAAATCTGCCCCATCTTGCACCTTCGAGTAGGATGGTGCCACCAGTTCTACGCTCCATGGGCAGGGCCGGATTAACATAGGGGCTGATGGAGCTGCAGCCAGGCCCAGGCCATGGAATAGGCCCATTTAAAAAAAAAAAAATTTTTTTTTTTGAAAAAACAACACAATTATTTACACACTACTCTTAGGTTTGCCACCTGACTGGTATTTTAAGGCACAGCCGGTATTTGAAGCTGCCTGGCCGTGATGGTATTGCAGTAATACAAATGCAAATATTTTTCTCAGTCTAAACGGAGATAACTCTGCAATACCAGCACCAGCCAGTAGGGGTCACTTTGTATGTTGAAAGGCAGGCATAGGAAGTTACAGCAACTCACTGCCTCTCTCTACTCACTGATCCGTGGGGGAGCAGCTACACAGCACAGAGAGTCCAGACAGCAGCTCCCAGCCTGCAGAGACAGACTACAGCTCCGGTATGGTAAGGATGGGAGGAAAGGCAGCAGGGAGACACTAGGGGACACTGGGAGACATTGGGACACAGACATTTGGGGACACTGGGAAATATGGGGACACAGACACTAGGGGACACTGTGAGACATGGGGATGCTGAGACACATGGGGAAGCTGTGAGACATAGGTAGACACATTGGGACACGGAGACACTAGGGACACAGTGTCTCTCAGTGTCCCCTAGTCACCCAGTGTCCCCTAGTCACCCAGTGTCTGTGTCCCCATGTCTCTCAGTGTCCCCAAATGGCTGTGTCCCCATATCTCCCAGGGTCCACATGTCTCCCGCCAGTGTCTGTGTCCCCATGTTTTACAGTGTCCCTATGTCTCAGTGTCCCCATGTCTCCCTGTATCCCCATGTCTCCCAGTGTCCCCAAATGTCTGTGTCCCTATGCCTCTGTCCACATGTGTCTAGGTCCCCATGCCTCCCAGCCAGTGTCCCTAGTGTCTCAGTGTCCCCATGTCTCACAGTGTCCACTAGTCTCCCAGTGTCTGTGTTCCCATGTCTCTTAGTGTCCCTAGTGTCTTAGTTTCCCCAAATGTCTGTGTTCCCATGTCTCCCAGTCTCTGTGCCCCCATATCTCTGTGTCCCTAGTGTCTGTGACCCCATTTCTCCCAGTGTCCCCAAATGTCTGTGTCCCCATGTCTCCCAGTGTCTCCATGTCTCCCAGTGTCCCCATGTCTGTATACACAAATGCCCCCATGTCTCCCAGTGTCCCCAAGTGTCTCAGTGTCCCTGGGCCTCTCAGTGTCACCATGACTCACTGTGTCCCCATGCCTCTGTGTCCCCTAGTATCCTAGTGACACGGGACACACTGAGACATGGGGACACTGGGCGACATGGGGACACTGACACTGTGATACATAGGGACACTGATGCCAGGCTGGCCTTCCAATTATTTGGACAGACATGTCCTCTTTTTGGGCATGTTTGCCCCTTTTGGCAGTTCTGGTCATGTGATTCGCATCAGTGGCCCACCTTTTACCCTGCCCATTGACTTCCTGCTTCACTGGACACTGCTGTTAAGGGGTATGGATTTACTTGAATGATGAAAGCACAAATTAAATAAAGAGATTAGCATAGAGTATGTATTTTCTTATAGCTGCATCCTTTGCGTTTCCCTCCAACACCAACTCCATCAGATTCAAGACTTTTGAGAGGTATGACTGTTTTAGGTCGATAAGATTCTGTAATTAGGCCCATCATAATTGTCAGCACCAGGTCCACTGGGCTCTTAATCTGGCCGTGTCCATGGGGGGAATGCATTTACAAATGGTAGGGTGTTACCAAGTGTGTTGGGGGGACAGGAGATGCTATAGAGGAGCTTAAGCCTTTAAAATCAACTTGTGTAATCACAGACACCATTGTGACAGCTTAAATTTGTCTAAAGAACTTGTCTTTTTTTAGGGCTCTGGCTTGGGACCAGGTACATACAATGTGAAAAACTTTGTTGCTGAAAGTTTGAAACATAGAGCTGGCAAAAGGGGACTTTATGACCTTTCCATTTCATCCAGAGATCAACTCATATATGGACATTTTGGGTCACAAGTAAGTATTCTAATTGCAAGATCTTTATATTCCGGTTATCTAAAAGCATTGCAGCTAGATGTAACGTAGTGGGATCCTGGAAATCCCCACATCCTCCATCTAAAGCTTCGGTTCTGGAGAGGTTGGCTAGTAAACTTTACGAAGAGATTACGCACAGCTAGGCGGGAACAATGCAGACATTAAATAGGGCCTGGTTCCAGTGGCACAAAATTCATAGTTGCATAGTTATATAGCTGAAAAGAGACATGTGTCCGTCAAGTTAGGCCTTTAGTTGAATTCAGTTATGAAATCTGTACCTAACTGATAATATTTACTGTGCTGTAACTTTTTAATGCACATGCATGTTTGTTTTGCAAGTATTATGTATTGGTCAAAACCTTCAATAAAAATTTGAAACATGGAAAAAAAACATATTTATTATTATCAGTGAGTGCAGGAAACAAAAATGGCCCTCATTACACCTAAAATACCTGGGATTCTGCAGCAAGAGACTCCACTCCAGGAGGCCAACAAAATATTATGTATTGATTACAAATGTATTGATTAATATCAAGAACACGGTGCTTTATCCTGTTTCATGAGGATATATTTTTTTTTAGCATTCCCTGAAACTAAAAGAATATGAACCTGGACAGTATCCAAAAACGTCTTTTACTGAAGAACTGGGAAGTGGATACAAAAAGAAACACGGAACATTTGGGAAAATTGCACAATATCCAGAAGTCCCAACAGAGAGGATGTGCCGCAGCACGCTTGCCCACTGCCCTCGTCCATCAGTCAGTTTTACTTCTTTCTGTCTGTGAAACAAATCTGTATACTAAGTACTAGTGATCACCACAATGGCTGTTTAAACAGTCATACCTTTCTCAGTTATATTCTTAAAGTATATCTGGGAAAAGAGCTGTAATTTAACGTGTATGCATTGTGAGCATGGGTCAGATTTTCTATAAATATGAGGTTAACGGTGCATGCAGTATGTTCATAGCTAGAATGTACAGCGCATACAGTGTGTGGTTGAGTTTTATATGCAGTGTGGGCATGGCTGAGATTTGCAGTTAATGTGGCATGTGAATGGCTGAGATGTACTATGCATGTTTTGTTTTTGCGATTGAGATATACTATGCCTGCATTGTGTGTGTCTGGGATATACTGTGCATACAGTTTTTGTGTGGCTGAGATGTATTGTGCATATAGTTTGTGTGTGTCTTAAATGTGCAGTGAATGAACTGTTTGCCTGACTGATATGTGCAAGACATCACGTGTGCAGAGGTAGGATGTACGAGATGTGTGTTTGTGTGGTTGAGATGCGCAATGTATGCAATGTTTGTGTGGTTGAGATGGACTTTGCATGCAGAGTGTATGTGGCTACGACATGTTGTGTATTCATAATATGAAGTGCATGTTGTGTGTTTAGATATGCAGTACATGTTGTGTGTGCATGTCTGGGATGAGCAATGCATCCATTAAGTGTGTGCATGGCTGGGATACACATTGCATACAGTGTGTGCATGGCTGGGATACACATTGCATACAGTGTGTGCATGGCTGGGATACACATTGCATACAGTGTGTGCATGGCTGGGATATACATTGCATGCAGTGTGTGCATGGCTGGGATACACATTGCATGCAGTGTGTGTGGCTGGGATACACATTGCATACAGTGTGTGCATGGCTGGGATACACATTGCATACAGTGTGTGCATGGCTGGGATACACATTGCATACAGTGTGTGCATGGCTGGGATACACATTGCATACAGTGTGTGCATGGCTGGGATACACATTGCATACAGTGTGTGCATGGCTGGGATACACATTGCATACAGTGTGTGCATGGCTGGGATACACATTGCATACAGTGTGTGCATGGTTGGCATACACATTGCATACAGTGTGTGCATGGCTGGCATACACATTGCATACAGTGTGTGCATGGCTGGGATACACATTGCATACAGTGTGTGCATGGCTGGGATACACACTGCATACAGTGTGTGCATGGCTGGGATACACCTTGCATACAGTGTGTGCATGGCTGGGATACACATTGCATACAGTGTGTGCATGGCTGGGATATACATTGCATGCAGTGTGTGCATGGCTGGGATACACATTGCATGCAGTGTGTGCATGGCTGGGATACACATTGCATGCAGTGTGTGCATGGCTGGGATACACATTGCATGCAGTGTGTGTGGCTGGGATACACATTGCATACAGTGTGTGCATGGCTGGGATACACATTGCATACAGTGTGTGTGTGTGTGTGTGGCTGGGATACACATTGCATACAGTGTGTGTGTGGCTGGGATACACATTGCATACAGTGTGTATGTGTCTGGGATACACATTGCATACAGTGTGTGCATGGCTGGGATACACATTGCATACAGTGTGTGCATGGCTGGGATACACATTGCATACAGTGTGTGTGTGTGTGGCTGGGATACACATTGCATACAGTGTGTGCATGGCTGGGATACACATTGCATACAGTGTGTGCATGGCTGGGATACACATTGCATACAGTGTTTGCATGGCTGGGATATACATTGCATACAGTGTTTGCATGGCTGGGATATACATTGCATACAGTGTGTGCATGGCTGGGATATACATTGCATGCAGTATGTGTAGCTGGGATACACATTGCAAGCAGTGTGTGTGGCTGAGATACACATTGCATGCAGTGTGTGTTTGTGGCTGGGATAGACATTGCATGCAGTTTGTGTGGCTGGGATACACATTACATGCAGCGTGTGTGTGTGGCTGGGATACACATTGCATGCAGTGGGGTAATAGCTGCTTGATCCAAGTATACATCTGACTGCTATTTTGGGGTCAAGAAGGAATTGTTTCCTAGTTTGTTGCAAAATTGGAAGCGCTTCAGACTGGGGTTTTTTGCCTTCTTTTGGATCAACAGCAAAAGCATATGTGAGGAAGGCTGAACTTGATGGACGCAAGTCTCTTTTCAGCTATGTAACTCGTGTGTGTGGCTGGGATACACATTGCATGCAGTGTGTGTGGCTGAGATACACGTTGCATGCAGTGTGTGGCTGGGATACACGTTGCATGCAGTGTGTGGCTGGGATACACGTTGCATGCAGTGTGTGGCTGGGATACACATTGCATGCAGTGTGTGGCTGGGATACACATTGCATGCAGTGTGTGGCTGGGATACACATTACATGCAGTGTGTGGCTGGGATACACATTACATGTTGTGGCTGTGTGGCTAAGATACACATTGCATACAGTGTGTGCATGGCTGGGATACACATTGCATACAGTGTGTGCATGGCTGGGATACACATTGCATACAGTGTTTGCATGGCTGTGATATACATTGCATACAGTGTGTGCATGGCTTGATCCAAGTATACATTTGACTGCTTTTTTGGGGTCAAGAAGGAATTGTTTCCTAGTTTGTTGCAAAATTGGTAGCGCTTCAGACTAGGTTTTTGCCTTCTTTTGGATCAACAGCAAAAGCATATGTGAGGAAGGCTGAACTTGATGGAAACAAGTCTCTTTTCAGCTATGTAACTAGTGTGTGTGGCTGGGATACACATTGCATGCAGTGTGTGTGGCTGAGATACACGTTGCATGCAGTGTGTGGCTGGGATACACGTTGCATGCAGTGTGTGTGGCTGGGATACACATTGCATGCAGTGTGTGTGGCTGGGATACACATTGCATGCAGTGTGTGGCTGGGATACACATTGCATGCAGTGTGTGGCTGGGATACACATTACATGCAGTGTGTGGCTGGGATACACATTACATGCAGTGTGTGGCTGGGATACACATTACATGTTGTGTTTGTGTGGCTAAGATACACATTGCATGCAGTGTGTGTGTGGCTAAGATACACATTGCATGCAGTGTGTGTGTGTGGCTGGGAATGAGATACACATTGCATGCAGTGTGTGTGTGGCTGGGAATGAGAAACACATTGCATGCAGTGTGTGTGTGTGGCTGGGAATGACATACACATTGCATGCAGTGTGTGTGGCTGGGAATGAGATACACACTGCATGCAATGTGTGTGTGTGTGTGGCTGGGAATGACCTACACATTGCATGCAGTGTGTGCGTGTGTGTGTGTGGCTGGGAATGAGATACACATTGCATGCAGTGTGTGCGTGGCTGGTATGTGTAGCGTATGCTGTTTTGTTTTCACCCCACCCCCAGTGTTTAATGTAGTGCTTTTGAAGTCCATCATTTAGCTGCCAAAACTCAAAGTCTATTGTAATCAATAACTGGCATAAAATATGCTATTTGGTTTGGTGAATAATATAGTAATTCCTATACAATTCCTATGCCCTTCCCAGTTCTGTCCTTTAAGGAGCAGTAGTTTTAAAGAAATATTTCAGGACAATGGGTTTCCCAAGTAAGTGGCTAATCTCATAAGAGTAGACATTAAGTTGCTACAATAGGACCTGCCACTAGTGGGGTACATTGGCGTAGTGGAAGGCTTATGCCAATGCTTGATTTTTATATACAGTAATTAAATCCCTGTTGATTTTGCCAGGTCAGGTGTTTAAAAAAAAAAAAAAACAACTCTTCCATTTTGTGAGCTTTAAAGTTGGTGTTTAGTGAGTGAGTGCACTGGTTCTTGTATGATATATATAAATATAACTACTGCTTTGACTGCCTGTAGTTCAGCTCAGCAGGGGAGGTCAGTCTGTTTACAATGGATTATTTTGTCAGAAACATTATGCATACAGAGCCGTGTCATCCCTTGTGATTAGTATTAAGCAGTGTTAATAAAAGAGATGTTTACTTTAAGGATTCACCAAATGGGGCTATGTTTGTTTAAGGGCAGATTTATCATATTGTTAAATAGTAGAATGTTTAGATTTTTAAAAAATCGAATAGCTATTTATTTTAATTCATGCGGCTTGAATTGGCAAAACAATACTGTTGTAGTTAGCCACGAAAGTGTGAATCATCGGGAATTCAAAGTGTCAAATTGGTCAATTCTCCAAATCACCTATATTTTCAATCCGGCAATTGTGGATTCAGATGTGAAATTCACTTTGAATCCCCAACAATGTATACTTTAGTAAATAACCTTATGTGATTTAGCATAGTGTTTATAAGGATCAAGTTCAGTTACAGGAAGAATAGACCTGGGTTAGTATATGTTGTTTTTTCCATGCTTGTGAATAGTATTTCCACATGTAATGCACACTGATTTACCAAGTATCTCACTTGGATAGACTACTAACACACCTGTGGTATTTGTGGGAGGAATGTGCCAGTTTTGGAGAAAGTCTTGGGCTGACACCCCTCTGTTAGATCCTCACAGAGCCTTCCAGCCCAGACTGTTCTTGGACAATGGTGGGGAGGTAGTAGAGTTCCTGTGATAGATGTCAAATGTCATGCATATATATGTTGCAGAAATCGCCTGGTCCTGGATTCTATGACGTCAAACCATCTTTTACTCCAAGGCCAGAAACTGGAGTTCCTTTCTTGTGTTCTGCTAAACGATTTGAGAGAAAATCTTGCAGCTTGCTTTCTGGAAATATGGTAGGTACCTTTGAGCAGACCTGTCATTCTGCATAATATGTGCTTTTATATAAAGGTATTAATGGAATCTGTATATTCAGCAAATGTAAAGACTTAACGATATATAACTGAAGATTGCAATTATTCCTCTAAGACGGCTGCCACATGATGTGGCTGCTGCTGTGTGTACAGTCGACCCATCCCCAAATAATGTGACTACACGCAAGGCAATGTGTGAGATTTGGGTGTGGGGCTACTGTGCATGCAGTGTCCAGATAATCATATTTGTCATTTTATGCCAGTATCCTAGAACTGTAGGCTAGAGAAAACAATTATTTGGCTACTGGAATTACTAGATTAAATGTTATTCCCTGTTCTGTAGCACCGTGATGAATGTTTGTTTTTTTAATTTAAGAAATTCTGATTCTTATTAATTATTTATGGAATCGAAATAGGTAATAAGAAAACAAACTACTCAAACTGCACTGTGCCAGTTTTGGATGTTTTTGGCTAATCCATGGTACTTTTTATCTGTCTGGGTCAGCTAAGCAAAAGTGACAGACTGTTTTTGGTGTAATTTGATACGGCCTCATTGAGTTCTCTTCATATGAAATCTGGAATTAATAGTACAGCTCCAACAGCCATTGCATGTTATTTGTGGATTGCCGCATGTCAATAAAATCTCAGTAATTCAATTCCCCTGTAATAGAATTCCTTAATCGATATTATGCACATTTCAGCTTTTCTTGTTTCCAATTCCATTTCTTCTCATTTGATTCTCCTGTATGTCTTTAACTGAACATGTTATTGACTTTTTGTTTAAATGTTTAGAAATGTAACAGAAATACATGTTTTAAAATGGTTGTTTTCAGAATCCAGTTGGCGTTGGTCGCTATGACATCACCAAAGAACTCCACGGGAAAACAGCAACTTGTTTTAGGGCGCCATTTTTATCTAAATCAGGGCGCTCTTTCGGAAACCCTACAAGATACAAATTTTTAGAGTAAGTAGAGAAAATTACAAATGTATTTCAGTTGTATAATATGTATACAAAATGTCAAACAAGGGAAGACGAAAAAGCACAACAGCCACTAGTGCAATAATATATAAAGAAACAACTCTCAGAAAAGTTGCAAATAATATGAAACATTTTTACTGGCCACTTACATAGTATTTGGATCTATGTATGCATTACTTACCAGAGAATATCTGATATCTATGTTGTCCTTGAAACAAAGCTATAGTCAGTCTACGGGTGACCAAAAGGTAAAATCCCAACTGTAACAGAATTCCAATGAAGCTTTGCAAGGCTTTAATGATGAATAATCCTAAGTAAAGTTCTGATGAGTAATATAAATTCTGATGGGTATAGCAGCACAACAATTCACTTTATCAATGTCACTGATGGCTTCTTCAGAATAACTGGGAGCTAAAACAAATGTGTCTAACCTTGGGCATCCAGCAGTATGTTTGATATTAACTATAGCTATCATAATTCTCTGGCATCCAACTAAATGTGTACAATGAAATTAATAGTAAAGGTATTTGGATCTATGTTTATGGTGAATAGGGAAATAATAACAAATATTTACAGGGTTATTCAAATAGCATTTCACAAGTACAGATTATTGTAGTTGTTCTGGTGTCTATACCATGTACCTGTAGGATTTTTTATGTAAACACTGCCTTTCAGTGTTTACATTACAGTGTTTACATGACAGCCACTCCTCAGACAGCCACTAGAGGTGCTTCCTGGCTCAGTGCTGCACAGTGTGTACGTAGACACTGCACTTTCCCCATAGAGATGCATTGATTCAACGCACCTCTAAGAGGAGATGCTGACTGGCCAAGGTGGCGTTTGGCTCCACCCCGGCCCGTCTCCTTGCCTGAGATCATCAGAATAGACATAAATATTTTCAGATGTGTATTATACATTTAAAGCAACCTTAAACGAATTGACTGGGTCGTAAATACAACCAAAGCCATGCAGAAAGGTGGTACAAACTAACCTCAAAAAACATTAAATATGGCACATCCTCTGTAATAAAGGGGCTTCATTTTTTTGGTTCTATATTCTATACCACTTTGTCCATTATTGACTTTTTACAAGGATTTTTTATTTACTGCTGAAATAAACTGTGTTTGATTTGATCCCGCTTGAAGTATCTTGCTTAAGACATTATCATTACACCGAGCTGTGGATATTCAACACAATTCTATCGTTGACCAGAATATTAGAAACACATTTTATTTAACAGTTGCATATCCACCACTGTGGGGGTGGAAAAGGACTCTGCTGACACTTTTTTCTCCAATCTCCATTTTGTTGGCGTTTATTTATTTATTAAAAAAAAAGTAGTTTATTTTACTTTTGAAATATTTGTTTTCGACCCAATGTCGCATTAAAATAAATCATTTTAATTTGGAATCCCAGATTGTGAGACAACTGGTTAAGGGATGTGAATATGTTTAAAAGATTTTGATCCTGTTTCTTACCCTTTTTCTGATGCAGTGCATATAGGTTGCAGAAATAGGGTTCATAGTGCATGGAAGGGTTATTTGTTAAACTGGGATTTTACCTGGAGATTTCAAATATTCGGTTATAAAAAAGCCAGAATGGTCAATTCCTGCCAAACTCACCTGAAAGTGTTTAACTCTTTGTGTTTTTTTAGGGAGCGCATGCAGCCAAAGAACATACATACAGCAACTGTGAGATCTCCACACATTTCACTCATCACTGCTTGAAACTCATTAGTACAGCAGATCACAGGCTTAAAGAAAGCCTACAAACTAATTTCCAAAACTTGGCGATTTTAACAATTGACGTGTGCGCGTGGGGGTGATGATTCAATCAAAAATAAATCATGTTTTCATGGCTTTTGTGAACTGAAATAATATCGATTTCAAGAAAAAGACTTAACTTCAAAGTATGTTATAATTAATTTATTCTTTACAAATTTTTAAAAGGACCAAATTGTATGTTCACCAGGGG
Source organism: Pelobates fuscus (assembly GCF_036172605.1). Taxonomy (NCBI): domain Eukaryota; kingdom Metazoa; phylum Chordata; class Amphibia; order Anura; family Pelobatidae; genus Pelobates; species Pelobates fuscus. Next base: position 47,915,176 of record NC_086323.1, read on the forward strand.
ACAGTTCAGTTACAAAATGAAGACTGACATGTACTTTTATTTATGCTTCTTTTATAGTGATATACAATAATGCCAGATTTCCTTGTAGAAACAAGTATCAAAAATGATGTTCAAACTTCCTGTACCTCCTCAGGCCCATCTACATTTGTTGTTATTTAAATGTCCCCCTTCAGTTCCTACTTCTCTCCATTTATTTTGTTTAATATCCTTCGTCCATGTCGGTTTTATGTCTGTTCTATCTATAGCCCACTCCACTCTCCTTCATCTCCCCTCAACCCCTCTATATCTTAACACAATCTCTATATGTTTAACGTCTCTGTTGGGCTCACTCTATTATTGTATCATATTACTCCCCTTTCCTTTATCCTTGCCTCTTCTCCATCCATTTGTCTTTCACCTCCATATTAGATATCCATTTTCTCTCTTCATTTTTCAATTTGTGCCAGTTCTATTTCATTATTCACTATCTATGGCATCCATGTCCCCCCCACCTCCACAATCTGCAGTTGGTAACATTTTCCTGATTTACATCCTTTTCTTTCTTACAAAAAACATCTCCTACGTCCAAATGGGTCCTCTCTGTCATATCTCCTCGACATAAGTAGAGCTGTTTCTTGACCCACAATGTTATATCGGCATACCGCCTCTCTCCTCCAAAACTGGATGCTTCTTCCTAGTATTCATCCCCCTCTCTGCAGTTTCTGCACCAGTTCCTTATAAACTGGGAAAGTGTGGTGATATCACACTAGGATTCATCTGAACATAATGCCAGAATGGAGTACCTTAGCACGCCATGTTTAATTGAACTCGGTTTTATGGCCTTCCTATAAGAAGATGATTGCTGTAAAATCCACTTGTGCTGTAGAAACATGATCACGGTTCTACTATCTACATCTAATTTGCTATACGTTCTGGACAGATAGCACGATATTCATTCCCCAGTTTGGAGCTCCACCTGCTACCATCAACGTCAACTGTAAGGAACGAAGAGATGTTTTTAAATACACTTCCTCATGAACTCATATATGCTTCGATCATGTGTTTATTGGAAGACTAGCCATCAGGATCCTGTTTCCTTTTCACTTGTGAATGAACTCTGTCTTGTCTTTTCTGATTTGCTGTATTCCACACTCTCTTATCTGAAGTCCCCCCCCCCCCCCCCCCCCACCCCCCCCCCCCCACCACCATTGTATTTTCCTTCTCATCATACCCCTCAAAGGGACTCGCGGTTTCCAGTCTCTTCCCCTCATGTGATTCCTCCACAACTTTAAAAATGTAAACCGATCTCACACACAGAAACTTTCATATACATATCTTACATGAGCCCTAAACACATGTATACATCTTGAAAAGGTCATTTACAAATTCACATGTAAGCAGTTGTGGTATTTACCCATGGCTTATTTGGAATAATTTAGTTTTTTAGTATTGTATTTACTTGAAAGGTGATGAACAACTAACACATAAATAAAGGATTATACAGAAAACCTGAGATTGCAGTTAATGGATACCTAAAAAATAAAATAAATAAAAAATTAGCTTTTTAAAATAAATGTACTCAATTATTTTCATGTTTTCATCCTTTTTAAAATTATTAATTGGAAATGCTTTACAGATTATATGGTATCGTGCAATATTTCAGACAGGTAAATGTGGTAACTTGATATTAATGGTAATATATCCTGCTTATTGGAGGAAAACTGATCATTTAGAAAATGCAGCTTCTGGAAAATGCTGCCAAATAGTAAAAATACTGTCTGTATGTGATCATGATCCCTACATACAGAACATTGCAGGCTAATATTGCACCCTGTGAAAATACCTATAGTGAGCTCAGAGACATCCCAGATCCCACTCCCAGGCTCAGGCTGCTAGAGTGCAGCCATGCAGTTTGACATACAAAGCTGCCATCAACAATTCCTCTGAAGAGATGCAGAATAACAGAATGGAGCCCTAGCAGAAAATATATTTTTTTCTGTAGGATATAGTCATGGTTGGTAGAGGAGCAGATGTGAGGTTTTGTGTGCAAACTTTAATGTTACATTTACAGGAAAAAAAACAGTGTTCAAATTGCTAATTAGAACTCAGAGTTGTGGAAATTAAGAATGGAGAATTGCCAATAAAAGGGGAAAATAAATCATCTAAAAATATATATTTCAATTACATTTTTATTCTTTCTTAGTCTTTTGTAAATAGATGGAAGTCTGAATTTATATATGTATAACATATATACAGAAGGCATTACATGTAGGGGACGGGGCTAATTCACCATTATGGGTCCCCTTAAGGATACTTGATGAAAATTGACTCATCTTCATCTACAAAGCTGGCTTTATCTAGAGAGATCATCAGATCTAGAAACAATAGTTCCTTCTCATATACTGCCGAGGTTAATTGAAGTCCTATAGAGTTGTCGTTCAAATGTTCCACCACATCATAAAATAGGGATATTGGTCAGGTCCACAACACAATGGTGTGGTCCTGATACATTGATGACATTATGATGTGGAGAGTTATTTTTTTGCAAATAGGGAATAAACACACAAGTTGCCTCTCATTGTGCCAGGTACAAATTGTCATAAGTACACAAATTGTATAAGGGCACTGCATTTTTCTATAGCTGTCCCTCGTCTGTAGGTAGATACTCCCATTAAAAGAAAGGGAAAAAAAATAAATTGTGGGTCAAAATGAAATTTAGAATTGTCAGCATAAATTGGTTGTGATTGAACCATTTATTTTGTATCAAAAAAACAATTGCAGGCTTCCAGAATGTTGTAATGTGAAACCACATCCAAACTGGAAATGACTGAATAAGGAGGGACATTGATATTTTCCAGGTTCAGGAGAATGTCCCTAATATTAATATAGAAGGGATATCTCCATAATAGGTCTTAAAACTTCATCCACACAGATGCTAGCTCCCTCAGTCAGTGAGCCCCTACCAGATATGACTGGTCATTCTTGGTCCCACGTATTTCATTAGTATATAGTCGCAGCCTATCATACTCTAAAGCAGAATATTTAAATGCCTGGTTTTCAGGTGTCTCTTACACCTTGATGAACAGTCAAATGCTAGTGACAAATGTAATATTCTTTAGTTAGAGATGTATTTTATCTAATTTTCCTGGTCTAAGCTAATTTGATTACCTCGGTTTCAGCCACGTCCCTCTTCACTCGACCTTGAACTTGAGGTATTTTTGTCATCCCCTTCTATCCTTGTCTCCCTGGCAGTCCCATTTTTTTTTCTATCTGGGCAATTTAAAGGTTATTGGTGATAGGTTTCATTTGACCGTCACAGTGGTGCCATTTCCTTTACCATAAGCAGAACACTATATACTGCTCAATGATATGTTGTCTCCCTCCACTGGCAACAACTGTTACTACGTGTGATATTTTACTTGACAGATTCAATTCAGCTATTTGTACTTATTCCTGTGATCTCATGGATTTGTAGGCAGACTGATTTCTTGTTTTCTCTTTTTCCGGTTCATTTCACTAGTGGAACACTGATTTGTGCGTGTTAAAATGAGTTATATTTTATATTTTAGAGTACTTTTCTACACTTACATTTATTAAAAAAAGTCAAAGAAATGTTAAAAGATTTTTAAAAAATGGAGGGGGGAAGGGAAAGCGTAGGGTCAGAGCAGACCCTCTCTTTTGGGCTATGTGCATTGATCCTTTAAAATTGCAGTTTAAGAGTGGAAAACAGGCAACCACCCAATTGCCATACCCTTCACTAGTCTCAGGAAGTTAACAAAGGCTGACCAAGTCCAACCACCTGATGTATCGGCGACCTCCTGCGGGGCTCACAAAAGTCTGCATGGGACAAGATGGTGAGGGGAGATGAAGAATCCTCATACTCCTTGGAAGATATATCTTTCGACCATGCATTGCTGACAGGACACAAACACAAGTAACCCAATATAGGGAAGCCAGTCTTGGCAGTACAGTTAAAAAAATATGGTGGGGGAACTTCAAGCAAATATCCATGGCCATGGCCTACTTCAAGGATGCCATCGCCGGCAATACTTTTCAGATCACCCTTCTGGAGGCTGCAGAGAGCATCCAAGACTCCAGGATAACTTCCATGGAGCACAAACTTGCTGAGATCCAAAACAACAGGCCACCTATGACACCATGCTATAGAATATAATGCCTCTGCTGATTCTCTAAAGATTCATGGTATTCTGGATTATATAGGCCTCTTTTACCTCATATTGTCCCACACCTACTAAACATCCTGTTGTTGCCTAAACAAGCTAAAGTGGTTAAGCTCAACGGGATGTTTCGATTACCAAAGCCGGCGACAGCATTCAACAGCAGCGCAAGCAGACCTAATCGTCCATTTTCCATTGCTACAGGATAAGGCCCTTCACCTAGCAGCTGCCTGAGGCCTTACTGTTTGAGAGCTCCACTCTGTCACTGTTCCCAGGCCTCACCAAAAGCCCTATAAAGTGGCAAAGAGCCCTGCAGCCACTCTTGCAACTCCTTCGATATAGAAATACCACATCTACACAAGTTAGGCTTTGTAGAGTCCCTGAGTGCAAATGGCTGGGATCTATCACAGTTGGAGCCTTCCACTATTGCGGAATTCACTCCCCGCACAATTCAGCACCTACCACCTACAAGAGAAACGACCTTAACAGCTGTAACCTGAAGTCAAGACTCTCTTGTCCTCCTGAGGACTGCCAAGTTCCACCACCAAAAGCCGCAGTTCAATTATGTGATATTTAAGGCTTATTGGCTTCTGCTCCATTTTCTTTTAGTTCCTTTTCTAATAGGGTTTTAGCACCAGGGGAAAAGCATTATGTTCATTCAAGTATTTACACCTTTAGGCTGTTCAAATGCAGTATTGAGTTTCAAATATTTCCAATCCATTCCTCCCCGGTTACCGGACAGTTATCCTGACTATAATATTGCTGCACCGGAACAGTGGAGAATTCCTACAAGGGTATAGCACACTTCGTTGATCACCTACTCCTCCTGTTTGTAACGGAAATGGTAGTTTGTCTTTAATTTTACTTTAGTTTGTGTTTTTATTACCTTATCCTATAGAACCTCATTCTACATGCTTTGCTCATAATGATAGATTGGTTCTACTGCATAATGTATTTGTGTAATCCATGCTATCTTGTATGTAGTTGACATAACCACTTGTGGATTAAATAAATAGAGAACTTATAAAAAAAACAAAACTTAAAAGATTCAAGAAATGTTTAAGGGAGGTCTGGCATATGATGTTGCATTGATTTAATACAGGTGAATTAAGTTCCAACGCATTATTGAAAGATCTTTATATTACACAAAAGTAATATAAAATGCAGAACCATTGGCAAAAAATGGTTACTACTCCAAACTGAATTTTTTAGACCATTCATTAAAATCAGCGGTCTAAACCAATGGACAAATGCCCTTACTCAAAGAAATGTGACCAATGTTTAAAAAAAAAAAAAAGGGTGTGAATTGTCATCAAAGTAGAAGAATGTAGCATGGCAGAACTGGGTCAAAAGGGGATGACATGAGAGCATGGAGTGACAGACAATTGGCAGCACACAAAGAGAGCTTACCAGGGCAGTGGTCAAGCTGTAGGCAGAAAGACTTAAACACAGACCAAGTTAAAAAAATAAAATTAAAATAATTTATCTTGGATTTATCAAGTTCCTAACTCAAGCATATTCAGCTTTCACTAACCAGGTGGGTAGATCGTTCAGCCTGTTAACTGTGCTGTGTATTCTTACTTAAAGGGACACTCCAGGCACCCAGACCACTTCTGCCCATTGGAGTGGTCTGGGTGCCAACTCCCACTACCCTTAACCCTGCAACTGTAATTATTGCAGTTTTCTATAAACTGCAATAATTACCTTGCAGGGTTAAGTCCTCCCCTAGTGGCTGTCTGCTAGACAGCCACTAGAGGGAACTTCCTGGTCCCTAGCACAGATTATCTGTGCTAGAGCGTCGCTGGACGTCCTCACGCTGTGTGAGGACCTCCAGCGTCGCTCTATTCCCCATAGGGAAGCATTGAAATTCATTTTCAATGCTTTCCTATGGGGTGCGCCAATGCGCATGCGCAGCATTGCCGCGCATGCGCATTGGACTCCTCGGCCAGTGGGCGGGATCAGTCTCGCCCACCGGAGGAAGAAGGAGGAGCGGCGGGGGAGGAGCAGGCAGCGACGTGGGACATGTCGCTGCCTGAGGTAAGTGACTGAAGGGGTTTTTACCCCTTCAGTAACCGGGGATTAGGGGGGTGGGAGGGAGAGGGACCCTCCAGTGCCAGGAAAACGGATTGTTTTCCTGGCACTGGAGTTTCCCTTTAATTCATACACTAACTCCTTTTAAACAGTTACAAAGCATTTATTTGGTACAAAATGTCAATAAAAGGTCAAATTAAAATGGTTTGCAGGGATATTTAGTTTTTCTTGCAATGTTAGCCCTTTTAAGTCATAATACATTGGAGCTTCCAATAATTGCGAGATCTCATATTTACATTAAATAAATATATGACCAAAGACTTCCTTTGTCCAAACAGATCTTCTGCCCAGATCCAGTAGAGGCATAACAGAACCACTAGACTTATATCGACAAGAATGGTTGACCAAATCCAGATGAGTCAAAGCAGAACTAGTTGAATAAGTTCAGCAGAGACAAGGCAGGACTAGTTAACCAGATCTTTGTTTTGCTTGTAGCTCCAAAAAACATTACATTTATTATAAAAGCTTCAGTTCTCGGATGTAACGAAGTGTAAAATAAAGTGTCCGATTTCTCCTTTTTCGGTATTTGTTATGTCAGTGCCGTGCTGATTTGCAGATTTTATTATAAACCTCAGGGAAAGCATCATTGCAATTTAATTTCTCTCGCAGCTTCCAATACAATGATCCGTCAAACATTTCCCAGAATTCCTCCTGACTCATATAACAATCGGCATACAGCATCTGGAACCTGATTTGAAGCAAGAAAGAAAGGCTGATCAGGTGAAATGAAAAGTGATCTGGATCACCAAATAGAATGTTATGGTTTTTGTAACCCGTAAAATATCTAAAGCACTCATAGAATAATGGCAGAGCCCTGTGCATGTTCCCTATTGGAGGGCTTCAAACAATACACTGTCTGAGATTACTGGGTAGGAAACCACTTTCTAACCTGCTGCAATGCTATGGCACTGTTCCAGCATGCCAATTTAAGTCTTTAACAAACCACCACTTGAATGGTGCCGAGTCCTGGATTTCTTCCCTTTGCAATCAGCCATTTGTGCCCCCCATCAGGCAGTGAATAGCAAGACTGGTGGAGATCAATGCTATGGAAATATTAATGGCCTCATTCGCCAGCACTTCTGATAAACATGCAATTACCTAGAAGCAGTGATTAGACTAAATATCTCGTAAAGCAAATACTTCATAGAAGCTACAACTAGTAGGCTGTCCACCCCAGCTACAACTACTGGTCAGTCTACCTCAGCCACCCCACCCAACCTCTTCCACACTTTAAAAAACAAACTTATTTTTCCTATTTTCTCCCTTTGGTCATATTCTAACTTTTTCCACTTAACATACTTTCTTGGTCTCTGGCATTAAACCACCTTATTTGTGATGTGTGTTAGATACTGGACTCCTGCGTATTCACCAAACTCTGGCCCTCCAGATATTGCTACAACTCCCATGATTCTTTGAATAAAATAAAAAGCCAGAGAACCATGGGAGGTGTAGTTAAACATCTGGAGGGCCAGAGTTTGGAGAATTCGATGAAAGCCTCCTTCCTATCTCAGCTGATGTATGGTCTGCACTATGCCTCACCTGGGTACTTAGAATTCTGCACAGAGTCTGATAATTGTTTAGTTACTTCACTCTAACTCTGCTTATTACAATGAAAAAAAGAAATATCACAACAAAGAGTGAAGTAGTAGTTCCCAGGCACTAGTCTGCCTCCTCTCCTTCTGTGCTCGGCCTAAAGCAGAAGTATTAGCTTGAGCAGAGAAGGGAAGGCAGTGATAGGCCGTCAGTTGACACTCTCCGCTTCTCACTGACTGCAAATCAAGCGTAAACATCTATTTGTATTTTTTTTATCCAAACATTTTTATTGGAAATTATGCAGAGTATCAGCAACAGTATGGGTGTTGGGATTACATTTCCGTATACCTGAGATGATGGATTCCATTTAAATAAAATAAACAAAAGCGTCATACATTATAGATGTGAAAGTGGGGACCCAATCAGAGAGAGACCAGAGAAACCATTGTGAAACAAATACAAATGATAAATGTACACGTTTAAAATTTTACTCGCAATGGGCGGCCAGCCTGAGAGTCTATCATTGCCAGCCCTTTATTGCTTAAACCAATAATTCCACATTGGCGTGAGCCAAGGGGGAGAGGCCGCAGGACAGCGCCAGGGGACTGCTACTTCAGTGTTAAACCATTTGAAAATGGTTTTATGGATTACATTTATTGTAATAGTATGCAGCATCAGTAACCAATCAGTATGTTGCCAATTGTAGTAGAACTACATCGCTCATGATTCTTGGATAACATTTAGCATTAGGATAATGAGCAATGTAGTTGCTGCAGAGCAAGGAGTGGTGCACAACAATGTAGTGCAGTTTGGAAGAAAATGCTGGTTTGTTATGTTTTATAACATCCACTTTCTGTGTAGATTTGCGTCTCACCACTCATAATACAATATTTGTGTTCGTGTAAAGTGCCAGCATGTGACTTATCTTACCCATGGACATCCCTGACAAACTTCTCCAGTTGTCGCATGGAAGCTTTAGCATCAAAATGTTTCGTTCTTGGCTCGCCATATGCCCCTATATCCACGTACAGCTCTGTCTCGTTCCCTTTGGGGTGTACCATGCCAGGATTGCTTGGCAGTATAAAGGGGCACAGCCAAAGTGGGTAAACCTTCAGGAAGAAGTCAGATCACAATCAATGTGGCATACAATTACTACATTTTTATAAATCCTCAAAAACAATGTGTAACCTAACACGGATCACGGTTGATCACATGGTAGGTCCAATTCCTATGTGCACAGTAATGCTTATATAATTGTATTTTTATCGGAGATACTTTTGATCTGAAAACTATATTTTGTCTACATTCCCATATGAAAGAATGCATGTTCTGGGTATGGTTTTCAATTCCTGCTTTGATTCAGAAGTATGTCTGGCTGATTTCGTTAACAGTTGTTGAACCGAAAGATGTCAATTTAATAAAATTGTGAATTGTTAGAAATTGAAAGTGAATTTTATTATTTAGGCCAAAATCAGCTATGTTTCCAGTTCGGCTTTGTTTTCACAACAATTCACACTTTAGTAAATGATCCCGACTGCAATGGTTAGATTTTTAACTTGGATTATGTTACAGCGCACATTTGGAGAAGTCACAATAAGTGTATTTAAAAATTGTGGTGCATAATTATTTCTATTGCTCCAAAAACATGAAGACAGAAATGAGAAGACTAGGCTCATCTCCAAACTTACGTTGATCTGATTGTGGAACACCGTGATCGCTTGCTTTAGACATTTCATTGGGACCAGCATGTCCTGCACCACATGATGTTGTTCATACAGTTTTCGAATAGTCTCTCCCTGGGTGAGCTTTAATAATGAGATTTTCGGAGGAACCATCCAGCCAAAGAGGTAACGAAAGATTGGATGATTGCCAAAAGGAATGATGTCCTGAAAGAAAGGAAGAAAAATATTAAAATAATCATATAAAGTCTGGAAATGTAATAAAATATTTAATAACTCATTGAGAAGTCCCTGGATCTGTGAACGTGGGCGCTGGTTCATGCCTGAACTGGGGTCTGTGGAGGTGCTGGAGTTACTGAAGAGGCTGGTCTGAGGGAGAGGAGGCAGTCATGCTCAAGAAGAGTGTGCCGCCTGCCACTTCTGTTAGCTCAGTGGGTGACATCCAGGGGGTGTTCCATAATTGAAATATAAAAGTGCCAATTTCTCATAGAAATCTGCACTTTTATAAATTGGGGTTAAAATCGGATAGTTCTCACCCATAAAGTCAGCAAGCTGAAGGGCTTTGTGGGTGCTAAGTGGTCCTTTAAGATTAAGCAGTTATGTGAAAAACCTACTAGACAGTAAGGAAAAACTTGCTACACGTATCATCACATAGTAAACAAGATTTTCTTTTTAGTGGAATATGTGGTGCTGGAGTGACGGTTTCATAATCTAATCCATGCATGCTTAGAGATACGATGCAAGAAAGGAAATGGCAACCACTGCACTGGAAATACTGTACGACAAAAGCGGACAGGGAAAGTCTTTACAGGTTCACTGGCTGGTCTTTTTCGAAACTAGATTTATGAATTAGACCTACTTGCAGCTCCCAGAAGATACTTTTTGTGTGCCTGTGATAGTAATGGCGCAAAGGTATGTACTCTATTCCATCATGATTTTTCTTCAGGTATGTCTCAACATGACGAAAAAACCATGGCTTCCAATAATGTCCAATCTTGTTTACCTGCAAAAGAAGAGAAACAAGAAATGTTCTATTCGGCTCACCAAAGAATTAATGACGGGAAGTATCAAACATGTGGTTTGTCTCCAGAAGCTCCCTAGAAGTGGAGTGATTAGGTTTCCCTGTCTCCCCAGTTCTGGGTGAGGGAAGGAGAGAACAAAGCATTCCCCCCTGCTCAGTCTTCACCATATCTGTTCGCAGATAATGTACTGAGGCCAATCAAGAAATTATGTGCAGTAATATACTTCTAATATGCCCAACAGCTCTGCCTCTCCTTATTTGCAGCTCTATCAGTTAAACCACCAAGGACGACAACACAACACAAAATATATAAGAAAGCAGGAGGGGGCTCATAATGATAAATAAAGTTATAGTAATCATGGAAAAAGTGTTTACGGGGAGGAGAGAATAAAAACACAGAGAGGGATGGGAGAGCTTTTGAGAAATCGAGATAGTCAAAGAGAGAAAGGGCTAGGGAGACAAAGAGACAGACAGAAATAGCCATGGGGAGAGGAGGGAAGGAAAGAGGAGGACAGGGTGTGTGTCTTTATATATTTCCACCCCACCTGTTGTGGAACAAACTGTCATAACAACGCTTTGAGCTCTAAAGACAGTTTCATTTTTGTGGTTTAGAAGGTTTCCACAACAATTTGATAGGATTAATTTTTCCTGTAAAACTCAAGGCCAATCCATGCTCAGCACTCTCAGCCTATAATTACCTCCCAGCGATTGACAGACTGATAAGAGAATTCATTTGTGCATTAGCAGAGTGAAGGGAGAGAGACCTGTATTTGTGCTGGGAGAATTCTGAAATGTGTCAGGAAGTGCTCAAATACAGTTTAACACAAATCAGGGGAACAGACACCAATGATTGTTTTGCCCCATAACCATTGCATAGTTGTTACAGTTCTTAAATTGCCCCTCTAAACTACAAAGTATTAAAAAAACACTGTAGGCACTATAACCATTTAATCATTGAATAGACTAGAATGCATGCAGCCCGGTCCCTTAATCCCGTGTTAAACCATTTTAAAGATTTTTTTTTGCACTAAATACGGATCCCTGGCCACAACCAGACCCGCCTCTACTGGAGGTGTGGCTAAGGCAGAGATTACACAATTCCTTCTAGTCATACCAATTTGTACCAGAAACGGGAGCTGTCATAGGCTGAAAGTAGTCAATTCTGGATGGGATGGGCTGCTGTGGATTCTAATTTAGCATTAAAACATTAAAAATGGTTTTAAAAAAATCTCCAGACACTATAACAACTTCAATAAGATAAAGCAGTTACAGTGCCTACAGTGTCCCTTTAGCTATGCCAGTTTATTCACTAGCGTGACATGCAAAACTCTTCCAAGCAATCTTTTTATTAGTAATAAACATCTCCTTTACCTTCTCAGGCTGTGCATCATCAGTTAGGACACCAGTCATTATAACGGCTTCATCTGCAGAGTAAGCAAGTCCCTCCACAAAGTAGTTATCTTTGTTCTTTGACTCTCTGGAAAACTTCTCACAGATCTTGTCCAAGCCTTTCACTGGAGTGTAGTGTAGTTTGACGTACTTTTTAGCAGGAACGATCTTTATTTCGGCAGCAACCAGAAATCCGAGGGTGCCACAAGACCATGGGACAGCATAAAAAAGGTCAGAATTTTCTGTCTGAAAAATACTTTATTTAATAGGCATAGTAGTTTATCATTCTTCTTCCACACTTATTAAAACAGGGGGAGGGGAGACCGGGGGGGGGGGGGGGGGGGGTTAATTGGAAAATGTAAAAATATTCTTACTGGGGTACACCTCACAAGGCTTCCATCAGCAAGGACAAGCTCGTACGCCAAGCAGATATGCTGGAATAGACCAAAGTTATGGGACGAGGATTCAATGCCTGTTCCCATGATTAGACCACCTATAGAACAAAAGTTTAGGTCAAACAACCAAATCCTAAATGGAAGTACAGTTATACAGAATGTAGAATAAATCTATATTTGTCAGAAGACATTTAAGCTAGTGAACATGCAAGCTTTTGGGAGGAGAAAGGGATGGGGAAAAAATAAGAAGGAGGGTTTATTTAACTATAGTGAATTGATTATTGAACTGCAAAATGTAGGCAAAAACAGGCAAGCTGTGACTATAGCAGAGTTGGTTAATTTTTCCAAATGAGCATATTAAAGGGACACCATAGTTACCAGAACAACTACAGCTTATTGCATTTGATCTGGTGAGTAGAATCATTCCCTTCAGGCTTTTTGCTTTAAACACTGTCTTTTCAGAGAAATTGCAGTGTTTACATTACAGCCTAGTGATAACATCACTGGCCATGCCTTAGATAGCTGCTAGAGGTGCTTCCTGGGGCAGTGCTGCACAGTGAGCAGTGCTGCCATTCAGTGTCTTCACCCTCTGCATGGAGACACTGAACTTACCTCATAGAGATGCATTGATTCAATTCATCTCTATGAGATATGTGGCCAGGGCTGTCTTTGAATTGTGCTGGCTCTGCCCTCATCTGCCTCCTTGACAGTCTCAGTCAATCCTATGGCGAAGCATTGTGATTGGCTCAGACCACCACTTCTGATGAGGTCAGCAGACAGGATGCAGGTCAGAGGCAGAGCCAGCAGCTGCAGACTTGAATACAAGTAAGATGTTACAATATTTAGGGAAGCAAGAAGGGTCAAGGGGAGCTAGATGGTGGTTTTAACACTACAGGGTCAGGGATACATGTTTGTGGGGAGAGCAACTGGTATGCAGGAGCACTTTTGTTTATGAAAAGGCCGAGGAAACAGTATGATGGTACAGATATAGATTAGTAGCTATATAGTTTATTTAAAAAAATTAATTTAAAAAAAATTACTCTTACCAACAGTTAAGTCATCAAGTTCTGGCAAAACTGGAAGTGTCCAGCCAAGTGAATTGAGTAAAGCAGTCACCTGACCCATATTGACTAATGGTTCCACACGCACAACCTAGCAGGGTAACAAATACAGGTTCGTAAATAGGAGAGATCATTATGCCTACAATGAAATGACAGTGATTTATCTCTATTTATTTTTTTAAACCGTGCAATCCAACCCCAGGCATGATAGTCTACTTTAACTACCAATATAGAAGTACCTGGGTGACCTATAAAATCAGCATATTACTTAGAAGAATTCAGACAACAAGCTGCTTCCCCTCTCCCCCCAAGAAATGTGTTCTAGTTCTAGGGTTCTAGTGTTGCAATTGTGTTTTTGAGGGGGTTTCCGTGTTAACATGCTATTTTATTTTTAGATGGTTACCAATAAAAAATTAAAAATAAAATTAAAAAAAAAGCATTTTTTTTTTTTTAATTATTACATTCTTTATTCAAAGACATTTTGAGTGGGGGGGCGGGGCCTGACAGCTAAGATGGCCAGTCGCACATTTTAGGAGCTCCTGCAACTCTGGGCCAAAAAGCGATGTTACCAACCGACATAATGGCACAAGTGGCAAACGGTGACCGGGAACAGGTGCAGAACAGCATCCTGCACACAGCGATACACGCCCGACACGGATGCACCGTGGAAACACTTCAACCGGCCATGCGGCCTAAACCTATGCTGAGCCTGAGGCCCAGGGTAGACGGCCGACCTCCCGGCACGGGACGCGCTCCTATACAGCCCACCACAGCCCTGCTGCGCCCCCCCTATGGACCGGTGGGGGACATCCCAGTCTTCGCTGGGGACGATCACCCCCATACTCACGCCTGAACGACCGACAAAATCGCCAACCAAGCGCAACTCACAAGGCCCGGCCAAGATGGAGCAACCACGCATCGCACCACCCAAGCACACAAGGGACTTCATAGACCTGCTACACACTCATTTCTGGGCAAAGCTTGAAGCTCGGAGAAAACCCTACCGGCTGGCGATGAGGGAGGTGGCGGTGTGGATCCGCCCGGCCACCCGGCGCACCCTGCAATGGACCCCCCCTCACAACGCCAGGGCGGCCTCCAAACTGAATCGAAGCCCAAACAGGCGGGAAACGGCGAACGCTGAAACCCGTGAGTCCGCATCACAGCAGAAAACCCGACCTACCCCTCACTCAGCGGACCCAGCAATAAAGGATAAGCAACACATCAATCTGCATACTGCCACCCACAAAGTCTGACCAACACTCAAGCGCAAGGGAGGATTGATAAAAGCACCAGGATATCGACCACAGACAGCCCGAGCATGCACCAACATACCTGCACGGAGAGTAGTCACCAGATGGCAAGCAACGATGCGTACCACTACTGTGACACACCCTCACTACTTCTCCACCAGCTCAGAGACACTGAGACAACACGGAAAGCACCTGAAGGATCACCCAACGAGCTGCGGTCCAACCAACACTCTGGACCAGACCAGGTCAGCTATAAAGCAACAACGGCAGCGTGATCACACCGGGTGGCACACTCTCATCGAGGTACCGAACGGAACTCTGACTACACTGAGAGGCCTACCTCACCGATCCGTTGAGAGCCGGGACAGCCAGCAGCGCTTACCCTGGTCACGGGACTATATCTGCCCCCTAGAGGGCATAGGCTAAGCAGACGTCCACTGGTTATACCCTGACCCTCGGAGAGGATGCCAGGCACATCTCACACATGAGGGACGCTATCCTGCCATTTCTCCATTGTTATACTTTTCTTATTTAAATTCTCTCACCTTAACTTTCTTAAGGGTAGCAGGTACAAGTCTATTTTACTTATGTTACACACCGTGTTTTTTAGTGCATACGCTCTCTCACCTAGCACCCACACACACGAGCGGATAGACAGGATATTATGCCATAGGTGAAGTGGTATGTTGTATGAGCAGCACCCTTTTCATATATCCCAATCTACCTGCCTAATCGATAACCAGGGCAGTGACTCACACTGATGTCAGTCAGTACAATGCGGTATCGCGTTGAATATAATATACCACGGGTCTCTGGTCCGCTCATGCATTAATTAGTCCCACCACACTCACTGCCACTGAGCTGATCTGGTGAAATAAAATAAAGCCCTAGCCTGAGCACTACTCCCAAGACGCCCAATCAGTCCATCAAGCATACTACTCAACACTTCTAGCATACCAAATGTATTAATCTCTGTATCCTTTTCCTCTCCTCCTGCCTTCACTTAGTCTCTCCATGAGGATATATTGTCAGCATGTTGGCTCTCTGAGCGAGGATTTAACGTTCAGACACACTGTCTAGCATAAATCCCCACGTATTACTATGTTTTAATATGTCTAAATTCTACTACTATGTCACACAGCTAATTGACTCCATATTATGTATGGCATGTTTACCACTTCCTTAAATCCACGGATGTCTCATAGAAGGTCAACTTCATGTTATAGCGTGGTTATTACATACTGCGTTCTACCGAGGTCACATAGCCAGTTAATTTTATGTTATGGCATGTTCACTACTTACTATACGGGTACCTCATAGCTTATCATTAAAGGACCACTCTAGTGCCAGGAAAACATACTCGTTTTCCTGGCACTAGAGTGCCCTGAGGGTGCCCCCACCCTCAGGGACCCCCTCCCGCCCGGCTCGGGAAAGGGGTTAAATCTTACCTTTTTCCAGCGCTGGGCGGAGAGCTCTCCTCCTGCTCTCCTCCTCCGACCCGCCTCTTCTCCTCCCCGTCGGCTGAATGCGCACGCGCGGCAAGAGCTGCGCGCGCATTCAGCCGGTCACATAGGAAAGCATTCATAATGCTTTCCTATGGACGCTGGTGTGCTCTCACTGAAGCACGCAAGCGCCTCTAGCGGCTGTCAATGAGACAGCCACTAGAGGACATAGGGGGAAGGCTTAACCCATTCATAAACATAGCAGTTTCTCTGAAACTGCTATGTTTATGAAAAAATGGGTTAACCCTAGAAGGACCTGGCACCCAGACCACCTCATTAAGCTGAAGTGGTCTGGGTGCCTAGAGTGGTCCTTTAAGCCTCCTATGTTAAGGATCCAAGGCAATGTTAATGCATAGTGGTATAAACGTTAATAGTTAATACTTAATCTTACGCGAGACTAAGCTTGAATCATCTTACTCTATAGTTTAAAACCACATCTCTTGTTTTGTCATAACTGTTACAACTCTGATATCAATATAAAAAATGTGCTGTCAAATCATATGCCATGTCAATTCCACTGTACCTAAATGGCCGGCTAATGCTATTGTGGCATGGTATGGCAAGATGTTAACTGTATCAACATGCACAAGAAAAATAAAGAATTAAAAAAAAAAAAACAAAAAAAAAAAAAAAAACACATTTTGAGTTATTCCATGGACCAAGAACAAGAATTGTAATTTGGAAGAGAAACAAAATAAGTTTCTAATTATACTGTACGTCATACTCAGTTTCGGGTACAACCTATACATTTTCTTTTGTCACCATAGTTCTTAGTGAAAACAACTTCTTAGTAA